>NW_004567102.1:9218390-9221706 GCF_000260355.1 Condylura cristata | reverse complement strand
AAAAAAAAAACCTGTTTTATCCAGAAGGTAAATGCTGAGAATAGGAAGACTAGGATGTAATGAAAGTAAAAAGCTCCTTATACTTTTTTTGCTGCCCTCGGAGAGTTTGGGTCAGCAAACTCTGGTTTTGTACCAGGACTGGGATGATGTTAGCATGACCCTAATTTCAAGGAGCAAAGGTAACATTTTAATTTCAGCTATCATCCTTCTGACCCTCATTTGAAAGTCCAGAACTAGGGCTCATAGATTTAGTGTCTCAAACAGTACACATTGTTGAGGTTGACCCTACTGGTGAAATAAGGTCTTTGTATGTATTTTCCATGCATTTATGGGTGCTTTCCCAGTCTTTTAGGTCTTAGATCTTTTTGATACTTACATCAATTAACATTCTGGGGATCGGATTTTCTGGGGTCCTGAGCAAATGGGGCACATAATCCCATTTACAAATCATCAGGAACCTGCCTAGACACTGTTTTAGGGTTTTAACATAAACAAACTCATTTAAACTTCATAACATTACACTGTAGGTACCCTGACTCCCATTTTAGGGCACTGAACCAAGTGTGTTAAGTAACTTGCCCAAGACCAGAGTCACCGCACAGTCAACCTTTAGGGGATACTGTTGGCAGTGAGCCAAACAGGTCGGGGTTCCTAGAACCAGGGCCTTGGCTTCTTTCAAGCCAAGTCTTATCCTTGGCTGTGTAGCCTGGTCCCAAGTCTCAAATCTTCTCTGCAGATTCAAGGGTTAGGGACAGAAAAAATGAAGGTGTGACTTTCCGCTTTGATCCTGGACAATTTACTTCCGCTTAACCTCAGGTTCCTTATCTGCCCCAAAGGAGGACTTTTAGATGAAAAGACCTCTTCTTGCTTTAAGAGTGGGTGTATACTTGGGATGGAGGTTTCTGGACATTGCTAGTATTTCTGAGCTCTCCAAACAGGGGGTTTGGCGGATCTGTCCCAGCCAACTCTCTAGGTGATCAACGCCCCAGGCATGGGTGACTTGTCGCAGAGCTATTACTCCTTAATTAGGAAAAGGAGGTTACAGGGTCCAGCTCCAGCCAGTCTGGCTGCCAGGAGGTCTAGGGTGGGAGTTTGGGATGAAACTGTATCCTCAGGAAGGTTTCTGGGGGGCGCGGGGGAAAGAGACAGCGGAGTGGAGTCTTCCAGGAGCAGCAGGAGTTAGTAAGAAGAGGTGGAAAGGGAAGGGTTACCCCCCACTTCCACCCCCCTGCCCCCCCTCTCCGGGCAGCCGTCAAAGAACAAAGAAGCACCATTAGGCTTACAGTATAGGAGGAGCAGCGAGAGTGGAAAGGTCTTTGGAGGCGAAATCGCGCAGGAGCTCCAGAGCAGGGCTTTATTCTAAGAGCTGAATGGGAGGGGTTTGCAGGCGTGTAGTCAGGGGTTTTAGAAAGACTCTTCTAGCCGCTTGGGAAGAACGGGTCGGAGGGGGGCAGAAGGGTACCATAGAAAGCAGTGCGGGGACTGAGGAGTGTGTGTGTGTGTGTGTGTGTGTCCGCGCGCGCGCGCGCGCGCGCTGCGAGGGTGGGGGTGGTGGAGAGGCACTGGGACCCAGCATCTGGGTCTTTCTCTGTACCCAAGGTACTGCACGCAGTACTTCGGCTTTCTGTGCTTCTATGGAAGGGCCCCATAAAGAGCTGGGCTTTGGCCAGCGCTAGTGCAGAATAGTCCAGAGCTCCCTGGTTTTTGCGGGCGCTGTCTGGTCCGGTTGTCCCAGAATTGGTAAGGTTATGCAGGAGAACTTACCACAGCTGAAGATGCAGAACCGTTACCCCCAGAATGCACGAAAACCTTCACTGCTTTTGGCAGCGGCCTCCTCCGCCCATGACCTCATGCTTTAAGCTCCCATATAGCCTTCTCTCTCTCTGTCCACACCCAGAGGCCGGGTGGGGGTGGGGTGAGAGCCAGTGGCCAATGTCTGGGTAGCTCGAGCACCTTATTTATCCTGCACAATTTAGGAAAGGGAGCAACGATTTCCCCACACTGAAAAAAGCATGCTTTAACTTTCCCTTGAGCAAAAATAATTACTCGCTGTCATGTGGGCCCTCCTTGAGAAAGATGCCTTGAACCCAGCTCGAGACAGTCTGTTTAGCCGAACCATCTTTGGTTCAGGTTCCCTCGGTCCAGGAAAAAAGCCTGGAAATGCTAGGGTCCGGGGTTGGATCACAGACTGGCGCGCCTTCGCGGGACCTGAGGGCTGTCCAGCTCGCGCCCCCAGGCAGGCGCCACCGAGGTTTGAACCCTTGGCTCGCCTTTCAGCCAGCGCCCTGCCCCCTGCTCGCAGCTGCTCTCGGTTTGGGTGCAGCGGTTTCCCCCGCAGAGGAGGAGGAGGAGACAGCGCGAGGAGCGACTCCCGGCTCGGGTTTCCGCACCAATGCTGAGCAGCCCCGGGCGGCCCCAGGCGGCCGTCCCTCCTCCCCGGCACCACGTTCCAGTCATGGCGCGCAAGGAGGGGCGAGTACGAGCCGCGGCGGCCCCCGCGCCCCCTCCCCTCCCCTTAGCCGCCCGGCCCCGGCCCCTCTCCTAGGCAACCTCCCTCCCCGGCCTGCTGCGCCGCGGAGATGGAGACCCCTCCCCAGAGAGCTGCATTTCCAGAGCCGTCTGCAGCACCCCCTCCCCGCCCCCATCGGGGCGGAGGGATGGAGCCGCGCGCTTCGCAAACCTCCAGCTCCTTCCCTGTAACCCCAACCTCTCTCAGCCCCACCAAGGCCGGGGTGCAGTTGGGGGAGTGATAGGCCAGTATTCTCAGAACGTCTTCTTGCAGCCCACCTAGACCTTGGCTTCTTTGCAACCCTTAAAAAAAAAAATGAATAAGAAACTCAAACTCCAAACGTTCGCTTGCAAAGCGCATTACAATAACCGGGACGGCTACGCAGGAAGCTATCCTGCACTGGTCCGGGTCTAAGCGGCAGCTTCCCGGCCACGCCGCCTTCTCCCGGGCCTCGATTTTCTGGCCACGCCGGAGAGTCTGCCACACCCCGGGGCTGACAGGTCCCGCTCCGGGCCGCAACTCCGTTCGCACCACCCTCACCATCCTCGTCCAGAGTCTCGCCAGCCTACAAAAGGTGCAACCTCACGCACATGCAGAGCACACAAATAAGGTCCGCAACCCATCTCGGGGAAGGCTGCAAACAATGCGCTTGGCGGCCCCGGCCGGCGCCCTCAGGAGCGCGGCGCCTCGGGGGACAAGGGGCGCGGGCGGGGGCCGCCGGGGAGGACCCACCGGCCCGGGCGCTGGACACCTTACTTCCTGCTTCCCCGCCCGCGGCCAGACCCAGCTCTGCGGAGGGATATCTCT
>NW_004567102.1:9171777-9218290 GCF_000260355.1 Condylura cristata | reverse complement strand
CCCACCCCGCCTTTCTCCTTTTGCAAGAAAATAATTTGACAGTCGATTTGCTGACAGGGGAGGAATTTGCATCCTGGATTAAAAAAAAGGCCGAGAGGAGCTTGGGAACGGTTGCTAGGGGTGGGTAATGGGTGAAAAAAGGGGGGCTCCGGGGAGCGGATAAGGAGGGGTAAGGGAGGGGGCGCGGGTGGGGAGCAATGTAAAGGTAAGGCCAGGTTACCGCGGCTCGGCCCTGAGTGGGCTGCGACCGGGGGAGGGGCGAGAGATACATATGTATTTCTGTCTCCCTAGCACACCCCCTTCCCTCTAAGCGATGGCTGAGAGGCGGTGCATGCAGATGGGGAGTAAGTTTCCTGAAGGGGAGGGTGGATGCACGCGCGCAGCCCCGCGCTGCAAATTTCCACCGGGGAGGGAGAGTGGCTGGATGCGGAGAGTTTGGAGTTGCTTGCGGCGGAGGGGAGGAAGGGGATCAGGGCCGGGAAAGGGGGCTGGCGGGCGCTATATCTGGGAGTAAGTTTCCAGGATCGGGAGAGCCTGCACGCTTGCTCGCTAGTAAGTTTCTGGCCGGGGAGGGCGCTTAGGGAGGAGGAGAGGGAGGGGTGCAGTATATAGAAGGGGGGGAGGGGGGAGCAGATTTCCTGCGGGGAGGCTGAATGCATATGGAGAGTAGATTTCCTGAAGGGAGGGTGGAGGCGTAGACGGACCGAGTAAGTTTCTTGCTAGGGTGGTGGCGGAGGTGGTGGGTTGGTGCTTTGGGAACCCGGAGCTTCCCATCGGTGGTGGGGAGCACGCTGTTTGGGTGGTTGGGGGGGGGGCGGAGGGTTAGATTCCCTGCTGGGGAGAGGGGCTTGCATCTGGGGAGTATGTTTCTTGGCGGAGCGATATTTGTTTACAGGCTGAGGGCAGTACTGTAAGTGAGTAGCGCTTCGAGGAGGCGGCTCTGACATAAATTAATATTGAAATTACTCCATCAGCTCTGCTGGCCCCCCATCTCACCCCCCAAGCGGAGACTGGTCTTGTCGGATTGCCCATGCACTTGTTGCAGAAGCAGCCAAGGTAGGCAAGAAGCTTATTAAGTTTCATTTACAAAATTTTTAGTTGGGAGATGCTCGGTGAGGAGACGGGGCGGGGGAGGGGATGGGGAAAAGTGGGGAGACAGAGAAGGGAAAGTACCCCCCCCACCACCACGTCTTTACTTTCAGTATGTTAGCGGGGCCTTCTCTTTGCTTCCCTCCTTCCCTCTTCCACCTCTGGGCCGAACAGCATCCCATCAAGGGGGAGGGGTGTGGTGGGCGCTGTAATTGGCAGCCCTGTCTTAAAGGGTGGTGGTGGTGGGGCTTCCATTGAAGGATGTGATATTATAAAGCCTTCATTCTTGCAGTCCAGAAACCGCAGGTCCCTAGGGATGTGCCTTTTGGGGTTTTTGACATGATGCTTGTGTGTATGTGTGTCTGCCAGTGGGCACTTTGGGGGTTGGGTACTCCCCAGAAGTTACTGTGGCCACCCAGATGGGAGAGAGATGTTCAAGGGGATATGCCTGCCCCTTCACTCCCCAACTTCAGTTTGGGAGACTGGGAAGTTACTGCTGGTGGTCTGAAGAAATGGATATTAAAAAACAACACAAAA
The DNA here is from genome assembly GCF_000260355.1 of Condylura cristata. Lineage (NCBI taxonomy): Eukaryota > Metazoa > Chordata > Mammalia > Eulipotyphla > Talpidae > Condylura > Condylura cristata. Next base: position 9,216,664 of record NW_004567102.1, on the reverse strand, counting down.
CCACCCATTCATTGGCAGAGGCCGAGAGCACCTGGCGTCCGCCTCTGGCCAGTATTGGGCTGGAGCATGTGCGCCTGACATCTTTAGGTTAAGAGAAAATGACTTGTGGTTCTTCCGTGTGTGCCTCGCCTGGGTTGTTAGAGCCAGCTTTGTGGAAACTCTTCCCCAAACTAGAGCTGACTTTGGCAAGTGAACTGTGGAAGCCGACTGCTAAGTATGGCCTGGGCTGTCTCCTCAAGTGCAGGGAAGTGATGCTTAGGAATGATGAACCAGGGATGGCTGAAGAGTTCTTTCAAAAATGCTTCCTGAAAGCGGCCGGATGCATTTTTTAGCAGGCCATGGAGGAAAGCTGTAAGAAAGGAGTTTTGAGTTGTTCCAGTTGGTACCAACCTCTGCATCGTTTACTGGTTCAAGACAGCAGGCTGGCGATGGAAACTGTGCTTTGGTGTTTCCTGGCAGGATAACAAGCAGGAGTACTCTGGCGTTTAACTGTTAACCAGAAGCTTTGGCTTCTCTTGGTCTCTCTCTTCCTGCTCCTCAGCTGCTGGTTTCTGCAGATGAGCTGAAAATCCTGGCTGTCAGGTACATTAATTGTACTGGGAGTTTTAACTTTGCCAGGGTAATTTTAGCACCAAAGATTCAAACCCGGACATGTTTAGTAGATGGTTAAAGTTGGTTAACCGTCCCACAGTTCTGTAGCTAGATTCAGTTCTTGGGCCTTGGGGAGGGGGTTGGAAAGGGGGGGAGGGGGGTGGTATGGGGAAAGAAATGAGTTAAAAAAAAAAAGGATCTCTGTACTTGTTACTGATGGTTGCTGCTTTTTTTCTTTCCTGTCATTGGATTTCCAGGTTGAGAATTTGATATTTGACAACTTGAAAGTTGAGTTAGTTGGGAATAAAATATTATTGCTATTTATCAAATGCTCCTAAATAGGCATTAATTTAAACAAATTAGCCTTTTTTTTTCCCTGCTGGAAAATCTGACTGGTTGGTTGGTGTGTAGATGCCATGAGGGTAAAAAAGATCTTTATGTGTGCTTACCCCAGTGTAGTGGAATAATTTATGTCCCGCCCCTTGAAGCCAAGAACAGTCATTCAGTTTTTTTTTCTCTCTTATATTTATGAGATTTATTTTATTGTTTTGCTTTAGCCATTAATCAAGTAGCAACCCACTCCCCCACTTCTGCCGAGAATGTTCCTGTGGTAATAAAGGTTTGAAGGCCCATGAATCATAATTCATTCTTTTAAAATACTGTGGTGATCGTCAGGATTTGATTTATAGGAATTGATACTGGGAGAGACATACTCTGGGCTCCGCCCTTTTAGCAAGTCCATTTTCGCCAAGATTACATGGAAGCCAGGTTGACATCTCAAAAGAAAAGGTATTTCCCTCCTGCTTATGGACATAGAGAAGATTCATTTTGCAGGTTCCATGGGCAACACAGGTCTTTTCACAGCTTGGTAAGCAGCCTTCCACATAGGAGGCACGTGTTAATATCACGTAGCATTTTATGTGAGCTTGCTATGAAAACTGTTGTTCTGTGAACTGTGTGAAAAGTATTCAGTTTTGCCTCCTTTAACCTTCTTGGGCCTGTGGTTTTTCTTGAGGTGGGAACTTTGATGGAGGGGACAGACTGTCGTGTTCTCTGCTGCTTATATAATAAAATGTGTAATCAGAAAGCTTATTTACCATATTCTTGTCTGCCTTTGATGGGTGGGTTGGGTAGAATAATCAAACACATTAGTTTTGGGGAAGGTATAAGGGTCCTTCATAAAGTTGGTTGATCTGAAGGTTGTTAACATTGTCTTGCAGTCAGCAGTTGACTCAACTTTACAGTATTTGTAAGGTGACCAAGAACTTTTGAGATGATAGTTTACTCTAGGCTGGGGGAAAATGTCACCAGAAAGACGAGTGGGGAAGGTACCCGTCTCTAGCCATTCCTAGGCTCAGATTTTTTATCTTAAAAGTGCTTGGCTTCATTTGTGAGCTCCATCCATCTCTGAAATTCAGGGACTTGTTCTTGTGGAGAGAGGTCTCAAGAGGTCTTGGCAGTCTCTTCCTGGGCCAACGGCCAAATTGCTTCATGGACTTGGGTGAGTTGATTAACTTCTGTTTTTGTCTTCGGGTGAATTGAGTGGATCTGTACGTTGGCATTCCACAGAGGACTCTTAAGTGACCTGGTAATCTTGACCATTACCCTGCAAAGAAATACTTAGGAAAGTTTTCTACCGTCCCGGGGGGAGAAAAGAAGTGTATGGCTGATTCCTAATTATAATCCCAGGCACCAAAAATAATTTCAGATCACCTAAGAAGTTTCCCTTTCAGCCATCTGGTTCACTTGCCTAGTTATGCTTGGTCTAGTCTAAGGTTAATTGAGTTGTTATTCCCAGGCAGCAGGGATGGTAATCTTGGTGAGGAATGGGAGACCAGAAAACCTAGTACGACTTTATCTACTTTCTATGGAAAATTTACATGTGGGTAGTTGTGATTTGGTTGTCTGTTTGCAATAGGATTCATGATAGGGTTCTGTGATAGCGTTCATTTCACCATGGACTTTTTTGATGTTCTTGATTTTTTTTATTGACTTTGAACATTGACATGAAAGATAAGGATCCAGATAAGAAAGAGTGACTGGGCCCCAGACAATACAAATGGGTGCTGATTCTTCTGCTCTAAAAGTAGTTAAATGCAACTCATCTTACTTCTGATCTCATAAAACTATATGACTTAAGAGGGAGGAGGATTAGAATCAGCTGGGATCTTGTGAATTAATATCATTTCTGAATTTGTCTATTGGAGAGGAACCAATGAAGTAAAGGGAAAGCTAAAGCAAAGTTGGTTTCTTTTGTTGGGAGAGGGAGACAGAGTGACTGGATTCCAGAGCAAGTCTTAATAAATCTTTCCTCCTGTATAAAATATGCAACAGAAAGTCTCTGATAGGTTCTAAGGATTTTTATGTTGTTGGGGTTACTACTTGTAGGGTTTTTTGGCTAATTTGGGATTATTGAGGAAATGGATGATGATTGGTTTTTCCTCATAGAAGACAATGAGCTAGGATGTAGTACGCTATTGGGCTGTTGTTTCAGTTTTGTTAAAAAAAATTTTTTTTGATGGAGGGAAGATTAAAAAAAATACACATGCAGTGATAACTGGGCTGTAGAAGGAATCAGTTATTTTCATGCTTTAACTCTGGTTTATTCACAGTCAGCAGCTACTCACTGCTAGGCATGTGTTAAGGTTCTGGGAATACATGGGTTATTTGTTTAGTTATTTAAAGATGTATTTATTCATTACATATAAGAACTGGGGTGTAGGCCAGAGGTGCAGGGGGTGAGAGGGTTCATCAGAGACAGAGTGGGGAGAAGAACAGGTGGATTTACTGAAATACCCTGCTGAAGGGAGAGGAGAGGTCCGCTGTGCCATATGGGTTAGCTCCCTGGTCTGGGATCAACTGAGGCCTCCATGCCTCCATGGTGATAACATGATAGCACTGAGACTTAACCCATAGGCCACCAGGGATGCCCTATACTGTTAATTTAAATAGACTTAATCATTTTCCTCTCCCTAGCCCCTACCCTGCTTAGAGTGCAGAGGAGATTCAGACTTATAAAGAAATAAATACTGCAAAATGTGATAAATGCTTTGATGAAACCACAGGGAATATAAACCTGAACTTAGCTGGAAAAACTTCTCTGAGGATTGGAGGTAGAGGACAGAGAACAACAGGGGTGCCTGGCAGAGGAGAGTCTGTGCAGAAGGACTTTGGTTGGGGTGGGGGGGACAACCAAAAAGAGTTAGTTAGATGTGGGGAGGGTGTATGATAATCTTGCAGAACTCTGGGGGCCCTGAAAGGATTTGGGTTTCATTTGATAGAAACTGGGATCCTATTGAAAGTTTGTGGTGGGAAATGATACCCCCGACTCATATTTAAAGGGAATTGTATTGGTAGAGAGGGACAGGTATGGAATTAGGGACCCCAGTAAAGAAGCAGTGGGGACAAAACAGGTGAGAGGTGACAGGACAATGGAGGGGAGACAGTGGGGGTAAGATGCCCTTTACAGCTTGGGAGGGCTGGGCTTACTGATGAATTTTTAGGAGAGGAGGAGAGGAACTCTGGAAACTCCCAGGATTCTGGCTTGAGCAATTGGGTGGATGGGTGGTGCTGTTTGCTTAGAGGGCAACCGGGCCATAATCAAGCGATTTCAGGCTGGACACTATTTAGTTAGAGATGCCTGGTACAAGGCCTTCTGGTGTAGTGTCCAGTGCCAGAGGAGTGGGCAGGCAGGAGGTAGAAAGGTGGGAAGTTAATGGGGAGTGTTGTGTGTGTGAGTGGGTGGGGTGGTATTTAATCAGGAGATCGAGTGAGATTTCCTAAGAAGAGAGCCCATAGAAAGAAGGAAAGGCAGTGATGTATGTGTGTATGTGTGTAGGAGGGATGTTAAATGTTTCATGAGGTTGATAAGACCAGAACAGTCACCACTGAATCTGGCGAAATGGAAGCCACTGGTGACTTTGCAAACAATAGTTTCAGTAATAGGTCGGGTAGGAGCAAGATTGCAGGGGTTGGGAAAGAAATGGGAGATGAGAAGCCTGTAGCATGGGTAGACAGATATTACCATGAAAGAGGGCAGGAAAATAGAGCAGGAGCTGGACAGATGTGCGTGTAAAGGGCAGATCTTTTTGGAGGGTGGTCTTGGTGGTCTGTGTGTGCCAGTAGGTGAGATAAGTGGAGAGGGAGGAACTGGTCAACAGTAATGCCTGGGTCAGCTGAGCAAAAGCCCTTGAAGAGGTAGGTTTGTGGAGGAAGATCCGGCTTTGCTGGGGGAGGAACATATCCTCCATCCCTCCATCGGGGCTGGAAGGAAAACCCCAGAAGAGTGAATCAGGAAGGTGCAGGTGAGGGACTCGGGCAGATCTGAGGACTTGGCTTCTCCAGGCCAAGCCTGCACTGTTCTTGGGAAGGGTTTAGGTTCTGGACTTGACACTGGTCAGAGACTGCAAGGGTTAAGACTGCATCAGAAAATTGTACTGCATTTTTCTGAACATTTGACTGCATTACTGAGCAGTACAGAGGAAAGAGCAGATCCTTTTGCTTAGGAAGTCTTAAGTTAAAATAATTTGGGTTCACATTAGATTTATTTGATAACTACAACGAGGAAAAGCATCGTGATTTTCAGCCCCATTCAAAAGTTGGTTGGCACGGTGGTGTATATTTTGAGCAAGAAAGGAAAGAAAGAAAGAAAGAAAAGCCTGCAAAGGCCCATTTCTTCCCCAGGCTGCCTTTTGCAAAAATAAGCCTTAGAGGCCCTCAGCCGGGTCTGGATGTAGGTAGTTGTTGAGAAGTCAGAAGAGCCCTGGCTAAGGGGCCCAGCTCCACAGTCTGACTCTAGAATAAAGTCAGTCTCAGAGCCTGTCTCTGCATCTGTAAAAAGAGGGTGATACCATCTGTTGCCTCTCCCCTTAGAGTTGTGAGGATGGAATCAGATAATGTACGGAAAGTGTTATGTAAACTGTAAGCTCGTACACAGGCAGCAGTGAGGTGAATTGATCTCCAGCCAGATTCTCTTTTCAGATATAAAACCTGACCGAAACACCTCTTAATTTCCCAAAGCTTTACTAAAAACTGCCCGCCATGGCCACTCCCTAGAACCACTTTCTATTTGGGGTTTTCAAGTCTGTTGTCCCTTAAGTGAAACTGCTCTTACTGCCTGAAACTGGCATCAGAAATCCTGACTGTGCAGTGCCAGTCAATATAAGTTCAAACTCACATTCTATATTTAGAATTTGAGACCTGCTCACCCAGAGGGTCAGACTTGCTTGTGCCGTGAATTGTGTGCAGGGGAACCTTGAACCTACTCAAGAAACCCAGTTGTGGCTCTCACAGATCTCTGCAGTCTTATTTACATTCAGCATTTGTTTTGCAAATGAAGACTGTTCTATAAAGCTGAATCTACCTAAAACAAGTCTTTAGCCCTTGGGCTCACTGAAAGTCTAACAATCAAAAAAAACAAAAACAAAAACAAAAACTGATGCTTTTCACTAATTGAACCTCTGGTTTCTTCCTAAAAGGGAGATGCTTTACTTGTTTTAATTTTTTTTTATTATGGAAAAAAAGTCTAGACTAGTATAATGAACTCATTTGCACCACCACCTAGATTGATTTTGCACACTTGTAGATGATTGGACTTCTGTTTGTATAACAAATATAAATTGTCAGTGTTGAGAGATTAGTGGATCCAATATCAATTTGTTTTCATAGAGAGGGGAAAACAATCAACAAAAAGCAGAGAGAGAGAGGAAATAGAGGCTGTCATTCAAATAACTACTGTTTGCCTAGCATTTTATAGTTCTAATGCCTCTCTGGCATGTCTTATTTGATGTTTTCATGCAATAACCATGGGAGGTAGATAGTATTCTCATTTAATAGCTGAGAAAATGAGGCTCAAGAAGTAAACTGAAAAAATTATAAATAAGTGATTAACCCCAAACCACATGTCCAGCCAGCATCCAAAGCCTTGGTTTAATGACAGAATTTGAATGATCTCCAAATTCTGTGCACTCTCAAACGGACACTGCCATGCAGCATTAAGTAACATGGTACAGAATATACAATATAGATCATGGAAGCTAAGATCATTTGGGAAATTTGGGCTCTTAAGGTCCAGTGACCTCAGTTGGAAATACTTAGATAATTTAAGTGTGTTTGGGGCATTGATTCAAAACCCTCTGGCCGATTCTGCAGCACATACTTGAACACACGTTGCCCCATAATGAATGCCAAAACTTGGCTTTAGCAAGTGGAGTGACTAGTCGCGTTGGCCTTTCCTCTCAGCCCACCCCTCTGGGGGGCCCCTCCATGGCAGAATCTGGGCAATCACTTCTAGATAGCGTGGCCTGTACTCTTCAGGCTTTGCCTTTGAACACACTGGCCCCTGGGCTGTTTACTTTCTGGGGAAGTTTTCTGAGGGCCCCTGCTTCAGGGGCCTCTCCTGGTCTTTGGTAAAACATCTCCAATTTGACATTATCGAAAGATTTTTTTAAAAAAAGATTTATTTATTTATGCATACAGAACTAGGGTACAGGCCAGGGGTGCAAGGGGTGGAGGTGAGAGTATTCACCAGAGACAGAGTGGGGAGCAGAAGAGGCAGATGGACTGAAACACACTGCTGAGGGGAGCAGTGAGCAGGTCAGGAGATGTCTGCTGCTCCATGTGGATCACCTCCGGGGTGGGGATTGAACTCATGCTCTTAATGCTGTGCTTTAACTCTCTGCGCCACCAGGGAGGGCCCGATTTTTTTTTTTTTTTTTTAGGAAAAAATAAAAATAAAAGGTGGAGTTGGTACCAAGGAGTTTTAATAGGCAAATGGTCATTTGCTTTGCTTTTGTTGTCATCACAAGGGAAGATATCAACCTCCCTTAAAATACAACTCGGGTACCAGGAAGGAGGCTGAATGTCAAATATGAGGACTTGTCCACCTTTATTTTTTTTTTTGACTGGTGAACACTTGCAAGTGGAGAGGTCTTCATGGGGAACAGCGGAGGTAAGGATGTCTGGGGGCCTCTTCCTTTTGAACAGTCTGAGCTGCTTTAGAAACCGGTACTGAGTTCAAACAATTTCACCGTGCAGACACTTTCTGGAGGGCTTCTGCATGGCCAGTAGAGTGGGCTCCAGGGGAGGCCCCTGGACTCCTGCAGCCCTTAGCTCACCTATGTTTCAGACTTCCTCACAGGCAGGTCTCGGTCCTTCTAACTTGGTGCCTCAGGAGGAAGGGAGGGGTTATTGCTGGGTTATACCCCTAACCCCTGGCACAGAGCCTGGTAAGAGTGAGATACATTGCTTACTTACTTAAGAATCAGCTGGGTTTTGTTTATTTGTTTTACCTCTGATTTTCTTCCCAGTGGCTCTTGGTGGAGGGAGAAAGCCAGGCCTCCCTGCCACCAGGATCAGTTCTTGCTGCCATTGCTGAAGGAGTCCAGACGAAAGAAATGTTTCCTTCCCTGCCTTGCCTCTCCGGGCCTTGCAGCCCTTGCTGGGGTGGTTTAACTGAGCTCTCGAATGCAAATGCTGCCCATCCCCCACCCCTTTAATAAGTGACATTTTGTTCAATCAGTTATTCAAAGCCTTATCTATATTTCTGTCTGTGCTGGCTTAGTCAAAATAGGAAAGAGAGTGAATATTAGATTTCTCTGCCCACCCCCTCCTCCTTCCCTTTGGAGCAACTCTACGTAAGATTTCTGATAGGGGAGGGGTGATGTGTCCTTGAAGAAGTAAATGCTGTAAGCAGAAAAAATGTGGAGGGCTTGACTTGTAGCGAATGCTGTTTTTCAGCAGCTGTGATTTTTCCATTTTTCTTTTTCTTTCTGTTTTGATTAGTGGAACTCATTGTGCTCCAGGGTTGGGATGGCGTTGGGGGAGGGTGTGGAGGGAACAACATTTACTGGGCCAGCTCGAGTTGGGGAGGAGGAAGGAGAGAAGGGATTTATTGAAAATATATGTCTACTTCTGCTATGATAAAGCGGCAGGCATGTAAAAATGCAACGGGGAAATCATTATTGTGGTAATGCAGGCAGAGCTCCGCTTTCTCATTAACAGAGCTTAGCCCACGTGGAGGAGGGGGGCAGCCGGCTGCTTTGAGAGTTGGGGTATTCAATAATAGCAGAAACTCAGGGGATTGTCTCCATCCCCCCTTTGCAGCCCCTCCAGCTGCCTTCTCCTTTCTTCCCCCAATCAGTAACCTTTTTAAAGCTGCTTGTTGGATATCATGGCCTCCTTCCTCATCCCTGCCACCCCAAAATGCTGGAAAGACTTTAATTTTTAAAGTTAGCAGGAATTAAAATAAATTTTCTCTTGAGAACTTTTGCAATACATTGTGAGTCAGAGATGGACTATGTCCCCCTTACATTCCAGTGAGCACCAAGAAGAGCCAGTTTGAGGGACTGAGGAATTTGTATACAGGGGTTGGGGAGCACCCAAATAAGGGTGCCAAACCCCTTTTGTCATAGAAGATACTGTTTATGGAGGCCTACTCTGTGCCAGGCCTTTGCAGATATGTTAGTCACTTCATCCCAACAGCCGTAAGAGGCAGTGTGTCGATCAGCCCATTCCATTTGAGGAAATTGAGGCCCAGGGATTTCAGCTTTGAGGACATGTGGATGCTGGTACCCAGATCCAGGAATAACTCCCAAATCTGGTTCCTGATTATTATGCTCTGCTGTCTTTAAAAACTAGCTCAGCACCGCCCCTGTACAGACCTCTGGGTTCTAAGAATGTGGGCAAAATGGAGCCACCCACAAGGCCTGCCACTGGCCTGATGGGTTGAGTGACCTTTCCCAACCCTTCCCCCAACCTGCATAGAGCTGTCTGTTGCACTAAAAAAAGAAGAAGAAAAGAAATCAGGTTTTGAACCTATCCTCTCTGTTAGAAGACGCAAATGCCCTGGCCCTCCATTCCTGCCAGGCTACTATAACTTTGCTGACAACTTGTTCATCAGACATTTAAGTGCCTCCTATGTGCCAAGATTGTACCAGTGGCTGGAAATACCAGGTTAAATAAGAGAAGGAACTCAGAGTCTAGAGGAAGATTTATGAGAACTTATAAATATGGTGTGCAATGATGGTTACCTAGAAAAAGACATTTCAGAAGTGGTAAGTAGGAGAGACTGCCCAAGGAAGAGGTGGCACACGGATGGGTGGTGTGGGTTCAGTCGGGTTATCCCAGGCAGACACGGGGGAGCGAACAGCAGACAGCAAGATGAGTGTGGGAAGCCACATAATTTGGCCTTCCTGAGTCATCACTTCAGAGATCACCCATTGAACCTCACTGTACCTTTGGTTTAATGTTCTACAACTAAGACAGTAGCCATTTGCTGTGCGTGGCCCTTTAAATGTAATGAAATTGTTCAGTGAAATTAAAGATTCAGTTTCCTTGTTGCACTAGCACAGTGAAGTATTGAATATTCACACAAGGCTGGGGGCTACCATTTTGGAGAACATATATAAACAACATTTCCACTGTATCAGCAAGAGCTGCTAACAAACTTGGCTCCATGGTTTCTTCTGTGTTGGGTGTTTCCTCCTTTGCCCCTCACCTGACTCATTCCCACCTCTTCCAGATGCCTTCCCTCAGCATCAGGGCTGGGCTTCCGTTTGTTCCACTGTCTAGCTGGAGTGCAGCATTCCCTTGCTGAGTCTGTCTGCCCTGAGGACATTCAGCTTGAGGGCATCGGCTAGGTCTTGTTCACCCTGTATCTTTGTGTCTCTCAGCCATTCGGGTTCTGACACATCTGGGCAGGTGTTGAGGCAGGTAAGCAGGGATTGCTAGGAAGAACTGGTGCTGTGGAGCTTGTCCATGACCTTGTGGGCAGTGGAGGGTTTGGAATGAGGAAGTGAGTGTGATGGAATAGGACCAGCTTTGTGAATAAACATACATAGTCCTGGTTTGAATCCTGACCACCACTCTCAAGTTAATATTGCAATAAAGAAGTGAGTCACATATATTTTTTTGGCTTTGCACTGCATATAAAAGTTATGCTTACACCATGCTATAGTCTCTTAAAAGTGCAATAGCATTATGTCTTAAAAAAAAACAAACCAAGGTGCCTATCTTAATTAAATATGACGCAGAGTCACCAAATGAATGCATGATGTTGGAAAATTGGTGCCTATAGGCACACTCAGGGCAGGGTGGCCACAGACCAGCAATGGTGAGGAAAAAAACCAACCAAACAAACAAAAAAAACCCCAAAACACAGTATCTTTGATAACTCGTAAAGCAAAAAAATACTAAAGTCATGTATATTTGCACTAGAAAGCTCACTCTGAGATGTGTGGAGGACAGGCCAGAGGGTCTTTAATCTAAGAAACTTGTAGAGAGTTTTAGAAAGCAGTCTGGGAAGTAACTGAGATGAATCTAGTCCCCGAGGGCAGGAGTCCATCCTCACCCACCATTCACGGTGCTTCAGTTATACATGCTCAGCCACCATCTGAAGCTCTTATAAATAGTTTAAGAGACATTAATGTGGTTTGAGACAGAAACACCTTCATGTATCTTTAATTACAGCATATTCTTCTATTTTATTATTGTTGTTAATCTGAATGCCTACTTTATAAGTTAAGCTTTATCAGAGGTATATATATATATATATATATATATATATATATATATATATGCTTAAGAAAAAGACAGTATAGGTAGGATTTGCTTCTATCTGAGCAGCCACTGGGGATCTTGGAACTTGACCTCCAGGGATAAGGGGGGAAATAGTTGCTCAGAGAAATTATAGCTAAGATTATAGCTAAGAACAGCATTTAGAGAAATTCAAGGGTATTATTTAAAAATTTTTATTATATTCCTTTTAGTGAGGTAATAATGGTTTAACAACATTATGATCTAGGATCATAGACTCACATTTTTCAAGGGGGTTCTTTCTTTCTTAAAGACTCATTTATTTATGCATCTAGAACTGGGTATAGGCCAGAGGTGCAGGGGTGGTGAGAGGATTCACCAGACACAAAGTGGGGAGCAGAACAGGCAGATTGATATAGTACACTTCTGAGGGGAGCAGTAGGCAGGCCAGGAGAGGTCTCTGTACCATGTGGGTCAGCTCTAGGGCCTGGGATCAAACTGGCTGAAGGGATTGTTGGCCAGTTTTGTAGCGCTGCGCTTTAACCAGTTGTGCCACCAGGGAGGGCCCCAAGTGGGTTATTTTCTTACGGAAGGTGAGGCAGTGCTCTGGCCATCATGAAGTCACATGATGTATGTTTTAGGATAGAATAGATTTCAAAATATGTCATCTACCCTCTAAGTGCAGATGCATGCCATCATTTTACAGTGCTATTTTCATTTCATTTAATCCTCAAAGCAGCTCCCCAGAGAAGACATTGTGATTTTTGTTATATAGGAGAGGAATGGGGACACGAGGAATCAGAGACTTGCTCAGGGTTTCATGGTGAGCAAATTACAGAGTAGGGATTCAAGCTTAGGAACCCAGGCCCGAGTGACTGTCAAGGCAGATGATTTTCATGAGAGGCTGACTCCTAGACAGTGTGACCCGAGCTTTGTTTGGGAATATGGCTACATTAAATGGAGGAACGGGCCATGCCACTCCTCTGGGGTTTCTTGGGCAATAGGCTGGCTTCTAGTGCCTTTTCTTTACTGGCTGCGAAGGCCTATTTTGAGATCAAAGGGTGTAAAAGAGGTATTAAAGCTATGTTCTCTACTCATCTGCATCATCATTTTCTGAAGGGACAAAAGTCAGTAAAGGTTGCTGTTTCTGGACGTTGGTTGACTTGGGCAGTCCTTTGGACCACATGCATGACCTTGAGAAAGTCACTTCACTGCTCTAAAACTCCCATTTCCTAAAGATGGTCAAGTCTGCTTGGGTGGGCCATTGGAAGCACTGATGGCAGAATGTATGTAAAACCCAGCATCTTGTAAACCAGATGGATACACATATGCGCGTAGTGGAAGTCAGGGACTCCACAGGGGATTCAGCAGATCTTTTCTATCCCTTGCCAGGGGTAGAGTGTCATGGCTCAAATTTATACAGTATTCTCCTGATTTTAGGCCTGGTGAAGATGTAATTCAAAGCTTCACTAGCGTTAAATTTTTTGGTGGTCATAGACTATTAATGTTACAGGGTAGGGAGAGAGGCACCACTGAACCCCCAAACCTGCCTGCTCTAAATAATTTCTGCCATCCGCTGCATCAAGACAAAACATATTAAGACTTTAATGAAAAGGGATTTTAATACAGTGAGTACACAATACAGAAGACAAAGAATATAATTTCCAAACCAAACACCTGAAGTTACCCATCCTCTCATGGGCAAAAGTCCACCCAAAAGGGATTGGTCCAAAGCAAGGCCTGAAACCAGTCACAAGCCTAAAGCACCTTCTGGCCGGGACCCATAGAAAAGGGTCAGACAAGGCCAGACAAGTCTGGGAGAAAAAGAGCAAAATCAAAATCAATATAAACACTGCATAGGCAACCTCCCCATGGATCTCTCACCCACATCTTTTTCAACCAGTTCAGGGCCAAGAAATAAACAGTTTCTTCACATGTCTGCCTTTGCTCCATGTGGCTTTCTCAGGTCTCCTTCTGGCTCTCCATCCTGCTTCCTTCCTCTTCAGATTCCTTCTCTTTCTCTCCTTAGCTCCACCCTCCTTCTGGGTCAGACAGGGAACCTGGAACTTACCCTTTTCCTGGGATGAACATCCTTATATACATAAATCTTTGGTCACATAGTCTTAGGATGAATTCCTGGAGAAGAGAACTACCATATTAAAGAGAGTAGGTGTTCTTAAGGTTCTCTACAACATTTTCTAATTGTTGATCACGATATTGTTAAAATTTCATTTAGGCATATGAAAGTACCCACCTCATTTCATCAGCCCTAATACGGTTTTCCAAAACTGTAATTCATGTGTAGCATGGATTCCCTTCTAAACAATATATATTTTTTTTCTGGGGCTCAGTTTTTTTTTTTTTTCTCCCTTGCTGCAGGGTGGAATACAAATGGCTTTTGCATGTGAATATTTTTTGTTAGTTTAGCAATATTTTTGTATTTCTGTTGTGGAAAGATTATGCAAATCACATGAATTGCTATCAAAAGTAATTCTTTCTGCTGACTTAGAATTTCCTTACACTTATGAAAGAAGACTTTAGGTGTGCTTCTTTTTCATTACACACAAAGTAAGTGTGAGCAGTCTTATTCCTTGCCCAGAGCACAAGATGGTCTGTTCTCTGGTCAGGATCAGCAGATGAACAGCATTCTTCACCTATCCAAATCAATATTGCTGTTAACTGTACTGCAGAATTACAGGGTCATTGTCCAACTTTTAGGAATTTGTTCTTTTTGAACTCTGCAATAAGAAAATGGATGCTATTTTCTGCAACTATAAGAAATAGTCTACTAGATTTATATGAAACTAAATATTGAGGAAAACGTTCTACCCAAAATACTGAAAAGTGTAAAGGAAATGATTCATCATTCTCTCATCTTGCTAGGACCTCTGTTTTAAAAAATGGTGTGTTTCCTTCTAGTATTTTTTCAATATATATATTGTTGCATAGCTTTTTTCTACTTTTTTTTTTAGCACCTACTCTAAGTGAATACTTAAACCATTTCCTGGACAATGCAAGTTACTTACAAAACTAAGACTCTGTCTGCCTCCTTAATGCCTTTAATAGTCTTATGATTTAATTATTTATGTATTATACTGCAGAAGACATTGTTTTTAAAAGTCAATAATAATTTAGATTAATCCACATATTTATTCCTTTTGCTGTTCTTCATTTCTTCCTGTCTAGCCTCTAACCATGTGCATGCTACTCCCTCAGATTAATGTCTTCCTGTCTGAAGAACACACTCCGTGTGTTTGGGTGGAGGGAGGAGGGAGGAGGGCTGTCTTCCAGTGTCACAATTCTCTCAGATTTGATTGTTTCTGAAAGTGCTTTTTCACCTTTATGTGGGTAAGATATTTTCACTGGGTATAGAATTCTAGCTTTTTTTGCTAGTGTTTTAATTATTTAAAGATATTCCATTGTCTTCTGGCTTCCTTCATTTCTGTTAAAAAGTCATCTGTCAGTTTTATTGTGGTTCCATTGTGACATCTTTTTTTCTCTTAGCTTTTTTTTTTCTTTTCAGTACTTTTACTATAATGCACGTAATTGTGGCTCTCTTTGTATGTATCCTTTGTAGAGTTTGGAGTTTCTAGAGTGCATGACTTAATACAATTTTAGAAAATTACTGGGTATTTCTTTTCAAATATTGCTTGTGTCTCATTGTTTCCATTCCTTACACTCTTCCTGTTAGACTGTAGTGGGGATCTTACATTTTCCTGAAGCTCATTTTTGTATTTTCTGTGCTTCAACATAAAGAAATTTTTTTCTACTGACCTATTTTCTAGCTCACCAGTGATTTTTTTTCCTACTCTCCCTTACTTACTGTCCACCCATTTATTCAATTTTTAATTTGTAAAAAAAAAATTATAATTTTTTTTATTAAAAAAATGTTATTATTTTTTTTCTTGATCTGGGCTTATTTCCTGTCATTTTGCTTGAGTTTAATTTGGAAAGTATAGAAGCACTTTTTGTTGTATTACCTAGTTTCAGTTAAAGCCAATCTATTTCTGATTTCCCCTTGTAGATAGGATAGGTTTTTAATACTCTCCTCTTTTGAGGGGTCCTGATTTCCAAGTTTTTGCTCCATGTTATTGTGAAACCAAGATCTCTACATAACTTTTTAGTCTTTTCTTGGATTCCTTCTGCTTGGATTTCCAGGGTCTAGCCCTGATGCCTTGAGAAATTGCTACAGAACATGGCGTTCACTTCTGTGTGTTCACTTTTCTTGGTGATCTTGGCCTCTCAGATCCTGGATGTTTTCATGGTCCTAAACTCTATATTTTTTGACTTTGTAGATCAAGGAGAATATTCTACTGCAAGCTTGAATTTGCTGTTTTCTGTTTTATTTCAGTGTGCCTTATATAGGGCAAATGTGAGAGGAAACTTCACAGTTTTCAGTGAGCCTCTCTCCTCCAGAACTTAGTCTCTCAGATCCTAACTGCCCTGCACACTTCCCATACCTTCAAATGGTTATTATTTTTATTTTGTATTTCCTCTGCTTTTTACAGTTGTATATAGGAGGGTCTGTTTAATAGCACTTATGTCATAATAATTGAAATAGCTGAAGTATGATTTTGTATCTCATTATTGGACATGTGTTTTCCATGTCTTGAAAATTCTTCGAAGGGTGATTTTTAAAAATATTTACACAAAACCCCTTATGATTTTTTTTAAAGATATTTTTTTATTTATGCATACAGATCTCGGGTACAGGCCAGAGGTGCAGGGGCAGTGAGAGAATTCACCAGAGACAGAGTGGGGAGCAGAACAGGCAGATCAATTAAGTACACTGCCGAGGGGAGCAGCGGGTGGGTCAGGGGAGGTCTGTTGCGCCATGTGGATCACCTCCTGGGCAGGCAGGAATTGAACTCATGGCTTTAGCTTCTTAGTGCTGTGCTTTAACCCACTGCGCCACCAGGGAGGGCCCCCCCCTTATGATTTTTATAATCTACCCAACCATTCTGCTATTGTCAGGTACTTAGGTCATTTCAATTAAATTACTTTTCTAAATAATGTTGTCATAAATATCTTTGTGTCAAAACATTTTATTAATAGTTTTAAAGGAATAGGAATGTTCAGAGTTGAAAATGCTTACCAATAGTACTTGTTTTTAGGCATAGGTCATGTATTAAAATAAAGCTATAGCTCTTTTATTTCTGATAGTTTAGAAAAGCTTCCTTTTTAAGTGTTTTCTTTAGTATAGGACAGACATTCTTTTACATGCTTTATAATATTCACCTGAGAGTCCTGTTACACAGATACTGATAATGATGAGAACTGTGAGATATGAGAAGATAGATAACTTGCCCAAAGTCTCATGGATGACTTGGCCAACGTCACATAGGTAACTTGCCAAGGACAAACAGTTTCTCTGTGAGTGGCAGAACTGAGCCAGGAATTATGGCTCTAGATTCTGTGCTTTTAGCTACACTACTCTACCTTGAGCCAATTGGGAGTTACTTCCTTTCTACCAATTTTACTTTATTCCATGGCTTCTCAACCTTTTCTTAACTGGGCATTATTTTCCCTCTGCTGTATGGTTGCTGGAGGATTAGTGACAGTGGGGTTAATTTGGGAAAGAAGGTGCCATGTGCAGGGGTTGCTTTGGGACCAGAGGGGTTCACTTGATAGACTGACCAAACAAGGTTGCCTGGTGATCAGTAGTGAATCTACTGGGGACCCAACATGTGGATTTAATGTCAGGAGGATTTCTTTCCACCTTTGACTTGACTCTTGAAGGTAGCTGGACCACTGCATTTGCAGTTTAGAGCAAGGGAAAAAGTCAACTTTCTGTTCGCTCCCTTCTGCCAGTTACTTAGTTTAAGGAATAAAGAATAGTTGAAGGGCTGTAGAGAGGGCTCGCCCCCTGACTGGAGGGTCTAGGCAGCCACTTGGCAGCAGGGACTGAAGAGATGAAGAACTGGTGTTGGGCTAAGAAACTGGGGAATGGGCCAAGAGTAAAGGAGCTTCGGAAACTGTTGAACTTCGCCTTTCTTGCTCTCTTCGAAGCTTTCTGTACTTTTCCACCTATATTTCCTCATCCTTCTCTGTTGTGCTTTCTTGGTACCCATCCCCCTTTTCCATCTTCCTACTCACCTTCCCTTTTGGGTGTAATACTGACTTGGGGGAGAGGTAGGTCTGCACTTGACTGGTTTTCCTAGGGTTATTTGAATTTATAATTTGCGAGAGAGTTGACTTTAAACCTTATTTATTAAGTGATGTCAAAGGAGGTCACCAAGAACATCAGGTTGGCAGAGAATTAAAGGAGAACTTGTCCTTCCCCTCCTCACAACCTTTTAGTGATCCCCCATCTGAGTCGGTGAAACCAGTGTCCTTACAGAGCCCTGGTGACAGACACCCTGCCCCCTCTCCACCGTGCTTCTGGGACATTCCCTGATGGTGTGCACTGCCTCACTGCTGGGCTCCAGCCACGCAGCGACCTGGCTCTTCCTTGGGCTTACTGAGCATAGACTTGGCGCAGGCCTTTGCCCAGATTGCCCTCTCTGCATTGTTCCCCGTCTCCTCTGAGTCTTCACTCAGGCTTCTCCCTACTTCACTTAGACTGTCCTCACCTTTCTAGTTGACCTCCCTGCTGCCTGAAGTCCCCATCCTCTTTGTTCTACTTTTTATTTTGCCCCAAAGCACTTACCCATCTAACATGACATGTAGCTTGCTTGTTCATTTTCTTTTTTGCCTATCTCTCTTTCCTAGAATATAAGCCCCAAGAAGCAAGTTAAATATCTATCCAGAACTATGCTAAGCACATAGTAGGCATTCAGGAACTGTGTGCTGTGTGCCAGTTCCTTGGGGGCTTCTGTAAGGCCCCCAGCTCAAGAGACTTTTATCACGTCTTCGGATCTAGAAAAACCTCTTTGCCTGTAGGAATTTTTTTTAATTAAGATTTTTATCATTGTCATTCCCTCCCCCTTCCAGTTCATTTAAGACTGTTATGAAACAAAACTCATTATGCTTCAAAGTCTGACAGAGCTAAGGCCCCGGGGAAAGTAAGAGGAGGCAGCAGCGGTGGCTGGTGCTACCTTTAACCAGCCACTCCCCCCCCCCTCCCACTTGGCTTTCTCGGGCAATGGTCCGCTTAGGATGACCTGAAGCCTGCTGGTTGACGTGAGCAGGGGTTCCCAGACCTCCCAGGATACATTGGAGGGAGACTCCATTGTCAGCCAGAGAGGAGAGCACTACCTTCTTGCAGTGAAGGCTTTCTCCAAGGTCCCAGTTCTCAGACTAGAGTGAGCAAGCAGTGGGGCCAGGGGGGAGGGAGGAGAGAGAAATGGGATGGTTTTCTGTGGGTCCATTGGAGGAATAAGTCACAAGGAGAAATTAGGTCTGTGGTCCTCTTTGATTGTGACTTTTAGTTTTCACCTAAAATAGTGAAATGTATTTTATTCAATTGTTCCTCAGTGTTTATGGAGCGCCTGCTGCGATACACATGTACAGATGGACTTACAGTGTCTGTGGGTCTGGGGCTGGAGTCAGAGCTCGTGTCACTGCAGCAGGAGGGACACTGCCAGGGGACCTTGGGTGTAACTGGCTCGGAGCCAGTGTGCAGAATTCTCCTGCATCTGTGGGTTCCTGGGTATGGGAAAGCCTGCTTGTAATAATTAATGTGGGTAGGAGGGAGCTCTGAAGTCCCCGAGGAAGTGGCTTAGTCTCCTCCCACCATTCTTTTCTAAATATTTTTCTACAAGCCACGCTCAGGCTTTTCAGAGTGAGGCTGCACCTTTTCTCAGCATGAGCAAGCCAAGGGGTTCTAGACAGTGCTTCAGTGCTGAATCTCCTTTTGCCTTTTGGCTTTTCTGTATGACTAAAGAAGAAGGGAGCTTAGTGGGTCATATTCCTGGATCATGGTAAGGGATGACTAGTCCAAATTATTGGTAGGCTTGTCAGAGAGCAGTGATGTAAGAGGTGGAGGTAACATGAGAACCCAAGGACTCTCAACCCCGGGTTCCACCCCCTAACGCCTCCCCAACCTTGGCATCTCATCTGCTAATAAAGTCGCAACACCAGCTGATGGGGTTTTGCCTTCTTTCATTTCCTCGCCCCTAGCTTCTACTGCTGGGTCCATAACAGTTTCAAAGCCACCAGCTGAATGATCAGCTTCTGAATAAGCAAGTCTGCAGAACTAAAAATATGGGGAGACAGATGTATTAAGACAGATAAATTAAGGGAGAAATAATTGAGCCTACAATTGTTCAGTGATGCATTGTCCAGATCCAAAGTTACATAGGCAATAAATGAAATTTATTTACCCTCGTTGGTTCTGGACCTGTAGCTTACTTAGTTGTTCAGACTGTAAGGCGAGGCAGAACCAATATCCTGCTTTGAGCCCCATTTGGGGATTATTACAGACTCTTGACTGGTTACCCAGACTCAACTTCTACTTCTCGCCCACCAAACCCTTACCAGTCATCTCAGAGTTAGTGTGTGACAGTGTGATCCACCCCCACCATGGAAGAAACAGCTCAAGGCAGACCTGCTGAGGCTGTCAGGAGTCCCATTTAAAGAAGCACATGTATCCACAGACATGTAAATTTAGATCTCTGTGAGAGCATTTCTCATTTGTTAGGTGTCTGTTAGGTGTTCTGGGTAAAGAAGGTTTTGTTCTCATGTATTTGCTTGACTTATTTGAAATCATTCAGTCCATGTTAAAGTTTCACTATATGCAGACCAGCAGGAGAACATTCCATCCAAGATTGGCAAGCTTTCTGTAAAAGCCCAGAGAACAAATATTTTCAGTGTTGGGGGCCTTATATATGTCCTCAATACTCATCCTTTCTATCATAACGCTTAAAAGCATGCACAGACAACAGGTTAAGTGAGTGGCTGTGTTCCAATCAGGATTTATTTACAAAACCAGGCAGCGGCCGATGTAGCAGTCAGGTGACAATTGCTACCCCCTGGCTGATCCTTTCACCCCTTCCTAAGAGATACAGCCGTGAACAAAACAGACTCGTCTTGAACCTCATGGAACTTCCGTTCTTGGTGGGTCTAATTCTTTGCTACTGTTAGTAACATTGCTCTGAAAGCGCACCTGTGATAAATAGTTGACAAGTAGCTTTTGGGTGCATTGGAAACCTAAGTAACCTTATTAAGAAAGGTTCTAGTGAGCACTCAGTTTTATTCATCTTATCCAATGGAGTCTGAGGTACGGTGTGTACCTAATTTGGCATGTCGATACTATTTCTGAGTTGCTTTTCCCCCCACTTAACATAATTTTGCAGACATATTTCCATGCATTGGCCTGGATTGTATAATTTACTAGCTACATAGTATTTCTTGTGGAGTTCAGGCATAGTGGGCATCTGTTAAGTGTTTGTTTCCAACTGCAGTAAAAACCCTTTCAAAGTTGAAAAGGAGCTGGTTTCTACCTAACCGATGCTGGTGGGGACTGTTGATTTGGGAGAACTTTGGGGAGCCGCGCAGGGGTGATGTCCTAGTTCCAAGCTGCTGGGTCACACCCAGTGTCTTGCAGTAGGGGCCTGCCAGGTAAGTGTCTGTGCAAAGGGCCGGGTGACAGAGAGCAAAGGTGAACTTTGGAGGTGAACTTTTGGAGTACTTGGGGAGCACTTATTGCTGTGGAACAAGACTTAGAATCTGAGGAGCTTTGTGGGGGCAGATGGGAAGGAAAAGCAGCCCATGCAGGCAAAATGGGGAGCCCGGGGGGAGAGGGGGTGGTTGCAGGTGTGTGGAAAGGGCATGGATTCTGGGGCCAGCTGTCCTTGATTTGACTTTGGCTCTGGATTGTGCCTCCTTGGGCCATCCTTAGCATCAAGGAGCCTCACTTTTCACTGCTGTAGAATGGGACTGTTCGAGCCATTTTCAGAGAGGCTGTGAGCATCAGAATAGTAAACTAGTAAGCACATACCACAGTGGCTGGCTATGGTGATTACGCCATAGAAATAGTAGCTTGTTAATATTTGGTGTGAAGACTGTGGCCTACACGCAGGCCCACAATTCACAGTCAAAGCTGCTGTGCTATTGTTATTGAGGCGACTCTGCTCATTGCTGTGAGCCAAGGGTGGATTTGGCTCCTGGCCTTCGTAGACTTTCTCCCCTTTTGTCTGGTTCAGAGGTATCAACCACTTCATCGCTTCTTGATAACTCACTTGGGGATTCCAGGTGATGACCTTGAGCCCAGACTTAATAAAACCACATGGGCCTGAAGACTTAACTGGAGAGTCCCATGTAGTCAGCTCTTGTGTGGTTGTTTGCTCAACACAGAGGCCCTACTCTGTGCTGGAAGTACCGTGTGCAGTGGTGAAGAACACAGGCAGGTGTTCAGCTTTAATCAAATAATCCTACAAATGTTTAATTATCAGACTGTGATAAGAGCTGTGAAAGAAAAGGACAGGGCGTTAGGATTGCTCTTTTTATGAGACACTTAATTTCATTAGTAATCAGGGAATACAAATCACAATGAGTCTTCATTTTATCCCCATTTGATTATCAACATGAAGAAGCTGTGCGATCGTAAATGTTGGAGAGGATGGTGATAACTGCGGCCTCTTAATGTGCTTCTGGCTGGAGCATATAGGAATGTAACTCTTGGGAGAAGAGTTTGCTGGGATCTTGTAAATTGTTTGTCTCCCTACTGTGTGACCTGGCCTTTCCATGCCTGGGTATAGTTTAATCAGGAGAAACTCGTCCCTGTGGGCACCAGGCGTTGTATGCTAAGAATCTTCTGGTGTGCATTGTTGACAGTAGCAAAGAACCGGAAGCCCACATGCCCATTTGCCGGAGAAATACAACATCTGCACTGACGGACTGTTTTGTAGCAGTGACATGGCTAGACCCCATTTGTGTGCACATAGGAGCGGATCTTAGTGACCCAAGGTTGGAAGAAACAAAAGCAAGATCTGAATATGCCATACAGCAGGATGCCTTTTGAATAAACTTCAAAGTTAACAAAAGTACTAAAGTACATTGTTTAGGGTTTCAGGTTTAGGTAATGCAAGCATAGGTGCTTGAGGGGTCTCCCTGTGGGGGCAACTGATAGTGTCTGTGACGTGGTCCCCAAGGGCATGATGAGATGCGAGCAAGGAGGTGCCAGCTTGAGTTTTGAAGGCTTAGATGATTTTTTTGATTAATGCTTAGGAAGTTTCTTTTCTAACCCAAATTACAAAACGTTGCCATCACCGTGGTGACACGAGGTGCATGTGTGCCCATTTTTATTTATTTTTTTTATTACCACGAACGCCTGTTTTGGTGACCACAAGTGCAGATAGGATATGGGAAACTGTCTGTATCTGATATCTGTTTCCTGCCCTGCAAGGCAGTGCTGGGAGACTCAGCTCAGAAGGGCTGTGTTTGTAGCCAGGTGTGAGATTCCTTGTCTCAAGGCCACGAAGGGACAGATGTGGCTGGGTGTTGATGCCGCCTCGGTTTGGTGCCAGTTTTGGCAGGCAGAGCTAGTTCAGAAATGAGTAAGAAGGGAGCACTTTCTGGTTGTAGATTTTGGCTCAAATACGAAAAGTGAAACTCTTCCTCACTTTCGCTCTTCTCGTATGACGGGCCTGGAGGCATCCTGTTCTAATTTGTGGAGGGACAGAGTAGGGGGTAGAGAGAATACCCCCTGCTGTACAGAGGAACCATCTTTCCAAGAGGAGCAGGCACAGGCTGGCAGCAATCCAGACACACTCCTCTGGGCAGGAGAGAGCAGCTGGTGGAAAGGCTCTAAAAGATGCTCATGTTGGGCCGCTTGACCTGCGGTTACTTAGAAGCCACCAAAGGAGAGGGCGTGCACAGAGAAGTTTGCAGGAATGAGTGCACAGGAGCAGGGTGTACACCAAGGGTGACTGGGAAGCTGGGTTACATGTCGTGGCTACTGGAGGCACCAGGAAGTGCTCCCAGCGCTTGCCGGCTTCCGGCGTGGAAGGTGAGCGGAGCTGCTCTGTATGGTTCGAGAGTTGCTCTGTATGTGCCACAAAGTCAGGCCAGAACCGAAAGGTGGAAGCTGTAGGAGGAGATCCTTGGTTTGAATATACGTCAGTATTTTTCTAACTACAGTTCACAATCCATTATTGGATTGGCCAGTCCACTTAGTGGTCACCACCAGCAATTTACAAAACAAATTTACAAAGAAAACAAAAAAAAACAGAATGGGAAGCAAAGAATAAGGCAGAACTCTTGAGTAGGTTAGCTGTGTATGGGTCAGCATGGTTTCTTGCATTTATTCTTTTATTTATGTATGTGTACATAGTCTTTTACATACTGAATACTGGTGTAGAGTATACTTTCTTAGCAGGGGTGAGGTGGGAAAACTGTGAGATCCTTTGTTACAAGCTCATGTTTACTTGGTACTCTGCTAAGTTCTCTGATTCTGTGTCATTTTCTTGATGAAACCTCCCAGAATGTCACCTGCACCTCTCTAAGGTCAGTTCTCACTCTTGGATTCCTTCCATTCTGGATTAGAATGGTTTTGTTAACAAATAGTTTTAGGTTTGTTTGTAGGTGGGATTGTCTTTTCATAAGTTTCTGATTTTCTACAATGAGTGCATATTTGTGATTTCAAAAAGTTATTAAAAATAAAATGTGTTCTGGAATGAACACAAATCAATTTTATAGTTTAAAAAATTATTAGAAAGGAAATAATACCACAATGCAACAAAAGAACTTGAAGAATTCCTCCTGGCGACTTTGCTATGACAGCTGGCAGGTCGCCTGTCTTCTGCTTGTGTGGGCCAGGGAAGTTCTGTGTGGGCCATGGGAGGTGATTGCAGAGACGGTTTTGTGGACTAGAGAGTCTTATCAGTTGCCTCCACCAGCCCATCCTCCTTGCTTGGAGGAGGATGAGGCAGGGGCCAGGGCTTGGGAAACCCCTTTTCCCCCTAATTGTAAAGGGAAACTTCCCTTGATTCTATTTAAAGCTGGAAAGGAGCTATGAAATGATCTCCACTAACCTCTTTGCTGTAAAGTAGAAACAAAGTCCTGAAGAGGTGGTGACATTGTGCTTTGTCCTTGACCCATCTCATGGAGAACAGAACTGAGCCAGTTATATTATGTCCCCCAAGAGAAAAGTGGTTCTGAAGATTGGTTGAGGTTCCTGGGGTGAGGGTGGGGGACATTGAGTAAAGAGCAAAGAAGTGACAAATCTTCTGATTCTAATTTCACAGGGAAAGTTCAAAGTAGAGGTAAGGAGCGTGCGATGTAGTCTAAAGATCTTCAGCTTGGGAGCTGAGGCCCCAATGCTGCTCCCAGCTTTAAAACTCACTGTGTAATTTTGGGTGTATCACTATCCATGGCCGTCGGAGGACAGATGAATTCTTGTTCCTCGTGTATTGCTTAGTCACCATCATACCACTTTCTCCCAGCAGACCTGTCCTTGGCCTGATTGCCTTCCAGAGCCAGTTCCCTTCTCTGAATAGTGGCTTAAGTTCAGGTGTTGTCACCAGCCATGTTCTAAAGAACTATAGGTCACAAGTCTTGGAGATTTTTTTTTTAAGATTTATTTTTTATTTACGCATACAAGAACTGTGGTGAGGCTAGAGATGTGGGGGTGAGAGGATTCATCAGAGACAGAGGGGAGCAGAACAGGCAGATCAAGTGAAACACACTGCTGAGGGGAGCAGCAGGTGACACAGGAGAGGTCTGCCACGCCATGTGGGTCAGCTCTCTGGCTGGGGCTCGAATTCGTGCTACAGTGGCCACGGAGAGCCTCCTAGTGCTGTGCCCTAACCCGTTGCACCACCGGGGAGGCCAAGTCCTGGAAATTCTACAGATTGCTAAGTGTCAGTATCGAGGACAGGCTCTTCAATGATGCGCTTAAGTGGCAAGATGACTATGTTAAAGGAATCAAGAAGCAGAAGATCCAAAAAATAATGTTTTGCCTAGTCATCCATTTCCCTAAAAACAGGAAATAAATCTCTGGTGGCTGGGGTGGTGAGGCAGCCTGACAGCCCTATCACCCCAGATGAGGACTTGCAAGGTCTGGTTTTGGTATATATATAGATAGACCCTGAAAAGCTCTTTGTTTCCAGATTTTAAAGTTCTTCTGCTTGTTTCCTCCTAAATGTGCCCCCTTTCTAGAAACCATGCAACCTCATTGGAATGACCAGTTGGGTTCATTATTCTATGTGTGGGTCTCCTTGCTTAAAGTCATTAAAATGTCTTTTCTTTTAGTCATCAACGTATGTCTTTTCTTTTACTCATCTCTCTTGTTCAGTTTTATTATTTTCCTGCGTATGGACCTAGCAGGATAAAGGAAGATCAACTTTCTCCCTAACACAGCCAGTGGGAAGCTTAAATTATGATTGCCACATGGGTTTGGGTCACTGTAGTTTCAACCAGCTCAGGTCAGAGATTGTATTTTTCCAAACCCTCAAAGTGTAAAGTAGGGTGAAAGTATAAAGTAGGGTGCTGAGGTTCTGCATACTTAAGTTCCTCATTCACTGGATTGATGGGTGTGTGTGTGTGGGGGGGTGGGGTTTGGGGGTGACATTGAGAGGAGATCCAGATCTACTTAGGGAGAATCTCTGATTGATGCCTTGTTGATCATCCAAGTCACACAGACTGTGATTTAAGAATCAGATCGTGTTGAGGAGCTCTGTGGCCTGTGATGGGTTGATTTTCAAGTGGGTCACTCTGTGTCTGTGTCGTCAGCCTGATGGGTGGGGACCTAGCAGAAGGAGTGGAGCGAAGCAGATATTTCTCCCAGGCTTCCAAGTGACCTGTGGAGATGGGAAGGACCAAGAATTCCATAGGATTGTGGCAAATCATGATTGTTTTCCAGAATCTTCTAAGATCAGTCATGAAAGTAAATTTCTTTTGGGTGGCCCATCCTGGATATAAGCTGCTTATTAGTTAAATGAATCTTCCCCTAACCTGGTATGTGATGAACATGTTAGTTAACCTGGCTGTGGCTTCAACTGAGGGGAAAGCTACCTGTACTTATTGTTGGGGGTTTGTTTTATGCCTTGTTATCAAGGCTAATAGTCTGGTGCTTTAAGGTTTTATGACTTGATGAGTGGCATCAACACTTGAAAGAGCTGGCTTATAGGCTTCTGTGAAAGGTTAAGGAGAGAGTAGTTAGACTCTAGTTGTCAAATGCAGAGGTGGTTTCTATTTACTAAGGGCTTTGAGGGAGTCCTGGCCTGGTTCTTACTGAACCCTCATGGTGAATTTTGTGAATGGAAAATGAGTAGGTTTTGAATTTAAAAATGGGTGCTCTGGGCCCTCCCTGGTGGTGCAGCGGGTTAAAGCACTGCACTAAGAAGCTTAAGCCACTTCTATATGAGTTCGATCCCTGCCTGCCCCGAGGAGATTCACATGGCGCAGGGCAGACCTCTCCTGACCCGCCCGCTGCTCCCCTCAGCAGTGTACTATCGATCTGCCTGTTCTGCTCCCCACTCTGTCTCTGGTGAATCCTCTCACCCTCCACATCTCTGGCCTGTACCCCAGTTCTATATGAATAAATAAATAAATGTTTTTTAAAAAATGTAAAAAAAAAAATGGGTGCTCTACTGTAGACTCCAGATGGCCTTCAGATGGCCTGTGGCCTGTGGCCACTGCCCATGACTTGCCACTGGGGAGCCCTTTGGCGTCTCAGTGACATCTAGTTCGTTCGTAGTTATTCAAAGTGAAAATCCTGGACTGGAGGCAAACAGCCACTCCAGGAACATCTCAGAATGAAGGACCCCAGCTGCAGAATCCAATGTGTGTTTTTAACAAGATTCTCAGGTGATCTGGGTGCACTTTAACATTTGAGAAGTGCTGGCCTAGTCCAAGTGCCCCTGAAGTTAGAGATTTGTAGCAATGTGGTTTTTATTGTGTAGTGCAATAAACTATTTAAACCCTGGTGTTGTAGTATGATTACAGCCTGGTGTCTTTAATTAGAGCCAGTGGGGTGTGTGTGTGGTGCGCCTATTGTCACTTGTGGCATCAGCATAGGGTTGTGGTTTGATCCCCCCACAGCTCATCTAGTTCTTGGCACTGCTAATCATTTCTTTGAATGCAAGTCTGGCATCATGTAATGTTGGGGGTGTGACCAAAAACACCACTTTCTTCCTGTTACTCCCCTACACTGGAGCCCACAGTGACTCCCACTGCCTGCTGTGTCATGTCCAGACCTCATTCTGGGGTTCAGGATTGTTATCTACGCCCTTCTTTGACCAGGCAGACCCCCACCGTACACGGTTTAGTGCTCTAGGCTGATCCTTCTTTAGTCTGGCTTGGGTCCCCCTTTTGAAGTGTCTTTTCCATTGCTTTTCTGGTGGCCGGTGCTTTCTCTGTCCCCTGCAACTCTGGCTTTCATACATATTTAATGAATTTAAGTGATTATTAGCTGTTTTTTTAAAAAAATAAGATGAATCTTCGCTCCGTTGTGTTCTTTAGGACCCAGTGGTTCTGGGATACCTGCTGATGCTTTGTTGTAATGTGTGGGCTCAGATGACACACTTTCAGAGGGTGGGGCCCTTGGACTCCAGGTACCCCATGCACCTGGCAGGTGCCTAGTGAATGAACACCTGTGGATTCCTTGATGCTCTCCATCAGGGGGCTGAGAACTTGGTGGGGTGGGGGAGGTGGTCTGCTACATCAAAGATGGGTAGGACTGGAGAGGGCTCTGAAAAGAAGCCCCAAAGAGACAGAAGGGACTATACAGAAGGGAAGATGATGGAATTGGACTGTACGTTCACAGTCCTTCCTTGACGGTTCTGGAGGTAGAGGAACTCGTTTCTGGTTTATTGTAAATTAGTCCATTCTCTTTTAAGACAGGGTTGGGGGAGGGGTACAGAAATTAGGAAGCAGGCCGTTTGGGCGTTGTCTTGATAAGGTTTGGGGTGGAGTCTATATTTACTTCATACAGTGATGCTGGTAGCATTTTATGGTTAGAAATGGTTCATGCAATGTAAGAGAATGTAGTCTTTAAAAAATGTAGTCTTTTTAAAAAAAGAAACAGCTAGCTCCGCAATAGAATAAAATTTAAACAGGCTAATTATAGAAGAAATTGAGAAAGTTAGCTGAGAGCTGCTCCTTAAAATAGTTGTAGGACCAGATGGTTTCACAGGTAAATTTTTTTCAAACATTGAAGTTACAGGTGGTTCTATTACTATTTAAATTGTTCTAAAGGAAAGAAAGAAGTAAAGCTCACATTCTCTTTAAGAAGTTAGTATAGCAAAATGTGGCAAAAGAGCAGTCTGTGCAATACAAAATTACAAGGTGATATCAGGTTTGAATGCAGAATCCTAATAATATAATTAGCAAATAGAATCACAGCCCACTGAAAGAACTCTATGAGCATGTGAGTTTCGGAACAGGAATGCAAGGATAGGTTAATTTTAGGATTTCTATTAATAAAATTCACCATATTCAAGGATCTAAGGAGAATATAAGATGCAGGAAGGGTTTGTGAAAAGTTAAGCATCTGTTTCTAATAAAAATTCACAATGTAGGAATAATTAGATACCTCCTCATCGTGAGAAAATTCATCTTTGTCAAACTGGTAGCCAAATTTTGCTGAGTGTTGAAACGTTGAATACTAGATGCATTCCCATTAAAATCATGATTAAGCACCATAATTATATAACCTTGTTTTAGAAGGATAAGCTGGTATAATTAGATAAGAGAAAAAAATAAGAGGTATTAAAAACTAGAAGGGAGGAGGCAAAACTAAAAGATAATAAGAACATTCAGCAAGGTAGTTAGGTGCATAATTAGTACACAAAAATTGGTAGCTCTTCTACATAAATAATATCCAACTAGAAAGCATGGAAGAGGAAAAAAAGAAAACCCACTTATATAAGCAACATGAGATTAAAATATCTAGTTATAAGCTGAATAAATTTTTTAACTTAAAATTTTTTGATAAAAATTACATTTATATATCATTTCAGTGCTATATAGGAACAAAGGAGACCTATAGAGAGAAGTAGTATCACCCTGATTAGAAAGAGTCAGTGTTATAAAAATATCATTTCTTCTAGACATGTAAGATGTGATCACAATCAAATTACCCGTAGGATTCTTTGGTGATAGAGAAGCTAATTCTGAGTCCACATGGAAGAATTAACATGTGTGGAAGTGTATAGAAGTTAAAGAAAGTAGGCTGTAACTCTACAGATACTAGGCATGTTCAAAGCTACAATGATAATTAAGAGACTGTGGTACTAAATAAACTGAGTAAGTGATGGAACAGAATAGAGGCCTCCCAACTAAATAAGGGGTGTATGTCTGTTTTCATAGGTTGTGATGATGGCAATATCTAAATTTTATGAGGTGCTGGTGGGGGGGGGGAAAGAGAGTATCTTCACAGTTACCTTGGAGGAGGGTACAGAAGTCAGGTTAGACCCTTTGTGCCTTAGAACAAAATAACTCTGTCACAGATAGATCAAAGATTTAAATAATGGAGGAAAAAGTACCCCAGAAAATTTTTTTAGTTTTAATTTTTTTTAAAGATACCTTATCTGTGCCTAAGATTTTTTTTAAAAAGATTTATTTATTTATTCACACAGAACTGGGGTACAAGCCAGAGGTGCAGGGGCAGTGAGAGGATTCATCCCAGACAGAGTGGGGAGCAGAACAGGCAGATCGATGAAGTGCACTGCTGAGGGGAGCAGCGGGCAAGATAGGAGAGGTCTGGCATGCCATGTGGGTCAGCTCCAGAGTCTGGGATCGAACTGCACTGAAGCAGCTGCGGCCGGCTTGCAGTGCTGCGTCCTAACCCAGAAAATATTTTTAGTCTGGGAGTAAAGACCTTCCTATGTTTGACACAAATCCAGAAGACTTAAAAGAAGACTGATAAATTTGACAACATAAAAATGAGAACTTCTATCCGAAAAAACACCAGTAAGAAAGTCAGAGGATGGATGTTAACCTAAGGAGGAAAAAAAAATGTCCAATATAAATGAAAAAAGGAGCTAATTTTCTTCACCTATAAAGAGCTTTTAAAAATAAATAAGAAATAGTTGAAGACTGGGCAAATGACAGGAACAGAAATTCATAGGAAAACAAGGGTAAATGACTCAAAAAAAAAATAAACTCTTATAATTACACATGCAAATCAGAACTACTTAAAGATGGCTTTGAAACCTGTCAAATTGGAAAAGATTAAAGTATCTCATAATATAGAGAGCTGGTGAGGGTGTAAAGAAAAAATGCTTTTGTACATTGCTGGTGAGAATAAATGGGAGACAACTGCTTTGGAAAGAAATTTGTGATTTCTTATCTGAATTATAAATGTTCATGTCTTAAGAACCAGCAGTTCCATTCCTAGGAATCTGCTGTAGAGAAACACTCACATCCGCGCACAATGTATGTTGAACTTTGATGTCATTGTGGAAAATTGGAGCTAACAATGTCAATCTCCATCAGCAGGATGGAAAATTAATGTTTATTTATTTGGTAAGGGCTAGATAAAACTGAGTTTGACCAGACCATTAGTGGGTCGATAAATCAACTTGGAGGATTGTGACACAGTGTGAAACAAAGGCTAGACAACACTGGAGTGCATTGTGTATAGGGTGGGTAAATATTGGCTAAGATTTTTGTTTCAGTTTTGTGTATTCGTAGGTGTGAACTGGGTCACCTCATGAATTGTTTCTTACTGTGAAACTTTGATCAAAAATTGGAAAACCACTGCAAAAGAAGTGAAGGGTAGTACTAGTGGCTCTCCAGTGAGAAGGGTAGATCTCAGAAATGTAATATTGAGTCAAAAAAGCAAGTTGCAGAATGATACGTACAGTGTGATACCATTTTTGAAAAATAACATGGTATCATATTTTTGACAGTGTCCTGTTTTTCGTGGAATCATATATTCCTACAAAACAGGCCTGAAAGATGTGCACCAGACGCATGTGAGAGCAGCCTCTGGAGACTGGAGTGGTATTTGGAAAGGCCCCAGCCTTAAAGCGCATGCTTTAATTTGTAAAAAAGAAAGTGCGAATGTTTTACTTGTATGTTTAAATGATTAAAAAAGGCCTGCACATTATGGAAAGCTTCCCCAAGGACCCCATTAAGTCCAGGTGCTTTCCCCTGGGTTGTTTTTGTCTTTTTCTAATTTATCTTGTGCTGCTGATCAGCTTAAGTGTCTTTCCTTTTGCTTTAACTCGGGTACTTGTAAATTCGTATCTTGTTAATTTTCTCACTTACCAGTTTACAATTGCACCTAAAATCCCTTAGATAGTGCATCGATGGCTCGTTTTTGGGATCTTTGTATTATCTTCTAGCTTTCCGGTTTATTCTTTTGAAATTGGGCCAGTCATTTAGTAATTTCACTAGAAATATATATTTTAAGAGCCAACGGCTGCTGATTGTTTTCTTCCCCGGCATTTCCACATTCTTCTTCGTTAATTCTATTTCACTTTTAAGTTTTCTTTTATCTTTCATTTTTTAATTTCATGCACTGCCATCATCAACACAAGGATAGCATTGCTCTTCCAGTTTTAACACACACACGAATCACCTGGGAACTGGAACCTTAACAAAATGCAGATTTTGATCCAGTGGCCCAAAGAGAGCCCCTTTCATATCAGGCCCCGTGGAGCCAAACTCTGAGGCTTGAGAAAATAGAAGTCATGGCACTCTGTCCTCCTGAGACCTGCTCCCCCTTTGCCCTTAACGCCCACCCAAGTACCCAGCCCTCCAGGGACCCTGTCAGCTGTGTCAGGATGCTGTAAACCACTGCAATAAAATAAAATTCATCCCGTTCGTTAAGGTAGTGAAGATGGGATGCCTTTACCCGCCCCATCACTTTCTTTGGTTTCATTAGTGACAACACACTTTCCAGATGGTGTGGGAAGGTAGAAGAATTCTTGGTTTATAAAGAATTTCTGCAGGTACATTTTGTTGGCTGAGCTGGCCATTCTGGTGCAGCACAGCTGTCTGACCTCTGGTTTAGCTGACTTTTAGGTACATTTGGATCAGTTGTTCTGCACCTTGTTGGTGGTCTGTGGTCCCCTTAGGGAATATGATGGAGGCTACAGACTTCTCCAGAAATACGGAGAAATGCACAATGAAATCCCCCGATTTGCTTTTCTTTACATGGGCATCACATTCCTGAATTCTGTCTGTAGACCACGGGAGCATGGAATTTTAGACTGTGCTGTTGAGGAGCGGCCTACCCACAGGACTCGCAGGGTCCATCTGGGCCAGCCTGAACACTTTGCACATAGGGAAACCAAAGGTCAGGCTGTTGTCAGGTGTGGATTCAAAATCAGATGCTCCATGTTCCAGGACTTCCCATCCTAAACCCAGGTGGCAGCGCCCATGGCTAGGTAGGGGGTCTGCTCGACCTGATTCTGGCTCCCCCGTGGTCTTCGGAGCTGAGTCGGGCACATCCATGCAGTCCTTGGATGAGGCAGCCCCGCTGGTACTTCCTTCAGCTCGGCCAAGCCCTCAGAGTCATGTCTGTACTGAGGAAGCGGAGACTCAGATCCCTTCCGGCCAGCATTCTGGGCCCAGACACTGTTCTGGCTCTCACATGGCAGGGCCTCCTGCCTTGTTCCTGTGTTCTGTTTCCTTCTCTTCAGTCTCAGTTCTTCTAAGAGGCTTCTGTGTTGGTTCCTGTTCTGCTAACGTGCTTGGGTCCTGTGTTGTGGCTGATACTGCATGGCCCTTTGTGAGGGCACAGCAAGGTGTGACGGGGAGATGTCAGGCTTAGCCCGTCAACTTTAGGGCCGTGTCCCCCTGGGCAAATCACATCACCCCACCGCCGCTTCGGTTTCTTTCTGTGTATGTGGAGAATTCTAGCATGCACCAGGCAGGGTGTTGTGGGCCAGGAAGATCATTGTCATTTGTCTGGTGCATACTGTGTGTTAACAATGGTAACTAGCAAGCTTCTCCTCCTCCTAGGGGTGGATTCTTGCCCTAACCAGCCAGCTGGGACTTCAGGAATCTTCATAGACTTCCAGAGCATGCATAGTGGAGGGTCCCTTGTCTGTCACCCCAACGTCACAGGGTTTTCCCCTCCTCCTTGGGGGTCTTCTAACTTTACTTTGTGCTGCTGATGCCTTGAAGTCACTGTGAGGCCACTCTCTAGCTGGAGATCTCCAGTATGTCCCCTGCTGAGAGGCATCCCAACATACCATCACCCCCATGTACTCATGGAACGGGGGTGTCTTGTCAATATGTTGCTGACCTGGAGAAGACTACAGACCCATTTTACTTAAAAAGATGTTACAAAAATGACCAATGATATAAACAAATAAAAATGACCAATGATATAAACAAATATTGGGTTGTCGGAAAAGCCATGAGAAAAAATACATCAGGATTTTCCATTAATCCGTAGATGAACAATCTTGGGGATCATGGGGCTTAGCACCATTAGGACACACTAGCTTCTGTTGATAGGGCAGTGGTGGAGGTCTGAGTTGGGGTGAGGACACACCGTGGACTTTTGACTGTATTATAATTTTTGTGACGAAGTGGGGTAGTGGAAGGAAGGAGGCCTGGAGAACCAGAGGAAGGAGCTGAGAACTCGACTTAAGGAAAGTGAAGGTTGGGAAGGCTTCTTGGAGCAGGTGACATATGAACTGGTTCTTGGAGGTTATAGCTCAGTATTCTTGTCTTTTCATTTTCCAGATGAATTTTGTAGTCTTTTCATAAGCTCTTAAAAGGTGGGTCTTGAAAAATTACCAAGCAAGGCTTAGCCTAGGCATATTTGTCTGGTTCAATACAAAGAGACTACTATGAATAGAAATCACCATACATATCAGAATATCCCATAGTTAGCATAATGCCTGAATTTGGTTCCTATAGCTAAAGAAAAATTATGGGGCCCTTCCTGGTGGCACAACGGGTTAGGACACAGCACTGCAAGCTGGCTGCAGCCACTTCAGTGTGGGTTCAATCCCCAGCCCCAGAGGTGATCCACATGGCGCGGCAGACCGCTCCTGACCCGCCCGCTGCTCCCCTCAGCAGTGTACTTCGTCGATCTGCCTGTTCTGTTCCCCACTCTGTCTCTGGTGAATCCTCTCACCGCCCCTGTACCTCTGGCCTGTACCCTAGTTCTGTATGTATAAATAAATAAATCTTTTCTAAAAATGAAGAAAGATTCTGGAAATAACTGTATGTGTATTATAAAAGCATCATAGAAGAAAAAGTTGGTGTGTTGGGGGTTTTCCCCCTAAATATATAAAGATCCTGTTTGTGTATAGTTTTTACCAAGCCTTACTAGGGGGCTGCAGATACTGAGTGGAGAAATACTAGAAGTGTACCCTGAAAAAGAGGAAGTAAACCAAAATGTCCCTTATCGCTATTCTTATTTAACATAGTTTAACAGATGCTTGTCATAACAATATAGGAACAAAAAGAAACTAGAGGGATTGGTATAGGGAAGGAAGAGATAAAAATATCACTGTTCTCAAATGACACAATTTCTATTCAAAGAAAATTACAAAATCCTACCTGACTGCTTCTGCTTGGGAGTTAAAAGTATTGTGGGGTCATATTTCAAAGTTTTGACCTAAAGTTCATTTCTTGGCAGCTAAAATGCCAATGAAAGAGTTTAATAAAGCATGAGAAGCAGTAATAATAATAATAACAACAATAATATAGTAATAAGTATGAATAAATTGGTGAACAAGCAGACGGAAGGATGTTTTGAAAATCTCTTAGCAGCTGATTTCTTTAACCAAACCAGACAGATAAACTGTAGTTATTAAAACTACAACATTTAGGGCCCTCCCTGGTGGCGCAGCGGGTTAAAGCACAGCACTGAGAAGCTGAAGCCACTTCCGTATGAGTTCGATTCCCGCCTGCCGCCTGCCCCGGAGGAGACCACATGGCGAGCCAGACCTCTCCTGACCCGCCCGCTGCTCCCCTCAGCAGTGTACTTCGTTGATCTGCCTGTTCTGCTCCCCACTCTGTCTCTGGTGAAGCCTCTCACCGCCCCTGAGCCTCTGGCCTGTACCCCAGTTCTGTATGAATAAATAAATAAATCTTTAAAAAAAAAAAAAACTACAACATTTAGGATAAGACAGAGAAATGGGAAATTGATACAATAAAATAAATCTAAATAAATGGAAGAGATTCATATGTGGCAAATTTAGAAAGGCATTTATTTTAAAGTAAGTAGCTCTTGGGAAAAACTAGACAGTAGTAAGGATGTATTAAGAAAGTTTTAGGGCCTCCCTGATGGTGCGAGGGATTGAGTCTCAGCACTATCATGCTATCACCAGCCACTGCAGCACGAGTTTGATCCCTGCCCTGGAGGTGACCCACATGGCACAGCAGACCTCTCCTGTCTCACCCGCTGCTCCTTTCCGCAGTGTTTTTCAATCTGCCTGTTTTGCTCCCCACTTTGTCTCTGGTGAATCCTCTCACCCCTTGCACCTCTGGCCTACATCCCAGTTCTTGTATGCATAAATAAATAAATAAAAATAAATCTTTAAAAATAAAACCCTTCGTTTTAAAACTAAGAGAGCGCAGATGGAATATTTATCTGTGGAGAACAATTGTGTTTGAAAAATTCCATAAAAATGATCAATGACAAAAATGAGCCGTCTTCAACTGCAACGGAACAAAATTTGTAAAATAAAAATAACGCTTATGTCTCCAGTCATTTCATCACAGATGTGTGATCTAGGGGCTGGGCTGTGAATCAGTAAAGTTTCGTGTCCTCCTCTCACCCCCACAAAATTGTCCTAAGGAAGGTAATCGAAGAGGAAAGCAGGTATAATAAACTGATAGGGACAAGTTGTCAGAAGTACATACAGAACTGATACGAGTATTCTTTTCAGCAAAGACTTCAGCTCTGTTGGTAAAATCGAGTATTCTTTTCAGCAAAGACTTCAGCTCTGTTGGTAAAATGGCCAAAGAGTGGAGACAGGTCCTTCCCGTGAAGCCCAGATGATAAACTGTGATAAGCAAAAGTGTTCTTCAGACACAAAGACTTTATGTTCTACAAATAGCTCTGAGATGCCTTCTTCCATTGGCCTATATGCTTAGAGTAACAAACAAGCGAAATGTATAAAACCCACTGTGGGGAAAAGGCCTGTGGGAGAGAAAACTGTACTGAGTATGGAGCTGTTTTTTGTTTTTGGTTAAAGATTTATTTATTTATTCATACAGAACTGGGATACAAGCCAGAGACACAGGGGTTGGTGAAAGGCCTCACCAGAGACCAAGTGGGGAGCAGAACAGGCAGATCAGTGAAAAATACTGCTGAGGGGAGCAGCGGGCGAGCCAGGAGAGGTCTGCCTCGCCATGTAGATCCCCGGGGCTGGGATCAAACCCGCACTGAAGCAGCTGCAGCCAGCTTGCAGTGCTGCGTCCTAACCCGTTGCACCACCAGGGAAGTCCCATATGGAGCTGTTTTACTGGAGAGTTTGGCGACTGTGACTACAAGAACCACGGCCCTATTCATACCTTTGCCATTTTAGGCCTAAGTCTCACAGACGACATCTTAGAGAAGTAGAAAACCGAGCTGCCAAAAGTGTCCAAAATTCGGTAAAAATCCAATGCAGGGAACGGTGCTGTCAGTGACCTGTGACGCCGCTGCGGTGAGGTATTTAGCCCTGTACAGAGTGATATGGGATAAAATCAAGTTGGACAAGCACGTTGGCTTGTGGACGCATATATAGCTATAAAAATCTGGAAAGGTTCAGGGCGCGTTGATATGTTCTTGATTAGTGTTTTTTTTTTCTCTGTAGAAGTGTTAATGTGTAATCATATTTTTAAAGAAGGAAAGACGGGGGAAATTCTGGTAGTAAAATGAGAAGATGTGGGCAATGTGTTGTGGTGGAGAGCTGGCCCCGGGCAAGGCTTCCATGCGGGG
This sequence comes from Condylura cristata, assembly GCF_000260355.1. Lineage (NCBI taxonomy): Eukaryota > Metazoa > Chordata > Mammalia > Eulipotyphla > Talpidae > Condylura > Condylura cristata. The sequence continues at coordinate 9,179,814 of NW_004567102.1, read as the reverse complement.
TTGGATCTGAGTCACTGCGTTGCCATGTGGTTTGAGGCAAGCATGTGTCCCCTCCAGCCCCCATTTCCACCCCGAGAGGTGGTAATGGTAACACCCACAAGTCAGATCCCAGGAGTTTTTGGCCTCTGAGCAAACACACTATTTTCATCAAGGGGTGTCCTGGGGGCTTTGGCCTGCACCCCCTCTTTTGGTCCATCTCTGCGGAATGTCTGCTTTGGCAGCAGAGAGCAGGGAGACCAGCAAACACCCCAAAACAAGGCCATGACAGCTGCTGCAAGACGCTGCAACCCCCAGCAAACCTTTAACGGAAGGATAAGTGCCCCCTTCCCTTTTGGAAGGGGAGGAGTGGCTGGAGAGAAAAACACAGGAGGACTACAGAAAACATTTTGGTGAGCGGGTTGAGGTTTGCCATGCAGTGGAACTTTATTCTAGAGGACTGGTTTGTGGACAAAGCAGGAAGGGAAGGAAGCCAGGCACTTGGTGGGTGGATGCCGGACACGTGGGGCCTCACTAATAAATTCTGGTTTGGAGCTCACCTTTTGGGAGGTGGGATGACCTTGGACTTCTTAACCTGAGCTCCAGTTTCCTCATTGTGAAGTGCGGATAACCTTTCTTCCTCCTAGTTTGTTGTGAGAATGACTTAGGATGTTGTGCTTAAAGGTCCTCTGCGCTTTCAGTTACTGTTTGTTGAGATTTCCCGAATGCCTGCCAAGAAAGGCTTGGTGCCCTATTCCTTAGGAATACGGAGGGGTCTGGATCATCTTTCCTGCCTTTGGGAGAACTTGTGCAGCCCAGAGAGGCTATGATCCAGATCCCTACCAACTGTTAGGTGCATGAGAAGGCAGCAAGGTCAGGGATGGTGTTTTCACAGAAATTGGAGCCAGAAACTAGTCAGTATGCCCAGTATAAGAGGTGATAGTGGGTGGGAGAAGTTTCCAGAAGTCCCGGGATGGACATGTGCAGTGCTGTAGGATGTGCTGAATGCATTCAGCCCCCACTCACAGTAGCCTGTGCTGTGGGAACGTGGGGCTTTGCAGGGAAGGGACAGGGACCCTCAATGCCTCCTCTCCAGCGTTCTTTCATCTGGACCATCCACGCATTGTGGGTGCAGGTGAGCATGCGGCTTCTGCCTCTGAACGAGGAAAAGGGTGGAAGAGAAGAGGGTGAAGAGCACGAACATTTTGAGGTGAAGAAGGAAGCTGAAGCTCATGGAATCCGCGGACGTTCAGGAGGTGGGATGGGATGTGGGGCTAGAGCCCTCCCCTGGGGCTTGTCCCAGCTTCACAAAGGCCAGCCTGGAGACAGTGACCAGGGTCGAGGCTGTGACCAGGGTCGTCCACTTTTCTGAGCCTCGTTTCTCCCCTCTGTCAAAAATGGGAACAGCCAGCTTACTTCTTGGCAGTGTGGGGATGGGAACAGCCAACTTACTTCTTGGCAGGGTGGGGAGGACTAGCTCATTTAAAGTTGTGTGGGGAAAGTTTAGCCGTTGTTATTTTTGCCATCACACAAGCCTGTGCTGGTGTGAAGAGACTTCTGTCATTGTCTGGTGGCCGGTAACACTTGTGTTCCACTGTGGCAGGTAGATAACTTCTCTCTGCCCCACTTTGACCCTCTTGCTATTTTCAGTCTAAAGCAGTTAACCTTATTTACACACCATCCACAAGTCGGGTGCTTTTGTGTTGTCATTTTAATCCATTATCTCATCGAAGTCCTCTCAATCACTTTTCCAGGTGGAATTCACTATTATTTTTCAGATCAGGAGCTTGAAGCTTAGAGTCCCGCAGAACAGAATTCAAACCCTGCCTGTCTCTATCCCCAAACAAATTTACAGCAGACACTGTGTTGGGGAGTGAGAGGAGGAAGGGACCGGAGCAGGCCCTATCTTAGGGTTCAGTGAGTCCTCTTTCCTGGGATGCAGCTGTGAGGAGGGTATCTATCTGCCTAGTTGTAGAACTTTGAATCCAGTACTTAGTCCCTCAGTGCTCCTCTTTTCTGTTTGTGAAGTTGCTGTGATAGCCGCACTTAATTGATGGTTGTGAAGATTAAGATAACACTCCTGTTACCCCAGTCTGAAGCCTCAGGCACTATCCAGCCGCAGGGAAAGGAGACCTGTTGGCTTGCTTTAGCCTAGGGAATGGGTATATTAGCCTTGATTGGTTATATAAACACATGGTGGCCTCCCCTCCCCCAGCCTCCCTGCTTGTGCCCTTAGGCACAAGAGGCGTGAACTGGGTTTCACTTGTGTCCATGAAGACAAAGAAAACTCCTGAGACCTTTCCCTAGTAAGAGAAAGCAGGCTGTCCTAGGTGTTTATTTCTTGGAACCTTTGATTCTGTGAGTGCCAAGCTAGGACTGGAAGGGAGGATTAGCAGTGAGAACAGCTAGAGGGTGAGATCCAGAGATAGGAGAGTCTCTCGCCCTTAGGGAGGATAGGGAAATGAGCTGGGTGGGGATCCTGACTGAGTAAAGGCCTGGGAATGAGCCAGAACCTTCAGGCTGGTGCAGAGTGGCTGGAAGTCAGGTTGTCCTGAGAGCCTTGCTTCTCATAACTGACCTTGGCCATGGCACTCAGGATGGCCAGATCAGGGTGGGGAGGTGCAGAGGAAAGGCAGGATCGTCTAGAGAAGAAAAAACCCACGGTGCCACTCTCACCCCCTCCCCCAGCTTCAGGAGAGAGAGGATGGAATTGTGCTGCAATCACCAGTAGGTGTCTGTCGGAGAGAACCTGGGGTTGACCTCTGAGTGCTCGGCCCTACCAAGCCAGGTAGGGAAGAAGCTCACAGAAACTGGTGGAGGGGAAAATGTAGTGCTGACCAGTTGAGTTTGAGACACCTGTGAGAACTGCAAGTGGACACATCTGGTCAGAAGAATGTCCTGGATAAAACTGGGTACCACCTGCAAACAAGTTCTGGCACCCAGAGCTGTAGGTGTGACGAAGACCAGTAGACTGAGTGTGGACAATCCACACCAGACGGACATGGAGCCCTGGATGACACCAGCCGGTACAGGTCTGGTTTTCTCAATGTACCCCATAGACTTGAAGGGCATTAGCTCCAAGCAGTTTTTATAATCCTCCCTAATAGTGCCCCCAGCTCTGCTGCTTAAAATATGCCCCCTCAACCTGTGGGATGAAGTCACACTCCCAGCTCAATACATGGGTCTTGCAGCAGCCTCCTAGCTTAGGACTGCTGCAAGCAAAATACTACACTCCGGGTGACATAAAGCCATAGGCATGTATTCTCACACTTTTGGAGGCTGGAGGTTTGAAATCAAGGTGTTTTAGGTTGGGTTCCCTCCAGAGGCTCCAAGGGAGAATCTGCTCCTTGCACCCCCGAACCTCTGCTGGCTGACAGCCAGCCTTGGAGCGCCAAGGCTTGTGGACACATCACTCCAATCTCTGCCTCCACCATCGGTGTCTTTCTCACCTTCAAAGGGTACCAGCCCCTGCTGGAGTGCGGGCTTCAGGCGAGTCACTGATTTCATCTGCACAGACCCTATTTCCTAAAAAGACCATAGTCTGGGTTTCCTAGTGGTCATGTATTTTGGATAGACCGTCAGCCCAGCCTCCCCCTATCTGTCTTTTGGGTCTTGAGCCCTACTTCTCTCTGCTGTGGGCTCCTTTGGGAAGGGGTCCAGAATCCTCCCAGCTGAGATGCGTTGTCTCTGACTTGTGGGCTCTCTCCATGAGCATCCCCAATACTCTCGTCCTTGTGACTGTCTTCTGTCTGGACAGGCCTGAGCTCCTGGAGACAGGAGCCAAACTGCTGGTCTCCCCTTCTTGTGAGGTAACTTGCTTTTGAGAATCCAGCTCCAGAATTTGGAAGTTGGGGTGTGAATCCGGGCCCTCTGCTTCATTACCGTGTGACCGGAGTGACTTCTTGTGCCTCTTTGCCTCAGTTTCCCCAGTTTCTTACAGATGGGGAAACTGAGTCCAAAAAGCAGCTTGTTTGGGACTCAGGCTCTCCACAAGGATAGAGCAGCCTGTGTTTCACCTGTTCACTTGGATGTCTCAGCGCTTGGCACCATCTGACATCATGGGCGCTTCCTAAGTATTTGTTGAGCAAGTGATGGCCAGAGAAGACCTAGTGTGAGGAGAAGAGACACTTGTGTGTTTATGGATATGACCCTTCCTTAGAAACACCCCCTCCCTCCAGGTCCCCAAGAGCTGGGTAATTACAGCTTGAGTTTCGGCTCAGTGCTGACAGCGCCGCGAGCGGGGTCGCAGTTTGAGTCAGGCTTGCAGGCCTGTACCCAGTGTTTCTCTTTCATGTGGATGGAACAAACTTTGCCTTATTACATTAGCGGTACCTATGGTGGCTGCAATAGATGAGTCACCATTTACTGTAAAGCTTTCAGATGCCCGGCAGACACATGCCAGTCGGGAGAGTCTTGGCCTTCTGCAGTCAGCCAGCCCAGCTGCGATTTCTGAAAAGAGACAGAAAATATTCATTCTTCCTGTAGGTCCCAAGTAGCAGGACGGTCTTGATTAGCTCCCTTCTTCCCATAGTTCCTACTTGAGTTGTATTTTGATCTATAAAACAGTGGGAGGTGTATTTTGAAGTCAATGAAATAAGTCTGTGCAAATTTGTATCTACTTCTAAACTTGAGGTATACGCTTGTGTCTGGTTTTGGTTTTTGTGAAACTTTTTTTTTTCAAAGGTCCTACCTACTCTTGTTTCTTGATTACCGGCCACAGAGAACAGTGCTTCAAAGCCTGAGACCTCTTTTCCTTTTAAGTAGAAATGTCTCTGGCTCCTCTCTGTGTGCAGGTGATTTTTTTCTCCTTTGAAGAGCTGAGCCTGTGACATTCCACTTGGTCCCCCCGGGTGGACAGGGCTTGGGGTTCATTCTGGAGAGTGAACTCGGATGAGAAAGAACTGAAAAGGCTCCAGGAGCAGTATGCTCTGTCTTGCAGGGGGCTGGTTGGCGCAGGGCCTGGGGAGCGAAGGGGTCCAAGTGGCAGGGCCTGGGGCTCTCAGATAGAGAGGTCTGACAGATAGAAGGTTTTTGCATCTGCCTCTGCATGTCTGATGAGTTATGGAACCTCTTAGCCTCGGTTTTCCCATCTGGGAAACAGGCACTTTGATGCTGCCCTCGATTGGGCAGTTATGAAGATTTGATGAGATATTTAAGACACCCACTAGAGGCCTGGTACATTGTGAGGTTCAAGAAATAGCAGTTGTAACAACCAGGTTCACTCTGAATTTTTTATTTTGAGAGCACTGATGTGGATGGATCTGTTTGGCGAAAAGGGGGTGTGGAGATGCTCCTTCTAGGTAACTAGTGGTCAACTTACTGTTTTGTTTTTTATTATTATTATTGTTATATTAGTTTATTTTTACATATTTTTGTGCATTTTTCCATCTCAGTTGCAATCCCCTTGAGTTTCCCATCACCAAATCACCCGTGTGCCATCACTATAGTGCAGTGCATTTCCCTCCCCCTGTTGTTTTGATTCCATTCTCCACTCCACCCCCACAAAATGTCTCTGGTATATAGCTGTTCGTCATTATCATTATCTTCTCGCCTGTTCCGTGATATATATATATATATATAAAAGGTTTATTTATTTGTGCATACAAAACTGGGGTATGGACTAGAAGTACGGGGGTTTGAGAAGATTCACCAGAGACAGAGTGGGGAGCAGAACAGGCTGATTGATGAAGAACAGTGCCGCGCCATGTGGGTCAACTCCCTGGCTGGGATTAAATTCTTGCTGAAGTGGCGGCGGCTTGCTTCGTAGTGCTGCGATGTAACCTGCTGGCCTACCAGGAAAGGCCTACCTCACTGGTTTTAATTTAGTATCTTACGTCTGTGATCATTTGAATAATTTCTGCCTGTCCACCTTGGTATTTGCTGTTGGCCCGTGTGACATGCCAGTTCCTCCTCTTGGGCTCTCTGCATGACTGGCTGCACCAGGCTTTTCTGGTGTCCCTGCAATTTTGTTCACACACTTCCCCCTTTGTCCTGGCCAAGGCCCCGGTCAGGACCTGCGTCTCCCAGAAATTTTGGTGTCTCCCTTGGGAACAGGAAGCCGTTAGGGACATTTATTCCGGCTTTGAGATATGGGGCTCTCTGGGAGGTAGCCCTGGTTTGTGGAGGTAGTGGTGACAGATGATGTGAAATCAGGCCTGGCAGAACATTCCAGGTAGTGGTTACTGTGCCTGCTTATTGTTTTTAGTGAAACGCCGTGGGATAAAGGGCTGTTGGTTACTTCTGCCTCCTCCGTCATCTCCCTGAGTCCCCAGTTTGGGGGTGGGGTGGGGTACTCTTCTCCCGCTGATAAAGTTGCCTCTGCCAGCCTGGTGTTCACTACCCTCCTGGAGAGCACAGTCCTCGGTGATGGCCATTTTTTGTTGACTCCCCAGGGCATCTCCACAGTGAGTCAGCGTTGGGTGAAGGAATGACAGCCCCTCACCATGAGTAGCAGCTGAGCCAGAGTGGAGTGACTGCCCTCCACACCCACAGGAAAGAGGGGGTTACAATCACACTAGTCTTCTTTGCATACTTTCATGTGCTGGGCGGTGTTTCTCTCATTCGAATTTCACCACACGGGTCCCCGTGCGTGGCTCCCCTCATGTAGTAACGGAGCAGCATTTAGGATGTGGTTGGCTGGGTGAGGGGACCGTGTGGGACTGAGACCGTGCATGAAAGACGAAGGCCCTCTGGCCTCCAGTGAGAGGAAGAATGTCTGTCCACTCACCTTGGGTGGGCTGGAGAGGCCGATGGTCTCGTGTGTGTGAAGACCAGGTTTCTGACACACTTCTGGCTTTCAGGACAGTGCTCATACAAGTCACCTTGGCTCCTGGAATACTGCAGCGCCCTGATCCCGAATTCCAGTCCAGTCTGGGTCGCCTGCGTGGCGAACAGAGAGTGTGGAAGGTGACTGTCCACTCACTGCCATATGACAGAGGATCTCACTTGAGGGAAGGGGCCAGACATTGGGACAGAGAAGCTGGCCACTGTCCCCAGGCACTATGTATTACTGCAGAGTGTGTTTGGAAGGTCACGGTTCATTCTCAGCAGAGGTCCCCTGGAGGCTTCTGCCCTCCCCACAACTCCATATATACCCCATTGTCAATTTCTGGTGACCACAGATCGGCCTTCGGTCTGGAAGAACATCCTTGACCTACTGTCCTAGCGCAGACGTCCCTTGGGGTTGTGTTTGTGAGGGACCCCAGTGCTGCAGCCACTTGGCATATGTGAGCCTCTTCTGGTTATGTGGGGCCTTGGGTGTTGGCTTCCATTCCATTCCGCTTCCCTCCTTTGCATGGAACTGAGGAAACCCGGAAGGATCAGGCCTCACGGCCAGGGCTATGCTGGGGGTGGAGCACCGCAGCTGTGGGCCTGAGCTTTCTCTTTGATCGTGTTAGGTTTAGTGTGCGCTCTTCTGTAATGGAAACCATAACACAAGCTGATTACCAAAATTTGACTATTGGTTTAATGAGAACCGGGGAGAGGGACCCACTTCCTCTTGATTTTTGTTTTATTTTTAAAAATCCTGTACATTCTGTTTCATTTCTCTTCCTCTGGGCTTTTCTGTTAGAAAAATGAACAGCATACTATAAAAGCAAAAATCATTTAGAAAATAAAACTGGACCCTAGGGAAGATACAGCACTTTCCCTCCAGGGCTCCTGCCTTCTCTCCCTCCAGTCGAGTCTTTCCGTGTGTCTGAGGGAGTAGCTGGTAGTAGTTGACATGGAGAAACTGAGGCCCATGGAGAGGCTGGGACTCCATTAGAGCCATACTTGGGGTAGGACTAGAATCAGGTCTTCAGTGCTTGGTTCCTGGTCAGTACTTCCGCTTCTCCCCCGCCAGGCTTGGATGGGCCCAGAAGTGGGACATGCTCCCTGTCCATGTCCTTAGCCCTTTCTCCTTGTGATTTCCTCAGCTTATTTCATGTGAACCCTTGGCAAAGAATTGTTATGATAATGCATTTTTGTAGTGTCAGGGAAATCTTGAATGAATTATCCATCCATCCATCCATCCATCCATCCATCCATCCATCCATCCATCCATCCATCCATCCATCCACC
>NW_004567102.1:9161372-9171602 GCF_000260355.1 Condylura cristata | reverse complement strand
ATTTATTCATGCATACAGAGCTGGGGTACAGGCCAGAGGTTCAGGGGCGGTGAGAGGCTTCACCAGAGACAGAGTGGGGAGCAGAACAGGCCGACGGACAAAGTACACTGCTGAGGGGGGGCAGCGGGCGGGTCAGGAGAGGTCTGCTGTGCCATGTGGTCACCTCCCTGGTCGGGGATCAAACTCGCACTGAAGCGGCTGCAGCTAGCTTGCAGTGCTATGCTCTAACCTGTTGCACCACCAGAGAGGGCCCTCATCCATGATATTTTTGATCTGCACAAAGAATGCATCAGGTCGAAGGTTTGAGGGATGAGACAGAGAGAATCCCACTTCTGAAGAATATTTTTTGGAGTTGAGCAACAGAACCATGACACAGCTGTAAACACCAAGCTGAAGTGTTGCGTAACCATACAAGCAAAGTGGACGAGTGGAAGGAGGCTGATTTTTGTTAAGTGATCCGAGGAAGGTGTTGGAACTGCAGTCTGAAAGACGAGTGGAATCCTGGTGTAGGGCAGACCATGAGAAGGCACTTGGGGAAGTAAAGACCGAGAGCATGGCCACAGCGACACTTGATCCCCGAATATATCACACTGCACACACACAGAGCTGGCCTTGTCCTGGATTTAAATGCTCCTTGCCCAGTAATGGTTTTGCAACATGCCTAGATGGAGCTGGATGGAAGGCAGAAGGCTGGCGATAGGAGAGGGTTAGTACTTATTGAGTATTTTACTTATGTTTATCCAAGTTACGCACCTCATCTACTCAAGGGCACACAGCTATAGTGCTGGCACCGGGTCTCCGAGCCCTGGTAACGCGGGCGCCTGCCTTATCACCTGGGAAGTTCCTGGTGCTTAACAGCCATTTCCACATAATAGGGTTCAGGTTGCCAAGTCGAGGTGACTGTCGGGAATGCTTGAGAAGATATTTTTCTGTCTGAACACTCATCATTCAAACTTTCTTTGGCTCATGGAAGGCATCTGCCCATTTTGGTTCTTCCTGGAGGACCCTTCACGGTGCCAGTCTTTTATAACGCTGCCAGTGGGCTGGTTTCTTAGACACCATATGTATGATTTTGTTATGTTCTGACCTCTGAGCTGCCCAGACTGGCAGGTCGTTTGGCATGCTTGTCTGGATTGTTAATGTGAATAGAGACAAACGTTTGAGCTGGCAGAAATGATCCAGTTTCCTTCTGTTTAGTAGCGTGATTTAAAAAAAAAATTTTTATTTATTTATGCATACAAGAACTGGAGTACAAGCCAGAGGTGTTGGGGGTGGAGGGGGGTGATAGGGTTCCCCAGAAACAGAGTGGGAAGCAGAACAGGCAGATTGACTGAAATACACTGTTGAGGTGAGCAGCAGGCGAGACAGAAGAGGTCTCTGTGCTGTGCCACATGGGTCACCTCCTTGGCTGGGGATCGAACTCATTCTGCAGTGGCTGTGGATAGCTTCCTAGTGCTGCACTTTAACCTGTTGCACCACCAGGGAGCCCCTAGAATGAGGTTTTTACTGGACAAACTAGTGTCATCCCATGAAATCTACAAGGAGAAACAATGAGAGTGAGCTGGGCAAAGTAGATAAGCTGGTGACACTTCCTGAGGACAGAAGCAGACTATGGTTTGGGGATTTGGGACCTATTTTCTCAATGGTGTCTTGAGGCATGAGGAGGGGTGTCAGGCAGGTGAGCCTCATTAGCGGAGAGGGTGGGAGTGTTAAGGAACATCTGGCAGTAACAAAATAACCTTGTGATTCTAGGGCACCTCTGGACAGTAACGCTGTCTTTGTCATCTTGACCTCTCCCACGGAGTCCTTGTGTGGTGAATACCATCAAGGGAAGGTCTCTGCTCTCTGCAGCTGGGGATTTCGGCCCCTGCTGTGATGCCATCTCCCTGAAGTCCCCTCTTAAGTTCTTAGGGCACTCTCCTCTACTGACCCTCCCTGCCTCCCTCCTCTTCCCCCAGTTCTGCTCTGGTACGGTTTTAGTTTGCAGGATTCTTTAAGGACTGCAGCTCAGTTAATCTTAGAATCTTCTTCTCCAAGAGCATCTTGCTTTTTATCTCTGTTCTCTATATTGGGGTCTGGGATTCTGCTGCTAAAAAAAGTTTGAAAGCCAGATGCCTCGAGCATTTCTGCTTGACGATCTTCTCTGCAAGGACGGCCCAGGGAGGCAGTGAGGGGGGCCCTACCTCCCATTCGAGGTGCATGTTTCTGGGGCGAGGGGAGCTGGTGTGCCTATCCCATTGCTCTTTGTTTCTGGAGTCTGGGTCCTTGTAATCTTTGGAGAATTCGTTATTCTCTTCCTTTCATCCCAGCCTGCCAGTGGCAACAACTTGGGGGTTGGTGAATAAGTTCCTAGTTACCTATACTTTCTCCTCTAATACTCACTTTTCATGGGAGCTTGGAGAAGTTGACTACCTTGCTAGAGGTCATACAGCTTACCAGTGAAAGGGCCTAGACTTGAATGCAGAGCAGATCCAGACTTCCTGAGTTTCTCTACAATATTCCTCAGCCCTGCTTTATTTATCTAAGTAAATATTTAATCACACAAATACCTATTACTTGATCATTTCCCCCTCTTGGCAGGCAGACTGGGTAAATCTAGCACTGTGAAAAGTAGTATATATGTATATCTTACTTTCATTCACCTTGAAAGCACTGCTTCTGGGGGCCGGGCAATTGGGGTTTTGATGAGTGGTCTCAGTGAGAGGCCTGGGGGACTGCCCAGGTCAGAGACAGGGTGAGGGGAGAGGCCTAGGAAGCTCACCTCCTAGAGCTTAACCACGTAGTTATGTCACGTGTCTTCGTGCTTCGGAGCGATGAGGACGTCGGTTGCCCTTCGTGTTCTCTAAGTCTTTTTCTCTGACTTTTTCTGGTTTTCTCTTGAATTTCTGAGTGAGTCTAGAGCATGACTCAGCAGGTGAGGAACCTGGAAAAACCTACCTGGAAAGTTCCAGGTGCAGTGAGGGGAAGGCCCTGAGGAGGTGAGATAGCCCATGCATCAAATCTGAATTGCTGTCACTGACTGTAGAACTAAGAGGCCCAGGTTGGGTAGAGAGCTTAGTCGTCTGTGGTGGAACACAAGGTAGCTTCATGGTGTCTCCATTATGGCGCAATGAGTAATATTTTTGCTAAGGCCATAATTCTCTTTGAGTTGTGAATAGTAACATTATTCCCTTTCCAGATGTATGTTATCCCCCTCCCATCTGCTTTGGGGAGAGGGTGCAGACACACTCATGAATCCTAGAATGACACCTTGACCAGAAATCCGGGGACTAGATTGCTGGAAGAAAAGTCCATTTGGCTTGTGAGTCCCCGAAGCCTTAAACGCATCCAGAAAACTGGGGAGTTTTTCATTACATAATAATTATTCTTTCCTCTGGCCAGATCCCATTGAAAAGTCACATGTATGGCCAAGGGACAGGAGCTCAGAATTGGGTTCAAGGAGGCAAACTCCCTTCTGGGGGTGCCCGGATGGAGCCAGAGGGTGGCCGCAGAGCTCTCCTTAATGAAGCTTTCCTGGGGACTTAACTTTTTTTTTTTTAAATAATATAATAGTTTATTTTTACATCATTTTGTGACTTTTTCCATCTCGGATACTTAACCTTTTTTCTCCTTCTGTTGCCAGGTATTATTCCTGGGAACAGAACGCTCCAAAGTTGGAGCTACCCACAGCAGTAGCCTGGTCCTCTTATTAACCTTGATCACCTATATTGGACTTGCGGTTCACTCTTACTCTGAGTGTTGTTATTGGGAGGTGGGGTAGGCTCAGAGTTTGTCCAGCCGGCTGCTCTCTGCACGTCAGAGTCCTTGAAGCTGTGTGTTCATTGAGCAGGTTCATTTGATCAGTCCATCTTGAAGTTGTAGAGGGGTGCCTGAGCCTAGAGCTGGGAAGTCACGCAGCTCCATGCGGGGAACCCAGTTGCACTGAACCTACTCTTTGCCAAGGGGTCTTCTGCAGTACAGCCCCAGACACCCTGCCAGGAGGCTGGCCCTGTCTACCCTGCCCCATTTTCCTTGGAACAAGTGCTAGTGTTCCAGATGAGGATTTTATGACTTCATTTCAGATAATGCAGTTGGGTACAGTTTGCCTGGTGGTTGCCTAAATTTAAACGAAGTGGGCTGGGGTGGGTGGTAGTGAAGAAGATTGGCTGGGTGCGTTCATTAAAGCACAATGTGTTGGGGGAAGGTTCGATTTTTATTTTTACTTCACTGAATGAGGGATGAGCACAGAGCTGAGTTTTATCCCCTCCCCCGCCCCCCTTTCCTTTTCTTTCTTTTTAATTGTTAAATATCTCTCTATATTTTCGAATCAGGCCTGGTGATGCATTTTACTTTCAGCCTGGGTATAAATTAAAGTAGGTAGAATTGGACTCGTCTTAGTTTTCATTTCGTGATGGTCAAGTACAGTTGCTGGGCAAACCTTGTCAATTTCTGTTGGCCAATTATGATCAGAATTAAGTGTCACGCTCGATTCTGGGCTCTGCCGATCATGTCATTCTAGATACTGTTTCTGCTCTTCACTTTCCTTTGTGACATGATGTTCTTAGTATCTACATTGTGGTAGATGTGTGTTCACATGTGTGAAGCCCCCGGCAATCTGCACAGCATATGTAGGGGCATGTGAGTTAGCATGGCTTGTGTGGCCTCTGTTGGGCCCTCCATGTCTGGCCTCTCACCAGATAGGCAGGAGGTTGAAGGCTGGCATGGAGGCAGGTGCTGGTGGGGTGTGTGTAGGGGAGTAAGAGAAGGGTGTGGGGCTCCTGGTATGTCTTCTTGGGGAATATGAGGAAGGCATTGAAGTCCGGTGCCTCAGGGGAATGTTTTCTGGGGGGTTTGTTTCGCCCTTTCTTTGCAGTGAGTCTTATCAGTCTTTAAAAAACAGATTTCAAAACGTGGTCCATTTACTGTTTCTTTGGTTTTAAAAGAAACATGTTACAGAAAAGTTGAAGTATATAGAATATCATAGAGAAGAAAATAAAAACCATCCATAATCCCACCCTTCTGGATGAAACCAGCTCGAAGATTTTGAAGTTAATTCTCCAGTCTTTTTTTAAGCATATATCCAAGGGGTGTTTGTCTGCTTGCTCATTATTACAAAACTGGAGCCACACTGCACCTATTCTTATGTAACGGGCTTTAAAACAATATACTGTGAGCATTTTCTAGTTGCAAACTGTTCTTCTAAAACATGATTCTGGATGTTGGCATAACACTTTATTATGTGGATATTCCACAACTTACATATAATCCAGAACAATTTGTTAACACTCAGCATGGAAATTGCTGACTGTTTCTTTGCTTCTTCACCTCAGATTGCAGTGAATTGGGGATGCAGATTTTAATACCTGGATCACTATTTTAGGAAAGCAGTTCTCTGGCGCGGCATGCTGAACTCAACCAAATGGTTTCATTACTTTTGAGTCTTTTCATGCTTACATGTGAAGCTCTGTGGATCTTGGGCCGTATTAATGAGTTCACCTTCTGGGTGAGCTTTGCATCTCTCTTCACACACTGTGTATGCTATAACCACTTCTGGGAACTCTAGGGGCTAGGAACAGTGAGTGCAATGAGAGATCATGGCCCCCCCAAGAAGGTCTATTACTAGTCCTGACAATATCATTTACTGGCAGAATGGCCTGGACAATTTTGGTGCTTTTTTGGACACACTGCTGTCTTTATTTTGTTTTTTAAGATTTATTTATTAATGCATATTAGAACTGGATGTAGGCCAGAGATGCGGGTGGGAGGGAGGGTGAGAGGGTTCCCCAGAGATAGAGGAGGGAGCAGAACAGTTGGATCTACTGAAATACACTGCTGAGGGGAGCAGTGGGCAGGTGAGGAGAGGTCTGCTGTACTATGTGGGTCAGTGCCTTGGCCGGAGATCGAACTCAGGCTGCAGTGGTGATACATGCTACTTTCTTATTCGCACAGTAACACCTGTCTGACTAGATGGTCAAGGTGAAATGAGTCATGGACGTGCTTTGTAACCTGAAGTTCTGGAGTTATTTGCGGGACCCCTGCCCTGGCCTGAGCCTGCCATTCCCATGGTGGGCACAACCCGTTCCACCAGCCATGGGACTCGACTGTCCTATCTCTTCCCAACTCCATATCCACTGGCCTCATGCTGGCAGCTCAAGATCTGCCATTGTAGGAGTTTTTATACTATGGAAATGGACTTTTTCTGAGAGCGGGTTGTTAAGCATTTCCTAGAAACTCCACAGTCCCGGGCTCTGTTACTCCACATACATTGTTTTGTGTTTATAGTTCTCCTTTCATATATTAACGTCTCGTTTTCCCTTGTTGGACTATAAGCTCTTGAGGACAGAATTAGATAGTTTAAGATTTTAATTGCTTGGATGGTGGTTATTAGAGGGACCCATAAAGCAGCATTTATACAAATAAACTCCTGATCTTAAGCTACATGAAAAAAATTTATGCTCAGACTTAAGCTCCAAGGGATTCATTGTAATGGCAAAGGTTCATGGCCGAGTCCTCTCTTAATGATGCTTTATAGATGGGTCTTCCATACAGAATTTTCGTTATTTAGCCTAAAAACTGCCCAGGGTATAATAAAGAGGCTTTATTTCCTGGTGTTTCCATCAGTGACTGTAATCGTCACGGCTAACAAGTAATAGCGAACATTTATTGATTGCTGTGTGCAGGCTACCTCCTAAGTGTTTTTGCAATCATTTTCTTGCTTCTTCCTCACTCCCGTCATAGAAAGGGTACATTAAGACCCTTAAAACAATAATGTTTTATGAATGAGGAAAACGCGAAACCTACGGAAGGGTGAAGACCCAGGATGGACCCTGGCCACGTGCTGGGTGCTGCTGTGGCTGCCGGGAGGGTCAGAACCAACCCCTGCCCTCAGGGAGCAAGAGAGGTGATAAGTATACAGGTGGACAGACACTGCAGGTCAGCTGTTGTCTGCCTGTGAAGAACACCAGTCCGAGGAAGGAGAAAGAGGCTGACGGGTAAGGCTGGAGTTCAGGTGCACGGCCCTGAGATAGCCCAGCCTGTAGGGAGGTGGGCACTCAGCTCGTAGTGGGTCCTCATCACATTTGTGTTGATGGGGTGTTTGGGGCGAAATCTTGCTCCCTGGGGACGATTTGGTAGGCACATGGAGAGCCCATGAGGACGGTAGCACACAGGACTCCACAGTGTACTTTCTGGGTGCTGACTGAGGGGAAGAGAGAGCAAGCGCCCTGTGCTGGTCAGGAGTGCGCCCAGTCTCAGGTTTAGATCAGACCCCCAGACCCTTGGGGCTGGTGCCTTCTCATGAGACACATGGACATGGGGGGCCACGGGGTGGGTCAGGGGGGCTCCTTGGAGCCCGCCCTTCTGCTCACTGAGGGAGAACCCAGATTTCCAACCCGTGTCCCGTGGCTGGTGCAGCGCCACTCTGCCTCGTAGATTTGACTTGATTTTCTTGTCCCTGGCTCAGGCATCATAGCAGATGGTGCTGCGAGCCAGTGTCGGGACCCTTCAAGGGCAGATATTCAACTCCAGATATTCAAAAGCCAGAGAGGGCTATGAGGGCAGGCTTTTCCTTCCCCCAAACGTACTTCTGGCAGAGGGACCTTCTGGCATGTAACAGACAAAACGTATGTTAGAGTTGCCCTCCCCAACCCCTCCCCACAGGCTTTGTGAACCAGTCGGTGGCCACTGGCAGAGTTGACAGTTGTTTAGCTCCGTGTTCATTGGGCAGGATATTGAAGAACCCTGCCTGCACTAGAAATGGAGAACTGGGATCAGGACTCAGCTCTGCTGCTCATGAATTAGGTCTTGGTCTCTGTTCCCTCCCCTGGAAAAGGAGGAGGCTCGTCATGTGATTTGCTACCTTTTTGTTCTGACTTTTGCTGGAACTGGAGCTTAGACAGGGTCCACTCACAAAGCATTTAAAGCTTTCAGTTCTTTTTCCAGGTGGCTATTACTCGCTGGAGTACAGGATTTGGAGAGGGATTTAAGGGCAGGAATGTGTCTCTTCCTGGGCATTTCTTGGTCTGTGGGTGTCCGTGCTCTCCATTTCTTTTTTTTTTTAAGATTTATTTATTTATGCACACAGAACTGGGGTACAGGCCAGAGGTGCAGGGCCGGTGAGAGGATTCACCAGAGACAGAGTGGGGAGCAGAGCAGGCCAGCTGATGAAGTACACTGCTGAGGGGAGCAGTGGGCCGGTCAGGAGAGGTCTGCTGCACCATGTGGGTCACCCCCGGGGCCGGGGATCGAACTCACACTGAAGCAACCAAGGCTTGGCTTAGCTTTGCAGTGCAGCGCTCCAACCCGCTGCGCCACCAGGGAGGGCCATCCATGCTCTCTAGTTCTAAGAACTGACATTTGCTAGAGCCTGGGGAGCTATAGCCTACGCAGGACCTCCCCCCAAAGGAAAGCTTGCCCACAAGCATTTTCCTAGCACACCCGCCGCCAGGCGCGGGTAAAATTCGGGGTGTACTTTCCTGATGGTTGGCGGTTGTGATTTCGTGTCTCAGAACCCTGTCGTCCCCATCCTGGTCTCCGGTGGCCTCCCACTGAAACCTTACAGTGAGACCAGAGCAAACACATATGCTTCAAAACTGAAGGGTGATGAGGTGAGGAAGCAACAGGAAGTGGGGAAGCGAGCAGAACAAAGCTTGCGATGTGTACTCAGAACGCTGTTGACCTTTTTTTTTTTTTCTGTTTGAAATCATATAGTTCTTTTAAATTGTTGAGGTAGAAGTTCTTGTTTGCTTTAAATGGCTCAGCCTCTTGAGAGGTGACGACTTGAGTGGTGGGTGCGAAGAAGCCAGTTTAGGGAGGATGCTCACCGCCCTCCTGCTTTGCTTGGCCAAAGTTATGCAAATTCATGTCAGTCTGTTCCTTCTCCAGGCTGTTTGATCCTTCTTTCTGCGTTTCTTTACTAGGGGCTGGGGGAAAGTTATTTAAATTGTGCCTCTTTTAGACGTTTCTTTGTAGATTTAGCTCTCGTACTTGAAGATGGTGGGGAAGGTGAAATTCTCCCCCCCTACTCCCCATTTTCTTTTTCTGCCTCTAACCTCAGTTTCTCATTTCTTACCAGTGACTTTAAAAGGAGAGAGCAAATTCCATACTGGGTTTCCTGTATGGTGAAGGGTCCATGTGTGTTTGGGTCTGATCACCCCTCGAAGCCTTACATGAACTGTCATTGTCTAAATTGCCTCCTGCCAGGGAGGGCACACTTCATACACACCTCCTGCCAGGGAGGACCGGCTGGAGAGAAACATGGTTGGTTTAGACAAATAGCTTTCTGTATGGTCCTGAGGAGTCAACCGCTGTTTGGGGACCCCTCTTTGGATATTGGAGCCTAATTAACTCAGGTTGAATTAGCTGTATTAGGGCTTGGAGCCAGCAAGAAGAATGGTGTAGCGATAAGAGCTGAGTGTTTGTGGGAACTTCACCTGCAGGTCTGTGTTTTTCCTTCCTACTTGGCATCTGAAGTTGGGAGGGAAGACATTTGAGATGCTTCCTGGAGGGTGGCTGGAAGATATTAATAATGAAATAATGAGTACAAGAATGGCAAGCCAGTGCTTACTGGGCATGTTCCTTGGGGCCCAATGCCAGGTGCTAGGTCACAGGTCCAATGTTACTTGATGCTGCAGGAACTCCATCTTACACATGGGCAGCGGAGGGCTGGACCTGTGAGCTCTGTGAGCAGAAATGATGGCACGGGTGTCCTGTCATTTAGTTCACTGTGTGATCCATGTCACCTCTGTGTTCTCTGGCATCAGTTTCTGAGATGGTAGGTTTGGGGATGTGATCTTTGTCTTTGACAATAGAAGTTTCCCCTGGGGGAAGCGCTCAGATCCATGTGTTTTCCAGATCTTGATTCTGCTAGCTTTGCTCATAGATAGGAGTCTCATCACTCACATAGAGAGGTGTACTTGCTAGCTAAAGGCAGCCTTGCAGGCTTCTTGAATTCCACTGAAAAATGTGTCAGGGTATAGGTGATGTCCAAGAAACATTTTTCCCTTTCTTTTAAGCCCCCAGAACATGGAGTTAAAAACAGGTCTGAACAAAATGGGCCCTTCCTGGTGGCAGGTCAAAGCACAGCACATAAAGCTAGCGGCAGCCGCTTCAGCATGAGTTTGATCCCTTGCTAGAGAGGTGACCCACATGGTGCAGCAGACCTCTTCTGTCTCATCTGCTGCTCCCCTCAGCAGTATACTCCATCAGTCTGCCTGTTCTGCTCCCCATTCTGTCTCTGGTGAATCCTCTCAC
>NW_004567102.1:9065377-9160212 GCF_000260355.1 Condylura cristata | reverse complement strand
GCTTCTGTACAAGGAGAGTGATGTTGAACAGTTTAAAATAGTGTTTGTGGCTTAACCCACCTTGTCATTAACCACGAGTGAATGCCAGCCTGAAACGTGTTCCTGTGCCAGAGCAAACCGCAAAGTTGTGGAAAAACATAAAGGGAAGGGAGGGTGTAAATTAGTAGTAAAGGGTGAAGGCTGGTGGGTGGGGATTGTGGAGGAGGTTGTAGCATAGAGAAAGGAGAGCAGAGTCTGGCTAGATTCTCCTGGCCGTTAGGCAGGCTTGGACTTTTCTCGTGCAAGGTTAACTGTAGGGCAGCTACATGTTGTCCTAATATCTTCATTTCCTTAGATTTCATTTTCAAAACCTCGGAATAAAGGCAGCATGAAGGAAGCAGAGTTCTTCCTTCGTGCTGGGTGAGCTTGGTCTCCTGCAGCCACCTATGACTGGGGTTCTCACCTGGGGGCTTTTTGCCCCCAGGGACCCACTTGGCAATGTTTGCTGAGGGTTTCTGTGCCATCACTGGTTGGGGCAGGTGCTGCTGGAGTAGGGGCTAGAGCCTGGAGGTGCTGCTGACATCTTGGACGGCAACAAAGCATGACCAGTCCAAGGTATTTGTAAGTGCAAGAGTGCAGCTTTGATGTCCAGCCTGGGTTGCTGTCCATTTTATCCTTCGAGGGACGTCTTGGCTCTGGGCTGGGGAACGTGCATACTTCTCCTGGAGTGGAGCTGCCAAGTCTGGAAAGTGTACTGCTCCAAAGATCTAAAAGGTCCCAGGAA
The DNA here is from genome assembly GCF_000260355.1 of Condylura cristata. Classification (NCBI taxonomy): domain Eukaryota; kingdom Metazoa; phylum Chordata; class Mammalia; order Eulipotyphla; family Talpidae; genus Condylura; species Condylura cristata. The sequence goes on along the minus strand of NW_004567102.1, from coordinate 9,159,449 downwards.
GTGGCATCTTGGTCCAGCTGTTACACATTTTGCAGCTGAAGTGTTTTTTCCCACCTTTTCTTGTAACAGATCTCCATCTTGTCTTACACTCTGGCTTGGTGCATTTTGCCTCTACCTCATAGATAATGCTACCGCTTGGCTTTTTCTTTCTTTTTATGACTTAAGGCTGAATTAGAGGAATCCTCTGTCCTCTTTGGGGGAATCTGCTTATCTTTACCCGCAAACAGGTTAATGCGTTTCCCAATCGCTATTCGGCAATAGATGTGTCCCAGGTATGGTCACCCCACCCCACACAGAGAATTAAAAATGTGAACTATTTAATAAACTATAAGCTTACCACCAGTCAGCTGTGAAACCATGCCTCTTTCAGGACACTTTTTGACAAGTTTCAGGTAAGAATGATAGCATATTAAATTATTAGGCAGTTTTATGGCTGTGCAGGGAAGATTTATCCTTTGATGAATAAATATTGCTGTAGCCCAATTTAGAACTTGACAAATGCTGATTTACAGCTTAAAATATAAGGATTATTTTATGATGAAGTGGCAGTGGTAGTGGGGTAGGTTGAAAAGTGATGGCTGTGGCACCTTTGAGTAATATGCCATTAAAACACTGCCACAGGCAGAGCCGCGGGGAGGAATCTCTGTGGCTGGCGTTCCTGCCACTCCCCACAGGTATTGGGGTCCAGGTCACTTTGTGATCACAGGTCTAGCTGATAGTACTTTGAGGCACTGCAGACAGTCCCCAACTTCCCTTGGTTAGACTTCAGATTTTTTTGACTTTACAGTGGTGTGAAAGGGATACACATTCAGTAAAACCCTACTTTGAATTTTGATCTTTTCCCAGGCTAGCGATAAACAGAATGATATTCTCTCTTGATGCTGGGCAGCTACTGGGAGCTTCGTGTCTTGAGGGTAAACAAACTCAAGCAGCTATTCTTGAGCCTCGTTAGAAAAGACAGAAACGGATGACCCTGTCACTGTAGAATGACCGTTATCCAGCAGTTAATTTTAGGTTAATGTTTCAAACATTGTGCAGGTCCCGTGTGCTTTTAGCTGTGTACGTGAATGGTGAGAATACACAGCCATTCTTTTTCATTTCCAGAATAGCAATCAATAAATGACAAGAGATGGTCAACACTTTTTTTATAAAATAGGCTTTGAATTAGAAGTTTTGCCCAACTTTAGGCAACTGAAGTGTCTGGGCACATTAAGTACAGCCCTTGATGTACTAAGCTCTGATCAGGATTAAGCCCTGATGTTTCTGAGGTGTAGTAGGTTACATGTATTAGGTGCATTTTCAACTTAGGATCTTTTCAATTGCCTTATGCTTACTCGGGCACAATCCTATCATAAGTTGAAGAAGCCCTATGTTAAAAGTGTGGGTGCCTCCACCTCCCTAGCCCTTGGTCCCCCACCTCGTAAAGGATCCCACTTACCTGCACATGGAACTTCCGAAGGGCAACATCCCACGTGTAACGACTATGGATTTTTTACACAACGCAAGTAATTTTGAGGATGGATGCTCAAGAGTTGGTGGAGGAGGGAAGCTGGTGAGTTTTTTGGATGTTCTAGGTGTGATGATCATGCTGCTTTTGATTCAAAAACCTGGAACATTTGAACTGACATGTGTGGACACATAGGAATAGAACATTCATCACTAAAGGTGACCGCATGTATTGTGATGGCAGAACTGGATCGTAGCTAACATGCACATGGTACAAATGTTGGATGTTATGAAGAGTCTTGGCCTATGGCAACTTGTTCTTTCCTTCCTGCCTCTAGCACCCCAGTTTCCTCTGAAGAAGAAACCAGTGTTACCAGCGTATTGCTTATCCTTTTCAAAGGTATTCTCTGCGTATGTGAACACATCGTATTTTTCAAAATTACAGGCATACTGTTCTTGTCGTTCTGTGCCTTACTTGTCTGACCTCACTGTACATTGAAAATACTCTGTATCACAACCTACAGAACGCTCTCATTGTTTTTCACACATGATAGCATTTTAGGAATGAAACATGACGTATAAAGAAATCCTTGACAATGGATATTGCTGCGGTTGTTTCCAGTCTTTGTCATGAGTATCCTTGTTTGTTTAAGATTTATTTATTTATGCATACAGAACTGGGGTACATGCCAGAGATTCAGGGGTACTGAGAGGATTCACCCTAGACAGAGTGGGGAGTAGAACAGGCAGATTGATGATGTATTTTGCTGAGGGGGGCAGCGGGAGGGTCAGGAGAGGTCTGCTGAGCCATGTGGGTCACTTCCAGGGTTCGTGATGGAAACTGGACTGAAGTGGCTGCCGCTAGCTTGCAGTGTTGCGTCCTAACCCATTGAGCCACCCGGGAGGGCCATCATGAGTATTCTTGTAATACGTACCATTCTGTATCCGGAGGAGCAATCTGGGAATACATTTGTAGAGGTGGATTGCTGGTGGAAGCATCAGAAGCCTGCGGGACTGGTCTGCCAGCACTGAGTATTTGCTTTCAAGGAGGCTGTACTGATTCACACCAACTCCCTCCTCAGTGCATGCAGTATCCTCACCCACGGCAAGTTATCAGACTTTTAGATCTTCGTCAATCTGATAGATGAACATTGGTACCTCAGATAGTTTTAATTTGCATTTCTTTTATGAGTGTGGTTGAGCTTCTTTTTCACAAGTTTAAGATCCATTTGTATTTCGTTTGCTTTCAATTTATCTTCTCTGTCCACTTTTCTATCCAGCTGTTGGTCTTTCATTATCTTTCAGATTCGGTATCTGAGCCTTTTCTGTATTTGGCCTAGTTCATGCCTGGTGGGTGGAGGCAGACCCTGCCTTCAAGTGAGGTCCAGAGAGCAGGTTGGGTCAGTCATGCTGGCCATTTTCTTAGGTGTGGCCATTGCCCCTCAGAGCCTGCTGGAGTCTGAGTCTGGTGGTTTCTGGTCTCACCCCCGCAGTGTCCTTCTCTGCTACAGGTCTGACTCAGGCACAGAGTAAATGCCTCCTGGGATGATATTGACCTGGTGCCCATAGACAGGTTTTGGGGACTGGGGAAACCTGGCTGGGTAGGAGGAGTGGGGTTGGAGATCCTGGACATTTAGAGAATGTCGAGCTCCGAATGTCAGCAGCGGTTACTTTAGGGAAAACCCTGATATAGAGCAATGGAGTCCAGTTGTTAATCCCAAAGAGAGTCCAGTATATCTATTGTTACTTTCAGCTGTCAGATATTGTAGACTTGATTTATTGACGAAATTCACCGGAACAGTAGGTATGATGGTTGAGGAAAAATAATACTGAGAATTTTATTTGAAAATATAATTTAAAAAATCTTATTAAAAATACAACCTGGGAGCTCTCCCTGGTGGCGCAACAGGTTAAAGCACATCATTATGAAGCTCTCTGAAGCCACGGTAGCACAAGTTCAATTCTCTGTCAGGGAGCTGACCCACATGGCGTGGCAGACCTCTTCTGATCCGCCCGCTGCTCCCCTCGGCAGTGTACTTTGTCAATCTGCCTCTTCTGCTCCCCACTCTGTCTCTGGTGAATCCTCTCACCCACCATACCTCTGGCCTGTACCCCAGTTTTATAAGCATAAGTAAATAAATCTCAAAAAAAAAAAAAAAAAAAAAAACAACCTGGCCCTCCCTGGTGGCTCAACGGGTTAGGATGCAGCACTTGCAGCGAGCCACAGCCATCTCAGTGTGAGTTCTATCCTTGGCCCTGGAGGTGACCCACATGGCACGGCAGACCTCTCCTGACCCACCTGCTCTCCTCTCAGCAGTGTTCTTTGCCGATCTGCCTATTCTGCTCCCCACTCTGTCTCTGGTGAATCTTCTCATCACCCCTGCACCTCTGGCTTGTACCCCAGTTCTGTATGCATAAATAAATAAATCTAAAAAAAAAATACAGCTCACTGATTTGAAAGTCTGTCTGTCCTGTTTCCTGAGTTTGGGCACCCTGTAGGCTTCTACTGAGGAATCAGACCTTTCCATCCACCTGCTCTTCTTACTGTTCTGCCTCTTTCCCAGTGTGAGAATGCACCACATACTGAAGGATAGAATTTGTTTTTAGTCTGAGATTCCTGAAAGGAGGAGGGCTATGGATGCCAGTACCTCCAAGGGTGGCAATTTTGGGGTACCCAGACTCAGCACAGTGGGAAGATGGCACTGGGACCGTTCAAGGGCCTGTCTGAGTCTCTGAAGCCCTCAGGATGACTGCCTGTGGTGGTGGCCTTCAACCCCTGAGGTTCGGAGGAAGCTGCAGAAATACCCTAGGATTTTCCCCTAGGTTTCAGACAGGGGGGTGGCTAAGAGTGCAAGTTGGGGACGCAGACAGCTCCATCTCATCTCTGCATAACTTTGGCTAGATCGTTGACTGTAAAAGAAGGGGGGTACTGTTAGCATTGTTAAGAAAATTAGCTGAGATAAGAATCTCAGGACCAATGATGCAATGAAATAAAGTAAACTTGGTTACTTAAATATTGAGGGGAAAGCATATCAATGTTAAAAGTAAATGGAATTGGAAACAGATCTCCAGAAAAAAGAAGGCAGTACTGGTGAGCTCGATGAATTAACATACAAAACTTCATAACCAGACATTATTGTGCACATGTTATTTTAAAGGGACACCACCAGTGTTTAAGGAGCCTCTGAACTGGAAGCCCTCCCAGTTCTTATTTACTGTAGGCAAAATTCATACATATATACACATACACACATATAGATGTTCATCTATTATTTTCATTTTAAAGTAAACTGCCTCAAAATTACTGTTTTCTACATTCTGGACAATAGACTTAACAACCATAGGAATAATAAATAGCAAGATAAGATTACCAAGAAAGAAAATTAGCTGGGTTAATACATGGAAAGCACCGGCCTAGTGCTTATTAGAGTAAACTTTTATTGTTATTATTATTATTACTGTTGTTGTTATTATTGCTGCGGTTGCAGTGATGTTGATGATAATGATGATGACTGTTTCAGTCCTTGGAAGTCCAGCCTCCTTGTCCCTCTGCAATTCTGTAGCGTGGCTTTGCCCAGATGAACCAACACCCTGAGTTCCGGGGAGCCTCTCCTCTGATGGCCCTGAGCCTGCAAATGCAAGTGTGTGTGTCCCCGAGTCCCAGTGGGCTTTGCTGCTCGAGGCCCCAGGAGCTAGTGCTGAGCCCACCCTGTGCTCTGTCTCCACCTCCGTCCTTACTTCCTCCGTTGCACAGAGGCATGTGGGCCAGCCTCCCTGAGATAGGTCTCCTCCTCTGCTTTCCTGATTCCTGTAGCCACAGACAATTTCCGTCACGTCACTTGGTGCAACTGTCTTTGGATAGCCCAGGTTGGGAGCCGAGGGGACGGTGCTGTCTGGACTGTCCTCCCATGTGGGACCCGACTTCCGGCAGGCCTGGGCTAGTGGGCCCCCTGCTCACTCGAGGTCCCCAGCTGCATTTCAGCTTGGCCTCAGCCACAATCACCAGAAAGGGCTATTTATAAAATGGGGACAGACATTGGCCAGAACCATAAACAGGTGGGGTGAAGCCCACTACTTTTGACTTTGTTTCTTTTCATTTAGCTTGGGGGTTCATAGTTCGATTTTGTTTCTTTTCATTTAGCTTGGGGGTTCATAGTTCGATATACATGTACTTTTCCTGGATCATTCCATGCCTGTGCACCACTGGTCTCGTGTCTGGGTGAGGGTCCATTTCAAGGTTTCAGCCCGATTTCTCGTTTTAAGAATTCTCTGAACACAGAAGCTCATGTTTCCTGATACTGAGTGAAACATGAGGTGATAGCGTTAAAAGGGGAGACAACTCAGTCCCCAGAGAATGAGGGTGGCACAGCCCTTGCCATCAGGTACTTCCAGGCTGTGAGGTGCCCTCATGGAGCCTCCAGTCTGATAGGGGAAGAGTAAAGGGAGGCATAGAGTGAATTCACAGTCTGATGGATGAGATCACCTGTATTTTGGGGAGCTCCTGATCAGATGGGGGGTGGGGTGCAACTTCTGCTCATTCTGCCTCGTGGAGGAGCCTGGATTTTGCTTTATGACACACTTTGATGATGGGTGACATGGACAGAACCCTCAAGCAAATGGAGGGGTTGGAGCAGTTCTTAATCCCATAGCTTTCTTTTTCACTCCAGGTCAGGAATGAGGGAGATGGGGAGACCCTAGAGGCCCAGGCAGAAGCAGATTCAGCAGGCCCTTTGATTTTGACTGGGCTGTAGCCGCTGCTTTCACCAGCCTCTGCCGGACAAGCCCCACTTGTGGAGGCTGCTCTATCTGCAGTGGTCACCCTTCCTAATCTTCAGAGGACATTGCTGACGTGGCTGCTTCCTGGGCTGGGCCTTTCTCCCTTTCTTACATGCAGGGTGAAGATTTGGTTTGGGGCGAGGGTACCCATGGAACAGTTGGACACTGGGTAAAACTTGCCAGCTGTTCCTTGCCTTCTCTGGGCCGGAGGGTGAGCCTTAGGCCCTTTTGCACAAAATAAGAATATTGTAGAAAGGGCCTTTTGCATCACCTAGTCTGACCTTCCCATTTCACAGAGGAGCGTATGGAGACCCAGAGAAAGGAAGTGCTTTGCTCACATCACTCTGCTTGCAGGCTGTGCCAGGTGTCGGGCCTGGTTCCTGAATCTGGTGCCCTGGTACTCGCTGCTTGCTAACAACAGCTGTCAGGAGGTCCCGGCAGAAACTGTTCAGGTCACTTACTACCTTGCTCAGAGCCCCGCATGCACCTCCGTGACTTGAAATAAAAGCCAGTGGACCTTACACTGGCTTCAGGGCCAGCTTGACCTGGCTTCCAGACCCTGCAGCGCCAACCTCGCCTTCTTCTCATTCATGGTACCCTAAGCCCTGGTTGTTTCTTGAATGCGCAAGGCATTCCTACCTCAGAATCTTCGCACTTGCTTCTTTTGCCTGGAAAGCTCCTCCAAATACCTGTTACGACTCAGTCCCTCACTGCCTTCGAGAAGCCTGACCTGACCACCCTAAGATAAAATGTCCTCCTCTCTAGCCGTTCTCTCTCCCTCCTCTGCTGCTATATTTTTCCCACAGAGCATTTCTCGCCATCTTACACATTCATTTATTTATGAACTCTGCCCCTATTTCCTTTGTTTTGAATGTAAACTTGGCCTGTTTTGTTTTTTGCTGTGGCTCTAGCACCCAAAAAATATCTGGCACACAGCAGGAGCTCAGTATCTATTTGTTCAAGGAAGGAAAGGAGAATACAGGGGAATAAGGAAGGAAATGAGGGAAGGGAGGAAGGGAGGAAAGAAAGAACGAAGCCAGGAGGTAACGTGGTTGGAATCAAAGAAAATCAAATCCAGGCATTTAAGGATGGTTTGATTTGGTTTAGACCCTCCCTGCCACTCAAGGACAAAGCAGCATGTTGGGGTGCAGAGAATTCTATCACTTTGCATCTGGTGTGGTAGGCTGGAAGCATTTCCTGTCGCCTCTGCGCTCCAGCCACCCTGCATGGCCTGTACCTGTCACTGCAGAAAACTTAAATTTTGCCCTTCCCAGAAAAGTGTGTTGCACACTGCAAGGCGCTGAACCCTACATGGGCCCTCTCCGGGAGCTCACCAGACAATGGAAGAGAGACCACACAGGTAGAGGGAGCTGCATCTTCTTCCTTAGGTGTATGAATCTTACGTTTATTGAGCTGCATGACCAGACTCCCTTTTCTAAGGGACAAAGACCAGTGTTAGAAGATTTGAGTTGAGAATCCTCAAAGAGAGGATCGGGGGAGGGTAAATACACCCAGTAGATGAATTTTGGCTGGACTCAAGAATTGGCAAGGGGAAGCTGAAAAGTCTGCATGTGGCCCTGCCCCTGTCGTGGGTGACATTGGCCAGTGACTGACTTCCCTCCTCACAGCCAAGCTTCCTCATCTATAAAATGAGAATTGGACCGAACTGAGGTGGGGGGCATGACTCCTGGGAATCCAGGTAGACAGGCTTCAGTGATCTGGGTTGTTCCTAAGGTTCTACACTTGATCTTAGCCAAAAGGCCGAGAAGTAGTTGTTCCTAAGATCCTTCTGGTGCTAACATTAGTACAGTATGCTGTGTTAGACATTCACTGCTCTCTTTGGATCAAGTACCAGGCTTTTGGTGAAACCACAGCTTCCTTGATATGCTGGAAATAAAGGTGACAGTTATAAAAAAGTAAATGTTTTAAAAAGTTTTCTCAGTGCCAGTTAGTGCGTGTGGGGTTTTTTTTCACTTGCTTTCTTCTTGGTCTTAACCTGTAAGTGATTACAAGATCAAACAGGTTTCAGTTTGAGTCCCCCCTGCTTTACAGTCTGAGCCTGTATCGCGTTGACTTGTCACATTTACCTTCAGCCAGTCTGGCTGTTCCGGGGAGGCTTTGTTAGCCAACTGTACAGCACTCAAGGTAGGAAGACCTGGTCTTGCAAGCTGGGTTTTCAGCACAGCTTTAGACCTGGCATCTCTCCTACGATACCCACTAGGTACTCTCCTCAGTAGCCAGCCTGACTCAGTGAGTTGTTGTCATGCAACAGGTCCTTTGGGGAAGATTATCAACTTCCCTTGCTTCTTGCCCGCACCGGCTATATAATTTGATAGGCCCAGTGCAAGATGTAAAGGCGGGAACCCTTCTTTAAAAATTATTAACTCTCAAGATGGCAACAGCTGTGCATAAAATCCGACTCCAAACCCTATGAACTTGCATGGGTTACATGCTGATGAAACTGGCCCAACTCTTCCATCTGATGTTACTAGGACCATGGAGACTAATAAAGCACATTTTAAGAGTCATTACAAATAACTTCAGAAGGAATTTGAGTTGTTTCTGTCATGGCCTGTGTGATTAAGGGCTGCAGGCCTGAACCACTACGTTTTTGAGAATCACACTGGCCCAGTGAGGGAGGATAGAGTCCTGGTGGGACCAGCAGAGAAGGATGGTTTACAAGTGGATAGATTGCCTGAAAAGCCCCAAGGAGACCAGAGGTTCTTCTTTGCAAAAGCATATTTTATTTTGTTCTTTAAAAAGACTTTTGATGGAGAAGCAAAATGTATTATATGTGCACTGTAAATATTATTTAGTCGTGAAAAAGGAATGAACTACTGACATGAATACATCTTGAAAAGTAATAGATGTCAGGCACAAAGGGCCACATACAGTGTGATTCCATTTATATGAAATATTCAGGATGGGCTCTTGTCCAGGGAGTTAGAAAGTAGCTGCATGGAAAAGAGAGGGGAAGGGAAGTGACTCTAATGGGTATGACTTTTCCTCATGGGTGACGAAATGTTTTGAAATTAGATTGTAATGATGCTTGTACAATCGTATGTCTATGCTGAAAAAACACTGAAATTGTGTATGTTAAAAAGAAAATTTGGGCTCTCCCTGGTGGTGCAGCAGGTTAAAGCACTGCACTAAGAAGCTTAAGCCACTTCCTCATGAGTTCGATCCCCGCCTGCCCCGGAGGAGATCCACATGGTGCGGCAGACCTCTCCTGACCCACCCGCTGCTCCCCTCAGCAGTGTACTTTGTCGATCTGCCTGTTCTGCTCCCCACTCTGTCCCTGGTGAATCCTCTCACCCTCCGCATCTCTGGCCTGTACCACAGTTCTGTATGAATAAATAAATCTTTTTAAAAAAAAAAAAAGAAAATTTTATGGTTCATGAATTTAACTCCATTTTTTAAAACTACTGAAAAAAAGTCTTTTGAGGGTTCAGCACCATACTCTCTGCCTCTCTGCCTTGGTGGGGTTTGGTTCCATGCAGGAGCAAGCCCCTCCCTCTTCTTGCAGTCTCACTCTTAGTCACAGATAATCTTTTGAACATCCTCATGCAAAGCTTGTTTTCCAGGAATCTTCTGGAAGCATTCATGGTAAGTGGATATGTGGTCACTAAAAATCAGCCCCTCCCAAGGCATTTACATATTTACTTATGGAGAAAGCTTTTGGGTGAGAGGAATGAACACTTAATTTTAGCATTCCCAATAAAGCAAGTATATGTGGAAAGTTTATTTTTCATGGGGCAGGGTGCTGTCAGTGTTTCTGGAGCTGGAATGGGTGTGCCCCCATTCCACACATTAACCTGACTGGCCTAGGTTGGTGGTGAGTGTGGACTGAGAAGCAGCCCCTTCATAACAGACATCTTTGCCCACACCACGCCCGCCTCCTTTAATGGTTTCCAAAGGTGGATGTACGGACTTTAAAGGTTGCTGGGTGGAAACCTGCTGACCAGATTTCATTTCTGCTCTGTTCATGTTCTTGAGTCTGTTGGTTCTACTATATGTGTTTATATGTATGTGTGTGTATATATATATTTTATCTCTATATATATATTTTTAAATATCATTCTTCATTTTGTACTTTTTTCATCTCAGTATCTCTCAGTTGTAATCCCCGTGGACTTCCCCACCACCACTTTACCCACGTACCATCACCATTGTTCCATGTGCAATTCCTGTCCCAGTTCCCCTCTCCTCCCCTGTAGAATAGTTGTTGGTTGATGTTAGTTTTCACTTTATTACAATTAATATATATTAATTAATATTAATATATTAAGTTTAATATATATAAAATAATATTTATATTAATTTTACTTTATTACAATTTTTAATTTATATTCCCCCCATCCCGATCCCATACATTCCTGCTATGAGTGAAACTTTCCAATATTTTTCTTTTTCTTTCTGACTTAGTTTTCTAGGCATGATCCTTCCAGCTCCATCCATGTTACCACAAATGGCATGAGTTTTTCTTTTTTGATTGCTGAGTAATATTCCATTGTGTACATGCACCACATCTTCTTGATCCAGTCATCTACTTTTGGGCATTTCTGTTGATTCCACATCTTCCCTATTGTAAATAGGGCAGCAATAAGCATAGGGGTGCAGGTGTCCTTTTGAATTAATGTTTTTGTGTCTTTTAGCTAGATAGATTCATAGTAGTGGAATTCTACTTTGAGAAAAGCCAGTGCCCAGCTCGTTTCTCCTCTCATCCCCGTCAGTTCTGTTCTTCCTCCCCGGGAGCTGTTCCTCCTGCCCACCATGTCACCTCACATCTCTAGCTGCCTTCTCCTCCTTTTTTTCAGCTCCATCCTTCACGACCCAGTGTAATTCAACTTTACCTCTTTGAGAATACCTGTGTCAGAGCAAGTCCTCTTTTGGGTGGTATTTTTTTGCGACTCTTGGATCCTGAGATTGTTATCTTAATCATCTTTGGATTTCCGGTGCCTGGCATGTTACACAGTTAGCACTTAAGAAATGCCTTTGAATTGCACTGAACCAAAGCTACACGTGGCCTTTAGGGGGAGTGGGGAGCAATGCAATCTGCAGGAGAGATTGGCCATTATGCATAAGCCTCGGGAATGCCATGCTAAGAGATAAGGGGTAGCATTTGTAGTATCATGTGCAAGGCTGAAATCTGGATACCTACTAACATAGTTGGAGACATCTCAGAGCTTCATGTGAGAGCAGAGGGCATCTCAGTTGCTGCTCCCTAGAGTTGCTGCCTCTGTTACATATCCTGAAAGATCTTTTGGATTTCAGGCTTCCATCCTCAACTAGAAGGAGGCATGAACAGATACCTGTTGAGCGCTTACCATGTGTCAGACACTGATCTATGTTCTGTCACTGCTGGAGTGCACAGTGTGATGCATTCAGAGGAGCATAGGGCCTTGGAATGGGCCCTGCCTGTGCAGACAGAATTGCTCTTCGCTGAGTTTTTATCCAGGTTCCCTTCAGGGGTAAAACACTCAGCCTCTGAGAGGACCAGTCAGCCAGCGTCCCGGCATATGGCTTCGGCAAGATGTGCACTAGGTTAGATTTGACTGCGGCAGGAGTAGCAGGTACCATTCACTGACGGCAGGCACTGAACATTCAAAGCATCCTTTCATGAAATCTTCACTGTGATCCCCGCAGGGAGGTACCGTTATTACCCCCACCACCTTGTTACTGATGAACGTGGGACTGAGTGAGTTAGTAAGCCATCCTGTCGCACAGCTAACAGGAGGCAAAGCTCTCACAACCTCTCACTGCTTCCTGCTCTCATTCCTTTGTTGTGGGGCCTCCCCACCCTGTGGTCAGTGCCAGGAATGTGCTCATCCGAGTGCCAGGATGGTCTTCCCACTTCCTCCCCATTGACCCAATTGAAGTCGTTCTAAGACCCGGCTTGGGTCTCACTTCCTCTATGAGATGGCTTTCAACCACTGCAACCCCTTTCCACCTCTCCTTTAGGTACCTCCACCCTCTGGGTGTCCTCCAGGGGTGTCCTCTGGCCATTGTGAGCATATACAGCTCCTTGTGTATCTGGGAAGATTACAGCTTTCTTCAGATTTAGGTCCTGAGATTTAAAAAAAAAAAATTATTTGTTCACTCAAAAGGTTCAGTTGAAGAGACCCTAATAAAGAAATTGTTATAGAGCTGCAGGTTAAGTGATGGTCCCCTGCTCACGGACCAACACAAAGGGAAAGTTTTGCCACGCCAAAGCCGGGAGGAACTTCTATCATGGAGCCCCTCGTGGCCGGGGAGGGGAGTCACGTGATCAGAGAGGATGGATTTGAAGAGAGGTTTTCTGTGTGGTTGGTAAATGCCCCCTGCAAGTCAAGAGGGAGGTTTGAAAGGAAAGATGCAGAAGCCGAATCTGAACCTCAAAGGAGCTTGCTGCTCAGTTGAACACTGGGGGAGAGAACAGTGGCCTTCACCCTACCTAGAGTACATTCCCCTCCGAGCAGTTTTCCAGGCCTTAACCATAGCCTTCAAGCCCCATCCAGCTGACAATTTTGAGGCGCCAAAATTGTCAAAGACTTTGTTCTTCTAGGGCAGGAGGTGATTGTTAGTGATTGCTAGTGCAGTTGATTTCCCAGAAGGCCTCACGTAGGCCATGGGAGCACAAGGTGGAGCATGGGCAGTCTCTCAGAGTTCTTTAAAAGTGTCTTTTGAGGGTCCGGGCAGTTTGGATAACTGGCAGTTAGTTGTCCATCACTTTTGGGGCTGACACACGCAGAGGGTTACGGCATCATGTTTCCCACCCCCCCTCAAGAATCACCAAGGCCACCCAGGAAGACGAGGGAGGACCTCAGCTTGCTTCAGTGCACTGTTGCTTAATCTCATTTCTTTTTTCTCTATTCCTATTTTTTCCACCCACTCCTGTTGGCCTGGATCCAACCAGATCCTGGAAGGGTAGAGCAAGTAGGAAGCAGTGGGAAGGATGAGTAACTGGTGAAAGACTGAGAACCCTTCACTTGGGCTCTCTTTGCTAACCCTTGTATATTTTGCTGTGGGGTTTCTTAGTTTTCTCTCTGCTGAGCATCCTAAGACATGACCTAGATGTCCCAGGTATCCTTTCCTTTCCTAAGTGCATCACACGCTCTCTGCCAGGTCTTTGAGCTTGTGTTCTTTGTTGCCTGATGTTCTCTATTAAACTCTCTTCATTACCTTGTTAGCATGAGGGGGCAGTGGGGCCTGTGGAAAAATTCTACAGTTGCACTCCATCTCAAGGGCTTTGAGCTACATACAAATGGTGGGTTTCAATGTTACTGGGAGGGGGTGTGTCTTCTCACCTTTGTGGGGACTTAGGAAGCAAGAAGGGGGTGAGTGGCACAGCCTGGGTAAACATGTAGAGACAGGGGCCAGGGAGGACCCTCAGGAGGGGACAAGTGGTCCGTGTGGCTCAAACTCGGGGAGCAGGGAGGGCTGCGGGTCTGAGAACGCTGAGGGCTCTGGGAGGGCTAGACAGCTGTGCTAGGGCGTCCTTTCTACATTTATTCCTGGGACCTGGCACAGCCTCCGTACGTGACGGGGGTCAGTTGCCTGGTAGGCTCGGGCCTGGGGAGGTGCAGAAGCCAACGATATTGCTACATGCCAGATTGGGACCCATTCTGCGCCTTTGCTTCTCAGTACTCAGTAAGTTTCAGAGAGTGGTGTTTTGGTTCGGGTTTTAAAACTCTCATTATTCCTTTATTACGTAAATAAAACCTAATAAAGATAAACAAAGAGGAAAGAAAAGTGAAATTGAAGTCACTCTTAATCCTGCCACCCAGATATCATTTACATTTAGAGCTTGGGTGTGGAGACTTTCCGGATGATTTTCTATATTTGTAAAATGGAACCAAACCTTAGAGGTAATTTGTAACCTGCTTTGTGTGTGGGTGAGTGTGATTTTTTTTTTTCCTCAAAAAAAAAAAAAAAAAAAAGCTTGCCTAAAATTCAAACTGAAGTGTATAAAGAAAATCCCCTGTCTCCCCCTCAATTCCACTCCTCAGAGATAGCCCTTGCTAAAGTTTCCAGTACGCCCTTACTTACTTAGAAATTTAGAAGGGATGTTGTGTGTGGAGTTCAGCTGTAAATCTTGGTTTTGTAACTTGTGTAAATAATGTCTTGTGGCAGAAAGTACAGGGGAGTTTGGAGGGCCTGGGAAGTAATTTATGTTCAGCGGTGGAACTCAAAATAGATGGAGAAATGGACAGAACTAGAAATGGATGTAGAAATAGATATGGGTTTTGAGGCCTGAGTTTTGTATGGATTTGTCACATGGTTATCAGTGAGGAGCAGGGAAGGTAAGGTGAATGAGATTATGGTTAGGGCCCAGATATTGTCAAATCTCACCTGCGTGGGTATGCAAATAAGCAGGGAAACCTGTCAGGAAGCAGTAATCGTCATTGGTAGATATTTATAAAAATACTCCTGCTTGACAAAACGAAGTCAGCTAGTGCCCCCAGTTAAAAAATAAAAATAGTTTAAACAAATTTGTGAATACTGAAAATCTGAGCCAGACTGCAGGACCGGACAGGATTGATAAAGGTCCAGTTTGTTCTGGCTCTGTCTCTGGCCATGCCACCTTGGATTGCTCCTTCATTTTCTTGTATATTAGTTTTTTCATTTGAGCTGATCTGTATTTTTTCAACCTTGGATCCAAATTAAGATTGCTGGGAAACTTAAAAGAGTACCTGGTGCCAAAGTCCCACTCTAGTCCAAATGAACCCAGATCTCCTGAACTGGGGTCTGGTCACTTCTTCATGCAGCTCAAGTAAGAACCTATGGATTACAATCGTCCTAAATGCACTCTTTTTTTTTTTTTTTAAGATTTGTTTATGTATGCATACAGAACTGGGGTACAGGCCAGAGGTGCAGGGGCTGTGAGAGGATTCACCAGAGACAGAGTGGGGAGCAGAACAGGCAGATCCACGAAGTACACTGCTGAGGGGAGCAGCAGGCAGACCAGGAGAGGTCTGCCGCGCCATGTGGTCACCTCCGGGGCAGGCGGGGATCAAACTCATGCGGAAGTGGCTTAAGCTTCTTAGTGCTATGCTTTAACCCGCTGCGCCACCAGGGAGGGCCCCTAAATGCACTCTTGAGCCCTAAAATGTTGTGATCGTATTATGTAATTTTGTTCCTTTCAAATTCTGTGTACAAATCTTGTAAATGACTTGCATACAACACAATCTGTTTTTATCCCCAACTCCCCTAATTCTCCCTAGGCAATGATCGCATGCTGGTGGCCTCCTCAGAATCACAAACGCAGTAAAACATCATTAATTTCTGACCCTGGAGTTGAAAGCATGGGGTTGGCTTTGCCATTCCTCATGCTGAAAAAGCTGCGGTGCAGTCTGAGGCCACCGACATTGGCAAGGAAGACCCGAAAGGTTCAGAGAGAAGATGTTACTGGAAGTGTTTTTACTAGAAGAATTGAGCATACTGTACATTCCAAATTAGGCAGTCCAGTGAGGGGGGCGGGGGGCTTTATCGGAGGCTGGGTTCTACGTGGAGTAGGAGGTGTTTAAAGAGAGGGCTGCTTTCTCTTTACCATTGAAGCTTTGGGGTTTGTGTCTTCCTAAATGAGTCATTTTTTTTTTTTTTAAAGGAACCTAACTTGGGGAGGTGGGGAAACCACTACCGGAGGTGCCGAGGCGAGGGCTGGCAGCCAGGGCCTGAGTTTACACTGGGCAGAAACAAGGGAACTGTCTTTTCTAGCGCTGATTAAGACGAGGGACATGAACTAGTGGGGGGTAGGGTGGAAGACTCGGCATTGATAGCACTGATGTTGCTTCCCGATGTAAGAGTCTGGCGCACCCATTGAACACATGGCAGGGTGTCAAGGGACGGCCACCCACAGGAGCTGGGAGATGGTGAACCAAGGAGAAGGAGTTGCCTGGTTTTCACGCCGGTCAGGGAGATGACACACAGCGTGGGGATTAAGCATGTCCACATCTGCCTGCCATACAAATAAGTGAACTGAAGTCAGAGAGCCCTATGCCGGTATGCACTGTACCAATGAAAATGCGAGTGTCTGGCAGGGTTTTTCAGAGCGCTAAAAAGGGCAGCCTAAGAGCTCTGTTCCAGAGCACAGGGGCGGGCTGGGGGTGGGGGGTTGACGAGAGTCCACGGCCAGAGCAGGAGGCTGGGATCATCGCTATACATCACTTCCTCTTTCTGCACCAAGTTCTCTGTCACCCAGGCTCCGGAGGGCTCAGAGTGCTCCCTGTCCTCTGTGCCTGAGGAGGAAGGGGTGGGGTGGAGAGTGCCCTGGCAGACCCTGGATGTGGAAAAGCCCAGCAGCCCAGGTGACCGTGCCCGCCCTCACGGTGAGCTCCCGACCCCTGGGAAGAATTGTATGCTGTGGGAACGTCAGCCAGGCACTTCTTGTCCACTCTGACCCCCAAGCCCATCCCGCACCCCCTACCGAAATGCTGGTCTTTTCTGGGTGCTGGGCAGCCTCTGCTTGAGTGTTTTCTAAGTTTGTTGTAAACTTCCTGTTTGGGTCTCGTCTGAGGTCTGAAGCTTTGTGTGTTTTGAAACCGGGGCATTCACAGAAGTCCAGTCCTGCTTCACGAGCAGCCCTTCTGTTCTCCCTTCTGCTGACTTTGGCCATCCTTCTTTGCAGACATTCCCACTGAGGAAACAACCTCGTGCTCTGTAGCTTCTGTACTGGTTCCCATAGGGTTGAGAGCCATGAGAACTGAAGGCTGGAGGAGAATTGGGGAGCAACATGTATAAGGTTTCTTATACAATGCCAGGCTCTGCTAGATGTTTTCAAGTTTTTCTCATTTTATATAGGCATCACACGTGCTGATTGAGACTCAGAGAGGTTAAGTGACCAGTTCAAGGTTGAACAGCCACTGGGTGACAAGTTCAGGATTTGACCCAGGTCTGACTCGAGGGCGCCTTTTAATTTCAGCTGTGTCGTGAGAACCACACTGTGTCTTTGGTCCCACTAGTTTGGGGAGATCTGTTTCTTATTAGAAACCTTGGCAGGGAGCATCACCTTGACCCCATAGTTTTCCCTAGGTATGATGTGATGGGCCTTGATTACTTTACTGACTTCCCCACTGTGTTCCTGAGAATCCCAGAATTGTTGCACGGTCTGTGTTGACAGAAGTGGGTTAAGGCCACCTCCCAATTGTCCACAAATTGAAGTGCTTTTTCTTAGTTCTGGCTGCCCAGTACCCATCATTCTGCTATCACCGTGAGCAACTCTTAGCCAGATCTCGAAAAGTCTAAGATAAAGATACCTGTGTCTGTGAAGGAACATGCAGGGGCAGGCAAGGAAGGCTACTGACACCTTGGTAGAGACAGGACGAGGAAGGGGAGCTAGAGCCAGTCATCCTCTCCCTTTTTAGCTACAAGGAGGTGCTAATGCATAGGTGTGCTTCCAGAAACGTCAAGAAGTTCTGTGTCCCTTCCCTTGGCCATCCCAGTTCGTTTGTGTTTTCTGGAAAAACATCTAAAATGATATCATCTGAGCTTCATCAGAATTGTTCTGCGGATCAAGTCATGCTCACCCTTCATTATGTTGTGCTGAGAGCACTCGGAGGCTCCAGTTGTTTTTACTCTGATATTAATTGTCCTCCAGGGTTTGCTTTTCTACCTAGGCAAATGGAACACTGCAAAGGAAGCTAAAATGCTTGAGCTCAGAAGAGCTGGGGATTGCTCAGCGAGCTGGACTGGTACATTCTGTGGATGTGAGGAAAGGCCGTGTGCAGGGAGGTCAGAAGCGGAGAACTGAAGGGGAGGGATGTGCTGGCTGGGACCTGGCAGAGGGGACAGGAAGGGAAGGTGCCTACTGGGGGGGGGGATGCGGAGGGCTGCGTGCCCATGGGAGACATGATTGAAGACAGAGATGTGTACCATTTGTGGAGGATTCCAAAGGATGGCAGCAGAGTTCGGAATTTTCCTGTGTGGGGGAATGCCCAAAGTCGGTTGCATGGGACGGGACAGGTAAAGACGGTGCTATAGGGTGTGCCTGGATTAGTACACTCTAGAGGGGAAGATAAGGTAGAGCGTTTATCACATTAACTTTTAGGAATGAAATGCTGAAAGCTTGGATGAGGATGGAGGCATGGCTATAGAAAAATAGATGTTTAGAGGCAAAACTCTCTGTAAGACGCTGTCCGCCGTCATGACACATGGCATTGTGCCTTTCTTAGGCGAGTGTAACACGCAGACTGAATGCTAATGTAAGCTACAGCGTTTAGTTCCTAATAATGATATATCATATCGGTTTGTCAGCTGTGAGAAATGTGCCACACGAGTGCACAATATTAATAATGGAGAACTGGTGTTGGGAGTAAAGGAGATTATATATATGCAAACACACACAAATATGTATTCTATATATATATTTATATATATATGTATAAAATCCTCCACATTGTCTGCTCGATGGTCCTGGAACCCTAGAACCACCCTGAAAAATAAAGCTAGCTTACTATGATTTTATTAATATAATAGTTTATTTTTACATCATTTGGTGCCTTTTTCTATCTCAGTTGTCATCCCTGTGGGCTTCCCACAGTTCACCTGTGTGCCATCACCATAATCCTGTGCACTGCCCCCTCCCCCATTTTTTATGCCATTCCTCACTCCACTCCTGTAAAATGTCTCTGGTATATAGTTGTTCATTATTATTATTATTCACCCCACCCTGTCCTTTATAAAGCATTATTTTTAAAAAACTGAAAACACAGAAGAAGAATAGAGAGCTGGAAGGTTTCAAACCCCAGCGCTGACACTTGCCGTCTACGTAACCTTAGCTTATTTGATCTCTGGAACGTCTGTGTCAACGTCTTCGACAAGAAGCTGAAAATACTTCACGGGCCTGTCATTTGTGGATTTTAGATTACACCCAGCACGTAGTAAGTGCTCAACAAACAGGGGTGCTTTCATTCGCAGGAGGCATGACTCGTGGCTGACTAGGAGAAGTTAGAGAAGTGGGCAGTGAGGACTCCGAGGGGTTTCAGTGGGTTGAGTCCGACAACCTGGAAGAATGATGCATGGACAGAAACGAATGGAGCTGTTCGGGCTTCAGTTTTAGGAAGACTCTCTTTCCCCAGCCGAGATGCTGAGGGT
This sequence comes from Condylura cristata, assembly GCF_000260355.1. Taxonomy (NCBI): domain Eukaryota; kingdom Metazoa; phylum Chordata; class Mammalia; order Eulipotyphla; family Talpidae; genus Condylura; species Condylura cristata. The sequence continues at coordinate 9,140,156 of NW_004567102.1, read as the reverse complement.
CTGTCTCTGAAACCCCACACCACCAACGTTGTGCTTTCATGAACTAAGGCCTCATGAGAACTGGGCCCTCTCTCTCCCAACAGGGCTGCCCTGGATGAGATGAGTGGACACGAGGACAAGAACGTAAGAGGGAGCTCTGTGCCCCCTGCCCTTGTCTGATGCCCACGGTGGGCTGTTCCTGCCATGGAGTTCCCTCCCCCCGTGTGTCCTTCCTCCTCCAAGAGATGACCCCCTTTATTCATCGCCAGTCCAGTCGCTCAGCAGCGAGCCCCCTCAGGTTCCTGCCTCCCCTCCCCTACAGTCTTCGGCATCTGGACGCTGTCCAACCTGGTTTCCTTCCATTCAGAGGACACGTCCCTCCTCCTGGCCGCACAGACCTTTTTCCTGTAGTGGGTCTGTTCAGCTGGCTCCGGGGACCTCACCCTTGGTCACTCGGCAGGGAAGTCTTCCCTCTATTTCCAATTCCCTTTCCCCTCCCCTCACAGACAGACATGTGGGGACGAATCTGCCTTCTGCCTTCAGTATTGGCTCCTTTGCTGTAAGTCCCACTCTGACCCGCGTCTGGCTGTGGGAGCGGTGGGCCCAGGGAGCGGCCTGCTGCACTTGCTGTGAGGGGCTCCTGTCCTCCTAGGATCTGCTCTCTTGAAGGTGACCCGTGGCCTCCATATTACCACACTCAACGGACACTTCAGCCCTTATCTTTCTGGACGCTGATACTTTTGACACTGTGGACAACTTCCTCCTTCTTGCTACTCACTCTTTGACATCTTTCACTCCATAAATAAATATTTCCATCAATCCACAAATAAAGCTATCTCTTGAGCTCCCAGTATGGGGCAAATTCTGAGACATACCAGAATAGGGTATTCCTCCTTCAGGGAATTTATAGTTTAGTATGAGGGAAGAAGGTTGAAAATATAAACAAATGTCAGGCGGTGATAAGTACTACAATAAGAGACACAAGGAGTAGGGCCTCCCTGGTGGTGCAAGGGGCTAAGTCTCAGCACTATGAAGCTATAGCAGCCACTGCAGTACGAGTTCAGTCCCCGGCCAGGGAGCTGACCCACATGGCTAGCAGACCTCTCCTGTCTCACCTGCTGCTCCCTTCAGCAGTGTCTTTCAGTCACTCTCCCTGTTCTGCTCCCTGCTCTATCTCTGGTGAATACTCTCACCCTTCACACCTCTAGCCTGTACTCCAGTACTTACATGTATAAATAGATAAATCTTTTTTAAAAAAAGGACAAGAAGGGAGAAGGGCTAGCGGGCAGCTGGCAGTGGACTGGTGTTGTGGATCTGACGGGTTGGCTTGGCGATGGCTGTGGTGTGGAAAAATACCTGGAAGGGGAGAGTCTGTATTTCTAAAGCATGCTGTAAACCAGTAAAATTAAAAAAGAAAAGGCGCTGGATGAGATTGTTTTCTGAAGAAGCAATGTTAGAACGGAAACCTGAAGAAGTTACAAGGACCCCAGTGGGGTGGTTAGGCATGAAGAGCCAGTGCAAAGGCCCAGGAGCAGGAGCTTGCCTAGAATGTTTGAGGAATGGCTAGAGGAACTTGAGAAAGGGCAGAGTAGGAGAAGAGACAGGCCAGGAGGACCTGTAGGCCTTGAAGGTCATTTCTAGGATTTTGTCTTTCATTGGGAGAATGATGAAGCACTCTAGGCGTGTTTTGGGCAGAGGAGTGATTTTAAATGATCGCTTTGGCCTTGGGGAACACGGTATGTTAGTTTGCTAAAGTCACCCTGAAAAAGTACAATGTACTGGGAAGCTTAAACAACAGAAACCTACCACCTCACCATTCTGGGATGCAAACCCAACTTCAAGGTGTCAGGGCCACTTGTCCTCTGAGTGTGTTCGAGAAGGACTTGTTCCAGGCTTCTTTCCTGGGCTTGTGGCAAAATAACTCCAGTCTTAGTGTAAGGCCTCCGTGTGTGTGTGTGTGTGTGTGTGTATCTGAATTTCCCATTTTTATAAGGACACTGCCACATGGGGTTGGGGACCTGTCCTGCTCCAGCATCTTACTAGCTAATCACGTGGGCAACAACTTTATTTCCAATTAAGAGCGTGGACTGGGGTGGGGGGGATTTAGGAGTTTAACGTGGGAATTTGAGGGAGACATAACACAAACTATAACCTGGTTCTAATCCTTAGTACCTGATTTTTTTTTTGAAAGGTGAGGGTGGGCATAAGGAGACCAGAAAGGAGGTTAATAGAGAAGCTGCTGGCTGGGGCCGATGTGGTGAGATGTGGCGAGGGCGCAGATGTATTTCAAAGATGACGCTGGCATCATTTGTTGATGGATTTGATGTCACTTGTGAAAGAGGAGAAAGAGGGGAGGTACACTGACTCCTGGGATTTGGGTTTGACTCATGAGAAAAGTAGAATCAGGCATCTTTTTCTCCTAAACCCTCTTCTCTGTTGGGGGACTTTCTCAGCAGCCTTTGCGGGGTCCACCTCCTGGACAGGATCTTCAGCTCTTGGGTTCTTCAGGTCCCATCCTGGGCCAGTGACTACTATGACCTCTTCCTGTGTTGAAGCCACGTATCCTGAATGTGCTGTTTGGGTCGCTCCTACAGGCCCTGGCTGTCCCGGATGCTAAAGGAGGAAGACACAGAAGCAAGACGACCTTGAGAGATTAAGCCTCTTGACCTGAAACAGGTAGCTTCTCCAAAACTCTTGACATCAAATGCTTCGAGGCAAAGAAGTCATCCAATTGTTTCTTTGACCTCAGTGGTATGAAAGATGCCTCAAGAAAGGGGAGAGGGTTGTCCTGGGCCTGGAAACCTATAGATTTCTAGAAAACTTTTCTTTAGAAATGGTCAGTGATTATGAAATTAAGCATCTCCTGGAATGGGACTGGGGGCCTCCTGTCTTCTCTCTTGACTTTGCAGAGTTGTTGTGGGTAGTGAGGGAGCCAGGATGTTTGTGGCTGATAGTTCTAGAAGTGTCCAAAGGGAGTTAGACATCGCTGGAGGATTATGGTATGGAATTCACTTTGTAAAACTTTGTCAGGGGCAGATTCCTAGGCCAAAGAACTTTTGAGCTGGCCCTGTGTCTTTTCCAGGCATAATTTGTTTCTCTAGAAAATGGACATATAACTCTGATTCTTCTGCCAGACCCAACACAAGCTATCTAAGAGGTCACTTCTTTCTGTGTATAACAGAATCTGTTTCTTTGTTGAGGGGTCAGTTTTTAAGGCCTGGTGTAGTAAGGACTGGATCCTCCATAAAATCTCAATGAAATTGGGAAATGAGGGTGACATTATCTAATTTGGTTCTTTTAAGGTATGCGATGTTTGGGTTTTTCCTTGCCATGTGCCACACTTTCCATCCCTTTTACATGAGATGCAGACTAAATTGCTTCCATTTTGTTTTTACTGTGCCTAATTTTTTTTTTTTAGATTTATTTATTTGTGCATATAAGAGCTGGGGTGTAGGCCAGAGGTGCGGGGGGGTGAGAGGATTTACCAGAGACAGAATGGAGAATGTAACAGGCAAATTGACTGAAGCACACTGCTAAAGGGAGCAGCAGGTGAGACCTGAGAGGTCTGCTGCGCCATGTGGGTGAGCTCCCTGGCCGGGGATCAAACTCACTGCAGTGGCTGTAGATTCATAGTGCTGCGACTTAACCCCTTGTGCACTGGGAGGCCTCCCCCCTTTTTTTTTTTTTACTGTGCCTGATTTTTGACCCAGCTCTTTAGCGATTGTATTTTAGGTGCTAGTAGGAGATAGATGGTTCATTCAAATGGAGTCATCCAAGAGAAGGGGCTGTTCAGAGAGGCATGAGCAGGGACCAGAGAAACCACCCTGGGCTGTTGGAGCATAGTCTTAGGGCTAGCAACTCCAGGTTGCTGTTGTCATGCCTTCCAAGAAAGGAAGAGAAAAGTACTGGTTATCAGACTGGAGAGAGAAGCTATAAGGGAAAGCTACCTCTGGTAGAAAGATGTAGTCAGCCTGCTGCAACCTGGCTGGGAAGGAGCCAAGAGAAGCAACACCCTGTTGATCTTCCCTGTGAGTTCCTGTCTCTTGGTTGTACCTCCCATCACTTTGTCTCAGCTGGAAGACCAGGGGCCAAGGTTGATACTGTCTGTCAATATCACAACCTCTGGGGCCATGGGGGTTAAGTGGACAACAGTGGAGGGTGTGAACAGAACAAATGAAAGACATCTGACAGGGCAAGACACACAGAGTGCTTGGATTATATACACACAGAGTGCTTGGATTCTATAAGAAAGATATTTCTACTTTAGAACCATAGAGGGTTTTTTGTTTGTTCAAGTGAGCAAAATTTTGCATTCTTAGTTCAGCTGTTCAGAACTATCAACTATCCACTGTGAGGCCTTTTCACAACTGAAAAGACCCAGGAAAGTCAAGTGACTTACTCAAGGCCATTCATTAGTTCACTAAAGGATTTCTTGAAAGTCTGTTACATTTTCTCAGGAAAACCAATACAAAACCACTTGAAATGGTTAAGAAACAGGGTAAAGCAGAATCTGAGCAAGTGCCACAGGAAAGCTGTATCAGCCCAAACGATTCAGCATTGAGAACACCAGGAAACCAAATTCCAAGGGGCTCCCCCAGCATGAGGTCAGTTAACTGGTTGCTTTCCCTGGAAAGTGTAGGGACAAAGTGGCCTCCAGGTGGGTGTACCTGTCCAGTGTCTATGCTCTCATCCCTGGGGTCACTTCAGGCTCAGGCTTTTTCATGAAGCGGACTCCTTGTAGCACATCCTTCTGGAATGAAGGGAAGAAGCTTCTCTTCCAGCAACCTTAAAAAAGACTGAGAAAATATCTTTCTAAGAGTCCCTCTTCAGCAAACCAAACCCTGTCTTTCATTGACTTGGATTGAGTCCCGGCCCCTTCCTTAACCAGTCCCACTGGCCAGATGAATGGCCTGTGTTGATTGGCAGGAGTGGGAGGTTTTCCTGATTGGCTGACTGCTCTCTTGAGAAGAGTGTCCGTTTTCTCCAAAGCATCAGGGCAAAGGAAGTGTAGGGAGAGGCAAGCAGAGCTCAGGGGATTGTTAGGGAAGGGGAGGTAGAAGTTGGCCACCAACATACTGGGGCATCTAAAGAAAACTTAACTAATTCAGATGAATTGTTGGGGGTAATAGTGAAAGGAAGCTTGCTGGTAACTTAGTGTTTTTAACATAGTATAGTTTCAGGCAGAACCTTCCCAAATGGCTCTTGTGGGGAGCCCTGGAGTTAGCATCTGCTTTTCAGTATGTCTTTTTTTCTTATAATGTAATAGTTTATTTTTACATCATTTTGTGCTTTTTTCCGTCTCAGTTGTAATCCCCGTGGGCTTCCCATCACCAAATTACCCGTGTGCCATCACCATAATCCAGTGCATTTCCCTCCCCCACCCCCATTTTGGATCCCATTCCCCACTCCACCCCCATAAAAAGTCTCTGGTATATGGCTGTTCATTATTATTATTTTCCCCCCTGGTCTTTATACTCCCGCTATGAGTGAAACCATCGATATTTTTTTTTTTCTTTCTGGCCTATTTCACTAAGCATGATCCCTTCCAGCTCCATCCAAAAACATGGGATCTTTTAGTAAGTGTAGTATGCTCTGCTACAATCCTGTTTAATTTCTAACTTGCTTAGTCAACCTTTTTTATAACTACACACTGAACTCCAATTCTGGGTTATTAGAGATTAAATTACAGTAATGAGGTTACTCATTTATAACCTCATCTATAAGGTGGGAATAAGACTAGCTCTTACTTTATAGTTTTGTTCCGTAAGGAGTAACTGAGGTAATTCAAGTAACATGTTCAGCAGCCCAGTGACTGGCTCAAAATATTGTCACATTAATATGTTTGTGTGCATGTTTAATCTAGGAAATGAACTCTCCCCACAACAAATATTATCCATTATGATTATCTCCCTTAGAGAAGAAGTAAGTAAAGGTCTTAAAATATTTAGTGTTTATGGTTTTTTTTTAAAGATTTATTTATTTGTGCATACAGAACTGGGGTATAGGCCAGAGGCTCAGGGGTGGCGAGAGGCTTCACCAGAGACAGAGTGGGGAACAGAGCAGGCAGATCGATGAAGTACACTGCTGAGGGGAGCAGCGGGCGGGTCAGGAGAGGTCTGCCACGCCATGTGGTCACCTCCGGGGCAGGCGGGAATCGAACTCATGGGGAAGTGGCTTTAGATTCTCAGTGCTGTGCTTTAACCCGCTGCGCCACCAGGGAGGGCCTATGGATTTTTTTTTTTAACCTGAAGTTTTTTGTTTTTGTTTTTGTTTTTTAAGACTTCAGGGACACCTAAATAGAAAATCTCATATTGCAGACAGTTAAATTAAAGATAGTATGGTCCCTGGCAAGTAGGAATTTTTAATATTATGGTAACATGTTAATGTAGTTTTAGTTGAACAATCTTTGAAATGGTTAATAGTCTGCTATTGCCTTCCCCCACGAACCTTCTTGCCTTTGGTCTGAGTCTAGAGTCTCTGGAGGCGCAAGTGGCCTTCTTTGGCTGTGGTTTCCTAAACTGGCGCACAGCTAGGATTGTAGAATCACCCCAACTGGTTGATAGGCTGCAGGAAGCTAGTGTTGGCATTTATCTCACAGCGGACAAAATGCTGTGAGTTGTTCTCTCAAGTCTATGGGGCCAATATGGCTGACCTTTCAGAATCTGAGAGAATGGACTGTCTGGTTTGGGGTTCCCAGATGAATGGTGGGGAGAGCACAGTTGGCATAGAGCCTTCATGCTTTTTCATCTGTGTTACCAAGCCAGGAGTAGATAGTTTTGGGGATGAGGAGGCGATTGGCATTCAGTAGGGCCTATAGCTAGAGGGGAAATTTCTGGAGCACCAGGAATTTATAGACTATAAAGTCTTCCACCCATCCCACCCCATGTCCTAAGTTATTGACTAAAATGAGACTTAATTTTTTTGTAGTTTTTTTGTTGTCCCAAGGCAGGTGGCCATTATGATAACTGAAGGAGAACTTGTGATAACTGGGTGATTGACCCTAAGAACCCTCATTCAGAGGGTGCTATGAGCAAGTGGTTCTCAGGTGTAGAAATCTGGTCCAGGAAACCACCAAAAGCAGAGAAGATTTTCTACCAAATTTTATTTTGCCAAACAATGTTTTAAAATTTTGACACCTATCACCATTTCATAAAACAAAGGTCCATCTTGTTGCTAAAATAATGAGGAGTAGATAATGTAAGAATAAAACAAATTTGTAGGGCCCTCCCTGGTGGCTCAACAGGTTAAAGTGCAGTACTATGAAGTTATCTGCAGCCACTGCAGCATGAGTTCAATTCCCCGCCAGGGAGGTGACCCACATGGCACGGCAAACCTCTGCTGACCCGCCCGCTGCTCCCCTCAGCAGTGTGTTTCACTCGCTCTGCCTGTTCTGCTCCCCACTCTTTCTCTGATGAATCCTGTCACCCCTGCACATCTAGCCTGTACTCCAGTTCTTGGATGCATAAATAAAATAATCTTAAAATATATATATCTTTATGTTGAAAACACTACTCTTTACGAGTAATTTTCTACATTCTTCTATTTTTCTGACATCATTTGTGAACACTGCATCAAAGATGGGTCTACCCTGCATCTCTCTAGAACAGATGTTGGGAAGACATGGGATTGCCTACTGATTGTACTGCCATTGAGGGTGAGCAAGGGATCCATATTTCTGTGAAACCTCTCTTGGAGCATTGGAATTCTCAAAAGGTACGTTTAAAAGAAAAATTATTTATGCATACAGAACTAGGGTATAAGCCAGAGGTACAGGGGCAGTGAGAGGATTCCCCAGAGACACAGTGGGGAGCAGAACAGGCAGATATATTGAAATACACTGCTGAGGGGAGTAGCAGCAGGTGGGTGAGTAGAGGTCTGCTGTGCCATGTGGGTCACCTCCCTGGCCTGGGATCAAACTTTTGCTGAAGCGGCTGTGGCTAGCTTCCTAGTGCTATGTATTAACCCGTTGAGCCACCAGGGAGGGACCTCGAGGTACATCTTTATTTGACTCAGAGGAGTGGGGAAAATTCATGTGAACTCAGCCTTGATAAATCCAATTCACTTAAGGGAAGAAGTATGCTTTCAAGTCATTAAACTTGGAATTGTCTGTTTAACTTTCCACCTGGAGCAGGAAAACCTTGCATTGTCTAAGTAGTTCAAATGCAAAGGTATGCCAGCAGTTTTTCCTTTTCCCCAATTACACATGTAAACACAATAATTCTAACCAATTTGATTTGGCCTTTGGTTGTGTATATACCTTTGTGCATGGAACACACATGTACATGCACACACACACTGTGTACACACACACACACACTAAGCGTGGTCTGCAATGCTCCAGAGTGGAAAGGGTGCTTTGAGAAAAGCAGCCTGAGCATCTACCAGTTGCTGGTAAGTGTTAGTACTTGTAGCAACAGTTGTGCCTGAGAGCTGCCAGAGGAGTATGACTTTTTAGATGTCCTTTGCAGTCATTAAAAAACCCCAAACATACACCCAACCACCTCTGGCATCCAAAACAGTAATAAAATGTTCCATTCTGCTTCGTTCTGTGCGCCTTTGCCACAGACATGTTTTGCCTTCCAGCCAGGGATTAGGCTTCTGTGTGAGACCGTGACTCTTGTGAAAGTACCTTCTCTGTCCATGTTGTGGGGAAGAAAAAGGCCTCTGGCCTCCGTGAAATCCTGACTGGAATCACAGAATACTAGCACCAAACAGGGAAGGCCCCTGCCTTCCCACCCAGCCATCCTAACTCTTACCTCCCCCATTGACAGGAGGCATCCTGAGCCCAGTGCCCCGTTGATCTCTAAGGTGTCATGGAGCCTCTGTGAACAAGGAGTGAACTAAGCTGTGTCACGAAAAAGCAGACTGTTCTACAGCCAACTCAGCCTGCAGTTACTGCCCTATTCATAACCTCATTCTTGGACACAGTTTGAGCCCTATTTATATTCTCACCTGTGTTCACATGGCACAGTCCTTACGTGTTTGACTAAAATCGCAATCTCCCTTTGTTCAGACTCTTTGCCACTTGTTTTCCTCAAGGTGTAGCCCGCCCTCCTGCAGGCTATTCAGTCAGCATGTCGGTGTTCTTTTGGACAGAAATTATTACAACCTTCCTGCCTGAGTCATCTCAGTCTGACATAACAGTGTACTCTAGACTGGGTGGCTTCAGTAAGAGAAGTCTTTCTCACTTCTGGAGGCTTAGAAGCCCAAGATGGTGGCGGTTGGAAGGCAGATTTCCTCCTGAGACCTCTTCTTTTGGCTTGTAGGCAGCAGCCATCTTTCTCACATGTTCTCTTCATGCACCATTGAGGGAGGAGCTATGCTGTGTCTTCTGCCTCTTGTAAGCACACCCATCTCTCACAGGGGTATCCACTCTCATGACTCACTGTAACCCATTTAACTCCCAGGCCCCTCATCCTATTAACATCAGATGGGGGCTTAGGACTTAAACATAGAAAGTCATACCAGCTCTGGCTGCCTTGAAGTGCTTGCTGAGTCATTGGTTCAGGAACCTGTGGTGAGCAGGGAGAACCTTAGAATTAGAAGCTTTTGTTGCTGTGGAAGGGTTGCAGTGTCCCACAGGTGGAGAAGATGCCTCCGTGGACTAAAAAAATGGAAGACCTTTGCCACAGAGCTAGAGGTGACCTGGACTGATTGGTCTCGTCTTTCCAGATCTTTTTTTAAGACTTATTTATTTATGCATACAAGAACTGGGGTACAGGCCAGAGGTGCAGAGGGAGGGAGTGAAAGAATTCCCCAGAGAGAGAGTGGGGATCAGAACAGGCAAATGGACAAAGTACACTGCTGAGGGGAGTGGCGGGAGAGGCAGGAGAGGTCCTGCTGGGCCATGTGGGTCACCTCCCTGGCAGAGAATTGGGGATCAAATTTGTGCTGAAGCAGCTGTAGCTAGCTTCTCATGCTTCATTTTAACCCGTTGCACCATCAGGAAGGGCTCGTCTTTCCAGGTCTTGGGTTTTGTAGTTCCCTGTATCAGTGGTGGAGTTGTGGTTGCAGTGAACTTTGATTGGTTGGATATTCACTATTCCCTGACCATCTTCTGTAGCCTCCTTATGGATCTCTAAAAAAAAGAGGCTTTTGGACCTGAAACCTGGGAAAACGCTTTTCTTCTCTGCACTTCATCCTTACTCCCTTCTCATTGGGGAAAGAAAGGAAATAAATGATAATAAGAGTGTCTGCTGTTCATTAGAACTACCACCTCGTGGGCCCTCCTGCTGGGGTAGCTGGTGGGAGCGCTGCACTGTGAAACTAAGCCAAGCCGTGGCCGCTTCAGTGCGAGTTCGATCCCCACCCGAGAGGTGACCCACATGGTGCAGCAGACCTCTCGTGTTTTGCCTGCTGCTCCTTCCTTTGTCGATCTGCTCCCCACTTGATTTCTGGTGAATCCTCTCACCACCCCTGCACCTCTGGCTGTACCCCATTTCTGTATGCATAAGTACATAAAATCTTAAAAAAAAAGAAAAAGAAATACCACCTCTTACACTGCCATGTTAAATGTCTGCAAACATGGTGATGTTCCCATGGATCCACTACAATGCATAAGTGCAAAAGTGTGTTGGGTGGAAAATGTTAAAATTTGAAACTTTTTAAACTCTGAAGAACCATTAATTCGTATATCATAGAAACTGTTCCAGGATTTGGAAAAATTCCAAAACCTTCTTTTAAGCAAACATGACCTTGATAACAATTCTGGCAAGCCCCCAAAAGGAGGCTCTATAACAAGCTCATTTAAGAATGTATGAATTTTAGATAAAATTCTATTGGTAGGTGTCAACAATAGAGTATGTGGATGTCCCATGATGCCCAAGAAGGTTATATTCCTGGAATGCAGGAATGGTTTTATAAACATCTATCTTCACATCATTCAAATGAATTAAGTACAACTAGGTAATAATATCACTAAATCCAAAAGTGCATTCAGTCAGTACAACTTCTGGTTTTTATAAATTTCATAAAATTTAAAGCAGAATATATACAGTGACCATGATTCTTTCGTAATGTGATAAAGAAGGTTGACTTCATGCAGCTCGCTGCATCATCCTGTTTGGGATCCCCGTAAAGGCATTATTAGCTACAACTGAGATCAAAACAAATGTCCAGTGCAGAAAGTTATAAAATAGTAACTTGGAGAATAAATATTGTAATACAACAAAAACTATAGATTGCTTAGTTATAGACCAAGAAAACTTTGAAGTTAACTAAAAGCCCTATTATTTCTACATGGTGAAATTAAAATTAAGGATTTGGATACTTGTGAAATTAGTTCATGAGTGTAATGCCATTCCTTTCAAAGTCCCATCAGGATTTTTTTACTTTTCACAAGGTAGGTCAGTTTGGAAAAATAAGTAGATGAGAAAGAAACTTGAAGAGAGTTCTGAAAATCGCTTTAGATGAAGGATGTTTAGACCTGTTGGATGTTAAAATATATAGCACTACCAAATATTAAAACGCACTATCTAGTCTTTATAATTAAAATGTTATGGTGCTGGCATAGAGGAGAAAGTAGATAAGTGAGCTAAGATAGTTCAGAAATAGACCATCACATAAATAATTTAATAAATCATAAAGAGTCATTGCAAATCAATAGAGAAGGGAAAATTATTCAATAAATAATTTTGATGCCCAGTTAGCAATTTGGCAAAAATCATTTTGACTTCACCGAAATGAATTACAGATGGATTAAGCAATTAAGTGCAAAATGTAGACACACAGGAAATCTATGGAATTGAATATTGCTTAGAAACAAAAGAAGGTAGTCAGTCAAACTACTGGAAAATCAAAAATTTCTCCATGTAAAAATCCAAGAAGGAAAGAGCTGACTGAGAACAGATATGCACTAATATGACAGAATTAATACTTCTATTACATGAAGTGCTTAAACAAATTTTAGCTGCTAAAGTCTTGGTAGAACGTTTGAGTCAATAACTAAATGCAACACTAAACAAATGTTCAGTTTTGCAAAAGGGTATAGAAATATAAATAGCAATAATGTTATACTTTAACTTATTAGCCCCAACATATTTTTAATAAAAATCCCATATTCTGGTGATATTACAATATTGCAATTTTACAGTATATTAAAAAGTCACATTGTATTGTTCATTTTGTTCCAGTAAACATTTATATGGACCATCTCCCTCAAGCCCCATGAAAAAATAATGCAAAATATTTCAGCTTTTGATACAAAGGTGATCTCTGAGGCATTATTTACAAAGTAAATGCACACACAGAGACACATACACACACAGAGACACAGACACACACAGAGCATGCACAAATTAATTCCCAACAGTTTGGTAACTAAAAATAGTTCTTCTTTCAGCACAATACTCTGCTCTAGCCCTAATTAATTATTTTGAAGATAAGTAGCAATGTGACAAGATATTTACAGTTTTATGTGAAGAAATTGCAGTATAAATTGTGGTTTATTTGACTGGAATACGGTTATATAGCTCTGCTGTTAAATGAGCTATAACTGCATACAAGGAAAAATCTGAGAAATAGGACATTTATTAATATTCCAGTTGCAGGACGTGTCCAGTGAGTCCGTTACATAAAATTCAGATGTATGCAGACAAATGGCAGGGTGCTTAGACAGCCATATAATTATGGCAAAACCTGCAAGACCAAGTGAGAACAGATAAAAACTCAGGATGGCGGTGAGAAGAAGATGGGGTGGCGGAGCAGTCCACGAGGTTTTGAGGGGACCGGAAGCAGCTCCTCCTAAAACTGGCTTTGGACACCCCTGGGTCTGTTAAAAACCACTAACGAATATTTTTAATGTATTTAATGTTAACTGAAAGAATATTAAAACCTTATTTTCACTGATGACAATTATGTACCACATAAGGTTACAGGTAACAGTGACTACAGTGTTGGAAAGGCGCCATAATGGTTTGTTAGTTTCATTTTGTCTCATTTCCAAATTTCCGATTATTTGCTTCCATTACATTAAAAACAAAAAAAAAAGAAAGAAAGGCAAATTGAAGACTAGTGCAGTTCTAGGGTGGCATATTAGTTTCCATTGGAGGTGTCCTCTTGTCAAGAGGGGGATTGGCTCACCACTGAGGCAGGAGGGACATGGATGTAAAGCATGGCTGAACCACATTGGGAAAGTGACATCAGTCCAGGGCTAGTTACAGTTTGCTTTTTGGGTGAGAAAGCTTTAACCTCACTTATGTTCAGGAATAAAAAACTTTTGGACCCTGAGGTTTGTTTTTTTGGTTTTTTTTTTTTCCCCCAAGATTTCTTTGTTTATGCATACAGAACCAGGGTACAGGCCAGAGGTGTGAGGGTGAGAGAATTCACCAGAGGCAGAGTGGGGAGCAGAACAGGCAGATGGACTGAAATACACTGCTGAGGGGAGCAGTGGGCAGGTTAGCAGAGGTCTGCTGTGCCATGTGGGTCAGCTCCCTGGCCAGGGATCGAATTGCGAAGAGCTTCATAGAGCTGCGCTTTAACCCATTGGGCCACCAGGGAGGGCCCTGGAGGTATTTTTTAAAGAAAAGAATAGAATGTCAAACTCTTTAGACTTCAGAGTAAATCTTAGTTTAGTAGGAATACAGGTAAAATGGAGTGGGGAATGGGATAAAAAATGGAGTAGGAGACCCTCCCTGGTGGCGCAGCAGGTTAAAGCACAGCACTAGGAAGCTAAAGCCATTTCAGCAGGAGTTGGATTCCGGCCAAGCTGGGGCAGGTGACCCACATGGCCAGCAGACTTCTCCTGACCGGCAGGCTGCTCCCCTCAGCAGTGTATTTCAGTAGATCTGCCTGTTCTGCACCCCGCTCTGTCTCTGGTGAATCCTCCCACTGCCCCTGTACCTCTGGCCCATACCCCAGTTCTGTATGCATATATAAATAAATCTTTTTTAAAAAATGGAATGGGAAAGGTGCATGGGACTATGATGATGGCACACAGGTAAATTGGTGATGAGAAGTCCACGGGAATTACAACAGAGATGGAAAAAGGCACAAAATGAAGAATGATGTAAAAATAAATTTAAAAAAAATAAAAAGGATAAATCTTAGTTTAGAAGGAATACAGGTATTTAAAACACCAAAAAGACGTAAGCAGTGTTCTTGGGACATACGGCTCCTGCATTTCTCAATAAAATAAAATAAACAAAATGGCATGAAAAGGAGGAGGCATTACGTAATAAATTTGAAAAGACTCCAGAGAGATATCCACTCTAAATGCTACAAATCTCATTTATGAGGTAATTGGGGACATTGGATTGTTGATGCTATTGAGATATAATTATTAACTTCTAAGTGTGATATTTTGTTATGGTTATGTCTTAGAGATACATATTAAAATATTTATAGGCCTAGTGGAGAGTTTGAGTACATTAAGTATAAAAAGTCCTTATGGTTTATATTGCATATTTATTTGTTGACTTGTTTATTTATGAGTGAATGATAGCTCTAGGATTTATGCCAGAATAATCTAAGAGTAGGAGCAAAAAACATATAGATGAAACAAGGCTAGCCAGGAGTAGTAAGGGAAGCTGAGCACTGGGTAATGTATTCTAACTAATTTTGTGCATATTTGGAATTTTTCATAATAAAACAAAAAGTATTCATAGTTTGAAAAGTGTAAGATATAAAAAAGTTTAGGATAAAAAAGCAAAATGTCAACCTTTTGATAAACTCCTTCTATACTTTTTCCTTAAGCATTTGCAACACATGTTCTTATACATACATTTTTAGACAGTTAAGAAATTTTACTATCTGTTTTGTCTATATCTTGATTTTTTATATTGTAAGCAGTTTGGAGCTTTTGCACATTCAGCATAATTTTAAGTTTTGACTGTGTAGAATTCCAGTATATGAATACACTTAAACAATGATCATTTACCCAGTGAGTACCCTTCAGATGGATATCTAAGTTGTTTCACTTTTCCCCATATTCAGACAATTCTAATGTGCGCTGTTTATTTGTTTGGATGAATATCTAGAAGGTCAAAGTATTTTTAAGGCTTTTTTCCCTATCATGCCACCTGCTTGTGGAAATGTGATCCAATTTTAAACCCCCTTCTATATAGCATATGTGATCACTCATTTCATTATCATTTAGCTTACCCGGGGTGCCCTAGTCACAATATTTTAAATATTTACTACTCTTTTGGAGGAATAAAGAATAGCTTGCTTTAATTTTTGTTTATTTAATTATTAGTGACTTTGAAAATCTTTTCATAAGTATTTAAGTGAAATACTTATTTTGTGACTAGGCACTTATGTATTTTTCATCAATTATTGTGTGTATTCCTCACTTATTAACTCATATGGCCTCTTTATTGAAAGCTAGTAATATTTTATATATTGAATACATTTTATGTTTCCACCTGAGTTTGTTGTTTGTCTTTTTACATTGGAAGATGTTTACAGAATTATTTGCCCAGAATTGTTTAAGTAGATTTGGAAAGATTTTAAATCTAGATTTTTTTTCCTTTGCATCTCTGTAATTTTTTACATTTTTATTTTTGTATCCTTACTCAAAATTGACAGAAAGATTTAATTAGATAGCATTGCCCTTTAAACTTTGCTTTTTTATTTTAGTAGTTATTGGTTATCAAGTAAGATGTGTTTATTTATGGTGGGGGAAAAATAAACATTTTACTTACAATTTGACTGTCATACAGTGCACTAGATAATATTTGTTTAGTTTTCCTTTCAGTAATTTTTTGTATGTCTAAATTAGTGAAGGCAACACACACCCACTTATTTATTTATAATGAAGTACCTTTGTTTTACATCCTTCTTAATTTTTTGACTGCACAGGATTTCTCCCCTCAGGTATGGTCACCACAGCTCTCCCAACACCAGAACACCCATAGCCTTCCACCACAGGCCACCCTGCACTCCCTCCCAACCCTCAGGCCCCCACTTATTCTCTCTGGATGCCTCAGATTTATGGTCTGCTTATAAGCGTAGGTTTTAACATTTGTCTTTGTCTGACCCTTTGTTTGGTTTCTCTATATTCCACATGAGTGACACCATCCGGTATTTATCTTTTTCCTTCTGGCTTATTTAGCTTAGCTTAATCAGTTAGGATAACACTTGCTGAAGAAACAAAACCCCAAGTGGTAGCTTAACACAGAAAAGGTTTTATTTCTCATTCTCCAGCTTAGATCCTCCTGATTGATGATGAGCCCTCCAGTGTGCAATCAGTGGCCCAGCCTCCTAGCATCTCAGATCTCTTCCATCTCCTAGGACTTTAGGAGTCTCCGCATCTAATGTCAGACAGAGGAAGAGCACATGGAGGAGGCGTACCGCTTTCTAATCTCTCAGCCTGACAGTGTGTCCTGTCACTTCTGCTTACATTCCATTGGTGGGAATAGTCGCATTCTACCACCTAACTGCAAAGGATGCTGGGAAGTGTAGTCCCTGGCTGGACAGGGGCTTCCCACTGACAGGCCTACTGTAGGAAAAAGGAGCATTAACACTTGTTGCACATTTAGCTGAGTCTGCCACCCTATTTTTATCTTTTTTTTTTAAGATTTATTTATTTATTCATACAGAACTATGGTACAGCCAGAGGTGTGGGGCGGTGAGAGGCTTCACCAGAGACAGAGTGGGGAGCAGAACAGGCAGATCATTGAGGTACACTGCTGAGGGGAGCAGCGAGCAGGTTAGGAGAGGTCTGCCGCACCATGTGGGTCGCCTCCAGGGCAGGCGGGGATCGAACTCATGCGGAAGTGGCTTTAGCTTCTTAGTGCTGTGCTTTAACCCGCTGCGCCACCAGGGAGGGCCCCCTATCTAAATCTTTTTTAAAAGCATGTGTTTTAATGCCTACATGTTATTCCTTGTATTGATACATCATAATTCACTTAACCCTTTTTCTATTATGGTAAAGTTAGGTCTTTCTAGATTTTTATTATTATGAAGAGTGCTGCTATAAATGTCCTTGTGCATAAGTCTTTGCATATTCCTCTTACTGTTACCCCGGGAAATTCTTGGAAGTGAATTTGACTGGCCTTAAGGCTGGCAATTGTTATCATTGGGGGGCCCTTCAGAAACGTGGACTCATTTATTCATCAGCATTGTCTGAGGAGTCTCATTCTAGTGCAGTCTTGGCTATCCTGGGCACTACTGTTGTTTTGGTTTTTACTAGTTTGATTACTTAAAAGTCATGCATTGTTTTAATTCACAACCTTTACTTCCTAAAGGGTGTGAGCATTTTTTCATGAGGCCATCGGTACTATTTGTGTATAAGAGAGAGGGTTGCCTCTTTGTGTCCTTTCTCATTTTCATTAATAAGTGGTTTTTATACCACGTGTATACTAACTTGTCACATGGTATAAATACTTTTGTCTAGCTTCTCTTTTCCTTGGTTTTACCTCATCGCCTGATGTTTTTAGATGGAACTCTGCAGCTGAAATCCTAATGTGTGATATCACACCCACTGAATCTGGGACTTTAAAATAGTCATCAGGGGGCCTTCCCTGGTGGTGCAACAGCATGTTGCATGTGCAGCCTTATGAAGCTGTCCGCAGGTCACTGCATTATGAGTTTGATTCCTGCCAGGGAGCTGACCCACATGGCACAGCAGACCTCTCCTGTCTCACCTGCAGCTCCTCTCAGCAGTGGATTTCAGTCATTCTGCCTATTCTGCTCCCCACTCTGTTCTGGTGAATCCTCTCACTCCCACCACCACCCCCCGCACCTCTGGCTTGTGCCCCAGTCTTTACATGCATGCATATATAAATTTTTTAAAAAGTTAGTCATCAGGAACATGACCTTAACAACAAGGATTTGGGACATTCGTCTGACATTGCTCAGGTAGACAGTGGGGTTGACTTTTCCTCAATCTCCCCCAGGATACTTAAGAGAGGCAGGTGACGGACCTCTAGATGGTATCTAAGGACTCCCTCTTTTTAGCTAAGTGAGTAGCAGGAGGGTCTCAGGGACCCTCTGGCTATTTTTCATGTAGGATCTTATTAAAAACATATGTGGTAGGATGGCAAGGACCCAAACTTGGGGTCAGGGGACTAACTGTCAGCTCTGCCACTGCCTGACTGTGACCCCAAGCAAGTCACTTGTTCACTCGAGACTTCCATTTACTCATCTGCAAAACTGGAAGGGGTGTTACCAGTGAAGGTTTGGATGCAGGATGGAGGAATTTCAGGGTTGTGCACTGGCATGTTCCCCAAGGTCTCACTTCCACCCACTGCCTCCTCTGACCTGCTCAGGTGGGTGGGCAGGGAGCAGGGAAAAAGGTTAGTCTCTTTGGTCTCCCAAGTGATTTATGAGAGAAACCCATCCAATATATATCTGTTCCAGATATAATATGATCTAAATGTGATATTCACCTAATAAGATTAGATGAATGTAATATGGTTTTCCTTTAAAACACAAATACTGCGCCACTTTTAATTGTAGTAGCCAAATTGAATTACTCATCCCAAATTAGATTTCCAGCAAACTTAATTTGAACATGAGCTCGGTACTACAGGCCCTCTGTAATTTTTTAAGATATCAAATAAATCAGTGGGATTCTGGTATTGTTCCTCTGGGCTCTTCAGCAGTCACACAAGAGAAAAGGTAAACATCTGGAGGAAGCTTGCGGAAGCAGAGCTGAGGCAGAAACTGAGTCTGCAATTAAATCATTTAGGTTGGTTTCCAGTCCCTCACTCTCTCCTCCGCCCCCCATCGGACTCACACCCCTTCACTAGTTCTGGAAGACATAAAGCAAATAAAGGCAGAGACTGGGCAAGTTTGTAGTATGGTATTTGCTGTATTTTCTCTCATTTTATATCACTTAGGTAACAGATTCGTGGAAAACCGTCCCAAACTAGTTTAAATAAAAACAGAAAATGGGGACCCTCACTGATGGTGCAATGGATTAGACACAGCACTATGAAGCCATCTGCAGCCACTGCAACATAGTTTGATCCCCAGCCAGGGAGGTGACCCAAATGTCAAGGCAGGCCTCTCCTGACCTGCCTGATGTCCCCTCAGCAGTGTGTTTCAGTCAATTTTCCTGTTCTGCTCCCCACTCTGTCTCTGGTGAATCTTCTCATCCTTTGCACCTCTGTCCCGTTCCCCAGTTCTTATATGCATCAATAAATAAATCTTAAAAAAAAAAAAAAACCAAAAACAGAAAATGTATTGGCTTATGTGTCAGTGTAGTTCAGTAGATCCATCGTCAGGTAAGGTTTTATCAAGAGCTTGAGTGAGGTGCGTAACACCCAGTTTTTGGCATTCAGTGTTGGTTCCTTTCTCCATCATGAACTTAAGGTGCAGTGCATGGCTCTTGAGTTGTGTGTTGTCCATCCATAGCCAGTGGGAGGAAGGAAGATGGCTCCCTAAGATGGGCAGCCAAAGGCGTCAAGTTGCCTCAGGTTGGCTATACTTGGATTCAGTGATTTCCTGAACCAGTTCTGCATGGAGGGGACACCATGATTGGGAGGTTGGAGAGAATTGGAAAAGCAGATGGTAATGAAACTGGGAGGTACCCCTAAACCTGTATGATATAGTCTTCTGCTTTTCCAAATCCTTAGGCTTAAACTGTCTCATCTGTACTGTAAATGACTCTGTGCAGTAGATATACCATCACAGAGGAGGTGAAACTCATCATGGGATCAACCACAGGCTTGTCAAGTAGGGCCAGACTCAGTGTCTTAGGAATCTTCTTTTTCTTTCCACTGTTAACCTTGCTTCTCACTAGTGATTCCTCCCCGGGCCCTTCCATCCTAATTCCTCAATACCAGTGTTGGGTTCTTCATTAAATAGACATTCAGTCAATAGTTGTTAGCTTGTTATTGACTGACTAGTGTACCGTCAGACCAAAGGTGGAATATCATTATAGCAGAAACCTATGCGGTCGATTCCCGCTTATTAATTTGTAGATTGTTCCTGGTGATTCCGTCTCTCTCCCTGGATTCCGTCTCTCTCTTCTTCTAACAGAAGGATGGAGTTTGAAATGCTTGATGGTAGAGCAACAAACAGAAGTCAAAGGATATGTGTGTGCGTTTGGTGGGGTTGTGTGTGTAAGGCGGTGGTCTCTGTGTGCGTGCGTGTGTGTTGGTGTGTTTATACAAGTATGCACATGAACCTGCTGTACAAAATTATGTTTCAATTTCCTGCCCTTTTTGTGTGGACAACTGAAATTAGATTGGATACCTATCTCTCCATTTATTTATTTATTTTTAAAGATTTGTTTTATTATTTATTACAGAACTGGGGTTCAGGCCAGAAGTGCAGGAGGATGAGAGGATTCACCAGAGACAGTAGGGGAGTGGAACAGGCAGATAGATTGAAGTACACTGCTGAGCAGAGCAGCGGGCAGCTCAGGAGAGGTCGGCTCTACCGTCTGGGTCACCTCCCTGGTCAGGGATTGAACTCCTGCTGCAGTGGCTGTGGATCGCTTCGTAGTGCTGCACTCTAACCCGTTACGCCACCAGGGAAGCCCTATCTCTGCATTTAAACGGGACCTACATGTGTGAAAGTATTGGCAAGACCCCTCATTTACTCAATACCAAAGAACTGAGAATCTGTGTGTCATTTAGACACAATTTGGGTAACAGCAGTATGTTTGCTTCTCATTTTGGTGAAAAATCACAGGTGCTGTTGTCTTTTTTTCTGCCGGGGAACTACTCTGCCATGCATGTTTCCTCCCTGGGAAATCTTGTGGACTTTCTCCAGCTGTATCTCTCTGTGTTGAAGATCTGCATGCCACAGTTAGCCTTTGACCTGTAGCCTGTGACACACTGATGGCTTCATTTGTATGGATTCTTTCTCCTTGATCATCTGATTAACCTCTTTGAGATCAGCACTTTGCTGTTTTCTTCAATCCTCCATAGGACTTACCTCTATCTTAACGTGAAGTGAATGAGTGGTTGGTATTTGGCTCCATGACCAGGAAGCTGGTCCTCCTTAGTGTTCCCATGCCCCTGGCATTCCTTAGAAGGGTTTTGCAGTTGTCTGGTATTTGTGTATTCCTCCAGTGTTGGCATATAATGAGGGCAATAAATCATCTTGTCTACACCTCCTGCCATTCTTTGTCTCATCTTACCCTAAACAATAATTTCTTGGGGAAAAAAATAATAATTTCTTGGAAGGTAGACTATATCATACTGTTCTCTGTGTGCCTGACAGTGTCTTTCACATAGTAAATGCTCATTAAATACCTGTTGAGTGAATGGATTTTGTGAGTGGAGAGAAGCCATGGCTAGCTACTCTCTTGGGACCTGCCCTGGGCAGAAGCAGATGAGAACAGATGCTCTGAAAGGGCAGAGGGGATGGAGATTAGGTGGGGTGAGCTCAAGAACTAAGTGTGTCCTCCTTCCTACTGCTTTTGAGTTCCAAGTCCAGGTAAGGCACTTCTCTGAGGATTTTGTCCTCCCCCAGCTGGAACGCTGGTGAGCTCTCACCTGAGAAACAGTTGAGTAAAAGTTAGCAGCTTCTACCTGGGCCACGTCAGAAATCTGCATGATTAAGAGGAAGCAGTCCAGAAGGAAAGGCATGTATGTGGCCACCTTCTTGTTAGCTGACCTCGTCTTCCTCCCCATTGGCCCTAGGTTATGGGTGCTAATGAGTGGTGACGCCCACAAAGGAGGGAAGAAAAAGCGCCGAGGTGTCGGCTTCCTGGGGAACATGCTGTAATGGATTGACCAGCATCTTGGTTTGCCCGAGATAGTCCAGTTAGAGTCCCGAAAGTCCCAAGTCTGGGAACACCTCTTAGATCCTGGCAAACTGGGATAGTTGGTGACTTGAGGTGACATTTGTTTCCTTCCCTGCCCTCGTCAGCTCTCTCAATTCCTTTTGCCTTTGCATCGTCCTCAATTTGACCTTCTTGTTCCCTGTCTGTCTGTCTTCTCTGCTTCTCCTATCTTGGTTCTTCATACTAAGCCATAAGCCTTGCCTGCATTGCTGCTGAGAGCTTTCTAGAACAGTGTTCTGAATCACTGGGAATTGACCAGAGTTCTTGGAAGTAGACATAGTTACAGGTGATGATTTCTCATCTATTGTAACTTGTCTTGGCTCCTGAAATCAACCAAACTGTGAAAGCATCTGTCACCCAGCAGTAGAACTAAGCGGCCTTCAGCAAAAGTCTGCCCTCTCTGAAGGAGACTCTTGTACACATGTGGCTCTCTGTCAGTGTGCAAAACGGCACTCTCTGCCTGCAAAGGAGGGGAAGGGGAAGCGGCAGTGGAGGCATGGCTCTTCCCACAGTGCCGAGGGCCATGGACCCCACTCAGTCCTTGGCTCCTGTCCTGGGTGCAGATGGCTGTAGGTCTTGCAGTGAGGCCCAGTCATAATCTGCCTTTTTCCTGAATCTTCCTTGCCCACACTTAACTCTTTGTTCTCAGAACCCTTATGACACACACAGCAGCTTGCCCCGGCCTGCAGTGGGCCCTTACTTGATAGTGTTTTTGATTGACAGTCTAGGTGATTTGTGGGCGACAGTGGGTGGATTCCCTGTGAGCTCCTGTGTGCACAGTATGTTGACGGCATAGAGAAGGAGGGCAGGAATGGACACTGTCCAGAGCTAGGCCCAGAATCTCAGGTAGAATTTATTTATCCTGACTGTCTCTTTAAAAGCCTTTAAGGAGGGGAGGGGACGGGGGATTGGCTGTGGGGGCTTTTTATATGCAAGGTGATTTAGTTTTTAGTTGCAAAATACCTCACTTTAGTATTAGGTTAGCATTGCCTTTTCTGGAACATTCTAATGTAACTTAAAAATAATTGCAGAATTAGGCCCTCCTTGGTGGTGCAGCAGGTTAAAGCAAAGCACTAAGAAGCTAAAGCCACTTCCGCATGAGTTCGATTCCCGCCTGCCCCGGAGGTGACCACATGGCGTGGCAGACCTCTCCTGACCCGCCCACTGCTCCCCTCAGCAGTGTACTTCGTTGATCTGCCTGTTCTGTCCCCTGTTCTGTCTCTGGTGAATCCTCTCACTCTCCGCATCTCTGGCCTGTACCCCAGTTATGTATGAATAAATAAATAATCTTTTTTAAAAAAAATAATTGCAGAATTAAACAATTCTGAGACTGCTCTAGAGATACCTCACTCTCTTCTTTCTCCTGGCACTGCTGGCCCGGCAGCAGGTGTGCTCTAGCCCAGCACAGCACAGGTGTGCCCTTGGAGTCTCCAGTCTAACTTCAGGCTTAGGGCTTGCGTCACCACTTCTGCTGTGTGTGTGTGTGTGCGGGAAAGCGTTTTTATTGTCAAGTTTGTTTGTTTGCTTTAGAAACTTATAGGAATAAAACATGCTCTTTATAAAACATTGAGAAGGAAGTTAAAACTGTCTTCACTCCTACTTCTTAGAAATAACCACAAAGAACATTTTCACGTGTATCTTTCTAGATTCTTTTTCTGAACACTCACCCACGTGCGCCGACACACACATACACATGAATATATTTACACAGATGGGATTGTTTTAATCAAATAGAGGAGCTTGCTTGCTTTAACAATATACTCTGGACATTTTGTCAATGTCAATAAAGATTAATAAACATTCATTCAGCGAAGACTTTCTGAATGCCTACCACCGTCTCAGGACTGTTCTGGGGGCTGGGACAGAACATTTTATAAAAGAGCACATTTCCTGTCTTCGTAGAACCTGTAGTCTAGATGGAGTCACTGGCAATAATAACAAGTAAATATAATCTGTACTAGGTTGGAAAGTGTAAGTGCTATTGGGGTGTCTTGGAATGGGCACAGGCTGGCGCGCATGGGGATGAATGTTGGGGCTAGGTCTGTAGTTGTGACTGGAGGAAACATCCTGTCTGCACCTTTGGAGTGCCAGGCAGGGGGTTGCTCCCATCTCTTGCGGTAGAAAATGCAGCTCAGACTTGCATGTTCAAGCATTGTTGACAGTGGTAATGACCATACTTTCTAGAACATGTTACAGTTGCCAAAGCAGCTTTTAATCTATTATTGTGCACCTGCTGTTCACTGACTGCACAATTTGGGGCAAAGAATCTGTGCTCTCTGGACCTCAGTTTCCTCACTTAGGGAATATTTGGGTTTTTGAACAGTTGAAGTGGGTTCATGCCAGTGCACACAGTGCTGGTAAGAGCTGTTACTAGCCAGTTCAGCTATTGTTCTTATTGCCTTTCATTCAGTTTAGTGATGATGAATGAGACCTGGGTCATTAGCCATGCTACTTAATACTTCAGGACATCAGCAGATAGGGGAGCTGGGTGTGAAACCCCAAGCCCAGCCCAGCACTTACAGCCCCTGTCTTGCCTACCTGGGTGCAACTTCTCCCACACTCAATGTCTGGGAGACAGGGCTACAGACTCCGTTCAGGGCCTTCCCAAATGTTCTATAGATTGTTCTATAGATTGCTCAGAAGAGAGACAAGAGTGGGAGTGTGCCAGGGATGGCTCAGGGGGATGAAGTGAGCCTTAACACCCCACCACCCTCAATTAGTGTCAGTGCTTCTTCCTCCCTAATCACCACCTCATAGATTCCTCTTAAGGCCCCAGCAAGGAACAAGCTCATTAGTGACTTCTGGAGTTTTTAATTTTTGGTTTTGAGAATGACCCCTATCCTTGCGTCAGTAATAAGACTGCTGAAAAAACAGCACCCCCTAGACAACGAAACCCCATAACCATGATCACTTGCCTCTTTCCAGATGGTCTCCTGGCAGCAGGACTGTGGTTCTCCCGGTCCTAACAGGCCTGGTGCATGTCAGCATGCCCTTGGGACAGCGAATTCTTTGGTGGGTCTGTATGCAGCACAGGGACTGGTGTCGAGTCATTTCTCCTCTGAGGTCAACACGTCCACCCCCACCCCACCCCAATGGATGTGAACCGCCTAGAGTAACTCAGCTCTGGCTTTACCTTGCGTCTAGTTCTCTGAAATGGAATGTAGAGCATGTGTTCCCATGGAAACCCTAATATACATGGGGGCTAGGGATAGTTAAATTAACAGTTAGTTTTGTACTGCAGGTACATTATGCGTTCAGAAAGCTTTTGTGGGCTGGCCTGAGAGTCTAACCATCATTTCAAATATGGTTTCTGTGGCTACATACTGTAAGGACTCTAAAGAAATTACTTTTAAGCAAACCTTTAGAGCACGTTGTTTGTAATCAGAGAATTGGCAGTCAGTAATTTAGATCATGTTTTCCTACCATCTTGTGGGATTTCTCATATCCCAGGATTCCAGATGGAGTGTAAGCCTTTGGGAAGCCCTGTAGCAGATGGATGGAGCTGTGGCTCAACAGTACCACATTCAGAAATGCCATGAGGGTGGCGGTTTGAGTCAGTGTGTGTTGGGGCTGCCAGTTGCTATAACCAAGCAGAGAATTCACCAGCAGCAAGGTAACTGCTGTGGGGGGCACACCTGGGCACTGTACCTCAAGAGGAGCTTATCCAGGACATTTTAAGGCCAGGACCACACTCTGACTTTAAACGAAGTTACATGAGTAGCCAATAAAGAATTTGAGCCTGGGAAAGACAAGTCTTGAGAAAAATCGAACAACTGTTTTGTTATTTGAAGCAGTTGCCCTAAAAGAAGCTAGTAAGAGAGAGATTTTAGTGATTTAAATGAGTAAATTTAACAGCCAAACTATTGAAGATGGGGAGAATTACTTGAATAGGTGGTGAGTCCTCCGTCACTAGAGCTGTACAAAGAGAAGCTGATCCGCTACTTGTGGGGGTCGTGTCGGGGGGTTTAAGCTCTCAACGAGTGATTTGAACCTTTGAGCTCCCAGGATTCTAGGGGACAAATAGGAAATTAATTTTCTGGGCCTCCTTTTCAGGTTCATTAATAGTGGCTACCTGAATGAAAGGGGAAAGGTTTTGTGATGGGCTCAGTCTGCACTCAGCCAGTGAACACTTCATTGATTGGCAATATCTGCCATGAGAGGGGCAGGTGTAGTGCCCGTTGTTTGCCATCTCCTTCTCAGTGGTGGCTATCTGGTGGTTAACTTAGCTCACATCAAGCAGAAGGAGGGTGACTGACTGACTTGGTTTGCTCGGAATCATGGAGGTTCTCGGGCCCTAAACTTGTTTTCAAGTCAAAATAATCTCAGGAAAATCCAGATGCATCGGTCACCCTAAACAAACGTGGCAGTGAATGTCGAGCTTCTGCCTGCGGCTCTCCACGAGCATCTTACCCACTCGTGGCACTAGTGTGGGGCTCTGTCCTCCAGAGCAGCCCAGCAGAATCTTGCAGAATAAATGAGTTGGATGCAGTTCCTGGGAAGTGGTTGCAATATCCTTGCAATTAATTAATTTGTTTAATTAATTAAAATGACTTTACTAATTATATGTACAGGAGATTGCACATTTCATTAGGCTGAGCAGATGGCTCCACTAATAATTACCAAAGCCTGGGGTTGCAGCAGGGGGGTGTCAGCATATGACTTGATATTGAATGTTTAAATGCCGTCCTTCCTCCAAATAAAGTTGAAACTCCTACCCCTTTGAATTTAAGATGGATTGAGGAACACATTCATTTAAATTTTCCTCCGGCAGTGCCAGTAGCTTGTGGTAATTTGCCCATTGTGACTAGTATCTTCTTTTTCTTCTTCTTTTTTTTTTTATCAAAGCAGTTGGCCAGTAGGGGTGTTGGCTCCATGGCGTTGAAAAGAGAGCCATATCAAAGTTAGACCCGGGGCCTCAAGATGGCTAGCTAACCCCCTGCATTGTGAGAGAATATCAGTTCTCTCAGAAAAACACCAGCACCTCATTTCCAAGAGGAATGTGTCGTCCACTGTGTTATCCAAACCTTACCTTCACCTCCTCCTACCCATGCGCCTTAGAATCCAAGCAGATCAGTGGACATGCCCCAGAATGAAAACCTGAAAGAATGCACACACAGACCTGGACGCACCTGTCCTGGGAGACTCACACATCACAGAAGTGAGTGTGTTTTTGGAGTGTTCTTATCATGGTGATAAGGATGATGATTATCCATAGTTGGCCAGTTCTGATTTTCCCCTGTGAGCCAGACACTTTCCACGCTGCTTGTAATAAACCTGCAGAGCAAGTATTAATTTATGATAAGAAAGGCCTTGAAAAATTAAGTGATATACCTAGGGTCGTGCAAGCCAGGGTCAAACCCAGAGCTTTCTGTCTAGAAGGACTTTGTTCTTTCCACTCTGTGCTCTGCTGGTAAATGATTTGGGGTCATGAAAGTCCCACACCCCATCAGGAAGGATGTGAGGGGAAGCCACCTGGCCGGGCTCTCCGTTGTCCTTGGGGACTGACTGGAAGCCAGTCACTGGCTGGCTCTCAGCATCTGCAAGCTCGCAGGGCCCTGGAGTGACCAGTTCTGAACAATTTCCGAGCATCCAGTCAAGTGTTGGGTGCACATAGGCCACCCCCTTAGAAATCAGTCAGCTGGGTGCACTATGGCGGAGTAAAGCGCTTCAGAGGAAATTCCAGAAAGAAACCAATCATTTCAGGAGAATCTTCAGTGTTAACTTAATGTGATCTGATAAGGGAGCTTTTCTGCCCCTATATGGTTAAGAAAGGTGGCCCTTCTGAAGCTTCGTGTGTGTTGTACAAAGAAGAAACAATGCTACCACTTGTAGAAGAATAAAGACACTGGTCCCCGGGCTGGCACGCTGGGCATGCTGATGTGTGCCCGGTGGGACGGGGAGCAAAGTGGTCAGGTGGGACGGGGAGCAGCATGGTCAGGCGCTCCCCTTCTGTGATGCCCTGGTGAGCTCCCCTGTCATGTCTGCCTGCCCGCCCCCCACTAGGTTTTCACTCCATACTCCTTATGAGCTAGAGCAGGAATGGGGTGATGTGTCTGAGTCACAAAAGAATTGTGAATCATTCTTGAAATGAGGGAGCCCTGAAAATGTGACTCATTTCAGTAGCACCTACAGGTAAAAAATGGCTGTTTGGTTGTGACTGGCAACTGCCATGTAATTTCTAATTTTGACTTGGTAGCTGTTGTTTTGGGGATAGGACCAGACTTGGTCCTGGGGTGGGTGCTGTGTGAAGAATGGGTGCCATGGTGCCATTTGGACACATTTCCTGCCTTGGGGAACTTTGCAACCTGGAGGAGGCTGGGGTGTGTTGATGGTTGCAGGAAGCACTTCAGTTTGAACATATGTTAAGTGGTCAACTGCACGATGGAAATCGTAAACTTTATCAAGATTAGGACACATTTTTCTTCAGTGTTGGAGGGGGGCCCCTAGGATGCAGCCAGGTGGCTCCTGAGAACCTCAGTCTACACTGGGAAGAGCTCTGGGCTAATCCATAAACTGTGCTTGCATTTGCATATCAGTTCCCAGGAGGGAACCTTCTGTCTTTGTTGATGTATCAGCCTAGGTGACTTGACTGAGTCTTCATACTTGATGTGAACTCGAGGTTTGTTAAACATGAATGCACTTGAGAAACACACTCATGTGCTGTGCTTAAAGCTCATAGTGGAAATCCAAGAAGGCAAGAAACTCCATGATGGAATTCCCTCCTAGTTCTTCAGCTTTGGATAAAACATGGAGGTATGTTAAAGTCGCCAGAGTCTAGGAGAGGCTGCTGCATGAGAACCGAAGATTGGGCATTAATCCTGGGCATTTCAGAGGGAGATGTGGAGGAAAGGGACAGGAGACCTAAGGGGTGGTGGGGGAGGGAGGAATCTTAACCATTGTAAGAAATAAATAAATAAAACCTGATGTTTCAAAAAAATGTAAGTTGGGCAGCTGATTGTACTGTTAGGAGTCAGGCTGGAGGATGTGAACAGGAAAAGAAAAGGAACAAAGGAGCAAGCTGGCAGTTGGCATAAAAACTAGGTGGAAATAGCTTTAAACAAGGAGATGAGACACATGGAATGCATTGAGGGCAACGCGAAACTGTAAACTGGCTTTTGGCTGTAAGTCACAGAAAAACAAACAAAAGCGTGTTCTGAGTGACGTGTTTTTGCATAAAAAGTTTGCATGGAGGCAGTGGTTAGCTGGGGTTGATCAGGATATCAAGCACAGGTGTTTTGAAGCTTTTCTACTGTCTTGCTCACTGCTTTGGCCTTCTGTTCTGAGCTTCGTGTCTCAGCTGTTCCAGGTATCCAATGTGGTCACCCCTAACTCCTAGGAGGCTGGTGAATCAATTAGTTACCTTTTGCAGGCTGTGTAATGGATGGGCAAGAGGAGTTAGGGGTGACTGGTGAGTTATCCAGCCAACTTTCAGGAAAGGAACAGTGGTGGGGGGAACCCAAATAAAGAATATCATTAAATGATCACCAAACTACATTCAGGTGATCCTGGGAGTTTGCCATGGGAATGGAACCCGTGCAGGACCCCAGGTGATGTGGAGTGGAAGGGGCTCCTTTGGGTCCTCTCCCTACATCATGACCGATCACTTGCAAAGTCTGTATGGGATTTGCAGGCTACAGTCAGGGAAAGCTGTCTGAAATGCTCCTGGACTAGAATAGTGGCAAGGAAGGGAGAAGCCAAGTCATGCCTTTGTGAGTCTGTGTTCGCCCAGTTTCCCCATCAGTAATTCTCCAAAGCAAGATTGCTACAGCATAGACGTTAATAGAGCACTTGTTAACTTTTCTGTAAATTCCATCTTAGCAAATAGATGGCACTTAACTTACGATGCATGGCTTTTGGTAGTAGGTCTGAAAAGCTGATACATGCTTGGCACCATTTTGAATTTCACGCCTCTGGATGTGCCATCCTGCAACCTAGATCACTTCGTCTCCTTGCCACGCAGAATTCTAGACTCATCAGAGCCCTGATTTCTTTGGTCCCTGCAGGTTTTTCCATCCCTCTTTTTTCTAACTGTGCCATACGGTGACCTCCCTTTCCGTGCCAAGTCCAAGTCTCTTGATATGTGGCTTTGCTGCTTTAGGTCATTTGGTTATCATTTTGGGGTCCTGCCACTTTCCCACAGCAGTGAAGTATGTGCCTTTGATCAAGACAATGTAAGGCAGCTGATGTAAATGCTACTCCTTGCTCTTCCTCTCATTTGCTATGACAGGGCTTCTCAAACTTCTCGTGCCCAGAAATCACCAGGGCTCTTGTGAAATGCAGGTTCTAATTCAGGAGGTCCAGCATGGAACTTGAGGCTCCTCATTTCTTTCTTTTTTTTTTTTTTTTAAGATTTATTTATTCATATAGAACTGGGATACAGGCCAGAGATGTGGAGGGTGAGAGGCTTCACCAGAGACAGAGAGGGGAGCAGAACAGGCAGATCGACGAAGTACACTGCTGAGGGGAGCAGCGGGCGGGTCAGGAGAGGTCTGCCTCGGCCTTTTGGTCACCTCCGGGGCAGGCGGGGATCGAACTCATGCGGAAGTGGCTTTTGCTTCTTTGTGCTGTGCTTTAACCCGCTGCGCCACCAGGGAGGGAGGCTCCTCATTTCTAATAAGCTCCCGGATGATGGTTTTACCCTTGACCGAGGTAGCAAAGATCACAACCCTCATTCCTGGGGAGCTTTTAATAAATATCAACATTGGAACTCCACACCAGATCAGTTACATCAGATCAATTACATCGGAATCGGTGGTTGGCAAGGTCTGGACATCGGTCCATTTAAAAGCTCCTCGGGTGATTTAATGTGCATCTGGGTTGAGAACCACTCATCTGGGGCTTTCCTACTTCTGTGTGTTTTCTCATGCTCTTCCTACCTTCCCCCCGTTCATCTGTGAGGCACTGTGCATTCCTCAGCATTCAGGTCGGTCCTTGAGTGTTGAGCTTTGTCTGAATGTCTGTCATTCTCAGTCCCTATCGTGATGTCGCTCTCACATTACACGTGCCTGTCTTTGCACATTCTACATCCAGGATTGGCCTTCCTGTAGAAGAAACCTTTCTTGAGGATGGGGTCACCCTGTCATCTGCAGCTGCAGACTCAGTAGACAGGAGTGGATCAGTTTGTTCCTGGACTCAGAGACTTCAGGGACCATAGACCTGCTACAGCCAATTTCTGAGTCTCCTCGAAGAACAGGAGCAACATGAGGACCTGAGTGCAGCTTTTCCAAGAGGAAAAAGCCAAGTGGGAAGAGGAGCTCTGAATGCTGAAGAAGGTCAAGGACACCGTTCTTGCTCCACTGCCCTCCAGCTGCATATGGCTGGTCTAGTCCTTCTCCGAGCCTAAGAACAATCCCATCACTCCTGTCCATTGAGTCCACAGCTGTACTGACAAGGCGGCCCCCGTCCTTCTCTGAGCTGGGTCTCTTGGCCTCTGCCCATGCTTGTCTGGCTAGCAGCTTCCCCCCTCACCTTGGCCAGCACCTCTGCAGAAAACAGGACAGGCCAATCGCAACCTCTTCAGTGCTCACACTTTCATGCAGAGAAGCTCAGGATACCCAAAGGATGCATCTGTAGCTAGAGTTTCTCTGGCCTCCTCCTATTTGTTATTGCTGTCCACTTTCCAGATGCCCACTATCCCTCACCCCTCAGGACCCAGTTTCTCCAGCTGCCCACCTTGAAGGAAGAAAGCATGGCCACCTCATCCTCCACCAGCACCTAGTGCCTAGCACACAGCCTGGAGCTTAATAAACACGAGCTGAACGAACATGGAGCGCCAGCTGCAGAGATCGGCCTGTGAGGTATCACCACTCTATAGTGCATGTCAGGAACAGAACTATAGTTTGACCCCAGGCTGCTGCCCACGAGTGTGGGGGCTATGGATTTGCCCTGAGGCCCATAAGCCATTATACCTCTGGTTACACTTCTCAGCAAGTAATGAGGAGAGAGCGTGATGAGCTTCACCTGCCCCACTCAATTCTGTGCAGGTGTGAGAGAACCCCCAATGGGGTACAAGAAGATGCAGAACTTAGGGTGGAGAAGGAGGGGTGTGGTTCCTTCTTTGGGGTACTCGTTTCCTGCAAGTGAGGGCTTCCAGCATGGAGCCGGTGAACTAAGCTAATCTGTGAGAAGGCACATTCTGGCTAAGTGGAGAGATAGAAACAGGCATGTGTGGCTCTCAACCCTCTCACGGGACCTTCGGCTGCAGATCGTGGAGCAGGGCAACTCTAAGCAACTCTCACCAAGTGATAAGTTGTGATGGTCGGGAGGTTGGAGGACAGCAAGGAGAGGAAAGTAGAATGTGGTGCCTCTCACACTCCTTTCTTTCTCATCAGCTGCCCTCTTGCGTGTTTTTGCATTCATTCGTTTGTTCATTTCTCATTCGTGTTTATTGCATCCCCATGATGTCAGCCTCTGGGGCACTGCAGTGCAAAGCTGGACCCTCATGGGCATGAGTCCTGTGCTAGCCAGTAGAGTAGTGACCAACAAGGTGGATACTGCAGTTTAAAGTTAAATAAAAACTAGAATTCAGCCTCCTTAGCCAGTCATCCCCACTAACCAGACCTCCAGTGCTCAACAGCCACATATGACTTGTTATCACCACATTGGACAGCACAAATATATTTCTAATACTGCAGAAAGTTCTATTGGATAGTAGTGACTTGAGTCTTCCCAGTGCACAGACAAGCAATCAGCCTTGGAAAGCAATAAGATGACAAAGTAGAGGGAGCTATGTCAGACAATAATGGGGGGGGGAGAGGGTCACAAATATATATGGGGGGAGCCACATAGTTCCCTGAGGAAGTGATGGTTGAGCTGGAGTTAGACAGATTGGCAAGATAACTGGTGAGGAGAGAAGAGAGAATGCCAGAGTTAGTGCACATGAAACATGTAGACAGCGGGCTGCTTGGCCTGGGACCTTCATGCCGATTGTCTGGTCCAGGCCCTGCCTATCCCTGCTGGGCGTGGTCTGGGTCCACATTGCCTGGGTTTAAATCTGCTTACTTGAACTCTTTACACCTTGGTTTCCTCATCTGTCAGATGGGCAAAGCTCTGTGCACTTGATAGCATTGTTGCGAGGATTGTATGTTGTGGGATTGCATGTTGTCAGGGTTGCATGTTGTGGGATTGCATGTTGTGAGGGTTGTATGTTGTGGGATTTCATGTTGTGGGATTGCATGTCGTGAGGATTGTATGTTGTAAGGGTTGTGTGTTGTGGGATTACATGTTGTGAGGATTGTATGTTGTAAGGGTTGCATCTTGTGGGATTGCATTTTGTGGGATTACATGAGTAGCAGTGCCCCCAGGAGAGCCTGCACACGGTCAACACTGTGAAGTGTTGGCTCTTTGGACTCTTGTTGCTCCGAGTCCCTAACTTGTGAATAGAGGAATGGCTGCCTTTCCTACAGCTGCTTATAGAATCAAGGTCTTCATAAGGTCGGCCCCTCACCCCTGAGAGCAGGACTTCTAGGCTCTTGGGTCCCACTGCCTGTGAGCCCAGTGCTCTCGCTCCTGGTTCCCCCTCCTTCCTGCCCAGTTCCTTCCGCTCTGCTTTTAATCCTCACTGCTGGCCCTGTAAATGCTTGCTTTGGCTGTGTAGAAGTCATGGCTCCCAGAGTCGTTTCTGTGGCCTGGACATAGCACCTAGTAGCAACCAAAGAAGGTCAGTCCTGACACTGATGTGTCACCCTCACCATTATTAACATTAGGGCTCTAGGGTGGCAGCTGATAACCAAGCTGAATAAGCCAGGATTGACCATTAGATGGGAAGCCCAGTGCCCAATCTCATTCCCTATGATGCATCACTGAGGTATAAGTGGAGGCATCTGCATGTTCTGCTGTTTTCAGAACATCAACAGGAGCCCCCATACTTCCATTTCTTCTTTTCCATCCCAGCACGCCTGGGCTTGTGGTATGGGGTGGCCCTTGCCTGTGTGGGGTCTCAGGTCCAACTTCCCTTTCCCATCAGGTAGCTGAGGCTACTGCAGAGCCACAATGACTGCACCCCACCCGCCTCTGGCCTGTCTGCTGGCAGCTCAGAGCAGCTGTCTCAGCACAGAGTGATGGCCTTAGATCATCAGGCCCAGAGAGAAGATGTGCTGTCTAGGATTAGTTCCCAGAGAGAGCTTTTTTCTAAAACCAAATCCATATACCACCATGACTTGGCCCATCCAAGCAATTCTTTCTCATAATGAGATTTGATACATGAGATTGTCCTATGCAATATTGTTAGGTAATGTAATGGCTGAGAATATTAGAGTTGGCACTTGAGCTACTTGAAAGTTGAAGGATGATAGTTATGGTGGAAGGTGCTGAGGATCCTGTGGTGCAGACTGTGTGGGAAGGGGCATGTCCGTGATGGCTGCAGGTGGGTCCCCAGGGCTTCCAATCTTCAGCTTTCCATGACCACCCGTGACTCAATTACCTTCAAATTAGGGGGTTCCTTGTTACTTCCTGAAGTTACCTTCTTTTGTCTTATTTTTAGATTTCCACAGTATCCCTGCAGGTCTTCTTGGCCTTTATCTAGAAGGGAGTCACACACACCCTTTGAGCATAGGTGTGTGTGTGTGTGATTAGAAAGACTATCCTTTAGGGGACTTCCTTGGACAGTCAAGGCTCTCTCAGAGGTGATGGTCCCCACAAAGCCACCTGACCCCCTTAGGCCGCATGAGGGACAGAGACTTCATGCAGGTGGGGTCTACAACACCCAAACACAGACATAAGTATATACACATATATACTGACATATATAACCTTGAGTTATGTGGTCTATGTTGTTTGTTTGCTTTAGTGATTCCAGCTGAAAGCCAACCTGAAAGAACAGTGTCTTCGCTCTATCCTTGAAATTCTCCATTTCTTTCTGTCTGGGAGGTGGTCGGATGTGGCCGTTGGGATCCGTCACTGTCCTTGGCCTCAGTGTCTCTGCATTCGTTGGTGGGTGTCTGTGTGGCAATTTCCTCTTCACATTAAGTAAGCCCTCTAGGGGCCCATGTGGCCTTGAAGGCGCCATTATTTTCCTCCTATGGAAGCTGAAGTCAGTCATGGGGTCCCCTTTGGATCTGGTGATTAGTTTTTGCCCTTTGTGCCAGCTGGAATGAGGGGTCCCTTTGTCTGGTGGTGACAGGAACTCTGCAGTCTCACATAGGAACCCAAGTCAGTTCTTCTCAGGCAAGGAGAACGCTTTCCCCAGCTTCATCAGTCAGGTCTGACAGAACCACATTCCAGAAACTTGGGGAACCCCCCCCCCCACACACACACACCCGACGTAACTTCTCATTTATGTAAGGCCTTGGCATTGACTTCAGCTGTGAGATCCCAAAGCCTTACCTGGCCCCAGCTTCCCAGCTTATGTGAAATCCAAGAAAGAAAAAAGCAAGATGTGAAAATTAAAGCACATTTTCTTTTACTGGTGATTTCTATCAGGAGTCATTGACTTCACGCCAGCCAACACAGGGTCTGTCGCCGTTAAGGAACAAGCCCTTACCTGAAGTGCATCTGTGCCAGGCTGTGGGAAGCTGTTCATCATGTGGGCTCACACACCCCACTTTTATATTAATGCCAACCCCATCACTTACTAGGGTCTCCTTGGGGTGAAGATTGACCTTTTGCCTTCTAGGAGTTCCTGGAACATCATAGGTGTTCTCCAAATGTTTTTGTTGGGAAAACGATGGAGGGCCAGATCCATAAAAGCTTGTGGTGTCCTGTCCTTCCCCTCAGTTCAGCAGAAAGGTGTGGCATTTCCCAGTCAGTGGCTTCCCAGAAGACCCTCATTTTACCCAACAGGATACATTTTTCCCTTCTAGATCTTAGTGGCCAGAACACAGCTTTCTGGAATCTTAGAGCAAGCACTGTAACCGGAAAATAAATATTGACTGTATTGAAGAAGCATGGAAATCTTGCTTAGATGACCCTAAGCAATCCTGAGAGCCCTTCGAGTTTTGTTTGCAGAGATCAGGTTAACAGTAGTGGAGACAGAAGCCTAGAAAAGGCGTAAGAGTCATTTCCCTGCCTGTAGGCAAGGCTGTTGTGGGTGGGGACGTGAGAGAACTAATACGTGTCAAAGGCTGAGGAGAAATGCACACTCCCAACCCCCAGCCATGTGAAGTCTCCCTCCTGCAGCCCCAGGAGTTAAGGTGACTTTGTGGGGACTGTCACCTCTAGGAAAGCCTTGACCATCCGTAATAGTCTCTTCCAAGCCGTTGTTCTCTCTCCACAGAGATCTGAGGGAAAGTTGGAGTGGGCATGCCTGGTTTAGGACATTTCCAGACTTTTCATAAAAATATTGCCTAGTGGGCCCTCTCTGGTGGCGCAACGGGTTAGGATGCAGCACTGCAAGCCCGCAGCAGCTGCTTCAGTATGAGTTCAATCCCCGCCTGCCCCGGAGGTGACCCACATAGTGCAGCAGATCTCTCCTGACCCGCCTGCTGCTCCCCTCAGCAGTGTACTTCGTCAGTCTGCCTGTTCTGCTCCCCACTCTGACTCTGGTGAATCCTCTCACCGCCCCTTTGGCTTGTGCCCCGGTTCTGTATGCATAAATAAATAAATCTTCTTTAAAATGTTTTAAAAAATATTGGCTAGTGACACTTCTTTTACTTTCTTGGAAACAAATTCTCTATTCACGACTCTTTGGCAGAGCTCAAGGGAGAAGAGATTGTCCGTGTGTGTGTGTGTGTTTGTGAGTATGTGTGGGTTAGCATGTGCACCACTCCCTGGCAGCATTGCTAACTAGCACCCGTGTGCACATGTGATGGTGTATGCAGGCACATGTGTGTTAGCATTGGCCGCATTGCTAGTTAGCATGTGTGTGCATATGTGCACGAGTGTGTGTGTGTGTGTGTGAGTGAGCATGCAGGTGCACGTCCCTCACGGCATTGCTAGTCTAACTTTCCTGGGCACGTAGTGGCCCAGAACGCCAGGACTGGGAGGCTCAGCAGCCAGCAGCCCTCTGCCAGGACCCAGGCTCTGGATCCCTTTGTCTCCCTACTCAGGAACCTACAACACGCAGGGACCTTTCATTTTCCTGTGTCTGTGCCTCTGCCCCCCTCTGAGAGTCGGCAGTGGCCAACTCTGCTTTGGGTGACCCACAGGGAACTGGCCACAGCTCAGGATGATGTGCCATTCAGTTCCCCAGGGACAGGACCTCAACTCCCCTACCTGCAAGGTGCATGCAGGTGGCGGGGAGGGAATGAGCCAGTGAGACACGTCTGTCAGCCTTGGCTTCTGACTTCTGGCTGTCTGTTCTCGGATGGGAGGAGAGACGCTGGCTCTCCTCTCCGGCCCAGGCTGACACGCTTGTCCTCTCACTTTCTGGAGTTTACAGAGCATCTGTCGTTTTCTCGGCGACGCCTCCTGCCTATTTGCTCTCTTCCTATAATTTGTTGCTAATTGCCTCTTTCCGGGTCTTTTCAATGTTGTAAGTTTATACAATTAAAAAAAAATTCCTTTGCTATCATTTGAAGTGATAGAGTCTTAGAAGAAAAAGGAGATAAACACATGTTTTCAATGCAGCATTTTGTTAACCGGAAGGCGAGCAGCAGAATTTGGAAGAGCTCTGTAGTATTTTATTCTATATCTGTACCTGCTATTTACTTGATCTTCAGTTTGACACGTTCGAATTGTAGCCCCCACCCCACTCCCTCCACTCCCCGACCCCAACATTGCATTCCCATGGAATGGAGTCTCTAGGCATATTCTTGATGACTTCCTAAACGTAGAATCTCTGGGTCAAAGGAAATGTAAAATTGTAAAATGTTTCTGGTGCATGTCGCTATTTTTTTCTTTGTAAAGATGATACTAATTTACATTCCCACCGGCATTAAGTAAATGTGCCAGCTTCTCCACACTCTTATCAATACTGGGCACCTTAGAATGCGTGTTTTCGTTTCTATAATGTGAATAACCTACAGGATGGATTTCAGGGTCAGTGTGTGTCATGTAGCTTTTGATAGATATTGGCCAGTTTCCCATCATGTATGAGCCTGTTGGTTCCCTCTCCATTCTTGCCAGCACCACAGTATGATTTAAAAATCTTTTCCAAGTTGATGGGTATTTTTTTTTTTGGATGGGTTATTTTAATTTGCATTTTATTGATCTCTTCTGAGGTTGGCCATTTTTCATATGTTTGTGCCATTTGTATTCCTTCTTTCAGATTGCCTGTAACCCATTTTTTCTTTGTGTTTATCGTTTTCTTATTGATTTTTAAGCTTTCTTTATATATTAAGGATATTAATGTGCAGATGGTGAATTATTATTTCATTTTGCTGACATTTAATTTTGTTTACTTTTTTTGGGTTTGTTTAGATGTAATACTGTTTTGATTTAAATAGTGAAATTGATCAGCCTTTTGCCTCCGTGCTATACTTCCAAAATTACCTGAAGCTTGGGCCGGTTTCATTTAACTCTTGACGTGCTGGGTCCAGTTTGGGGGTGCTAGGTGGGAGGCCAGAGAGAGGGGTGGGCTGGCTGTCATTGTGTTTGTGCCTGAGTTCCAGATTGTGGTCCTCAGTTCATTTAGAAGAAGGATAAGGTCACCATTGACAGCTCTTTTTCTGGGGTCTGCTTAGCCACAGTGGGGGTTGAAGATTGGGCCTGGAGGGGATGGCAGCTCTGCTGGGCCTGGAGTTCCAAGGCCCAAGTGTCCAGGCTGATCACTGGGCGGATGCAGAGGCAGAGAATGAGTGTCATGAGGGCCGTGGTCACGACGTGAGCAAGCATGGCTGCTGATCTCAGTAAGTCCTTCCTGTCCTGAGTAGGTGGCCTCAGGTGGCTGTGTTGACCACTAGGACAGTGGAGTCTGTTCCTGTCCACATCTCTTCTGACTGGTTGAACCTAAAAGGAAGTCAGCACATGGGCTTTAAAGGGCCCATGTGCCTGGTTCAGCCAACCTTCCTAGGCAGTAGGACAGAACAGCCTCAGATGATGCAGCACGACCTTGTTTCAGCGCAGTGGCTTTACCTTCTCGTTTGTTTCTCCGCAGTGCGTGCTGGGTTGCCTTGTGTCCTTCCTCTGCTTCTGCCAGATTTTCTCCCGGTGAGACCTGCCGGGCGAGGAGGGTGCTTGGGGGTGGATGATGGGGAATTGCTCACAGTGGCAGTTGCTGAGTGTCAGCCAGGGACTTCTAGGATGGAAGGGACTTGGGCCTTCATTTTCCCCAGTCAGTCATCCGTGGGCTAGAAAGAAAGAACGACTTTCACGATATGTGGCCAGTATCGAAGGAACATTTTCAAACTTTTTGCAAAATGGGTCTTTCAGGCCTATTTTAAATGCTTTGACCAAGCCTTCAGAGTGGCCTTTAATATACTGTGGCGATGGTTATTCAGATGGATAATTCTACAATTCCTTCTAAAAATTAGGGCCAGGAGTTGGGATATAAAGGCCATAGGAAGGCAGGTTGTGATCGTTATAAAACATCCCCCTCCTCCTGAAACACTCCATCCGACCCTCCACTGCCATCTCCAAGCCTTTGCTGGGCCTTCCACCAGCAACGGCTGGCTCCGATCTTCATTTAGGTCCTGCCCCACAGCTCCCTCTTCAGAAAGACCTTCACCACCACCCCAATGAAGGTAACAGCCCACCCCCCTTCATGCCTTTCTCCTATTACTTACTCTCTTTTATTCAACGTAACAGTGTCAACAGTAATAGTAGTTGATACTAATGATTACCAACCACAGACCAGGCAGTGCTGCAAAACATTTTATGTATGAATGTATTTAATCCCCACATTAACCCTCTGGGGAAAGCATTGTTATTGCCATTTTACAGATAAAGGAGTCAAGTCCTGAGAGATGTTGATCTAGTCATAGACCCTGGAAGTCCTGTACATTCTGTCAGCATTTAATGAATGCTTATTATGGACAAGGACCGGGTCTTATTAGGATCTGGGGCGGTGGGGGGGAGGTTAAAAAAGTGAGTTAAACCACCATCTTTGCATCAAGTCATCAGAGGCCTGTGCTCCAGACCAGACTAAGTCAATGGCTCTTCTCAGAGACTGGGACAAGTTGCTTTACACAGGTGCATGTGCTGTACATTGCCCATCTGGAAAATGGGAACAAAGGAAATGTCCCAGATATTCCTCCACCTTCTTGGGTGATCTGTGGGTGAGAACAATCTGGAACCTGCACAGAATGGTGCAAGTGCAGCCCCGGGCATCCTGACACTAAGATGAGGTCCTCTTACTTGGAGAATCGGATGGTAGAGAATTAGCCACCACTCGTCTGCCCTGTGTTGCTGATAGTAAGTTCTTATCAGATTCTACCCCCCCCCTTACTTGATGGTATTAAGTTTCAAAGGATTCTTAAATGTCTCAAGGATTCTGGCTAGAGTCATTTTTTGGTCTGCTGGCGTAAGAGAGGCTTACATAATGGTGAGTAGGGCTGGTATTTAGGGCATCAGTCTCATCCTTCTGGAAGTGGTGAGTTTTATTATCCAGGGACCCTAAAGTTTCTTGCCTAGTCATGGCTCCTTTTGAAGAAAGTTCTTATTCATCACTAGACTACCAGCTTGGCTGTTTAATTCCAACAGCTGGTGTTATTTTGGAACCTAATGCAAGAACACTGTTTTTCTTCCTACAGTTTTTGCCAAGACCGTTAGTTATAAAAAGCCCTTGGTAATAGATGAGATATTGGCATGTGGTGGAGAAACAGCCCCTGAAAGGGATTCTTGCTCTTGGTCTTCTTCTTGAGATGGACAGTAAAGAATGAGATGACCAAACCTCAAAGTAACGCAAGCCAAAGTGTCTGACCCCATCCTGCCATATAATACATGAGAGAGTACTTTGGTCTCTGGTTCCTGCTCTGGGCCCCACCTCCTTTCTGTTGTTCATGGTTTGTTTCCTGTGTCTACTTTTTTTGCAAGATCTGTTAATAACCAAACATGCCCTCACAAGCTGGGAAATATTTGCAGAGTGATAAAGCACTTATGTTATAATCTCCCACTTTCTAAATGAGATGGGCATCAGGTCTGCACACTTTGGGAATCATCCAGGTGCTAGATCCTATTGACTCTACTGTTTCATTCAATTGCACTGTTACCACCCTAATGCAGGCACCTGTCACCCCATTATCCACCATCTCTCCACCGTCTATCATCTATCTGCCACCATCCACCCACCCACCCACCATTCACCATCCACCCATTTATTCAGTGGAGCACTTTTTTTTGAGTACTGATTATGGGCCAGGCTCTGAGCTCCAGGATCCAGAGTTACAAAAAATGAGTAAGTAGACATCCTTGCATTCCAAGGAGTCATACATTAAATAAATAGGGAACATGAGCTCAGTGAAATATTCCAACCTAAGATAATTGGATCTAATATTCCGAGGAAAGGCTGGATTTGGTCAAGACAAATTGAATAGGTAAGATGACCTTGCAGCTAAGTCTTAAAAGACAAACGAGGTGC
Organism: Condylura cristata; assembly: GCF_000260355.1. Lineage (NCBI taxonomy): Eukaryota > Metazoa > Chordata > Mammalia > Eulipotyphla > Talpidae > Condylura > Condylura cristata. Next base: position 9,099,102 of record NW_004567102.1, on the reverse strand, counting down.
TTTTCTATGTAGCTGCCCACTCTCCCTGTCTCTCATTCTCCATAGACATTCACACTGACTAGGAACCTAATCTCCCACCCTATCTATGCCCCACCATCTTTCCCTTTGCATTGGTTCATATCCCACTCCTGTACTTTCCACCCTGCTTCAGGCCGGGCAGCTGGATCTCCGCATTCTACTGCCCCAGTTGGATCATCAGACCCTTTCTCATTCTCCTTGTGACCCACTTGCCTTCTCTCAGACATGTCCCAGACTGCCTTCCAGTGGAAGGGCAATTGTACTCACCTTTGAAGAGCAGCCTCTGCTCCCTGGTTCAGAAAAGCCTGAGGAGATGTTGCCTCCTGATTCGTGGCTTGCAGGCTTATGAGGTTGCACTTGTCACTGGGGGTGCACCGCACCACGTTGGGTCTGCGCACCTCTCCCTTGGTCCAGCGGATGGAATTCTTGCCTTATATACTTCATGCTCCTCTGTGACTAAATGCAGGGACTACAATGGGAAGCCATCTGTCTGTATTTACTAGTGAAATTACATATCCTTTATCATTTCTTCCCAGCAGTCCCTAAATCCTGCACTGAACCAAAGACGGTCAACATGGCTACTCTGGGATGAATGTGTGGTTTATCTTATCCATTTTCCCCATGTCAGATCAGTAATGGAGAGTGTGAGAATATGTGTTGGTTACTCTGCATTTACTACCACCGCCCCCTGCAAATCTGTTCTCTACCCGATGGTGTCCAGGGAGGCTGGTACTTGTGGAATGCGTTACCCTCTGAGTTAAGTCGGGTTTGGCCAGTAGGAGACATTGGCAGGAGATCCTTCAGCTGGAGGGAAAAGCAGTTGGAGTATTAATACTGCTGCCTCCTTGCTGCTTATCTGAATTGGTTCTTCCAGTGTCCCAGACCCCTTGGTCTCCAGGAGTGTTGTTCCTTCCCCTTGACCTTCAGGCCTAGGGGCGGTAGTTCTTCTGGCCCGTGTTAGTCTCCAAGTTCTCCCTCTATTGTGCTGGCTTCCTTAGTCCCCTACCCCCACTCCTCTGTTGCTATTTTCATTTAAACCCTTTTGACTCCCACCCATAGTTTTTCACTGAGGGTCAAGTATGCAGGCCCCCTTACCCCGGTATTCAACCCCATGAATCTTGCCATAGATTTTGTTAGTGTGTGTGTGTGTAAACAATTTCAGAACAATTTATAATAAAAATACCAGTCTCTTGGCCCTTCTCCTCCCTAACCCAATCCCACTCCCTTGAAATTACCCCATAATAATTCTTCCCGTTTTTTCTTTCTTTTTTTGGCGTTTACCTCCATGTGCTTTTATTTTACTCCTATTTTAGAAATTATCTGCTTACTTCCTGTTATGATGGTTGATGATTTAGCTCACATATACCACCCTTCTGCCTCCCCTCCCCACATCCTCACACAGTTTTATCGTTATTTATAGTTCCTCTATTTGGTTAGCTTTATAAGTCAGATTCTTACTACCATACATCTCGCTCATTAATAACAGTGTCTTTTAATTCCCTGTCCTGTAGATGAAGGTATTAGTGACCTTACCACAACTGCCTTCTACTTCCCAATTTCTGTCATCTCTCTCCCTCTCTTTTTTAACATTGTTAAGGTTAATAACATTTACATTTATTTGTAACCACCATTAGATCTTCAATGCTCTGGCTGAAGGTTGAAAAATCAGCAGATGGAGTTTATGTTATTGTGAATGTATAAACGACAAGTTGTACATTGACAATCCACCCTCAGACATACTTGTTTGGTTTGCCTAGTGATTTTTTTTTTTCAAGTTTCAGCCAACATTTCAGCCAAAATAGGGAGAGTTTTCATAAAAGCTTCAGAGTTTGAGATATTGTTTTAAAAGTTGAATTTGGCATCAATGATTTAACTTTCCATATGGTAACAGTTTGCTGTTTAAAATGGGCATGCCTACTCCAATTTGTAAAACCTCTATCGCCGCTCAGTATATGCCTGTGCTTGAATACATAGTTTGCTTTGTTCATTTATTTGTTTGCCTAACCCTAAAGGCTTTTAAGTGTGTAATCCTGATGCCTGATCTGTTACCTCTTTGATGCCAATGTTATAAACCCTTTTAAATATACATATATGTAGCTTTTTATTTTTCCAAGAGTGTGTCATTGCCTTTCTTTTTTATTTTATTTTTAAGCCATTGGCTATTACCATTTCCTCACTTTTTTCCCCTCCCAAACTCTCTAGCCAGTTGGGAATTTTCACGTTTCCTCCCAGAGTTCTCTATTTTCCCTAAGTTTTACCTTGTTGCTCTTAAAGTCTTGTTCCATCATTATCATCATTTCTCCATACTATTACACTAGGCTATTCCTGGACCTCATAGCTTTTCTTTGGTTCCATTCAATTTCTTGAGACAAAGAAATTTCATGTTTTTTGGGTTTGTTTCTTGTTTTTATTTGGAAGAGGAGATCGTAGCTGCCTCATGAGCTACTGTGTTAGGCTCAATTTTTCTAACGTGAGGTTTTCTGTAATCTCCCTCTTATCTCATATCAGATTCCTACTCTCCAATGCATTGCCATTTCTGAGTCTTGATCTTTGTGGAGGTCCTGCCAACATGGTGGGCTCCCACAGTGTCTGAGCCCACTCTTGGCTCAGGCTTCCCATAGCTGCATCATCAGTTTTTAGTCTTTCATAGTCTCTCTTTCCCACAAACTTGTCCCTGTCTCTTTCCCAGTGGCCTTCACCTGTTCCTTTTGTAGTTCAAAATTAAGTGTTTCTTTCTTTCTTTCTTTTTTTTTTTTTTTCAGAGAAGAAGTTCTCTCATTTTGCGAGGATGTGTCCAGGTGGACATGATATAAATGAATGCAATTAATTCATTGCCCACCTTTTCTAGGTTGCTCTCATGAGTTTATCTCTACCCTTCTTCAGTCTGTTTAAAGCTTTAGCCTAGATCATTGAAAGAGATAACAGACTTAAACTGTCTACCTTCTAAAGCAGAGACTTTTATGGCCCTCCCTGGGCGGCAGATGCTTCAATGTGAGTTTGATCCCTGGCCCCAGAAGTGACTCACATGGCATGTCAGACCTCTCCTGTTTCACCCGCTGCTCCCCTCAGCAGTATACTTTGTCGATTTGCCTGTTCTGCTCCCCACTCTATCTCTGGTGAATCTTCTCACCACCCCTGCACCTCTATCTTGTACCCCAGTTCTATATGCATAAATAAATAAATCTTTTAAAATAAATAAAGTAGAGGCCTTTTACCCCCAATACCTCCTTTAGGATTTAGAAACAGTCCTCTGTTTTTATCATTACATGTCTGTCTCATCCATACTTCTTTAAAACAATCAAATTTATATCTTATATTAACATTGTTGAGACAGTGTTTGTTGCCATAATTTTTCCCCAGTTTCAGGTGATTATCATAGTAGAAGCTATCGCTTGGTCTTATAACAGTTGAATGAAGGTGTTGGGTCTGACTCATTCCTCCCCAAGGTAGTTCAGGGACCCAGCACATCCATCCTGACCTTGATGTAGTTGAGGGATTGCATTCTGCACAAGACAGTCTCATTCTCCAGGGGACAAAAATTAGTTCTTGGGGCCAAAAAAGTATTTTAAGATTTTTTTCAAATTCTTTCACTTATCTTGGTGATTGATGATACATCCAGACTAAAATTAAAATGCTAAATACATTTTAGGCTAAAAATGTTCCTATGTGACAATAACTGAAAAAGCTTGGGAAGCATTACTATAAGGCCTACAAGTACCCTGTGCTCAGGAGCAAGAGAAATAGGAGCTGGTGAAGATTCACCCATTTCTTGACCAGCTTGACCCTCGCTGATACACACTCCCTGCTCCACATTTCATTGGTGAGAACCTTGCTCACCAAGAGGTGAGTCCACCAATTGGGTCCCACCTTGCTGCAGGGGGTACTGGGAGATGTAGTTCCTGGCTGGGCAGCTGCTTCTCAGATAAATGAGGGGCAACCTGGAATTGGGAGAACATTGGCCTCCAAACAGAGAGGTGAGCAAACTTTGCCTTATAGGGCCAAGTAAGCCTTGTAGGTCATGTGATCTCTGACGTAACCACTCTCCCCTTCTTTTAGCGGCTGAAGACAGCCTTAGCCGCTCTGTAAATGAAGGGGTGTGGCTGTGTTCCAATAAAGCTGTAGTCGCACAAATAAGTGGTGCGTAAGCTGTGGGTTGTGGTTGGCTGACCCCTGCATATCCCTCTACCTGATGACCTTTCTGGAGCTTTGCCACTATCTACACATCCTTAGGACCTAACCATGTTTTTGCCATCCCTGTGCCAAAATGAGGAAGGTGAGTCCTTGGTTTTTCTGTGAGGAGAGTAGGACCTTCAATGAGAGAGAACCTTCAATGAAGTGATATGGAGAGGTCCCAGGTCTGGAGAAAGGCAATCAATTTACATATGACAGTGTGATCTAAGCCTCCTCACACCTAACCTCACAGCAGTGCCGTGTGGTAGAAAGCAGAGTCCCTGTTACACAGCAGTAGACGCTCAGGAAAGAGTGACTATCCCTGTCTTCAGTACCCAGGTCACTTAAGAACACCTGTATTTGGGGAAATAAAGGAGGGGGAGGGCCTAACCTGTCCTAATATTTGCAAATATACTATTATCGTCAATGGATTAGTTAGTATCCAGGAGTTAAAGCTAATATTTATAAAGAGCTTTTAATAACATGATAAAATACCTCTGTGATAAGCAAAATATTAAATCACATACAGAAAACGATCTCAAGCAAAGTGTCTTAAAGTTTGGTGAAGAAAATATTCTTTTTGGATGTTTATCTCTTTTGACAGAAATTTTTGATGTGAGTGTGTTATCCAGGGAGAGAAGAATATATGTTATTTTCTAAACTATTGAGGGAGTGAGCACAGAGTGAGGACAGAGTGAGGGTATCTGCCTTCTCATGCTGCACAAGTGGAGACCCAGGGATGCCACCAGAAACTCTTATGTCACTGTGAAGCAGGCCCACCTCACCGTCCTGGAAATTAGAAAGGCTTCTCTGGATAGGGAGTTCTGGCCTGCTTCTCCACTGAGAAATTTTTCTCATTTCTAAGCAATGAGCATCTCATCTAGATTCTCTTTCCACGGAGGTAGGACCAGCTTCTGGGGTGAATCATCAAGATAACAGTAGGGTGAAGAGATGGGTCATTCTTGGGCTGATCTGCTTGTCAGCCACGTTTGCTTCAGCCCCCCACAGACCTGTGGACTTGCTTGGCCTTGTGAGTGAAATCTCTGGTGACCAGCAGCACTGCCTGTGTTGACCGGGAGCCATTCTGGGTCCCCACCCACAGGGGAGCAGAGAACAAGCCCAGCTATTGAAGTAGCCAGATTCAGGATCATACTGAAAAACCTCTTCTTTTCAGAGCCCCTCTTGGTTCTTCATTGGCATCTTTCAGGTATGGTGTGCTGGGGTTGGGGGTCCACCCACCTGAGTTCCATCTCTTCAGCCCATGGCTGCCCCATTCTTAGGTCCTGGACTGTCTGCACACTGGCCTCTGGAGACCTGCATCCTGCACACTCTCCAGACCCTTAACATCTTACAGCCCTGAGCCCCAAGCCCCTTCACTGTGACAGGGGGCCACTCTCCCCTCCTCTGCACCCTGCCTTGACTCTTAGGGGCCATAGCTGCAGCAGACAGCTCCCATGGCTTCCCCTAATTCAACCTTCTCTGTCTCTGTTCAGGAGCCTCCTCTTTGCTCCCAGTTTGGCTGGAGTAACATTGCCACCTTGTGCCTCCATCCTGGCTCCTGTCTTCTGAGAGCTGACCCTGGCACCTTTCACCTTCATTGCAACCCACTTGCGTGGACCCGGCGCCATTGGCCGTGCCGTGTGAGGGCAGCACACTCCAGCAGGCACACTGGCTCTTGCATTGTGCTTCTGGGTGCACACAGACCTCTTGTCAGGTTTGCAAGGCTCTGCATTGGGGTCTTTCCACTCTGGTGGTGCAGCGGGTTAAAGCACAGCACAAAGAAGCTTAAGCCACTTCCGCATGAGTTCGATTCCCGCCTGCCCCGGAGGTGACCACATGGCGCAGCAGACATCTCCTGACCCGCCTGCTGCTCCCCTCAGCAGTGTACTTCGTCGATCTGCCTGTTCTGCACCCCATTCTGTCTCTGGTGAATTCTCTCACCCTCCACATCTCTGGCCTGTACCCCGGTTCTGTACGAATAAATAAATCTTTAAAAAAAAAAAGAGGGGAAGCTCCTGTGCATTCTAAAGTGTTTAGCAGCATCCCTGGCCAAATGCCAAATGCCTGTAGCACTTTCCCAATTATGATAACCAGTGTCTCTGATATTGCCAGATGTTCCCCGGAGAGCATCCAGCAGGTGGTGGACCGTTCCCCTGTGTGATGGGAGCACCCTCCCTCCACGCCTCTGCTGCTGCCGCACTCACTGGGCCCCTGCCTCACGCATTTGCACCCCACCCCTTTTTTGCTGTCCTTGTTGCTATGGATGCTCTCTTCTGAGATCTTCTTATGTTGATTATCTGGGCCTCAACTCAACTTGTGCCTCCTTCCCTGAGTGCCCCTGTGAATGGCCCACTTGCTCCATCATATTTACTTGTCAGTTTCGTTCATTGCTGAATCATCCTCAGACGGCACCCGACCGCATTTCCTACAGCTTTCCTGCTCCTTCTCCCTGTTCAGCCACTCGGTCCTTCTAGATCGGCAGTCATCTCAGCCGTTTGTGTTGCCTCAGGGCCTTTGCCCATGCTGTCCTCTCTGCTGGGAACACTCTCTCCCCAGGCCTATCCATGGTCTTTATTCAGATCTCGCCTTTTTCAGGCTTTCTTTGACAACTTCCCATTTTATGCCTTATTTAACCCCCATAGCATCTTAATCATCTAACACACTGCATATTTTAATTTATTTGAGGTCTTACCTCCTTTATCCACCAAGATATGGCACTGCTTCCCAACAATGCCCAGCATCTCACGGGCACTTTACGAACACTTTTTGGGTTCACAAGTTGTATCTGGCTTAGCTTGTAAGGGTTTCTGCCCTCACATCACCATAGGCCTCTAAAAGCATTGGGTCAACTGAATTTCTTGTTGTGAAGCCCGAAGATGGAGGTGGATGAAAAGACTGCAGTCAGGGTAGATGCGAACCTTACAGCATGTCTTTTAGTAAAAAGGCAAGTTGACAAAGTGCTAAGCGTTTGCTTCCCTTCACTAGCGTTAGACACATCTCTGACTTTAGTGTGATCTGGGTTTATCATGCCTTGGTTGGTTTTTTTTTTTTTTTTTTAATTCCCTGACAGTACGTGTGCTTGTCTAAAGTAGCAACTCATTTGTTCTTTTTTTTAATAGTTTATTTTTACATCATTTTGTGCCTTTTCCCATCTCAGTTGTTATCCCCGTGGATTTCCCAGCACCAATTCACCTGTGTGCCATCATCATAGTTCTGTGCACTTCCCGCCCCCCCCACCCCCATTTTTGATCGGAGTGGGGAAGGGATCATTTGCTCTTAATTGTAAGCCTTCAGAGGTCAGGACTGCTGTGCAGCTCCTTACACAGGGGTATATTAAGTAAATGCTCAATAAAAGCTTTATGGCCAAGCCTCTTTCTGCCTCCCACCACTCAGGATCTTTTTTATTTACCTCTCTCCCTATTCCTGTCTCACTCCTTTTGTTTTCCTTTCCCTGAACTCTTCTCCTTGTCTCAAAATCCCCATTCTTACCTCCCTGGCCCTTAAAGATCAGCTTTCCAGAAAGCTGAGTGGAAGTGAGTCAGCTCTCCCTTCTTGGCATCCAAAGCCCAGACAGCATAGCATTTTGAAATCCAAGTTTTCTAAGGCTTTGCCGCAGACGCCACTAGGGTCCTGGCCATTCCTGCTGGCCACCCTCCTAGATTCTTCAACACACCGTCAGTTACAGCCACGGTCACAGGCCAGATTCCCCACCCTGGAGGCTCAGGGGGCCTCAAAGGCATTCTCCAGGGCTGATAACAGCCAGGGGTTGAAGGGTCTTGGGGGCTCAGAGCTGCGGCATGTTAAGGGTCTGGCAGGGTTACCAGGAAGGTTCAGATGTGGAGGTGACCAATGAAGAGGGGTGGGTGGGAGAATTGGCAAGTTGCAAAAAGACCCTCTCTCCAGCTTATGTAATCGTTCCAAGGAGAGAGTGTGAAATGGGCTCAGCAAGTGAGTTCCTGGCTGCTTGTCATGTGAAGAAAACTGATGTGAACGACACTTTCCTCCTCTGCTTCCTGCCCTGCTTTTTGTTCTTTGTATTGTGAATAATATGAATACAGGAGCCTCATACTTGGAGTTATTTTTACAAGGTCCCCTCTCGGCTTCAGATGACTCAGAGCTGGGGCCTTCTTGAAGACACTGCTGGGGACATGCTGGGGGAGAAGCTGAGCCCTAGGTGATCTGGGGGTCACGAGTGGGTGTCCTGGCCCTGACCTGTCTCCTTTTCTCCGGGAGACACGTCCACAGAAGTGAGAAAGCAGGGACTGCAAGGAAGACCTTGCTGGAGGCAGCTGCGTTTCCCACTTCCCTCTCTACCTAGCCAGGCTTATGGTTTGCTCACCATCCCTTTTCACTCTGGCAGAAACAACCAGGCCTGCTTGCCAGGCTGGAGGGAGCAGAAGGCATCACCCCCAAAGTTGGTGCTGCAAGGTGCAGGTAGATGAGAGGGGTTGGCAGGCCCCCAAAGGCTGGTCACTCTAGTCGACAGGCAGGAACCTACCTGGGCATGGTCCTCAGACTCCAGAGGGATAAAGAAAATTAATCAGCTTGTTTTCCTGTCTCCTACCGCCGTGGCTAGACTGGAGAGTAGGGGGTTGCATCTGACTCCGGTTCTCCCAAACACCACACTGAGTAGCCCTACCACCCAGTAAACATGTGTGGGACAGAGGAATTAATGAAAGGGAAGCACCTTTCCTGTGTCAAGCTGAACAACCTGAACATGAGTGTGGCACAGTGGACAACCCGAACATGAGCTCCCCTGTAGTGGGGACAGGTGACCCTGCATCTGTCCCAGAAGATGCACCCCTGGGCTCGGGCACCTGGATGAGGTTGTCCCACTGTGGCCCTCAGCACCTGCGCTGTCCTTGCCTGGAGCTGCCCCTGAGCACTGCCCCGAGGGTAGTTTCCATTTTACAGGGCATCGGGCCGTGCCTCTGACTGCCAGGTGCTGTGCAGTCAGAGGCACGGCCCGATTATTCTGCCCTAAGTCTGCCGGCTCCATGCTGGTTTCCCTGACACTGCCCTGAAACTTCAGAACACCCAGAAGTTAGCGGTTCTTCTGCTCTTAGAAAAAAAGCCACATCCCCCTTCTTCCACTGCTCCAGTGCCATTGCCTGGAGCACAGTCAGCCCTTCCCCTTCTGCTCTGCACACCTGGCCCATCCACCCGCTGCCCAGCACCCCTTGCAAAAGTGTGATGAGAAGGCTGCCACTAAACTCCTCTTCTCTGATGACTTTGGAGACAAAGGAACAGTTGGGGAGTTCCTCCTGTGAATCTGCCAAACCCCCAACTCTTGATCCTGATGTCTGGGCCAGATCACAGTCCCCAACTTGAAACCAGCAGGATGGAAGAGACTTCAAGGCAGTCCTTTGGATCAGAATTGTTTGCCCACAGACCATGGCCCTTGGTCCGTTCATGAAATATGTGAGATAGACTATTAATAGCATTGGCAAGTGGAGAGATAGTATTAATATTAATGATTGCGTTGATTAATTCATCCATAATCAGCCATCACCATCTCTTCCCTGGAAGGCCTCAGCAGCTTTGGAAATAGCCCAGCCTTCTCCACACTTGTCCTCCTGTCGTGTGTTCTCCATGTGAAAAGTTAATCAAGCCCCCTCTCCACTTTGCTGAGTGACCCCGTGATTTCCTGTGCCTGTGTCTGGCCCTGCCTACCTGGCTGACCTCACCTGCCAGCTCTCCTGCTCCACCAGGCTTGTTTCCACAAAGGACCCGGTACCTCCTCTTCTCTGCCTGGACCTCTCTTCTCTCCGCCAGTTTCCTGGTTCAGTCTCAGCTCATTCAGGTCTCAAGAGACCCTCCCTCACCTCCAAATAGGTGCCACCCCCATTGCTTCTTGGCCCTGCCAGGTTTCTTTCTCTCCGTGCCCTTCTCCTGCCATGACCTATGATGCATTGACTTGTGTGCTGCCCTTGTCTGCCCCACACAGGCAGTGGTTCTAGACGAGTCCCTGACACTTAGTAGGTGCTCAATAAATACCAGAGGCATGAACAGATGGGTGAAATATGACCCCTGATCAGCAGGCGGCCTGCGTTCTTGGGGAATCGATCACACATTCCAGGCATCAGTGTCAGAATGAATGTCTTTCTTTCCCAGTCTTTGCAATTTGAAATGTAGAGACTTTGTTTTAGAAGGGAGGGCCTAGATTTTTCTGGAAACCAGCACTTATGACTCTGCATTCTTAGCAAAAATAAACTCCTGCTTGCTTCAACAGAAATTCTCGGGGTTCTGAATTTGGCAAAGGAGAGGGGTGTAGTCTCATGGATCTTCTGCCACCATTTTACTGCTGCTTACTCCTGCAGGGTTTCTGGAGTACTCTGATATTTTGGGCCTGGTCACAGAGTGGTTAGCCACATCTCTACCTCTACCCATTAGGTGCCAATCATAGGTACCACCAGCTATCATCACCAAAAAATGTCTCTAGATATTTCCAAGTGTCCCTGGTAAAATCACCACAGGTTGAGAACTGCTGCTCTGCCCGATACTGGAAGCACCCATAACAGAGAATTACCCCCATATCAGAAGTACTGAGTCTAGGCCCCAGAACATTATAGAGCTCTGCAGGGTGGAGATTCCCTCTTCTGCATTGTCTCTGGCTGCATCCACTTGCCACGTGAACGTGGCTTTAAATGTGGCTGGTACAACGGAAGAACTTGTAAGTTGGTTCGTTTTAGTTAATTTCTATTGTAACGGGCATGTGTGGCAAGTGGCCACCCACTGGATAGCACAGCTCGAGAGAGACCGACTGCCCACACTTCAGCATGCTCACAAATCATCTGAGGGCAGGACGGCATGAGTCAGCTGGGAGTCTGCCTTTCTAGTAAATTCCCAGGGGATATTGGGAACCACACTTTAAGGAAGATGACCTAACTCTCTAACACAAGAACATTTTTCACCTGTAAACCCCAGAATGACATTTCTGCCAGGAAGAGCTTATGAAAGGGCACAGTGAGAGGTAAAGTTGGGGTGATGGAGTAATTGTAGTCTTTGGAGTCAGACAGGATGTGGTTTGACTCCACAGTTCATCAGCTGTGTGTCCTGGGCAATTTCCTGAAACTCCTGACCCTCAGCCTCCTGTCTGTGAACAAACTGGCAGTCATTCCTACCATGCTCTGTGATGCTGAGATCCTGTGTTTCAAAGCACCAAGTTCAGTGCCTGACCCACACATGGCACCCAGAAAATAGCAACGACTTTTACTGATGCATTCAAATGAAGGCATCATTCACACAAATCACCCCTGACATTCATCTGTCTTGGGGACCCCCATATTAGAATCACCCAGATATTCTTTAAAAAGAGTGAGATCCCTGAGCTCTGACCAGACCTACTGCATCAGAATCTCACATGGTTGGAAACATCCTCTTTTTCTTTTTTAAAGATAGTTGGATTTTCCCCTCTTTTATTACAATCAACCTAGTGAGTATGATGGGCAGTCATCTTAAGTCTTGTCAGTGCTCCATCTGGACCCCCAAGTTGGATAACTGCTGCTTGAAGGAGAGCTCACCTGGGGGGGGGGGCTCAGTCACTGTCAGAGGGGACTGAGACGGTGCTCATTTGGGTCAGGGGGCTCATTTAAGCAATGTTTTCCTTGGGCTACTGGAACCCACTGGGAAATAGAGTTGTTATTACATGTGCTGTTGAAGAGGTTGGATTTTTTCACACATCTGACTATCTTAACTCATATAGACTACTGTAATGAATTACTACCATCTGGGGGGCTTATAGACAACAAAAATGTATTTCTCACAGTTCCAGAAGCTGGAAGTCCAAGATCAAGGTGCCAGCACCATTGGGCTCTGATGAGGGCCCTCTTCCCGGTTCACCTGGACACATACTCGTTGTGTCTTCACCTGGTGGAAGGGGCAAAGGGTCTCTTTTATAAGGGGATTTATCCCATTCCTGAGAGCTCCATACTCATGACCTAATCACCTCTCAATATCTCTTCACACAAATCCATACTCCATACTCATGACCTAATCACTTCTAATGCCATGCCTTTGGGGGTTAAGGGTTGGAGATGTCAGTGTATGAATTGGCGGGAGAGGGGTCACATACATTCAGACCACAGCACCTGTGGTCACTTAGTAAGAGTGACCTGAAAGATAACTAGACACTGATGGGTTGGGGGGAACTAGGAGAAGAGAACCCTGAGCAGGGAGAGGCACTGTTCTTAGCATGTCCAGATCAGAGCAAATGACCCGCCCCATGAGTGATCTTCCCATTTCGGGGCCCGTGGGCAAAGCACCTCTACCTGTGGCCTGGGCAGCCTCTCCCAGCACAAACTAGCTTCAAACAGTTTTGTTCTAATAAAATGTATGGTGAGATTTTACATCCTATTGCTTAATTTAGCTACATCTGTTAGAATAAAAACAGTTGGGTACTTCTCCAATATTTAAGTGTCTTTCAGGAACACTTCAGGTGATCCTGTGGCTTTAAGGATCAAGGTGATAAAGCAGGAAAAGAGAAAAGAGGCTTGTGGGGAAGGGGGCTGTGTAGGGTGCACTCCTTAAAGAAAGCGTCTTCCTAACAATGAGGACTTTGTTTCCCTCTTCCAGAATTTCCTCAAATTTAATCTTGACTGTGGAAAATAACGTTTAAATGATACATTTTATACACAAGCAAAGGGAACAAGGTCCTACTGGAACTTCCTGGGCCCCTTGAGGATTGTTCTAGGACATTAGACCCAGCATCCACAGCTTCCCAAAGCCAGTTCTTAACCGTAGCCACATACACAACCCGCAAGCTTTAAACACTTGTTTAGTAGGTTTGTGGTGGGGCCCAGACTCCATCTTCCTAAAAGCTTCCCAGGTGATTTCTGGGTGGTTCAGATTTGAGAACTGCTGTGCCGGGCAGATACACTGACATTGCCCATTATCTAATAGAGCTTACAGACGGACCTGGAAACCAGTTTGTGAAGTCACAGGACTTGTGAATTTCAGTGGTGTTTAATGTTGTGCACTTAAGTTTCTGGAGGGTCTGAGAAGTGTCGCTGAAGCTATAACCTGACAGATAACTAGAATCCTAAGCAGCAAGAACAACATATATCAGGAACCTGGGGCAGGAAAGCACCTAGAGTATTTATTTTTAATTTCTTTATTTGTACCTATTTTATATCAGGTGTAGTCTCCACAGAATTCCCACCACCAGGTCACCAACATCACCTCAGTCTCTGTGTGCTTACTGTCCTCGTCTTGATCCTCTGCAGTGTCTCTGATTTATAGCTGTCTGATGATTTTTGTTTAGTTTTGTTGTTGATATTCTTTTTAAAATTGTTATTTTTCTCTGACCCCTTATTTTGTTCCCTGATATTCCTCCCATAAGTGAAACCATTCGATATTTTTCTTTTTCCTTTTGACTTATTTGACTGAGCACAACCCCTTATAGCCCCATCTGTGTTGCTGCAAATGGCATTTGAGTACTGAGGCCAGGAAAACATGGTTGACCAAAGCTTTGAGCATTGGGTACCTGAGTGAGAAAAGATGGCTGGAGAAAAGATGGTGACCTGCCACCCATTGTCAGCCTGTGATGAGTCCACCTATGCTGACCATGGTACAGCTGCCCTGATGTGATGTGAATGGCTCAGAATCTGGGTTCTGGAATAACCAGGTACACAAAGCCCTGATTCTCAGTGGTCAGTCTTTACTTAAAATGATCTGGGCAGGACTGCTGGTGGGAATGCAAACTAGTACAACCACTATGGAAAATTGTTTGGAAGTTCCTCAAACTGATAAACATGGAGCTTCCCTATGACCCAGTAATCCCACTCTTAGGTATCTACACAAAAGACACAAAAACACTGATTCAAAAAAATACCTGAACCCCATGTTTATTGCTACTTTATTCATGATTGGAAAGACATGGAAACAGCCCAAATGCCCAAAAGTGGATGACTGGATTAAAAAGAGGTGGTACATATACACAATGGAATATTACTCAGCAACCAAAAAAATAAATAAATAAACACATGTCTTTTGCAGCAACATGGATGGAGCTGGAAAAGATCATGCTTAGTGAAATAAGCCAGAAAGAAAAGGGAAAATACCGGATGGTTTTGCTCATAGCAGGAATATAACAGACCAGGCGAGAAAATAGTAAAAATAATAAACAGCTATATACCAGAGACATTTTGTGGGGGTGGAGTGGGGAATGGGATCAAAAACAGTGGGGGGAGGGAAATGCACGGGACTATGGTGATGGCACAGGGTGATGTGGGTGATGGAAAACCCGTGGGGATTACAACTGAGATGGAAAAATGCACAAAAAGATGTAAAAATAAACTTATTATATTATTAAAAAAAAAATAGATGATCTGGGCAGGAACCCCCTCCTCCAGCAAATGAAAACTACTTTCTTCAACCTCTGTGGGGCTAGGTGTGAGAAGGGGGCATTGAAAGGAGAGAAATTCTCAACGAGAATGGGAGTTTTCCTGCACCTATAAAGTCCCGATCTCTCCTAGTGGTCGAGCTTGTGTCTCCCTTGAGAGTGAGCTGTCCTTCCAGGCCACCACGGTCCTGGTGTCCGTGACTGAGCACCCTTTAACACGATGTCTGGCTCCCAAGTGACTGGAACCTGCAATTTCTCATCTCATTGATTACTCTCCTCATAGTTTCTTAGATAACCACAGATTTAATTCCTTCTCTTCCTGTCCCCACCCCCTTTCTCTTTCTAAAATTGGTGCCAATTCCTAATTTATGGTGGGTGTTATAAGAGAATGATTCACGTCTCCTTTAGTCCTGCCTCCCATTTCAGAATCTCTGTGGTTGGTATCCTGCATCGTTACCCCCACCCCAGGGCCACGCCCTCTTCTCAGCTGATGAGATAGCAGCTGCTTCTCTCATTTCAGCTGCCTTGAGGCTGAGAAGAACCCTTCTTCTTTGGACATTTTTTTTTTCTTTTTTAAAGATTTATTTATGTACGCATACAAAAACTGGGGTACAGGCCAAGGTGCGGGAGGTGAGAGGATTCACCAGAAACAGAGTGGGGAGCAGAACAGGCTGACTGATGAAGTACACTGCTGAGGGGAGCAGGGGCCAGGTCAGGAGATTCTTTGGACCTTTATGTATGAATTTAAAATGCTTGTTTCCACATATTCTTTTTTTCCCTTCTGAGACACTTCCATCTCTGTTCCTCTCTTAACTCTATCTAACAATATCTAACAATAGTGTGCTCTGATGGACAGCATTTGTCCCCACATCATACAGGAGAGAGACTGAGGCCCAGAGAGGAGCATGCTGGTGTGGTGACAGAACGAAAAGAAAGAGCTTTGGGGCTTTATGTCAGGTCTCTGCTACTCGGTTTTGTTGTCTTGGACAAGTCGGCAGCCTCGGTTTCCTCACTTGTAACGTGGTGATGGCAGCAGCAACCCCAGGACCGTCAGACATGTTAGATATACGTGGGGAAGTCCAGGCCGTGGCTGGGCTGTTGAGCCTCCAGGATGTAGCACTGACGGCACCTCCTCTACCGCCTGGGACCAGGCTGTTTAACCTCAGCCTTTAGTGGGGGAGCTAGAAGCAGAACCAACTCTGCCAGCTGCTGCCTGGTGCCCCTGGGAGCTCTGTACAGCCCTCGGGTGGTATGTGGATTCCTCCGGAGAGGTTAAGCCTGGGTCAAGTGAGGAGTGACTCAGTGAGGGTCAGCCTGGTAAGGAGTGGGCTTTCGGCTGGAACTGGGGATCCTTGAGGGCAGAGGCCGAGAAATAGTGGCCCATCAGGACCCCTGGACCCTTGAAAAGCAACGCTGTGGCCTCAGTACTGGCTGGAAACCATTTCATGGATTCCTGTTGATTTTCACAGGACTGTCCCTACTCCCTGGTGGTGATGGTGATGCTGCCTCTCAGCCAGGGCCTGTGAGGAGCCAGGCAGTGTGTGCTGTGTGGGGCCCATGCTCTCCCTGACACCCTGAAAGGAAGGCCCTGCTAACATGGTTTTATAAAAGAACCAGGCCACATAACCAGTGAAGGATAGTTAGATTTGAACCCACGTCTTCTTGTTTGCTTGAAAGCTCATGTTCCACAGATGGAATTGTATGAACTTCTTTTAGAGTAACATCTTGCTGTGAGGCTCCAGCAAGCATTTTGATCACAGAAGGTGGGCTTCCCCAGACCTGCACTGGCCACCTGATGTGACCACCAGCCAAACTGGAGTTTGGCCAAGTTACTACCACTGTTGAAGAGCAGAGTATGTTTTGAAAAACCTGTACATCTTTACTTGCTGCTTTGAGTACCATAGTGATGGAAGCAGGTATGAGCTGAGTTGATCCTCACTAAGCACCCCCTTTTCCCAGCCAGTATGCACCTGACTCCCTGTCCCCAGGATGCTGGCCCTGGCTAGTCATTGTGCCGGGCATCACTCTTTCTCTGTATTTTCCCCTTCTGCCTTCCCTGTTTCGCTTGACTGATTCTTAGGGCTCAGATTAAAGATGAATTACATTCAGCCCTTTCCTGTCTGGTGAGTTCCTCATGCCTGGGTTCAACCAATTGTGGATGGAAAATACACAGCATGTAGTTAGTGTACAATGGTCACGCCTGTAACTGAACACGGAACTCAACAAGCACAGGCTTTTTCCTGTCAGTATTCTGAATCATGCAGTAGAACAGCTGTCCTGTAGCATCTACATCTAAAGATGATTTTTAAAAGTATTTATGTATGTATGCAAGAACTGGGGTGCAGGCCAAAGTGCAGTGGTGATGAGAGAATTAACCAGAGACAGAGTGGGGAGCAGAACAGGTAGACTGACTGAAATACACTGCTGAGGGGAGCAGTGAGCGAGACAGGAGAGGTCTGCCGTGCCATGTGGGTCACTCCTTGGCCTGATGGGGATCGAATTGTGCTGCAGTGGCTGGTGATAGCTTGCTAGTGTTGTGTCTTTAACCCCTGCACCACCAGGGAGGCCCTAGAGATGATTTAAAGTAGAGAGGATGTTCATAGATTATATGTATATAAGGAACTTGAGCATTTGGGGGTTGTGTTGTCTGTGGGGTCCGGGAGCCAGATGATGACAGACATTGTCACGGACCCTTTCCCATGCGCCCTCTGCACCTGGCCCTAAGCTGTTATGACAGTGATATCCGTCTTTAGAGCACATCACTATCACAGTCATTTCTGATTTGTTAATGTTGGTTTCCTCCACTGGATTATAAACTCCATGAAAGCAGGGACCACGTTGGTCTCACTGTTGCATAATGGGTGGAGAGTTGGTTGCAGCTGGTTATAACATTTTCTTTCCCCTAAACTTGCCAGTACACTTATCAGGGAAGGGAGTTGTAATTTCCTGCTTATCGGTCGCTGTCTTGGCTCTCTTGGAAGAACCCACCTTGAGAGCCCCAGAGTCTAGCCCAAGGCCTGACATAGTAGATGACCAATAAAAGTTGACTGTGTGGTCATTCAACCATGACTCTTGCTCATGGGACATATTGTTCCAAGGAGTCACTGCTGCAGGGCGGTTTGTTGAGAGGGACAGTAGGTTTATTCACGGACGCCACGGCAGGTACACTCCTGCCTTCCAGTGCCCCAGGCCCCAACTTACTTCTTGGTAAGGTCTCTCTTCAGGTTGCCACTTGCGATAGTGATTTATTTGTACATAAACACTTATTCCCATAACCTTGTCTTCGTCAACATTCGGAGATAATGATATACAATCTTTGTAACGTTACAGACCTTGCTTCAAAAGCATTCTGTTGCTATCGAATGTTTATGATGTGCTTATTGCTAGGATTTCATGAGCAACAAACTCCCAAATTGCAGATGATTTAGCATTTGAAGCAGGGAGTGAGGGTGCATGTATATTTGCATTAAAAAAAAAAAAAAGACTTTGAAAAGGGAAGTTTTTCTTCTGCAGAGTTGTCTTCTAAAGTTTAAAATAAGAACTACTTAAAAGCTGAGATTTTAGAGGAATGAGCACTTTCTCTTAAACATTCAAATGGGTGAAAATGACTGTAATCTCTCCCTCAAGTATTACGGCAATAGGCATTTAAAGGCTTTGGGGGAGGGGGGAGAGCTGACTGTCAAAGACAAAGGATTTCTCAATTTTTTTTAAATCATATTTTTGTAGCAAGCATTAAGTAGTAGAATGAACACCAGCAGCCCTCTTGACATTTGGGGAATAATTTATTTTCTGAGACGGCCCAGTCTGTTCCATGGCTGGTGCTTTGCTCCGCCCATTCAAGACAGCAACTTCAGCCAGGGGCTACAGGGGGGCCAGGAAGTTCGAGATGGAAGGGTGTGGGGCTCCAGGCACAATTTTTGACCAGGTTCCATGAACTTCATGCTCTGTCACCTGAATCCAGCAAGTTGGTGTTGAAGCCACACTGCCTGGAGAGAGATGACGAAGTCTCAAAACCGTAGTCCAGAGAATGAATTCGACATCCTTTTTCTTCCCAGCCACTCTCTCTAAACCGGGAGTTAGAGGTCAGTGCATCATAGGAAAGGTGCAGCGTGCAGAAACCCACTCCATATGTTACCAGGTGTGCTTGTTGGGACCGTGGCCTCCTGCACGCTGCTGACTACCAGATAAGTTACGGAAACTGAGGGGAAGCATTTAGAAACGTTCATGCCGACTTGACAGTGCGATCTGTTGAATAATCAAAGAAAATGGACTTGTCCTTTGCATGAGTATTTTTCAAGTTCATTTTCTAGTTCATTTTTATTACAGCTTCTAAAAAGTATGCATCTGCAGTAGATGGGAAATTCAAGATAAAGCCACTGGTCCTTCGTCACAAGTAGTTCGGGAAGCCGTCTACTATGCGGCTGCTGGGACTTGTAGACTATCAAATGAATTTTGGGAAATTACAACTTATATTGTGATGAAGCATGTATACCTCTCTCTCTCTTTCTCTCTGTGGGGGAGGAGGGGTCTGATTCAACTTCGCAAACCTCATTCCAGTCAGTGTGCCTGGCACATTGTCAACCACAGGAAATGTTTGTCTGGTGTATTCTGTCAACTCCCTGATGGCGCTTCAAGAACGGGTAAGGCCAGCCTCAAGAGCACTTGGGAGAGCCAAGAGCAAACCATGAAGGAGTGACCTTGCCTTCTCTTTTTCTGATAGAACCAGGTCTCCTCTGCCCACCTGCCCAGCAGCATGAGAACAGCATGACTGGCCAGCCACAGGAGAAGCCCTCAGAGCCCCAACTCACCCATCTGCTGCAGAGGTCAAGGTGAGCACGCCTTCCTCCTCCGGGAAGGTTTAGGAATTTTCATTTTAATTCATTCGTAGGCTTTTGTAATCCCTAGCCATGTCTAGAAGAATGGGGACTACATGGGTACGTTCTGAAAGTGCATGTCAGTCTTAAGGGCAAAGTGTGCGCGTTTTGGTTAATGGGGAGGCCGATGGTGGAGCAGAAAGGACGGTGAATTGAGTTGTGGGACACTGACGATCTTGTTGTTTCTCACCTCCCGAATGTGACACTTTGGGCAGATCTCTTAGGGAGTGGCCATCCAGGGAATCTAAGGCCAAGGAACTTCTGAATAGGGTGGGTCCCATGGAGTGGGACCACCAAGAGGTGGGGTCTCCTGTCGCACACAGGATGTTGGCCAGGCCACTTCTCCACCAGTGTAGAACAGTGCATTGTTAGAAAATTCCTCCTGATTTTGGTTCAACTCTTCCTCTCTCCAACCGGCCTCTCAGCCACTCTGCCATTTGGAATCAGAGAGGTTGTCAGCGATTGAGAATTTGAAGATGACTGTCCTGTCTCTGCTTTTTCTTTTTTCTGTAAATTCTCCCTTGAGACAAGGACCATTCACTTTGTCCTCTTGTCCCTTTCCATGTGCCAACCGTGCCAGTTGCTCCATCAACAAAAAATCAGTCACTCATTCCCTGTTCACTCTGCAGTACTTAGTACAAGCCTCCTAGTACAGTCCAGACTCTGGAGTGATACCAGTGGACAAGAAACACAGTCTGTCTTTTTTTTTTTTTTTAAGATTTATTTATTTGTGCATACAGAACTGGGGTACAGGCCAGAGGCTCAGGGGCGGTGAGAGGCTTCACCAGAGACAGAGTGGGGAGCAGAACAGGCAGATCGACGAAGTACACTGCTGAGGGGATCAGCGGGTGGGTCAGGAGAGGTCTGCCACGCCATGTGGTCTCCTCCAGGGCAGGCGGGGATCGAACTCAGGCTGAAGCATCTTTAGATTCTCAGTGCTGTGCTTTAACCCGCTGCGCCACCAGGGAGGGCCCACAGTCTGTCTTTTTAAAGACCGAGTAGGTTTGGTCTCTGGGAGAGAGTTTGAAATAAACATTGAACCATTTCGGTGAGCTCCTTTTTAAATATCTTATCTCTTTTTAACTTTTTCTTAAATGTTCCATGTGAATGTTTGAAAAAAAAATGTATTCTCTAGTTTTGAATATAGTTTTCTATATATGTTCACTGAAATAAGTCAGTGCATTGTGCCTTGCAAATCATTTATAATATGTCTTTTCAGCTTTTGTCTGATTCATCTATCAATTATTGAGAGAAGTGTGTTAAAATCTCCCACTGAATCTGTCAATTTCTAACTGGAATGCTCAAAGTTTTTGTTTTATATATTTTAAGCAATGCTATTTGGTGCATAGATATTTAGAATAAATGGATCTTATTGATGAGGTGCTTTATATGCTTTCCATTTTTCCTGCTTTTTCTTTTCAATTGTGATGTTTTTTTCCTTCATTCCATTTTTTTCATTTCCTTATTTAGAAGTCATACACTCTGTAAGTGACCCCAGCTGTTTTAACAGGCATACTTAACAAAGTCTAATATTAATCAGTGTCTTTACCTTTTTCCCAAACAATACAAGCACCATAGACTGGCTGAATTCCAGTCGTTACCTTTCCTAGTTGATATGCAGTTATAATACTGTGTGTTCATTCTATCCTGTTTTTCTCCCCTACAAGGTAGGGGACATTATTTTATGCAGTGTTTGTACAGATTTTCCACATCCTTACCAATATCTTTTCTCACCATTCTTTCATGAACCTGAGATTATTTTTCTTCAACCTAAAATAAATCCTAAGTTTAGCATTACCCTTTAGTGAGAGTTTATTGGTGGTAAACTCAAGAGTGTGTGTGTGTGTGTGTGTGTGTGTGTATTTTGTGGGCTTGGCAATGTCTTCTTTTGTTCATGGTTTTGAATGGTGGCCTTACTGGATGTATTCTCTCAGGTCATCAAAGCTATTTTTCCACTGACTCTGGCTTCAAATGCTGTTGTTGGGAAGTTAACTGTCAGTCTAAAACTGTTCCTTTATTACTGACCCAACATTTCTCTCCAGCTATAAAAGTACTGCTTTCTTTGGTGTCCTGAAGCTTCATTATCACGTCACTGGGTATAAATTTCTCTTTAATCTGCTTGGGTTTTGTTGGAATTTCTAGCACTAGAGATTCTGGAAAAGTCTTACCCTTCATTTCCTTGAATATTTCCTTCCCCCTTTCTAATATCCCCTTCTGGAACTCCAGCTAGTAAACCTCATTCTAGACTTTTGTAAACCTTCTCACTCTAGACTCTCTCTCTCAACCTCTGTATCATATTTTCCTTCTTTTTTTTTTTTTTTTTTTTGTCTCTGAGTACTGAAGGGGAATTCTGAATAATTTCTTCAAATCTGTCTTCCACTTAATTTACTCTGTGTCTCAAGTGCTGCTCTGTTGAACTTTTTCCATGAGTTCCTTTATTTATCATTTCAAGAAATTCTGGCCCATTACATTTCATATCCACTTGGTGATTTCCTTAGTCTCTTATTTCTTGCTCATATCTGCAAATTTCTTTTTTATTTACCACGCTAAAGTAACTCTTTAGAGATTACAGACTTTCATGTGTGGCCATTCCAGAATATGAAATCTCCGCAGGTCTGATTCTGCCATCTGTTTTTTCTTCTGATTAGTACTCATGCTGCCTTGTTTGCTGTTTTTAATGTCATTTTCTGTGAGGTGCTCACTCATTTTCCTTTGAACTTTGTCTTTGACAATCATTTGAGATCTAGCTTGATGCTGATTTTTCCAGAGACTATTAATTGGTCTATCAATTAACTTGTGCAGTTGTCTGGAGTGAAAGCCAACCAGAAACACTTCAAACTAATTTTCTACCTAAAGTTTTTCTGGCTACCCAAGTGGCATGAATGCAGACTGCAAACCTATGTGAGGTCCTGCTTTGGGTCACAAATGTTCATTCTACACAGCCCAAGGTCAAGTTGCCTGGCGGCCTCTTCTGTATTGTGTGTGTATTTCTGATTCACTGAAGGTGGAGATTTTTGGAGTACCAACTTTTTTTTTACATAGGAGCTAGAGTGTTATCCTGCACCCTGTGCAACTTTCATGGGGGCATTTAAAATCTCTAGGAACTAGCAGGAACACTCAGGGCAAAAGTCAATTTTTTGCTATTTTGGGTTGTTTTGGCCTTTGAGGAATACTTCCAGCTGTACCAGCCAGTTGTACCAACTCTGCAGTTTGTGTCTGTTTTTATATTTGAAATTGTATCCAGCATGTTAGTTGTTTCAGTTGGCATGGTCAAGTAGTATATCTGATCTGCCATATTACTAGAATGTGCGGCAGGGCTGGGATTACTATTCTTTTGTCACGGAAGTGTAAATCAGTGCTCAGAGAGGACATGGAAGTGGCCATAGTCACAGCACTAGCAGGTGACAGAGGCAAGGAATATGTCCCTCTCCCCTTGCCGTCTGTCTCCCGCCTTCCCTATCCCCAGCATAACTGCTGAACATTTTTCCAGGATTAAACTTTATGTTCACATAGGATATGAGTTCCTACCAGAATGCTTTAAATAGCTGGACAGTCTTTGTAAAATTTGTTTATGAATCTATTGTTTATCTTCTTTGAGAGAGGAAATGGCTTCTGCATATTTCGTGGCTTGTGTCTCCGGGCGGTCATCAGCAATTTCCCTGCTTCATTCCTACTTCACAAAGGCCCGGGGACCCAGAGCCAGGCCCTGCACTCCTCCCGCGCCAGCTTCCTCTCGTCCTCATGCTGCTCTCTCCTCACTTTCTTCCCTCTGGAGTCTCTTCTCTGCCCCCCTTTCTACCACCCTCCCTGCTTTGATCTTCCTGTCTGCTGGTGGTGTGCCTTCCATCACAGGGGACTCACGGCACACGAGCTCCAGTTTTTTCATCTGTAACATGGAGACGAGAGATGGAGCTGTTCAGGGTGAAAGTGGATGGTGTGTGGAGTGCTCAAAATAAAAGCCTGGTGTGGCCAGTACTCAGGGGGAGCAGTCAACATCGTTAGGATTGAAGGCAGCCCCTCCAGGGTCCACTCTCTTCCTCAGTGGTGCTTTTCAGTTGACAGAGCTGGTTTCTGAAATGTGCAAAAATCTAGGGTCCCTGTGAGAACTTCAGCCTCATTACTAGGTCCTTGAACCTGGAGTATTCTTGGAATTACCTGAGGAAAAACAGACACACTGGTGTGTGGTTGGTGTTTATAGAAACTATAAAACGTGGGTTCTGCAGTGAGATGCCCAGTGTCTCAACACCTCACGCCAGTCATGCCCTCTGTCATGGGCCTTGCCGGGACTAAATCCGTAGGCTGCCTCCCACTGGGGGTTCCCCCGTCTGGGGCCCCCCCAGGTCAGGGGGTGGGATGATCACCCTGATGGAAACTTGGGTGGGACGGAGTCTTCACTGTCCATTTTACTTCTGTTCCTATAGCTGATGTGACTCTATTTCACACACTCCCTTCTAGTAACTGGCTTTATATTGCTTTCAGATTTGTATAATTTCCTGATTTCATAGTTATCAGACATCAACTTTGTTTCAATACCTGCTGTTTGTAGTGCTTGGGACTTGGTACAGTGGACAAATGGTATAAAAAGGGCCATCACTTTGACCCTAAAGGCAAAAAAAAAAAAAAAAGCATCAAATCTAAAACAGCTACATAAAATCAAGTGTCACACCTTCAGAGTGGGTTCCAGGGAAGCCACACACTGCACACACTGTGCCCTGGGGTGGTCAGGGAGGGTTCCCTGGAGAAGCAGGGAGAAAGAATGGGGCTGACCAGAGTGGGGAGCCCAGAAATGGGGGATGTGAAATGAGGTGTAGAGAGACCCAGACTGGTGCTTCTACACTCACAGATGACTTCAGTGGCCCCTTATTGGGACGCACCCACCACCCCCAGCACACTGAAAGCTCCGAGCAGTCCTGCAACTCACGTTTGACTGTGTCTCAGCAGGAACTGACTTCCCAAGTGCGTTTGACTACTCCTGACTGATGAACGTGGTGATCTTAAATGGATTTGCATTTGCCTTCTGTCTCTCTGATAAATACTCCAGTTCACAGTGAACACAAAAATGTACTCAGAATCAACCATTTATCTTCTTTCTCCAAGTACTGCTCTCAGTGTCTAGAAGGGTGAGGGTTTCTCACAGACTGACACTGTGCCTAGCAAGGAGCTGCTTTGTTCTCCAAGATGATGCTGACCTTCTCCCAGATGAGGGACCGACCCACCCACCCCCACCCCTGCCTGCAAACCTCAAAGTCTATTAGCAGCCGCTCTCCAGATTATGATTCATGCTTCCTGTCCCTCCTTCATTCTAGTTACTGAGCGCTACGAGCCAAGATTGATGGCTTACACCGTCCAGCTGGCCTTGCTCATAGGATCCCAACTGATAGATTAAAAATATTGGTCGGTGACACCCCAGGTTGAGTTCTCATTGTTAGCTGAACCCTACACGGGGAAACCACAGGTTGTCCCAGATGCGATGTGGAAGTCAGCACACACCATGTCTGGAGCTCTCTGAGAAGTTTGGGGTGTTGGGATTCCTTTGTTTGCAGAGCCCCTTGAAAGCCAACAGAAATATATTCTAAATGGCCTATTTTTGTATTTGCTAACCTGTCTTTTAGGACAGTTTTAGGGGTGGATCATTGAAAACCAACATGCATTTATACTACAATTTCACCACTGAATAAACTGAGTCTTTCATAAAAGTGCTGCTCTGGAATTGACTGTCAGCTCCACCTCAGATTCTACTAGTCAGGCACATTATTCAATTTTTAAACATGAAATACCTAGAGCTACGGTCCGCTCTGATACCCACCTGCTCTCTCTCTTTCTCTTTCCGTTGCCCAAAAATGGCAAAGCTGAGAGGCACATCCAGGTGTGCCGATTCCTAGCACTCTTCACCCTGCTGCCCCACGCCCCAGAGGGTGGGGGTCAGGTCAGCCATGGACACCCCACTGCCTCTGTATCCGGGCTCAGGCTTGTCCGGTGTCTGAGGGACAGACAGGGCCCGTGGATGTTTACCCTGAAGAGCCCTCCAAGGTGGGAGCCCAGGGACCCCCTCACAGCCCCACAGTCCACAGCCTCATTCAGCGGAAGCTGAGTCTGAGGTGCAGGGAGGGGAAGTCATTTGCCCAACAAGGTCACAGGGCCGGTCTCCTTCTCTGTTTGGTCTGAGTTATCTTTATATTGGGTTTGCATTTCCTGAATACGCAGCATCTGGTGGGGGTGGGAGGTGCAGGGCAGGGGAAGTGGGCTTAAAAGAACCCCTTCTGAGAATGTTTAAATTTCCTGTGAGTGTCCCATGAAGAGGGAGATAATCTATGTGCAAATAATCAAGAAGAGGTGGGGGGAGCCTTGGTTTAGGTCCAGAAGCCCAAGAGTGAAGGGGAAAAGGACAAAATGAAAGCTTTTCAGAGAATTTTTTATCTATGGAATGGAAATAAATAGGAGTTTGCTTCTTTGCTTTCAGTGATGTCTTCTTGTCTTTTGGAGGCCGCCCAAGTCTTATGGAGGCTTTAGTTTCTTTGCCGGGGCAGTGGTTTTATGGGCACTGGGGGGCTCTGGCCTTGGTCGCGTGGTCTTAGACTCCGGCTCCCTGAGGTTTGCTCCTGCCGCACATGTCCTGGGGCCGTATCTCCCTGCCTGCAGGCTTCCGTGACTACAAGCCCTTGGTGGGTCTGCCTTGCCGAAGAACCCAGAGAAGGTCTTGTTTGCCCATCACACCTGGGGGCAGATGTGGGCCACCAGCGCCACCCTGGGCCTGCTTCCCTGGGATCAGCCTGCCAGGCAGTGCACCCTAAGTTCCTGAAAGGGGGGTGCTTTATATGTCCTCGAGTTGGATCAGCCTGTCAGTCTTTTACGTAGTCATATCTTTTGGCGGGACGTTTTCTCACCACCATGTGGGCATGTGATGCACTCACTCTCCACTAGGGTTCCCACACAAATGTCCCCTGGGGTTTTTGTTTAAGCAGACCCAAGGGCTGTAATTATGAAAAGTAAAGAAATGGCCAATATGGACAGAGTTACTGCCAATTTCCTGCAATCTGAGAGCTGGTAACCATTTCCTTGAAACAGAAAAGGAAGTAGGCTCTCTCCTTATCTGGTGGCACGGAGGGAATGAAATGACTTTGGGTAACTAAGATGCACCCCTTAAAGCTCTTTTCTTTCTTTTTTTTTTTTAAAGATTTATTTTATTTATTCATACAGAACTGGGGTACAGGCCAGAGATGCGGAGAGTGAGAGGAGCCACCAGAGACAGAGTGGGGAGCAGAACAGGCAGATGGATGAAGTACACTGCTGAGGGGAGCAGTGGGCAGTCAGGAGAGGTCTGCCTCGCCATGTGGATCTCCTCTGAGGCAGGCAGGGATTGAACTCATGCAAAAGTGGCTTAGGCTTCTTAGTGCTGTGCTTTAACCAGCTGCGCCACCAGGGAGGCCCCAAAGCTCTTTTCTTTTTTTATGATAACCACAGATATCAGCAAGTTCTCCATGCCTTCTAAATCATTCTTTTTTAATTACTATAATATATACACACACACACACACACACATCATTCTTAATAAATCATTCTTTTTTTCCCTTCGGGGGTCTTGAACTTCTTGACAGCTAGACCCTAAAAATCAAATCCCCTGACACACACACACCCCACACACATTATCAGTAACCATATTTGAACCTGACCTGATCTCTGGCCACACTCAGTCCTAAGGCACCTCCTGAATTTGCACTGACCCCCAGAGTCCCAGACCTCTCTCCAAGGGAAAACCCTCCTCCACAATGAGCATCTGCATTCTGCCATCTGAAGATGGTCAACAAGGCACTGAGCGCACGGGAGATGGGCTGTGGTGTGAGAGAAGTGGGGGTGCCCTGATGTAGCACTGTTCTTGGGGTGTCAGGAGAAGTCAGGGTATCAGCCCTGCACCAAAGGGCCTCGGACTGCTGAAGATTTCCAGCAGGTGGTTTTCTCTCTTCTTTGCTGTGTCCACTGCTCCGTGCACCGTTCTGTTACTGAAACCAAAGGAGGGTTGAAGGTTGCCCAAGAATGAAACAGCCAATCCAGTTAAATCATTGAGCTTGATCTAAACTGTACCCAAGTCAAAACAAAACTACATGATCCTCACCCCAGGTGGTGAGGCCTCACTGGATCTACACTGTCCCCTTACATTGAATGTTTCATCACCAAAATCAAGTGTGGTTATTTTTTTTTTTTTAAGATTATTCATGCGTACAGAGCTGGGATACAGGCCAGAAGTGCAGGGGGTGAGAGGCTTCACCAGAGGCAGAGTGGGGAGCAGAACAGGCAGATGTACTGAAACACACTGCTGAGGGGAGCAGCGGGTGAGGCAGGAGAGGTCTGCTGCCCACGTGGGTCACCTCCCTGCCTGGGGAATCAAACGCTTGCTGCAGTGGCTGCAGATACTTCCTAGTACTGAGCTTTAACCTGTTGCACCACCAGGGAGGGCCCCAGGTGTTGTTCTTTTACAGATGTTGAAATCAAAGTTAAAAAAAAAAAAGAAAAAGGTTAGACTTGCTTGCTTGTTACTCACTTTGCCAGTGGAAGGTTAAGATGTGAACTCCGGTCTTTTGAATCCAAAGCCAGTGCTCTTGGTACATCTGTGCTTCCCTTGAGAGAAGTTCTGATCAGTAAGGAAAGCTTTCTGGATAGCTGAAGCTGAACCCTTTAAACCTAGAAACAGGTTTATGTAGGTATGTGTAGGTACATCTGTCTACCCATATGTACACCTACTTCTTGGTCATTCTTCCAAGGCTCCAAATTCATGTCTACCTACTAGAAGACTGAAGTTGGCTAAGAACTGTCTATACTATGGTGGATAAACTAGCTGTCCTTGTTCCTTCACAAATGTTAAGTTGGAGGGATCTAGCCAGGGGAGAAATAGTTTCGTGCTAATCAGACTCCCAGCGGGAACAAGGGGGACTGCAGAAAATCAAAGAGAACCTCAACCTTTGGCATCAGAGACCTACACCTTTGTCACTAACGATGTGACCTTGGGCAGGTCATCCACTACGTGTTAATTTTCTCATCTTTCAAAGACAAACAATTTTGAGTCACGGATGTGTTATGGGACTAAATAAATAGTGTATGTGTGTGCTTTGCATGGCACTTTCCAGAATGTCGCTATTGGTCACACACACCCTCCCAAGAGTCCTGATGTCCTTGTCAGAGACTCCATTCTGGACCACAGCGACTGGTCATCTCTGAGCTCCAGAGATGCCGAGAAATCTCTCCTCCGTCACCAGGACAGGCTTTGCCAGGTCTGGAACTGATGTTTTCTCCACAGTGCTGCAGACAAGCTGGAGACATGGCTGTGGGCTTCTTACTTTTCTCTTCAGAAAAAAGAGAAAGGAAGAAAAGAAAAGGAAGAAAATGAAAAATTACCTTTTTTTCACTTGTGGCTTTTTTCCTTTCTCCCCTCCTTGTCTTGAGTAGAATTGCCACTTTACTATTTTTTTAATTACAAAAAAAATAATTCTCTTGTGATGGAACATAATACTTAGACATATGGAACTGACAGCTGATGGATATGTTGTCAATACACCTTCAACACAAATCATGTTCCAGGGGTCGGTGGGGAAGAGATTTGTGTGTAAATGTGTGTGTGTGCAAACGTGTGTGTGTGTGTGTGTACTCACATTTGGGTGGCTTCATGTGACTGCAGAGGGCCTGGTGACCCCCTCAAGAACAGCTCCTGTGGAAGGCTCACGCCAGAGATGGTCAGCCCTCCTAGGCAGGAGCAGAGGTCACCCCCTCTTCTACCGTGAATCAAAGCATCGTTAACGTGTTAGCTGTGTAAACACAGGCTCTCTGTCCTCTCCCCTTCCCTTTCTCCTCAGTGCCTGGTAGGCACCCTGTGTTATACTGACCCCTGAAGACAGCTGATGCACAGTCTGAGGGCAGCAGGTCACACAGTTGGGAACAGTGGGCATAATGAAGCCGCGCGGACTGAGCGCAAGGCCTTCCCTGTCTTGCTCTGCAGCTTTCTTCCTTATGTCCCCGCCTTCACAGACTACCCATTGTCAGGGGACTCAGGACCCTCTCCAAGCCCTCAAGACTCCTGTGCAGTTGCCTCAGTGACAGCTCCTGTTATTGGTTTCAAATGAAACTGAACTTCCCAAGTGCCTTCCCTGCCCCGTCGTTACAGGTGCAACCTGACTTCTGGGCATCATCTTGCTACTTCCCTTCAGCACCCCATGCCTGTTCCATTGTTAAGTCCTATCAGCTTCACCCCGAAGTTCCCTAACATCATCACCCTGGTCCATCTGGCCTGGTTCATCATCCTCCTGGAGTCCATCGTCCACCAGGGTCCACAAATTGAGGCCCATATGCCAAATCCTGCTTTGGCCTGATCACATACAGCCCGTGAGCTTTGTATGTGTCTGTGCATATGAATAGTTGATATGGAAACACTGACTTTGAACCCCAATTAAGCAAAATGTTACTCGTCAAAAAATAATTCCATTCTTCTCATGAACAGATCAGTATCAACAAAATTATACTCAGTTACTACTATATTGTGTGAACCCCAAACATTTGTAGAAATGTTTCTTCTCTTCTTTATGTAAGTGTCTGTCTACATCACGACCTTGATTTTGCCTCTTGACTGCGAAGTCTAGAGTATGTACCATCTGTGTACAGGAGGGGTTTGCTGACCCGTCGTCTACTCTGTACCCTTTCCAAAAGGCAAATCCAGGGCCTTCCTAGAGGCACAAGGGATTAAGTCTCAGCACTATGAAGGTACCGGCAGCCACTGCAGCACGAGTTCGATCCCCGGCCAGGGAGGTGACCCACATGGCACGGCAGACCCCACCCGCTGCTCCCCTCAGCAGTGTATTTCAGTCTGCCTGTTCTGCTCCCCACTTTGTCTCTGGTGAATCCTCTCAACCCCCCTTTTCCACACCTCAGCCTCCACCCAAGCTCTTGTGTACATAAATAAAAATAAGATCTTTACAAGAAAAGTCAAATCCCATCCGTCACACGTGGTTGAGCACATGCACACACACTGCTCAAAACATTTGCGTGATTCCCCATTGCTCTTAGTGTGAAGATAAAAACCCTTGCCCTCCAGAGTGGCCTGGCCCTAACCTCTCCGGTCGTCACCATGACTCTCATCCCACAGTCCAGCTCACCTGGACCTCTTTATCTCCTTATGTCTACCATGTTCTCCACCCACCACCGACCTTTGCCTGTACTGTCCTTGACTCTGTGGAACTTTCTCCCTATTTAAGTCCCAGTCATTTGGATCATTGCAGCACTGTTGCTTCCTCAGAGGATCCTTCCCTGACCTTCCTGCTGAGGTGACAGCCCTTTATTACAGCCGTCACCAGTCATAGAATTCGTATTGAGTCTGCACCCCACCCCCGCAGATTACAGGTCCCAGGAGCTGACTCTGTCGTAGACCCACTGTTCCTGATACATGGGGGGCACTTGACATTTCCTGGTAGCGAATGGCAGAGAACCAAGGCAGTCTTCATACTAGATGTTCAACGGAGGAGATGGGGATGGCGAATGGAGAAAGGGACTTCAGGCAGAGCGACAGCGTTTTAGAATCTGTAGCTGCACAGGGAAGTGCTCGGGGTGTGTGTGGTGACTGGTTGGGGGTGAGCGGGCAACAGCAGGTGAGGCCAGGCTGGGAGAGGCCTCATGTGGCAGGCAATGCTGCCTGGACACTTATGCGCTGGAGGTAAGGGGTGGAGGGCTGCAGGGGTGAGACCACCTCTTAAGAGGCTGCCCCACAGCTTGGGCAGTGGGAACAGAGAGGACAGCCTGGGAATGCTCTGAGAGGACACAGGGAAGTGGACGCTGGGAGTCCCAGCTTTGCAACTCGGGCTCCTCCTGTCTTTCAGATGAGTGAACAGAGGGCAGGGGTGGAAGGGTGAAACTTGTTGGGGGCCTGGAAATGGGGGCCTGTGAAGCAGGATTACGGTCACCTGTGGAAACAAGGCCTTGTAGGTTTAGTTCGTGTACTTTGATCTTTTCCCTCCTTTTGAAAGTACAGAGGGCCACCATGCCCCTAGCTATTGAGGGGTCCACCTCAACTGGGAACACCCAGGGGCTCAGACTGGGGATTTATACTCCAAACAGCTCCAGGGGACTGGGGGTTGGGGGGGGGCTAATAGGACACTGGAAAGAGACCTTTCCTCATCCTTTTCCTAAAACGTGACTCTAAATACCGGTGCTCTCAGAAATCACACCTGGAAGGAAGGTCTTTGAAAAAAAGGTCCAGTCACTTCTGAAAGTGTTTGTTAAAGCACCACCTGCACCACCAGGCACCCAGCTCTCTGGGCCCCACCCCCACCTGGCCCTCATTTCCCCTCCTCCCCCCTGAGTCTGTGACCTATAGATACACATATGGCCAAGATGAACCAAGGCTCAGGGCCACCAGGTGAAATTCAGCAGCATCATGCTTCCTTGTAGCATCATTTACAAGACAATGTCACACACAGGTGAACTGATCATCCATGATGGCTCCCCAACACCCCCCAGCCCCATGCAGAACCCTCTCCCACAAGGGAAGTCAGGGACTCAGCCAGCCCCAGGCTGGTTTCCCAAACCTGTTTATGCAAGTTGTATGTGTTATTGTAATTGCATAAATGAATTAGATGTGATGTGAGCCAATGACCCTTGAATATAAAAAAAAAGAAAGAGAAATGCTGTTTCTAGGAAAAATAGGCAGAATGCTTTGGAAAGAATTATTAAAAGCAAAGAATTACCAAGAGAAAAATACTGCCAAGTTAGGTGTGAACAAGACAATTTCTGCAGACTGGCGCTAGAGGGAGAGAGAATATAAGCTTGTCAGAGCTCTGAGTCTCCGCTTCTTTGCCGGTGTCCTCAGCTCTGGCTCCCCTTTACAAAGACGGAACCCAAAGATGGTTCGTTTATCTCTTATGTGGTAGTTTAGGCATAAAAGGCAAATGCAAAGCTCTGTTCAGTTCCGTGAGCAAAAGGGGGAAATTAAAAGCCTGGACCATACCTCAAAAGACTAGTAAGGTATTTATGTTTTACATTTAGATAAAACTGTAAGGCACAAATACTGCTTTCATGTGTGCATGCAGGTTTTTCCACTGTTTGATGTCCTCTGTTTACTTATTGAAAAGTAGTTCCCATGCTTCAAAAGTTTAGAAAAATATAAAAACCTATAAAATGAAAGGGCTCCTCCCACTTGTCTTTATCACTGTTGGTTCAGATTTCACCCACCCCCACAGACAATACTTACGCATTTCTTGGATACTTCCAGATTTTCTTTGTGTGTGTTATGATTATACTTTTATTTCTATTTTTCTTAGCATATTTTTATTTATTAGGTTTTCTAAGGGGGGAGTTTTTTTGTTTTTTTTTAATTATTTAATATTTTTAATATATTCACTATATCATCCTTCATTTTTGTACAATGTATGATTTCCCCATGAAAGTCCCACACCCATTCCCCCATGCACCATCACTGTGCTCTTCCCACCCCTGTCCTGGTCGTTCTCCTGCCTCTACCCCTACAGAATGCCCAAAAATAGATGTCTGGATCAAGAAGACGTGGTATATTTGCACAGTGGAATATTACTTTGCCGTCAAAAGTATAGACTCATGGCCTTCACAGCAACATGGATGGATCTGAAAGGGATTATGTTCAACAAAATAAGCCAGAAAGAAAAAGAAAAATATTGAATGGTCTCACTTACAGGAGGAATAGAGAGAGAAAAAGTAATTAGAGAAAAAAAAGTAAAAATCAACATCATCAGGCAACTATAGATCAGATTTTCTTTATGTATAAGCAGCTATGAGTACACATTCAACCCTCATTCTTTTCGGCTCTGTATCTGCGGATTCTCCCACTCTCTATAACGTATGTGTAACCTAGCAGTGTCCTTCTGTGCTTTCACGGTCATGGTGACTTGCATGGAGCAGTGAAAATTTTGGTTACCTCCCAGCTGAGGTTAATCAGAGTGACATTGCCTTCTTGTTTCAATTTTCATACCATAAATTTGTCATGGTGTATTTTTTGCCAGGTTTTTCATACTTTTGTCCATTTTCTTGTTGATTTTGCTGCCTAAAATGCTCCCACTTGTAGTGCTGAAAGGATGGCCAGTGTTCCCCAGTGTAAATGGGCTGTGATGTGCCTGCTGGAGAAAATACATGGCAGGTGAGCTTCATTCAGGCCTGGGTTACTGTGCTGCTGGCCAGGAATTCAACAGTGAGTCAGCAATAGCTGTTAAGTAAGTTGTCTTTAAACAAAAAACATATAAAACAAGGTTATATGTTGAGCAGTTGATGAAATGCTATGACCAGAGGTTCACAGGAATCTAACCTGTACTTCTGACTCA
>NW_004567102.1:9060687-9064332 GCF_000260355.1 Condylura cristata | reverse complement strand
GCCTGGCCTGAGGTCAGCACCCAGAGCTGTTAGCTGTTCTCATCATTCTTCTTCCCCGTTTGCTCAGCAGGGCCATCATCTCACGCAGCAGCATGGCCCTCTTTGTGCCTTTCCGGCTCCACACTTCAGCCCACCCCACCCACTTGGAAGCAGAGGATGCCTGGGAGTGTGGGACGTGGTTATGCTTTCGTGCAGTTCAAGGCTTAACGTGGACCACCCAGCTCCCTGAGCAGGGGATTGTCTCCTTCGCATCCTCATCCTTAGCCAGGCACATAGTTGGTGGATGTTGGACAGACTTACCATATTCCGTAAACATTGAATGAATCCACTGTGGCCCAAACTGTACCTCACTGGAAGAGGACAGTAAAACAGAAGTATGAAGACATAACCCCACTCTTATACAACTTAAAATCTAGTTTTGGTTAAAAATAGAATGTCGGGCCCTCCTTGGTGGCGCAGTGGGTTAAATACAGCACTAAGAAGCTAAAGCCACTTCAGCAGGAGTTCGATCCCCACCCTGGAGGTGACCACATGGCACAGCAGACCTTTCCTGACTCGCCCGCTGCTCCCCTCAGCAGTGTACTTCATCAGTTGGCCTGTTCTGCTCCCCACTCTGTCTCTGGTGAAGCCTCTCACCGCCCCCGCACCTCTGACCTGTACCCCAGGTCTGTATGCATTAAAAAAAAAAAAAACCTTGGTCCTTTAAAAAAAAAAAAAAAACAGAACGTTGAGGTGCCTAAGCTTGTGCAGCCATACTTTCTGTCAGCACCCACATTTGGGCCTGTAAATCCTTCATCGGAGGCTTGGTCCTCACCCTCCTCCTCCCAGAAATGGGGCCCCGTTTCTGCCCTCTCATTTCAGCTACAGGGACCCCTGATAGATGCATTCTTTTGGCCCCCAGGTCTTGTCTAGTAACCAGAGGAAGTTGTTTTGGAAAGAATTTGGGACCGTGAGACAAGGGGGTGCCAGTGACCAACCAGATGTCTGTCGTGAGCAAGTCCAGACAGGTTTGGAGGCTTCGGGTGGGGGATGTAAAGTATTACCAGGGAAGGGAACAAAGCCAGCACAGGGCAGCATATCCTCTTGATTCCTTGAGTGGCGCAGAAGCCATTGGTGGATGGAATCCAGTCTTTGGGGTCCTTCCAGGCTGTGCACACAAGCTCTTAACGGCAGGAATCCCAGGTGAGGAGTGGTAGGAGGAGAAGAGGTGTACTTCTTACACTCCCAGAAGCATCTGTATTTCAAAGTATACAGCTTTCTTAGTCTTGATGTGTGGGGATTTGAAAGAAGGGGCTCCCACAAAACCAACCTCAGCAGCCCTCAGTAGTGTGACTTCCAGAGGTCTCCCCACTTTGTTCATTCTGAGCTTCCTTTGCCTCAGCAGCTTTGCAGGACCCTGGTAGCCTGCTCAGACACATCAGGTGCAAAACTCCCCACGGGCCTTTGGAGGAGGAGCCGTCTGATTGAGAGGACTGGCCTCCTACCACACAACCAAGGACAAGCGAGTCAGCCTGGCCAGTCTAGCCTGGGGGGCTGAAGAGGGCCATGGGAAATTGGAGGTGACCTCTGAGGCTCTCTGACTTCACGAGTAAATGCCGACCGAGCAGTGTGGCAGGCATGAGGCACAGGATGGGCCCAGGGATGAGCAGATGCCCTCGGAGAGTTCACACTGCTGGTGACCTTTTCTAGGAGCGACCAGGGCCCAGTCCCCAGGGGCCTGGAGGAGGGAGCAGCTCATGATGTGCCTCTGGGAAGGCCGCCAGCCCATCCCCGTGTGTGTTCCTTGGCTCCCACCATTCCCTCAAAAGTCTTAGGACTCTGAGCCAGGAAAGGCTGGCCCCCTTCTCTTACTAGCGAAGAGCTCAAGGCCCAGAATGCCCCAGGATGTGACCAGTGTTTGCTACTTCTGTTTACAGAAGTAAATGCCTGAGTGTGACACTGATGTCATAACCTGGGGGGCAGGAGAGCTGACAGAGACTGACAGACACCCCAAGCCCAAGAATGCCAGTGCACAGTTATTTTACACATGAGGACCAGGACTGACTGTCATTCTGAATCGTGAGCTTTTTTCTAGAAAGTAGAGGGTGGTTTCGCCCCGTCACCCACCCCTTTACTGGGGTCTTGGGTATCGAGTCTTTTATACAGTCCTAGGATTTTAAGGCTACAGACCAAAGCCAAGCCAGCTGCTCCATTTGGTACTGAATATTTTACCCCGTAACCACAGCAGCCTACCCAGACTCTGGGGCGTGGATCAGCAGGCAGCACTCCCCTTCATGTTCCCCTGCACAAGAAGCCAGTCTGTGCTGCTCCCCTTTTGGGAGCTCTCAGGGCAGCATGGCCTCAGGTGCTGTGTGTGGAGCTTGAGTGATAGGAATGGAGCACTCAGGTGCATGACTTGTGTGTTCTTTGAATTAAGATTCACTGAGGCTAGAGGTGAGGCCAAGGAGGCCAGCTGGACCTACCAGCAGCCACGTCCCCTCCATTTTCATCCCCCACACTCCCTGGCACTTAGCTGGGGTGACTAAAGAGAACTTTCCCATTCTTTCAGCCCTGCCCTGCCCTGCCCTACCCAGGACAGCTGCAGGGATGGGGATCCTTATTTTGGCTGCAGTCCCAAGTGCTGATTCACAAGGCCTTCGCCCCAAGTCCTTGCGGGGTAGGTGTGGAGGACTCTCCCTGCAGGCCCAGCCCTAAACCCCTCCAGCCCGACAGCTAGCAGTGGCCATCTTAGAACCCCAGTGGCAAGGGTCTACATCAGATCCCCATTCCCCACCCCCAGGACCTCCTCTGCCCCTTTCTGGTCAAATCCCATGGCATCTTTAAGGTCAGAGATTAAAGACACAGTTTTGTGGGATGGTCACTCCCCTAACAGAGTCTTGGTAGGTCCACAGTGCGGGTTTGTATGACAGGATATAAACGACAAGGCAGGGCACAAATGCCATCTCTGGGTTGTGAGGTTCCCAGTATACAGGCTGTAAGTGTCAGGAGGTCAGCGACCATGACCTAGTCAAGCCTGGCTCCAAGTAGACCTTCAGTATGGTGCTGGCTGATTCTGGAATCCTCCTAACCTCCTTAGGAGAAACTTGTGATTGTGAAGGACACAGAATCTGGGTCACTCAGGGACTCGTGAGTTGTTCAGGTGTCTCCCCTGCCCTGACTTTTCTCTGGAGACCTCTTGTCAACCTCCAGCTCCTAGAGAGCCTGAGTGCATCATATTTACAAAGGTAGTGCCCAGTCTCCCTACCTTGCCCTCGCCGTTGATGGGAGAAGGCGCTTTGAAAACCTGTATCTAGGAATATGTCAACCACGTACACTCAAATCACAGCTCCTTCCTCCAAGAAGCCACCCTAGACTCCTGCAGTCTGCTTCTCTCTCTGCATCCTCAGCATCACACCACGCTGGGCCCCATAGGGAGGGAGAGAAGTGGTATGTGGCAGTCACGTGAGGATGTTAACTCCCTAGTGGAAAACTAGTGCTTACCCAGCAGAGAGGCCAGTGCCATGCCGGAACCTGCACACCAGACAATGAGATAAGGTAGTGCTCCTTTACACCCAGTTTCTGTTCGCTACAGTCCAAAAATACTATGTACAGGAATATACTTTGAGAGGGAGAAGCCACAGTCACATCTTTTTTTTTTTTTTTTAA
>NW_004567102.1:9020904-9060207 GCF_000260355.1 Condylura cristata | reverse complement strand
AAGTACACTGCTGAGGGGAGCAGCAGGCGGATCAGAGAGGTCTGCCGCGCCATGCGGGTCACTTCCGGGGCAGGCGGGGATCAAACATACACAGAAGCAGCTGTGGCCAGCTTGCAGTGCTGCATCCTAACCCATTGCACCTGATTTATAAACTAGGCTTTGCATAGGCATGCATATTTGGGAGGGAAGCATATATATAGGGTTTGGTATTATCTATATTTTCAGGAATCTGCTGGGAGTCTTAGAACATATTGCCCCAGAGATAAGGTGGGGACCTGGTGTAGCTCCAGTGGTCCACGGGAAGCCAAGTCCAGGCTCTTCATTTCACATGTTCCCCGTTGTGAGTCAGGCTTCCTGGTTCCCAGGACTTGGAAGGAGCAATGAGTATCCCCAGTAAGAAGGAAAGAATAAATGCACCTTGTTGCCCAAAGGAAGCCTCGAAAACCCTCCCCCTGCCCAGAGTGGATCAGTCCCAGGGCAGGGAGCAGTGGGGTCAAAGGAACAGGAGCCAGTCACTGCTTGAAGGAAGATTCGGGCGTTCATCGCTGTTGTTGGCAGAACTTGTCCACGGTAATTGGGTTACTGGATTATAAAATCCCCACCGGCTTTATTTAGACGACTGATCAGAAAGCGTTTGGAACAACAACGTCACTGTGAAGGAGACCACGAACCATGAGCCCACATCTTGGAGAACTGCCCTTGGCTTCTGTCTGCTTTGGGAAGTTGGGCAGAGAGCTGGAGTAAGAGGGGTCCCCCGGGAATCGAAGTTAAGCTCCTTTGACAAACCTGAGAGGAAGGCCTGACCCAAACCCACGCCGAGTTATTTGGGGAATTGTATATATAGT
Organism: Condylura cristata; assembly: GCF_000260355.1. Taxonomy (NCBI): domain Eukaryota; kingdom Metazoa; phylum Chordata; class Mammalia; order Eulipotyphla; family Talpidae; genus Condylura; species Condylura cristata. The sequence goes on along the minus strand of NW_004567102.1, from coordinate 9,059,362 downwards.
CTGAATGAGGATCCAGTGTCGGAAAAAGGAAAATCTCTTTGGTTTTTCTTCCTCAAACACGCGGTGGTGGTCTGGCAGGGGCTGAGCGTTACCCCTTCTGAATTATAAGCAAACAAAGTCCCACTGAGACTTTGGCCAAAGTCAACTTCCTCCCTCCCTCTCTCTCTCTCTGGTTCAAAGGATGGTCCTTCCCGACACACATCCTCCTTGCAGACTCTTCCCTCTCCTGGTGTGCCTTAGGGTATGGAGGGAGGGGAGAGGCCTTTGATGCGCTAGAACAAGGGTCAGCCAACTCTGGCTCCTGCCCAACCCAACGCAGTCAAGCCCATGAGACTTGTGAGCTGTGGAGGGTTTTTAAATGGATAAGGAAAAAGCAAAAGAAAAATGTATTTCTTGACAATGTGAAAGTTACATGAAATTAAAATCTCGGTGTCCAGTAATAACCCAACTGGTCTGGCTCAGCCCCTGCCAGACCACCGCTGCGCATGTGAGGAAGAAAAACCAAAGAGGGACGCGGGCACCCTCATTAATATATTGCCTGTGGCTGCTTTCATACCGCAGCTGCAGAGTTGATGCAGATCATATGACTTGCAAAAGCTGGACATACTTATGAGCTGGGCCTGGACAGAAAATCCCCCATGCTGGGAGATCCACATGGAGACTTACTGTTATCCACCACCCTCCATGAATCTGGCACTTGATAGCACTGTGACCTCATCTGAAAACCCTAAACCCATGGTAGAAGTATGGAAGCCTGAGTCTCCTTTGTCTCAGTGTTTTAGTTCAGAAAGTGTTTATCAGTGTCTGCTCTGGCACAGTCCCTAGAGACACAAGACAGGCAGGAAGCTGTCCGGACACCGAAAGCAGGTTGTTCTGCAGTGATGTTTCCTGCGGAGCGTACTCGGCACCGTGGGGTCTGAGTGGGCAGGTATTTCCTGAACCCACTCTGGAATCCTGGAGTCTTGCTCTAAGGGAGATATTGGCCCAAGAAATGTGAAAGTAGTAGTTCTATTCATTAGTCCTGAATGAAAAAACTCCTGGTGCCAGTTACCCAATAGGAAATGTATATAATGAGCAAAGCAGTTATTACTTTATTAGAAAATAATAGACTTGAGTTCCAGGTTAGAATTATAGTAATTCTGAGATTGACTAACCCACCAATACCAGTTTCCAGGTTTTAAATATGTTAAAAAATACCATGTGATAAGATGCTGAACTGTGGCTCCGTATGCTTCCTTCTTTGTATAAAAGGTGAGTGGGAATATGTACAACATCCCTGTCTGAGCATGAGATGTCTCTAGATACACAGGAACCTACCAAATGTCCTAAGAGGGTTACCAGGTGTCTGGGGACAGGGGCAGGTAGGAGATTTTTCATATATAGCTTTTTTAAACCATTGGCTCTAATTTTTCACTCTAGTTTTAAGCATTAAATGGTAACATTTTTTGCCCATTTGTACTTTTTTGAATTTTGAACCATGTGATTATAATACTAAATTATATAAATTTAATATAAAACAAGTAGTATGTGGTTGCTCTATTCTTTCCTATGTCTTCCTAGGGAAGCTGTTTTCCCTCTCTTTCGTTCAACCTGTGGTTCTTTATTACTAACTAGTATGAACCATGCACTGTTCTAGACCCAGCTGTTACATCTCTGGGCCTCAACTTCTTCACCTGTAATGTGAAATGATTAAATGATCTCAAAGGCGATCTTGAACCAGAAAGGGCATCAGACTTGACAGGAGGACTCTAAAAACAGACTGTGGGGATCTACCTCCAAGTTCCAGATTTAGTGGGTCTGTGGATAGGGCCCAAGAATTAGCATTTATGAGAAGTTCCCCGGTGATGCAGGATGTTACTGGCCAGCGAACCACACTTTGGGAGTCCACCTCTGATTTTCTAGGATTCTGTGCTTAAAAGTAAACACCTTTCCAGTTCTGAAAATATCAAATAAAGGACTAGATTCCTGTAGCTCAGAACACAAAATTATCCCTCTTGCCCAGAAGTTAGGAACACTTAAAGCAGGCACAGCAACAGAAGTAAAGTTACCTGGCTTCTGTTCCACCTACAGGGACATGGTGAGAGATATGAAATCAGACCCTGATCAGTGTGGTCAGTTTCAACAAGTAATTCTTCCTCAGGAGAGATGCTTGGTAAAAGGCTTTCTAGGAAGATGAAATGGTGAGATTTAAGCCAAGCACAGCACTCTGAAATCACCAGGCCTAATGCTTACAGGATAACACTGTGTGATGTCTTTTTAAGGCAGCACATTCTTTATCCTTGAATATACAAGTTCCTGACAAAGACCTAGTGGCCAGCGTGGAAACCCTCACACCTGACTTCACGCCTCTGTACATTCATTCATTGATTCATTCACGCAACTAACATCAGCCCTCCATCAACAATCCTTTTGGGAGAGGAACAGTGTGCCAAACATTATGGTAGGCTTTGAGAAGAGAATGATAGTCAAACACAGGCATGATCCCTGCCCTGACAGAGGAAGATTCATGAATCAGTTGCACTAGTGGAAGTATAGAGGGAGGAGAGTGGCCTGGAGGAATGGAATATGGTTTTATGAGAACACCATAAACAGAAGGATCCAGAGGTATTATTGGGGTGGGGCCAGGGTAGACCTGGGAAAGTGTAATTCAAACCAAGATCTGAAGGATGCCCAGGATATGGCTAGAGGAATAGGGAGGGAAAAGTTGTCCACACTGGGAGGCCGTGCATGTGCAAAGGTTCTGGGGTAAGTTCAAGGAACCGAGAGACCAGAATGATTAGTAGTGGGAGGGAGGAAAGAATGGAGAAGGGGTAGGTTGTGGTGGTTAGTTAAGGGAGAGGGAGGGAGGGGTCAAGGCAGGACTTTGGAAGAGCATCCATACTGAAGATGATGTTGAGTTTGCCTTTGAACATGGAAGTGCTGAGTGACATAGATCAGGAACTCAAACCCCTCAGCTGGGGCAGTCATCAAGCATCCACAAGGTACATGTGATGGGTGAGGACATCAAGGGAGAAAACATACTGCCTCCTCAGAAAGGAAGGGGTCTCCTCATACTGGGTCATGAGCCCAGTAGGATGAGCATTTAAGAAAGGAGAATCCGTTCCCACTGACGACCTAAAAGGGTGGGTGGTCTCTATTTGCCTCTTCCTGCTCACCATTATCCACGTTCAGGTCCTTTTATTTTCTTTTAAGATTTGTTTATTTTTGCGTGCAAGAACTGGGGTACAGGCTAATGGTGCCGGGGGTGAGAGGACTCACCAGAGACAGAGTGGGGAGCAGAATAGACAGATCATACTGAGATACACTGCTGAGGGAATCAGTGGGCGAGGTAGGAGAGGTCTGCTGGGCCACGTGGGTCCCCTTCCTGGCCGGGGATTGAACTCACAGCTGCAGTGGCTGTGGATAGCATCATTGTGCTGCGCTTTAGCCCTTGAGCCACCAAGGAAGGCCCAAGTTCAGGTCTAATAAAGTCATGTTTGACCTGGGTGCTGCAAGAACCTGATCACCCATTACTTTTCATTTTATGCACACACAGATCACTTGGGTTCTACATAAAGGAAGATTCTGCGGTTGAAACCTGAGATTCTAAATTTCACAAGCTCTTAGGTGATACGCATCACATTTTGAGAACTGAGGGGAGTTGGTCTCCCTGCTTTTGAAGATCGGCGCCCTCACACCCAGCTTCCTGATCGGCCTGCCTGGGATCAGGAGCCCTCTATCACCCTCCGCCACTCGACACATAAAATGCCCTTTCAGGATCTGCTGCAGCCGCCTGTGGCCAGCCTTTGTTTCCTCTCTCTGCTTCTTTTATCTATCCTTCATTGCGTAGAGCCCCTCACTCTGAAGTTAGCCATCTCCTTTTCTTGTGGTTCAGAAAAGGGATATAGAGACTCACCAGGACAGCTTGCAGTTTTTCATGAAATTAAAAATCTACTGAGTGGTTTTTAAACTTTTCTGTCTAAAATCCCACATGAAAGTATTTTGTGAATCTATTTACTCCCTCACACATTTTTAAGTTTACATCTACATTTTTTTATCAAATGCTTGCAGAAGATGTGATTTCCAGTTTAATGTAAACATTGATATTTTTAAATAAAACTATTACATCACTGTTTATCCAGTGGAATCTAAACACCATAGCAATTTAATACCCACCATCAGTCACTTAAAAAAATGCATGAACACACTCTTTGTTAATAGTGTTCCTTTTTTCCTCCTTGAAATTTTATTTGTTTCACTTCCCCCATGAGATTTGATCCTAATGTAATAGATGCAGTATATCTTTATGCTGAGAACTCCTTCATTTGTTTCTGTCATATTTTTCCTTAGCAATTTTTTATGAAATTAAAACTTTTTAATTTCCTGCAATCCTAAAGCTCTAAGTATTAGAATTTTCTTCTGGTTGGAGTTACCGTTACATTTATTAATAGCACATAGTTGATCAAAATAACATAAATGTATTACTGATTTGGATAAATAATTAATAAACATAAAAACTCAAATTATATTTAAATGCTTCCCTTAGCGAGTTGGTGATGCTGGATGATTTTTTAAAATACGTCTTTTAATTGATGTTTAACATATTGAGTTGTCCCATAGTGCACATGCCAGGCACTTAGCACCCTGGTCCAGAAATAGAACATTGCTGGGACTGGCTTATTACTTCAGTTTGTCCATTTATCCATGGAAGATCATTATTTGTCACTACCATGAGACCAAGATCAGCATGGACTGTATTTGCAGTTTTCATGTCTATGTAATCAGTGAAAACCTTCATTCCTGTGACTGGCAACTGGGAAGATACGCTTTGTTCAAGCACAGTCACTCAGTTCTTGCACTGCTTCTGAGTTAGATGCCATAGTGATCTATCACTAACAGTTATAGTTTAGTTACTTCTATTAGGCCTCCTAGTAAAAAGAGCATTGCAAAGAAGGTTTACTACTCATTTAGCGCACATTATCTCAATTGCTGAATGTCCTCCTTGTGATGACTCGGAAGAGAGGGAGGTTTGTCCCTGCAGCAGTAAACCCCATTACTATACTGTCAGTAATCCCCATGGAATGGGGACAGGAGTTCCTTTTTGTTTTTTTTTTAAGATTTATTTATTTATGTATACAGAGCTGGGGTTCAGGCCAGAGGTGCAGGGACGGTGAGAGGGTTCACCAGAGGCAGAGTAGGGAGCAGAACAGGCAGATTGATTGAAATACACTACTGAGGGAAGCAGTGGGCAGGCCTGGAGAGGTCTGCTGCACCATGTGGGTCACCTCCGGGGTGGGGATCAAACTCACACTGAAGCAGCTGCAGCCAGCTTACAGTGCTGCATCCCAACCTCTTGGACCACCAGGGAGGGCCCAGGAGCTCCTTTCTTTTGTAAAGGACAGCAGGGCTGTTGTGAAAGAGCAAAGTATAGAAGTTCAGCTTACACCTCTGTCATCCATCAGTTCTAGAAAGGAGTTTCTCTGGAGACTGAATACCTGAAAATTGGTTCTCCTAAAACTGAGTATGAGTGCAGTGTGGGAAGGTCTTCCAGCGGGAAGCCAAGGCTCACACATCCCAGTGGGAAGTGCACGAAAAAATCTAGTAGGACTCAGATTTTAGGACACCATCCAAACGTCCCAGCTTGTGTTTTTTGTTTGTTTGTTTATTTTTTGTTTTTTTTTAAGATTTATTTATTTACGCATACAGAATTGGGGTGCAAGCCAGAGGCGCAGGGGCAGTGAGAGGCTTCACCAGAGACAGAGTGGGGAGCAGTACAGGCAGATCAACGAAGTACACTGTTGAGGGGAGCAGCGGGCGGGTCAAGAGAGGTCTGCTGCATCATGTGGGTCACCTCCAGGGCCCCAGAGATTGAAGTCGCACTGAAGTGGCTGTTGCCGGCTTGCAGAGCTGCGTCCTACCCTGTTGGGCCACCAGGGAGGATACCCAGCCTGTGTTTCTAAGGGGGAGCGTCTGGTTGGCCAGCCTGTTTGTGCCAGGCTACAGCATAGGTTTCTGGGCTCAAAGTGGTCTCCCCCAGCCCTGCCCCTGCCACACACACACAGATATTTCTCTAAGCAGGGACCATCGGAAGCAGGTCACAGTGCTGACCTACAAGCAGCTAACACATGTGCAGTACTCTTCCTTGAACTTTCTCCAGTTCTGTTCTTCCGCAGGAAATGTGCTCTGCACTCTGAGTCTCCTTACCTGTTATTTTCACCTTTTCATTCCATACAGCTCTTCTCTCCTGATGGTGAAGTTCCTCAAGAGCTAGCCACATCTTAATCGTTTCCTAGTAGTGGCTTTACATGCAGTAGGTTTCTAAGAAGCATTTGCTGAACAGAAAAATTGGTTAATGAATGTCTTCAATTTCTCTGTATCTCTATGGTTTTTCAAATACTGCTGGGATTTCAATAGCATGGTCCCAGAAGAGTGGAGGAGTTTATCAGTAAACAAAACAGTGAACTAACAGATCAAGCCATTGAACTGTGGCTTGAAAGTAAGAGTTCTAAGGGCCCTCCCTGGTGGCGCAACAGGTTAAAGCACATCATTATGAAGCGGTCGCAGCCACTGCAGCACGAGTTCGATCCCCATCCAGGGAGTTGACCCACGTGGTGCAGCAGACCTCTCTTGTTCCTCCTGCTGCTCTCCTCAGCAGTGTGTTTCAGTCAACCTGCCTGTTCTGCTCCCCACTCTGTCTCCGGTGAATCCTCTCACACTGCCCCTCTGGCCTATCCCCCAGTTCTTGTGTGCATACAATAAATAAATCTCAAATAAATAAACAAATAAAATGATCTGTTTAAAAAAGAAGAGTCTCAATGCACATGAGAATATGTTCTGCAAAATCAGTGTAAAGGGTGTGGAGTCCAGGAAACTAGCTATTTCTAATCGAGTCTCCTATTTGGTATATCTATAGTTTGCTTGGCACAAACCATCCTCGTAAATCCTTCCCTGTCCTTTGCATCTCATCTTGCAGGTGTGAGCAGCAGTTCTTCACCGCGGTGGTGTTTGGTCCGGACCCCAGCCCGGGTGAGGATGTAAGAGGCGCCGCCCTGCACATGCGCGGTACAAGCCGACAGGAACACCTGGGCCCAGCCACGCTCACAGACATGTCAGCCGTGGAATAGTGTGGACGCTTTCTCTCAGCTTCTCAGGGTTTCAGTCCTTCTGGATTTGTTTCATTTACCTTTTTATATGGTTTTGTGGCTGGACGTTCACCACCAAGGCAGGCATCATGGGGGATCAGCAGCTATACAAGACCAACCACGTGACCCACGGTGGTGAGAACCTTTTCTACCAACAGCCACCACTCGGCATCCACAGTGGGCTGAACCACAACTATGGGAATACAGTCACGGGGGCTGGGATGGATGCCTCTCAGGCATCACCCATCTCCCCCCACTTCCCTCAAGATACTCGGGATGGTCTAGGCTTGCCTGTTGGCTCCAAAAACCTTGGCCAAGTGGATACCTCCAGGCAGGGAGGGTGGGGTGGCCATGCAGGGCCTGGAAACCATGTTCAGCTACGTGGCAACCTGAGCAACTCAAATATGATGTGGGGGACACCGAGCCAAGCTGAGCCCACTGATGGCTACCAGTATACCTACTCCCAGGCTAGTGAGATCCGGACCCAGAAGCTCACCAGTGGTGTTCTGCACAAACTAGACTCTTTCACCCAGGTGTTTGCCAACCAAAATCTGCGAATTCAGGTCAACAATATGGCCCAGGTGCTGCACACCCAGTCAGCAGTGATGGATGGAGCTTCTGACAGTGCCCTCCGCCAGCTGCTATCCCAGAAGCCCATGGAGCCGCCGGCATCGGCCATACCTTCCCGCTACCAGCAGGTGCCGCAGCAGCCTCACCCTGGTTTCACCGGGGGGCTGTCCAAACCAGCTCTTCAGGTCGGGCAGCACCCTAGCCAAGGACACCTGTATTATGACTACCAGCAGCCACTGGCTCAGATGCCAGTGCAGGGAGGGCAGACACTGCAGCCCCCACAGATGCTGTCCCAGCACATGCAGCAGGTGCAGCAGCACCAGTATTACCCACAGCAGCAACAGCAGCAAGCTGGCCAGCAGCGGATGTCCATGCAAGAAATGCAGCAGCAACAGCTTCGCCCACCACAGCCGCAGCAGCAGCAACAGCAGCAGCAGCAGCAGCAGCAGCAACTTCAGCTGCAGCAGCGGCAGGGTTCCATGCAGATACCTCAGTATTACCAGTCCCAACCCATGATGCAGCACTTACAAGAGCAGCAGCAGCAACAGATGCACCTACAGCCCCCTTCATATCACAGGGACCCCCACCAGTACACTCCGGAGCAGGCCCACGCTGTCCAGCTGATTCAGCTGGGCTCCATGCCCCAGTACTACTACCAGGAGTCCCAGCAGCCCTACGGCCACTCCCTCTACCAGCAGAGCCACCTGCCCCAGCACCAGCAGCGTGAGGACAGTCAGCCCAAGACCTACCCGAGTGATAGACAGAGCCAGGCCATGCTGAGCTCCCATGGGGACCTGGGGCCTCCTGACACAGGAATGGCAGACCCAGCAAGCTTGGACCTGAACCGGGCCAGCAGTGCCCTACCCCATCGGCCACTCCTGTCCCCCAGTGGGATCCACCTCAACAACATGGGGCCTCAGCACCAGCAGCTGTCTCCCGGTGCCATGTGGCCCCAGGTATTCTCATAGTGGCAGTTTCTCCCAGAATCTTAGTGTGCTGCAGGGGCAGCGGGTGCTGAGTCTGTGCAGCTCCTTCATCCCTTTTGTTCTTCATTCAGGCCGTAATGTCAGCCTACATGTGCCAGATACTACCTACGCAGGCATTCGGAGTCCAAGTCGGTTTTTGCTGGGTGTTTAGCCACTGAGCCTATCATCTCACTAAGGCGATGGGCAAAATACCGTATCAGGCCCTGAATGATGCATGTAGTGAGCAAGGCCTAAGTGTCCAGGCACCACACAGTGGGAGCGTCTGGTCCCTCTTGGATCTGACAGCCAGTGCGGCCCCCGCAGAGGCTGTCTCAGCACATCTCTAGCACATGCAACAGATGCAGCAGCACCGGTTTTACCAATAACAGCAAGTTGGCCAGCAGCGGATATCCATGCAAGAAATTCATATGCAGCCGCCTTTAATATGCTCACGGGCACAGGCACTCCCTGTGAAATTGTTTCCCTTTTGGGAGTGAGACCGTATTTTCAGTCTCTCTCAAACTACATTACTCAGAACAGGCATGCCATAGGATGCTTGATGACTGTTGCAAGGGGGACACGTGAGTCCTCTGCATAAACTTCAGGTACCTTAAAGTGAAACAGGTTACCATGCTATAGAGCTCCTCAGTGCCTTTAATATGCTACTGTGCACTGACAATCTCCAAAAGGGTATATACCATTTCATGAAGCAGAGATTTGAAACCTTGGCCGCTCAGAGGGTCCAGGCAGGTAAAGCACATAAGCAAAATGGCTGGGTATGAGATGATAGGGAGTGGTGGTAAGTGGTGGATGGCAGAGCAGATTGCCATCTAAAAGCATCCTAATTCCGGATTGTTAAATAAATAGCCAAATAAAGCATGTCTGCAGGCCAGAATCAGCCAACCGTTATTAACCTTTGATGGTTTTGCAAATGTGCTTGACCACAAAGCAGCTACCGTATGTTGGGTATTGCTCAGGCCTTGATTTGTTCCAAGTATATGCTCACGTGACAAGCTTAGGGAAGGAGGGAACCTTGAAATAGGACAAGGTTGATAGAGAGGGCTCTGACAGACGGTGAAGACCAGAGATGACCCTCTGTTTATTGGGAGCTTGTGCTTAGCAGTAACTAACACCCTCCGTGAATCTAAGAACCAGATGACGCAGGCAAGGCTGATAAAGGATTTCCAGCTGGATGTGTCCTGCATGAAACTGACTTTATAACTCTCCCTGGAAGAAAACCTGCCTTTATAGAAAGGGCAGACTGGGAGAATAGGAAGGATTGAGTTGGAGGATTGAGTCCCAGCAGGCCTGTGGCAGTGGGCAGCCCCGAGAGTAGCGCCACGGTCCCATGGCAGAGAGCAATCAAGGAAAGAAGTGTCAAGTCCAGAATTCTGAGTGAGAGCGAGCAGTGTGAGACTGATCAGCAGGAGGCAGATAGCACGATGAGCTCTAGAAGTAGCAACCCTGGGGGTCCTGCCCCTCAAGGATCCCTCCCCACAGAAACACATTTCTGTTTTGTTTTCTTTCTTTCGGTGTCCTGCTTGGCTCAAAATTAGATGCACCTACCTGATGACAGAGCCCGGCCAGGGTCCCCTGAGTCAAGGTAAGATGGATGACAGGAGACTTGTTGACACTTTGGGAGACTGGGAGGTTTTCCTAGGTTGTCTTTCATAATTTCCAAATTCAAAGTCAGCTCCTCAGAGGCTGTTGTGTTTGAGCACATATTGTGTGCTAGACCCTGTATATCGTGTCTCATAGAGGTGAGGGTAAGTATGATTTTCATGTGCCTAGTACATAGATAGCGTTCACCTCCATGAGCTATTACTGTTACTTTACAAATGAGAAAACTGGGGCTCAGAGAGCTTAAAGTTGCACATCAAGTGAGTAGCAGTGCTGGTATTGACTCCACAGCACATGTTCTGTGCACGATCCCCTTATTCAGTCACTGTGCAGATGGAGTCCCTGCTGTGTGCCAGGTCTACAGCTAAACTGAGATGCTGCAGTGAATGGTTTAGACTGTGCCCTCTCGTCAGAGGCATTGTAGATAATTAAGGACCTGAGAAAGTGCTAATACATGCACCCTGGAGGTGAACCAGAGCACATAAACATGTGACTCTAAAGGACGGCTTCTGGGAGAGGTGGCCTGAGCTGACCCTATGTGGCAAATAAGCGTAGATATGAAAAACCCAGCACCTCAGGGTCTAGAAAAAAGAAGGATGTTGAGTGCAACCCTTCCATGACTTCAAGCAAGGCCTTTCCCACCCCGAGCCTCAGTTTTTCGAATCAGTAAATTGGACTTAGTTCTCTGACGGGTATTGGAGTGACGTGGTGTGGCCGTGAACGTGGGAACATTGAATGAAAACAGTGTGTTCATTGTGGGGTGTGAAATCTTGTGCTAAATTGCTCTTCCCCTTCAACGTGAATGTCCTCTCCATTTGGCCCTCCCCCTGAGCAGTGGCCAACCGAAAGGCGTGTTTGGGGAGCAGTTTGACGCCAAGAACAAGCTGACGTGCTCCATCTGCCTGAAGGAGTTCAAGAGCCTGCCTGCCCTGAACGGCCACATGCGATCACACGGGGGGATGAGGGCTTCCCCCAGCCTCAAACAGGTTAGAGGAGCCAGCTCCAGCCTTTCCTGGGCCTCGTTCTACTTGCTTTGCTTTGCTGCGGTCAGACAGTGACGTAAGCCCCATGCAGGCAGCTGGGGAGGAACAGTCCCTTCCTGAGGAATAGCTTGAGCTAGGATGCTGGGAGCCTCAGGTCAAACAGCTCCCATTTCCACTGGCTTTATGAATAAGGATCAAAGCAAAAGTGTTATGCTTCTTTTAGGGGTTCCCAACTCTCATCTCCCAGACAAGACAGCAAAGAAAACCATGTAGATGCAGTATTATTTTTAACTTCTGCTGCTTGAAACACCCAAGGCAGGATCACTTACCCTTCTAAATCAGGAGTGGATAGCCAGGGAGAGTCAATGTAACCAATGGACTCCTAGCCAGCATTTTTTAGTTACCAGTGCACAAATGTTAGGCTCTAGCATGCAAAAAAAAAAAATCTTAAAATACTCTCAGGATTATCCACGAAGGCTCTCCTTGTGTGAACTATCCATGCAGTTTTAGAGTTAGATTAAAATTCAAAGAATTTCCTCAGAACTCTTTGTCTATTGTGGATCTTTATTTAAATATACAGGATTAACTCTGTTCACCATAATTTTGGATAATCCAGGTCACTCCTCCTGACCACTCCAGATAATACAGCTTTGTCTTCACTATTTAAAAGAAACAACATGTTTTGTATTTTCAGTGTGGTTCCCAACTTGCATATAATTTAAGATGGAATGCCTGTCTGCATTTAACAGATTTTTAAGTAAACTGAGGCCCGTAGGATCAAAAAGTGCTATACAGAAGCATTCCTTTTTGTGCCTATTTACAAGCACATACATATCCTTTGCTTAAAGGCGGTGCTCACGACACACATACACATTTTTAATAGTTGTTCCAGTATACAAGATACACAGTCAAGATTTTTCCAGTGCCAACCGCCAAGTGGCATCCCTTGAAGCCAGGGGACTCAGGGCTGCAGGAAGAAAGCTACCATGCAGTGGTTCCCTGCCACCCAGGCCTGATGTCCTGGAACCTTTCAGGAAAAGCAGACTGAGTGCCCCTCGTGAGGCTGCCCTCAGCCCAGGATCAAAGCCTTTATTGTCTGTGTAGGAGGAAGGAGAGAAGGCCCCGCCACCTCAGCCCCAGCCGCCACTGCCGCCTCCGCCGCCACCGCCACCGCCACCGCACCTCCCTCCCGAGGCTGAAAGCCTCACGCCTATGGTCATGCCCGTGTCTGTCCCTGTCAAGCTTCTCCCGCCCAAGCCCAGCTCTCAGGGCTTCGCCAACAGCGTCGCTGCCGCCCCCTCCACCAGAGACAAGCCAGCCAGCTCGATGTCGGACGACGAGATGCCCGTGCTCGTGAGGATGACCCTCTCTCCCCCACACTCACCCCAAGGGGCTGTCCCCCGCACGCCTGCTGTGAGTTGCTGCTCTGCCCTGCCTGCCTGGGGTGGGGACATCCCTTTGCTTTCTTGGAGATGGGGACAGCTCCTCCAGGGTCACAGACGTCACTGGCCTGAGCTCAGGTGTGGCCTGACCACTCAGGTCAAGCCCCCCCATGGTCACCTTGGGAATACATTCTTCATCCGCACTGCCCACTGCCCATTCAGTGCCTGTTCCTCTACCAGACTAACTTCTGGGTTAGAAGTAGAAAGAGTAACTCAGCTGGTAATCACTGATACAACTGCATGAGTTACTGAAATACAGAAGTACTGTCTCAGATAATAAATAGCTATTGCCCGGGGCACTAGCCCCTCTCCCAGGTTCTCCAGAGCGCCCCAATTCCAGCAACCAAGGATGTAACCACCTCCGGCACAGCAGAGCCTCCAGGCAACAGCCCAGACATCCATTCCAATGGTCAGCCTTACCAGGTGATTGGGATTTCTAATACTACACCTGCTTAACTTCTCTTGGAGAACCTAATTCATTAAGGGTCACAAAGTAATTCCACTCAAAGGCACCTACCCCCAGTCTCAGGAAAGCAAAGAGATTTGTGTTTCTCACTCATTGTTAAGTTCTCTCTCAAATTCCACGTGCTTCAACCAAGCCGCTTAGCTTGGCTCTGGGACAGAGTTTTCTCCCTCCTCCCTCTCTCATTTCTCCTCTCTCTCACTTTCCCACCCACCCTCCCTCAGGCGTCTGTAACTACAGCAGATTTGTCTTCTCCCCACAAAAGGTAGTGCCCATCATATTTGCCCTTAGAAAACAGGTGACTGCTGTGATTTCAGGTGACATGAAAGTTGGTTAGGGCCAGAATAGGGCTAGAGACAACAATTAAGAGAACTAGAAAAGTCCAGAAAGGCTTTTTTGGTTCTTGATGTAATATGAAAGCTTCATAAGAGGAGAGGATGATGAACAAGTCCTGGGGGTAAGGATTTTCTTAAGCTGGCAGGACTTGGAAGCCAGCAACAGACTGAAAGATTAAATAGCATAGTCACCCTCCCTCTTTGTCCAGAGCAGCTCCTGATTTGGTGGGAGACACTTGCTTCCCTTGGAAAAGTTCAGCCTGAAACTGGAGGTACAGGAAGGGGTGCCTAGTCACTTAAGGGTTAGAACCCCAGGTGCACCCACCCCATTCAAGAGCATGAGAGTAACATCGGGGTCCAGGAAAAGCAGTGATTACCTGGGTGTTGCTGGAAGGGATACACCTGGTTGCTAAGTAATTTGGAACTCTAATTAGTAATTAGGAGAGGTAAGGGAGTTTGGAGTTGCTCAGAGGAGATAATCAGGAGGGGATTTATAAGCAGGATTTTAAAGGCAGAGATGAGCCTGCCTTTGTGGAAAGGGTGAGACATCACAGGTGGGGAGATAAACTGAGGAAGCATATAGGTGGGATTGAGTAAATAGGAGCAGTCTTGGCACTTGATATAAAGAAATTAAAACATCTGGGTTCTCATCACCACTCCGCACCTACCCACGTTAGAAAAAAGCAGCTGAGACTGCCTCCCTCAGTCTCAATTTCGCCGTTGACCTTGGGAGGAGTGGAACTCATCAATGGTTCTCACTTTATGGGAAGCTTTGAACCTTTCAGAACTGGGACCCGCCCCTAGAGAATCTGAAAACCAGGTTGGCAAGAGTGGAACATGTCAATGCTGCCTCTCAAGAGAACCCCAGGTCTGACAATCTAGGTGGCTTCTTCAGGCCAGGCTCTCAGGGCTTTGCTTGGAGGACCAGGAAACCTGGGTATAGAGCTGGAGCCAGAGGACTAGAGGGAGCCTGACAGGAACCATCAGTCGTGTGATCAGAGGTTTGGATTCCACTGCAGGAATCACCTAAGATCTACATGAGCTCATCCGTCACCCAGAAACTAAATTTCAGGATTGTACCCTAATCTGGGGAGCACCAGCATCCCCTGCCTGTTCTCCTCAGCCCCTTCTCTCCATCTTTACCTCAGGGAGTGAGGAGCCCTCTGGTGGGTAGAGGAGCCGGGCTAGTGCCTTCCGACCTCAGGAGAGCCTCCTGCAGGGGAGATAGGGCTTTCCAGCCTCCACACTGGAGCTAGAGCCCAGAGACGGGGGAGGAGAAGGAGGGACTCCTGTGCCTCTCCACCCTGCATCTTCCTCCCCACCCCTGACTGTAACAGCCTTAGGGGTTAGGAAGGCATTCCAGAGGACTGAAGGGGAGGATGAAACTGGAGGGGCAGCCAGAAGGGCTGAAGGCAGCAGTTGGATGTCAGAGGGAGAGCAGCTTCCCCACCCCCATCAGCGTAGGGCATTGGAACAGGTCACGTGGTCTGGAGGCAGCTAGTCATGTGACCATGGGCAGCCCTTCCCGTCATCCCCCGCTGCCTCCTAGTCAGGCGCCACCCTGGGCACAGGAATTGCCTGGGACTGCAGCTGTGACTGACATTGGCCTGCAGGGCCTGGGAGGGTGCCACAGACTGCCCCAACCTTTCTGCAGGTACCCCTCGCCTCTCCCAACAACCGCTGCCTCTCCAGCCACACCCACCTCTGGGTTTTCTGGGCGGATGCTGGCACACAAGTTTGTTTCTGTTTGGCTTTGGCATGCCCTGCTCATCTATTTACGTGCATATGTTTACTTATTAGTATATATGTATCCATGTGGCAGGTCTTCCTTCCAGACTATGCTTGGTGCGGCTGCGGTAAAATAAACTAACATTGCTGACAGGAAACTGACCCTGGAGAAGGGTTTGCTACAAAATGAGCCGTCAGTGTTGGACGCACTAGTGAGGAGCGGGGAGCCGGGAGGTTAAACCAGGTCCTTGAGACGGCCTTAAAGATAAGCACAGATGGCGCGCTCCCTCAGCCCCAACGTTACCTCAAAGGAGAGCCCAGTGCGGGTCACTGGCCCCGGGAGCTTTGACTGGCCTGACCCCTTCTTCCCGCCACACAGCCTCTGCCACCACTTCGCGGAGTACACTCCTCTGGCCCCTTCTCAGAACGTGTGGTAGCTGTCCCGAGGGCTGTCCTCTGGAAGCACTGGGGAGTTAAAGGGCCCACTCAGCTGGATTCCACTCAAAAGAAGGGAATGCAGTGATGAGCAATAAATATGTGAATTTATTCCTTTTGCCCACCCAGTATTCCTACCACCACCCCCGTCTCTCCAGACATTGAGGACTCCCTCCTAAACCAACGTTCTCTCCCTAGTCAGAACTGGCGTTATCTGAAATGGACGTGGCTGTATCTTAAAGCCGGGGGCCCTGGGGGTCAGGCTAGTGAAAGCGGGTCCCCGGCAGCACAGAAGTCCACCTTCCCCTCGACCTGTGGAAACGCCCTGTGGAGAAAGCCTGGGTTTTTTAGTCAGATCGTGCCTCCCGTTCTAGGAAATCCCCAGGAAACATCAGCCCGGCGGCGTTGCCAAGGCTGAGGAAACCCTGAAGACCTTACCCGAGAAGGAGAAGAAAAAGTTCCGGCACCGACCTGAGCCGCTCTTCATCCCGCCACCGCCCTCCTACAACCCGAACCCCACCGCCTCGTACTCGGGCGCCACCCTGTACCAGAGTCAGCTGCGCTCCCCGCGCATCCTGGGGGACCACCTGCTCCTGGACGGTGCCCACGAGCTGCCCCCCTACACGCCCCCGCCCATGCTGAGCCCAGTGCGCCAGGGCTCAGGGCTCTTTAGCAACGTCCTCATCTCCGGGCACGGCCCTGGCGCCCACGCCCAGCTGCCCCTCACGCCGCTGACGCCCACCCCGCGAGTGCTGCTGTGTCGCTCCAGTGAGTCACCACTTTTGCCTTTTCCTGAACTCTGAGGTGAGGGGTGGGTGGAGGTGGGGGGGTTCACCTCTGGCGGTGCTGGCTTCTGCCCCGGAAGGTCTCGCTTTCTTCATTTGCCCTGTTTATCCCACAGACTCTAGGGGGCTTGTCTACTGTATGTGTCAGGCACCGTGCTAGGTGCTGGAAATACTTGGAATAAATACAAAATTATTGTCCGTAAGGAAATCACAGGCTAACTCGGGAGAAGGCACGAAGCCATGACGGCCTCTGAGCGATAAGGAAACAGTTGATGTGTGCAAACACTCAGTAAGACTTTGCTGTGTATGATTGCACCAGACACCCAAGATAAATGTACTAAGTAGATGTACACATAGGATTAAATACAATATGAAAGGCCAGGCCCCCACATTCTAGTATGTTGTGTAAGGCTCAAGCATGGAGACGCCTTTAGTCAGAATCACTTTCTGGAGCAAGAATAATTTGAAAAAATGCCGTTTAACTGACTAGAGTGGCTTCTCCCTGCCCTGTGTGAGAAATGGGTAACCTTAAGCTATTCAGTATCACCAGTTCTTGGGAGACTTTCCTGGGTATCCTGGCATGGGTTGGGTAGGAGAGGGGTGCTATAATGACTGCGTGGGTAACTGCCCGTTGAATTTACTTTCTTCAGTACCCCTTCCCTGTTGACCAGTGGCCTCTGGTTTTTGTGCTTCAGACAGCATCGATGGCAGCAACGTGACAGTCACCCCAGGGCCTGGAGAGCAGACCATTGATGTTGAACCGTAAGGAACAGCCAGTCATTCTTGAGTACACAACCCTCAGCTGAGGAAAGGAATCAGGAGCTTTGAAAAAGGGCAGTTAACACTTCTGGGGGCAGAGTGGCCACTGACAGAGAAGTTAGGAATGGTAGATCCATGCACATCATTTGCCTTTTATTGCCAGTGTTCGAGGCCTTTACCAGAGACTAAGTGCATAGTAAAAGCATGAAGCCTATACTCACAAAACCTGGTGTTCCCATCCCTGGCTCCCTGGGCCAGTTTGAATGTGGCCACATGCTTTCTTATCCCCAGTGGTACCAGGGCCCTCACAGGGTGCCCAGGGTTTCTACCCAAACATCCTTGCTTCCCTCATCCATTTGGCCAGTTCTCCGAATGGGCTTGAGTTCTTGAGTGGTAGTAGAGGGATATAATGGAAGGGAAATGTCATTCTTTTTATGAATAAACACAGAAAAGAGGACAGGTGAGGCACTGGTGAGTAGATTGAGCCAGGAGTTAGAAAACCTGAGTTTCAGCACCATTTTGTTACTTGATCAAGTTAACCTTTCTAGGCTTTCGCTAGTTCATCATTAAGTGGGACTAATTACAACTGCCTTGCTTACATCATACACCTTTGTGAGGTTCAGATGGAATAATTCATGTGAAAGCAGACTGAAAGGAATGAAAATGAAGTAGGCACTCTATTTGTCCCATTTTTCCTGGCTAAGTGGTGCCAATCAACCATGCGGGTTCTGCCACTGTGAGCAGCTATTCCCTTGGAATCTGCACCCTATTCTCCCAGCTGTAGGGTTCTGCAGTCTGCCCAGGCAGACGTCTCTCCTGCTCCCTTCAACTCGTTCCCTAATCTTAAAGCTGTTACTTATCCCAGTGAAAAGGCCAGGACTAGAATCTTAGGAAACTGTGAGGAAATGCCCCTACATTCTTCTTGAAGAAAGAACTGGTTTCTTTCTTTTTCAAGTTCCTAACAGTTGCCCTTGGCCTGAAATTGAAGACCCTATTACTGTTTTTCTTCTTGTTATTAAAGACGCATCAACATTGGCTTGCGGTTCCAAGCAGAGATCCCAGAACTCCAGGATGTCTCTGCCCTGGCCCAGGACACACACAAGGCCACACTGGTATGGAAACCCTGGCCAGAGCTGGAAAACCACGACCTCCAGCAAAGAGGTGAGGTACTGCCAATGTGAAGGCCACGGAGGGAAAGGTTTGATTTTCTCACCAGGGTGTCTGAATCCAGGATCACTGTGCTTTTCCATGATACTGGGCTTTTCTAATGCACTGGTTTCTTTGTTCCCAACAGTGGAGAATCTCCTGAATTTGTGCTGTTCAAGTGCATTACCAGGTGGAGGGACCAATTCTGAATTTGCTTTGCACTCTCTCTTTGAGGCCAAAGGTGATGTGATGGTAAGCAACCATGAAGAGTAGGCTCAGAGTTCATGTTCTTCGTGTCAGAATTCTCAGGTTCCTGTGTGTCTTTTCCCACTTACCATGCCACCAATTCATAAGATGATGACTAGTCAGCACGCCTCCGTGTTCCTTATCTCAGAGACTAAGTCAGGATTTAAAAGCCTTCAAGAAAGCCTCCAGTTGGAATTCTGTTTACACATCTGTTCCTAAGTTACAGCTGTAGGTACAGCTGTCTTGGGAAATTAACATTTCTTCAGCAGTCTTGTATTTACATCAGAAAAGCATATCTCCTGTGGAGGTAGAAGACCTTACTGAAACAAGATGTGGCCTAAACTAGTCTCTTGTGTTCTGCTGATTGTTTTTCCCCACTCCAGAAATCAGCCAAAGTCTGATGTTCATATGGAACTCTTTTAGCCTCTAAATAGAATGAGCTGCTTGCTGTCTACCAACTGGGTGTCATTCTTCTGTCTTTGACTCAGTTCTTTAGTGCCTCAAACCTCAACATTGGTTCCATCCTCACAGAATCAGAGATGACCATTTGCCTGTTTCACTGGACTCCTAGCAAAGGCACGCAGTCACTGTTCTCAGTTTCCCTTTTAGTAAATTAAGTGATCCTTATACCAGATCCAGCTTCCTGGGTTTTGATTTTATGAAAATATGACAGCAAATGTCTCAAGACTGCTTTCTCAAAAGATAATTGATACCCTTCAAAGATGTTCTAGGACGTCTGCGAACTCTCCTTAGCCCTGGGAGGTCAGCCTTGCAGACTGTGCTTCTCTAGCTTTCAACGTGCATGAGCCACCTCAGAAGCTTGAAATTCAGGTATTTAGTTAGCAGTTGTGGAGTTGGACCCAAGGCTCTGCAATTCACACCTGCAGCCAGGGTTGAGCATGCTGCTGGTCTATGGGCCACAATTGAAGTAGCAAGATTCTAGATCTTGTTTTCCACTCATCTCTGCCTGCAGCATTTTTTTTTAAAGATTTTATTTTTGCGTAGAAGAACTGGGGTGCAGCCTAGAGATAGAGATGCAGATTGTGAAAGGATTCACCAGAGTGTGAAAGGATTCACCAGAGACCGTAGGGAACAGAACAGGCAGGTTGACTGAAAAACGCTGCTGAGGAGAGCAGCGGGTGAGACAGAAGTCTGCTGCGCCATATGTGGGTCAGCTCCCTGGTTGAGGATTGAACTCGGGCTCTAGTGATGGTAGGGGCTGAGATTTAACCCCTAGGCCACGAGGGAGGCCTGCCTGCAGCATTTTAAAAAAAAAAAAAATGAGGCTAGAAGAGATTTGAAAGGGTTTATTTAACTAGCTTCTCTGGAAGGACAGACAGCATGTGGTAGTTATTACTTATATAGCTGTTTATGTTCCGTGGTAATGAAACGTGGTTTTTCTGCAAAAAAAAAAAAAAAAAAAACAGCTACAAGTCACCCACTCATTTCCTTGGAGCCCTTCCCCAGAGACTCAGCCTCCATTATTCAGTGGAGGTCCCACCTTCTCTCTCAGGCTGGGACCCTCACCCAGGACTACACAGATCTTGCTGTGTCTTTCTCTGACATGATCACCCACTGTAGGCATGGGCTGAAGAGGTGTTAGAATCATGAGTCCTGTTGGGTGCTGACCAGAAAGGAAACCCCAATGAGGGGACTCTCCTGTGGGTGCTGACCAGAAAGGAAACCCCAGTGAGGGGACTCTCCTGCTGGGTGCTGACCAGAAAGGAAACCCCAATTAGGGAAGTGTCCCACTGGTTTTCCTTCCTGCACCCCTAACCCCAGCTGTGCAGTGCCGACCCCTTTTGCCCTTTATAAAGGTAGATCGTCTCCCTAGCACGCAGACCTGTCACTGACTCTCGCCTTTTCTCTCCCATGGGTCTGCAGGCTGCTCTGGAAATGCTGCTGCTGCGGAAGCCAGTCAGGTTAAAATGTCATCCTTTAGCAAATTACCACTATGCCGGTAGGTTGCCAGGAGCCTGTGCCCCTTTGCTTCCTAAGAGCGGGTTGTTTACTTGTCTGGTTGTGTTGCTTTGTGTAATACAGCCCAGTTCTGTCCTACGTAATTCTCGTGGCCTCAAGACCCCCCTGGGGCGTGGCTGGTGGGCAGTTTTGTCTGTTGACTGGATGCTGTTTGACATTTAACTGTGTGGACATCTGCCCCTCAGGGGTGTGCCGAGAACTGAATGAAGGGATGGACCTTGCAGCAGGGGTTAGATCACTAGAGGCAATAGCACTCAGCAGCATCTCAACTGTGGAATCAATGGATACAGGTTCAGATCTTGCCTGCACCCCTCAGTCTTCTGCAGCCTTGATTTCCTTCCCTATGAGAGGGCGCTATCCTCCGTTCCTTGCAGCACTTTTGTGATGATTAGAGATGATATATGTAGCCCAATGCTTGGCATGTCCTAGTAGCTGTATAATTCATTTATAGAACAATTATTTATGGAGCATTTATTCTGTCCAAGGGACTACGCGCTAATAGAAAACAATAACTGGGACACACAAGGGCAGACAGAGTCCTGCCTCATGCAATTTGGAGTCTGAGGAAGGTGCATTTATTAAGCAGTGGATCACACTGTTGGCAAGTAAAGACACATACATAACGCACTCCTCAGTCTGTCTTAGGAGGATGTGACTTAACAGTGGCAGCACCAACGCGAAGGAATGAGAACAGCGTTGAGATTTGAATGGCATGAGACTGATGACGAGAAAAGGAAACAGATTGAGGTGTGTCTAAGAAGTGACAAAGGAGAGTGAAGTCTGAGTTTTTATTTCCGTTTAATGGTGCACACCTCCATTCTGAGCGTCTCCACAAACCTACCTTGGTTTTGCATCTCAAAGGGGACCAAACCCTTTGGTGCCCTTGCATTGTTAGCCAATTGGAGGTGTCTTTGGTGCTGTGGACAGACCCTCCACAGGTGGGTGCTAAATAGTGGGTTTGGGACCTGGAAATAGCTTTTCCAGTCCTAGTTCCAAGTGGCTGGTCCCAAGGTGCAGGCTGGAGCATTTTCAGTGGACTACCTACTTCCACCCCAGTTTGCGTCACTTACGGTGGCTCTTCTTCTGAGCCAGCCCTTTTGCCTGTCGTCACAGGTGGAAAGGCGTCAGGAACCCCCACGTGAGCACAGCAAGTCCAAGATGCCTGCCTGTAATCACAGGCCACTACTGCAAAGATGCAGGCACAAGATGGACGTGTGGGATGAGAAATGCATCATTTAATCAGTGGCCTCAGGAGCCAGTTTCTTGTTAATATCACCATCATTTGCTGCATCATTGTGTCTGCCCTGACTGTGGGTGGAAAGATGTGGGAGTCCTCCCTGATCTGCCATGGAAACAATTCAATACTTTCTTAATTCCCAGTGTCATCTGCTGCATGTTAAACCCTAACAGTCTGCCCAGCCTCCAGGAGCCTATCTGAAGCTTCTTTGCATCGTGGGTGAAGCAGTGGGTAGACCAGAAGGCATTTTCCAATCATCTGCTCTGAGGTGCAGCTTCCCTTGACCTTCAGGGTGGCTGTGGTGTCGGGTTCCTCTGTATGGGTCAACTCCAGCTGTGAGCAGCCCAGATCCCCTCCAGTTCTTCCCAGTGTGCCAAACAAATATTCTTATATGTATCATGACAGAAAAAGCTGGAAATATAGACTGACCAGAAGCTACCCCCTATCCCAGTCAATATAAAATAAAAACACTAAAATAATACCAAGAACTTTGAAATTAGAGGGTACCCTAAACTCTGCTAAAATGATAGTTGAGGTTGTGGATACCTAGCTCCTCCATTTCCCATTCCCTGACCCCTTCTCCCACAAGCAGACCAGGAAGGGCTCTGTTGCCTCCTGGAATTTTCTTCAAGTCTTGGAAGCAAGAGAGGTAGAGCTGAGGTATCCTGCTTATTGTCACCAAGAAAAAGGTGCTCACCTCCATCTGTTAGTCATTTGCCTTCTTTAGGAAGTGCTCACAGGTTGGGCCTCAGAGAATCTTCTAGAATTATGAACAAAATAGGCAGAGTTCACTGATCTCGAAAGTATGACATGATCCACCTCTGTAACAGTTCCCTTCCAAGCCACCAGGGAGACCACCGAGCTTGCCCCATCGTGTGCCCCAGCTTTCAGCCACCGTCTCATCTTCCAGTTTGACTCCAGGGTATCAGTGATTCTCAGGCTCATGCCCTGGCCCTTGTTTCGGGCTCCACCAGGTTGCACTCCAGTAGGAATGTGAACTCAATTCCATACTCAAAAGAGACACTGTCTTTAGCGTTTCCTTTGGGCTCTGGCTCTGGCTGTGGCCATTGTCATTGCACCTCGATACTTGGTCCTGAAAATGCACTCTCAGACTCCACGTTATCTCAAGAGAAGGATCAAGTTTCCTGGATTTGTCCATGCCCTGGAGGAAAGACAGGAAGACTGGACTCAGAGAGGGAGGCTGCAAGTTTGGGGAAAACAGAGGCACAGGACTATGGAAATCACTTTACTTACTCATGACCTTCCCATTCCACCCCCTCCCAAGAAATTTAGTAAGAAAAGGAAAAAATGACCAATGCTGGTGCCCAGAAAAGGTGGGCAGCTCACCCAGATCTTGGGGCTGTTCGCCAAAATCAGAAGAGCTCTGAGGAGAGCCCCAGAGGAAGGGGTGTTACAGGACCCCAAGGTGCACAGTTAAGTCCTCTCCCCCTCCACCCAGGCTTGGGTAGTAACATTTGTTTGCAGAGGCCCCTAGTTAGCATTGGCACTGGGTGGGGAAGACTTGAACGTCAGGAGTCAGGACCAGGAGGACTTGTGGTTGCAATTAATTAGGAGACCTGTGCCCCTGTGCCATCGTTCGCATTTGACTGGACTGCTGGTGTCTGCAGATGGGCATGGAGGAGAGTCGGAAAAGGCCCTGGGCTTCTTGGCAAGGGTTCGGCTATGCCACTGTGGGTCAGTGAGCACAGCCAATTGCTCCTTGGGTCATGGAACTCCGACCTAATTGCAGAGATGAGGAAGACCTGGAGGAAATCAATACCCATTTGGTTGGGAGAGGCCTGGCCTCTGTCTTGGCAGCTGCCCCAGTTTGATGAGACAGAATTACACACTCAAGAGAATACTTCGCAAGAAACACAGCCGTGATATCATTTGCCAGGCATGCTGAGCCCATGTCTCTGCCTGGTAGTGGTCCCCTCAAGGGCAGGAACTGAACTCTTGTTTTGCCTGACAGCACTTGGAAAGAAAAGGCTTAGTGGACAAGTTCAAGTTCTGGATGTAGATGGAGGCCTCCCTTCCTTTCACCTTCAGAGGGAACTCTGGCAGCAGGATGCTTCACCCTGCCCTCCTAAAAATTTACTCAGCCTCCACCCATCATGGAAAACCATTTAGAGGAGTGATAACCTGAACTAAAAACAGTCCACAGTTTTTCTACAATGATGTGTCTTGTATAACTGTAGTAACAGCATCAGTAAAAGTTTTTTTAAATCTGGAAGACAAAAAGGCCCTCTTCATGAGCTTCTGTACTCAAGCTTTGTCTCATCCCTCCATGCCACTTTTGAATTGCCTGGGTTCACTTTGCATTGCCCCAAATTTAGGCACGGTCCAGAGCCCGTCTCCCAGCAACAGAAGCTCGGAACATTTTTCCTGTGGATACAATTCCAGCACCCGTTTCATCCAGCTAATTAGGCTCTTTGTAATTAGCCTTAATCGTCTTGTTAAGGGCCCCTGCTGATAATAGCCCAATAGCCAGGAATCCCCAGGTAGAACAAATGAGCGCTGAGGCGTCAGCAGCCCACTAACCCTGTGTGCATGCTGAGTGGACAGCAGGGATCCTGGAGAGAAAGGAAGGGCAGAGGGAAAGGAGGGCTTGGAGGCAACATTTTATCCTGGACTTTGTCCAAGATGCAGAGTGCAAGAAGGGCTGGCTTAGAACCCTGTCTAAGAATGAGGAGCGTGCCCTGGTGAGACTGAGACTCAGGAAGCAGAACCGCCTGGAGCTTTCTTTCCTTGTAACTCAGGGGTTGAGGATGGAAGACTGGGAATTCTGAGGAGCGTGGAGTTTAAGGGGGTGTGATCATCCACACTCAGAACAAGGAAGGTGAACGAGAACCATCGACATCACATCAGTGGTGGACAGCCTGTCTCGACATGGAATCTGCTCTCTAAGTTACAATTAAGATCTGACATTCACTGTGCACTTACTTCATACCAGTGGCAGGGTGACTGTCGGAATCCCTGTGTGACCCAGAGAAAACAGACTCAGAGAAGTAAACTAGCCTAGCACCACAAAAGAAATGGCAGAACCTTTGCACCCAGACTAAAAAAAGTCCCTCCTCTTTCTTGTCACAGCAGTGATCCTATTGTTTGGGACAAGCAGCTCGGTGTTATTTCTGTATATGAGACTTGGGCCTGGAAATTCAGGCTGGGAGCTTGGGGTGGAGTCTCAGGCCTGTAGGCAATGCAGTGGTCTCAGGCCTGTGGGTAATGCAGCGGTCAGGCAGTAAAGATGGAGCCTGTTCCAGTGTGCGCTTGTGACAGGCTCACTTTACCGACCCTGCTTCTTGCTTCAGACACCCTTGTTGAGCAGACACATAGACAGTACTGTCACTTGCAAGAAAGCACAGAGCCTAGGACTAATTCAAGGAGGCATCTTTGCTCGCTGAGCACACACCCCCTGCACCGACAGCCTTGGAGTGGGAGAAGAGCACCAGGAGGAAAGCAGGAGTGTGCAGCTTCCCAGCCAGAGTTGGTGGTGCTAAATGAACGCTCTGGGATTTGGGGAGACTCAAAACTGATCACAGAGGCTTGGGATCCCTCATCACAGTCCATGAAAAGCTCCTGTGGGGCCCCAGCTAGCAAGCCATTTGGGAGCATGAAGGGACATGCGTCTCCAGAATAGACCTAGTACCCTAACGCTGCTGTGTGTGAGCAGTGCTGAGCTGGTGTGGGATGAAAGTGTGTCCTAAGTTCAGGCTGCTGGCCTGGGAAGGCTGCATAAGCTGCACTCCAGGAAACGGCATGCTCTGTCTGAGGGTGGAAACTGTTCCCATTGATCTAGTTGAGGACTTTCAACAGCAAAATGCTCCCTGATTTCCTGGAGCTGCAGGCTCGACCTGCTGCAGACAGGGACTCATCTGTGATGGGATTGTCTTCCATCATCTTTCAGACCGCTCCTTTGCTATTCTGGTTCATGCCTAAAGGGAACTGTGACTACTCTTTGGTCACCTCATTGGTTAGTCCTCTCTGGCTTTCTCTTTCTGTCTCTGCTCCGAGTAAGGAGAGCATATGGGAACCAAACCCAGAACATTGAATGCTGAGCAGAATGATCTTATCCACTTCTGCTCACATCCACCCCGAACTCCCAAACCCCCTTCTTCCTGTTCACCAGTAGAGATGTCTGTGCCTATGGAAATGTTTCCTTCCTTTGAGGATTCATTGAAAAACTACTTTCGTTCTGGGAGTAGAAATAAACTTACAATCAGGTGTTGGCCTTGCGTTTTCAGAGGTCTGAACCAGCCCAGCTGTGGAGTCTGGAGCCAGCACTCTTGGCTTAAGGACCCATCAAGAAGTCACCTACTCTTTCAAGGATTCTAGACTGTCTACCTCCACCTTCCACCTGATTCACTAATTCTGTCTGAACCTTCCAAGGGAGGAAACAATTCCAGTTTCCTGTGTTAGTCAACCATAGCAAGATGGAAACTTTCAGTTATTCCTGGCTGGATGGGAAAATACTATGGTTTGAGGGATTACAACTCGGAGAAGTGGAGAAGTATCAAAATCTCAGCCACATACCAGTCAAAGAATCAGAGATGGAGAGAATTCAAAACACCAGAAGAATGAGCTATGAAGCAGCTACTGTGGAACCCCCCTTAGAAATAGCCCTTGTTTTGTGCCTCACAATAGGCCACCACTATTCTCTATGATGATCTGCTCTCCTGCTGAGAGGAACAGCAAACTTTAGCCAGCAGAGCAGATGCACCAGCCTGGCACTGCAAGGCCTCACTCACTGGTCAGCAGAACTGGGTCTCCTCAGCTCTCCACACTCTTCCAGAAGGTTCCATACTGGAACCTTCTAGCAATCATACTGGATGATTGCTCATTCTTTGAGCACCTTTATTTTCTCAGCTAAAAAATGTGGAACAGTAATGCCAGTCTGCAGGATTGTTGGCAGAATCAAATGACATATCTGTGAAGGGCTTAGAACGTCCATATAGTAAGCACCTAAATACGTTGGTTTTTTCCTTATAGAAATAGAAATGAATAAATAGCTCTTTGTTTTAAAGTGAACAGTAAGCAATGATACTATTTTACTTTTTTTAGAGAAGTTGGACTTTTTGCCCTTAGCATCTTGCATGTAGCAGACACCTTAGGTGTCTGTTGAGTGGATTAATGAATGAATAAAATGCATCGCTCCACTGCTTGCCTCTGACATGGCACATTTTTCTCTCCCCAGAATTCCCATTCATTTCCTCCTTGCCTGATTTGCTCCTGTATCCTTTATAACTCAGGTGTTTCTCCACCTGGAAGCCTTCCCAGCTGCCTGGTGCTATAAGCTGAGTGTGAAGTCCTCCTTTATGCTCACTGGCTCCTGACCTCCACCTTCCTCATTGCACTCATCACCTTGAATACAGACCTACTGGTTTGTCTCCCCACTTGATTGTGACTCCCCACATCTTAAGAACATTGTTATTACTTGCAAAACCATAACTAAAATTTGTTGAACCCCCACTATTTTCTTTTTTTAATTAAACTTTTTTTTAAGATTTATTTATTTATACATACGGAACTGGGGTACAGGCCAGAGAGGCAGAGCAGTGAGAGGATTCACCAGAGACAGAGTGGGGAGCAGAACAAGCAGATCAACGAAGTACACTGCTGAGGGGAGCAGTGGGCGGGTCGGGAGAGGTCTGCCGTGCCATGTGGGTCACCTCCGGGTGAGGATCGAACTCATGCTGAAGTGGTTTTAGCTTCTTAGTTCTGTGCTTTAACCCGCTGTGCTGCCAGGGAGGGCCCCTGAACCCCCACTATTTTCCACTTATTGAGTGAAGCACTTTTTGTGTGTATCTTTAGCCTTCACAGAAATCTGTGGAGGTGGCACAGCTAGAATAATTCCCATTCATCAATAATAAGATAGAGTCTCAGGTTTAGGCATGCCAAGGTGAAGGCTGTAACTGGGATTTAAACCCAGGTGTCAGAGCTGCTAAAAATTATACTGACTTTTTGTTCTAAAGGGAGTTTGATGTGTATTGCATCACTTGCTAAACTTCGTATTTTGTAAATGAACCAGCAACTAAAAGTGGAGAGAACTGTGAGCTGTTCTTAAGAAGTTTGTATTTTGTTACAGGTTCGGACAAATGGACCTCCCTAGAAAGAAAACTGTTTAATAAAGCACTGGCCACTTACAGCAAAGACTTTATTTTTGTACAGAAGATGGTAAGCATGCTTGTTCCCATTATTCATTTTCAGTAGGGGAAATTGTATACCTAAAGATGTATAGAAATATTCAATTACTGGTTTAATCTTCTCCTAAGAAAAGGATGTCTTCCACCCTTCAGTGGTGATAGATGGCATTTGTTATGGGGTGACATGACCTCCAGGTTGGGGCCCGTGGGGAAGAGGAACATAGATTATTTGGACATGGCAGTAGTGAGGGGTTGTTTACATCTTAATAAAAATGCATAATTTATTAACTCCATCAGAATAAATAGAACCAGGGCTTCTGGTTCACAACTTGCATGCTTTATTTCATGTATATTTGACAGATCTATGGTATTTCTGACAGATATTTTTTCTGAGAAATTGGTGAAGCAAGGATACATTTCTTCCCCACAGCCAGTGGCAGAGTTCCTGGTACTGAGCCCCCACTCATAAGATGTCATGCTTACCAGTACTTCAGAATAAAATACAACGCTTCCCATAGATGCAGTAGTATTATATCCAGCAGATAAATACACTTAATAGGCATTAATTGGCTGAGAGGTAGGTTAGGCCCAAAGTTAAAATGATTCAAAGCATTTCAGTAAACAGGTGAAGGATGGAGTCATATGAAGTCCAATGCTTACTCCAGGCCCCCTGTGACAGCTTGCACTGGCTCCAGACTAGGCCAGAGGCCCTCATTGTTGTCCTGGGAGCAGGTCACCCATTCTTAACCCGGGATCTTACCTGGACAAGAATCAGAATAGATGGGTGTTTTCTCCAATTTGCCTTGTCTCCCAGTCTGTATTCACTCCCGCCTTGCCTGCCTTGGGGGCCACCTCCCTCTTAGCTGCCCAGATGCCAGCTAGCAGCTGCAGTCTTTCTTGAGTTCCCCACCTGCCCCAGCCCTCATGTCAAGGTCCCACTCCTTGGTGACAGATGATGGTCCCTGCATCTCGTGCTTACCAGCCATGCAGGTTCTTAAACAATAGCTTCATAGGCCATTCCTTACTCCCTGGGCGATTCTAGTAGAGAGCTTCAAAATTGCAAGTGGACATGAGAGACAGCCTGGGGAGACAGGACTTCTGGGATGTTCTCCTCCTCTGACCATGTAGGTGACCATGTGCCCACCCCACCCCCAAAGGTACAGCCAGCCTTTTATCTGCCTCTAGAAAACACACGTGGTTGAACCCTACCTTGAACTTAGTGATATATGAACTAAACAAAGGAATTCTTTCTCTTTAAAATAATCTGTCTTTGCTTTTGGGGGTGGTAAACAAGGCAGGTTGGTTTCCTGTAAAAACTAAGCTCTTGCATCATAATGTTCGATTATTAAGGAACATTTTTCTCCAGTAGATTTTGAAAGTCAGCAAGTCAGACAGCCAAACATATTCACGCACATTAAGTGGAAAAAAGCAGGCTACATTATGGGTTTAAAAAAAAAAGCTCTCTGTGCATTGACTGAAAATATCTCCAGATTTGCACATGGAAAAAAAATCAAGTTGCAAAACAATAATACATAGATTATTCCACCTTTTGTGAGGAAAAATTGGAAAGGGATCTATTTTCACATTTGTTGGTCTATGTGTTAGGACATTCTGGAATAAGACCCAAGAAATGAATACGAGTGGCCAGCTGTGTAGCAGGGTGGGGAGCAAGAACCGGATGGATGGGGACCAGGCGCAGGCAAGAGGCTGTTCAATTTTTCATTGAACTGCCTAAGCCTATTACCTATGACAGAATCACATTTTTGCAAAAACATGCTGCTTTGCATACTGCCCGCTGCTGGAGCTGATCTCGGCATGGCTTTCCCGGCAGGTGAAGTCTAAGACGGTGGCACAGTGCGTGGAATACTACTACACGTGGAAAAAAATCATGCGGTTAGGGCGGAAACACCGGACACGCCTCGCGGAAATCATTGACGATTGTGTGGTGAGTGAAGCTAAGTCGCTGCTTATGCTGGCCCCACTCCCACGCCACACCCAGGTTAGTAAGTGGCTGGTGTTTGGTTTGGCTTTGCTGCCGCAGTGGCAGCATGAGTGGGTGTCAGAGGTGTTCCCTGGTGGGATTCTGGCCTCGACTTTCTGGTATGGCTAGACACGGGGCAGGTGACTGTGGATCTGACCTGTAGCTCAGTTCCACTTGAGGTGAGGGCTGGCCTGTGTTCCAAGGCAGGTAAGGACCAGGAGAGTTAAGCCAGGATGCTCCAGCCTTGACTTGGGTGGCTTATAAAGGAGTGACCACCTGACCCCCAGGGACAGCCCTTCTTGATCTTCCACATCACAGATAACCGGAGAACGTTTGTGCCTTAAAAAGATGAAAGAGCCCTCAGATTTGACCACAACTGCCAAAAAGCATGAGCAACGAAGAACTTTGACCTCCAGATAGGGCAGGAACTCAGTTATTGAGGAGCTGGTTAGCAGGCTATAGATTATTCCAATCTTCACTTCAATATTTCCCCCAATATTGATTTCCTTCATTTCCAGACGATCCACAGTCTGCATATTAAGATTAAGTATTTACTAAAGATATAACAAGATCAGAATCTTCTCTGAACCCCTTATGTGTGGCTTTGGTAATTACTACCTCTTTCATCCTCGTGGTTAACACTCTTCTCGGCGTCCATAGTCAGGGGAAAGTTCCTTTACACTCTGAGGAAAACATTACTTACTATGTATCTGCATGTCAGAATTACTCATCTTACAACAAATTATTGACAATCCGCCTCTGTTGCCATCAGGGGGCGTGTTTGGAATTCATGAGGGGTGTGAATATTAGCAGTTATACTTTACCTCCCAGCTATGCTCCATTGTGTTAGCACGTAGTTGGGTTATTGCTTTAACAGGTATTTGCACAACCTTGTCTACGTACCAGGTTTTGTGCTAGGCACTTTACAAACCCTAACTCACTTAACAGCCTCATACCAAATGGCTGTTGAGAGTGTTGACTGGGCCTCAATCCCTTGTATAATATTTAAGAGCAGTCACATGCAGTTCTCAAAGAAAGATGTAAAAGTGCTTGATCTTCATCACCCAAGTTCCTAGCTAAGAATTGAGCTTATCTATGAAATTTATGCACATACATAGTCCAAATATAAAGACATCTGCAGAATAGAATGATGTTTCCATTCTTTCTTTTAGAGATGGCAGTATTCTATATCCAAAACTTTTGTTTGATTGATTTAAATAATAATGGTTTTACATCAAAATTGCCTTTTGCTCATCTATTGCCTGATGTTTAAAAAAACAGTGTTGCCTCCTCTGGCTCAGTCAACTAAAAGCAAACTCCTACAATGCAAACAGCAATATATATGTAATGCTATGACTGACCCAGAGGTGTTAGCTGTCTTTTCTCTGCCCTGCCCCAGTTCCCTCCACCCCCAGCACATATGCTAATTGAAAGAGACAGCATACACAAATGGAAAGCTGACCATGAACCCCAATAGTATTTAAAAGATATATGAAAGGAAGACCAGAAAATCTTAGAAACTTAGTGATGCCCTCTCATCCGGCACCACCATTCCACATTCCACAGGCAGAAAATTGAAGCCTGGAGAGGGGAAGGGACTTGCCCAAGATCACACAGAGCAAATGAGTAGAATAGATGCTAAACAAGGAAGCACAACAAATCCTGGTCTTGGAGACCTGGAAACCTGACTGGTAGGCTTGTTGACATATAAAATGGGACAAATGGTTTAAATGATTTGGAAAGTCTCTTCCAATTCTGGTGTGTTCCGACCTCTGTTCTGGCCTAGCACATGTTTTGGAAGAGGGCAGAAATCAGCGTGGTTTCCCAGGGCAATGGGTATCTCTTAGGCTTAGGTGTTACCTCAGTCACCAGTGACTGACAGTACCTGCTGGTTGGCACTCAATGAACATTTGGTGAGTGAAAGAGTACATCGTTCCTAGGGTAGGCGTCATTCTGGGGCACAGCTGTGCAATCCCTCTGTGAAGTCCCTGGGGGTAGACGCCAGACCTGGGTGTTCTGAGCAAAGGAGTACTGCTAAAGAAACGCTACCACAAGAGGCAGGTCTGCCATCTTCTGCCGGGGTACTTTGGATATGTTGAGTCAGAAGGTCCCGGCCAGCGTACAGCCTCAGACTATAGAGAGAATTGCGACCAGATGGCCGGGGGGTGGGGGGGGGCACACCTTCTTGGGCTTATTCACCAGGGGCCAAAATTAGGCTGTGTCAGGAGCATGTACACCGTGGTAACCTGTATGCTTAGAGAGAACAAAAGCTATATGCTGAGATGACTCAGGACCATAAAAACAAGAAAGTCTTGATTAAAGGCCAGCATGGCACCCACAGCTCCCTTCTAGGCACTCTAAAGGCACACTCAGCCTCCTGAGGAGAGCTTGCCAAACAGGTGAGAAATGGAGCTCATGAGGACTGGGAAGGGTGCAAAGGGCACAGTCCCAGGACAGGGCGTCCTGTCCTCTGCCCTTCAGTCCTGCTGGGATCCCTGGGGCCAGTCTCCTGGTCACGTATCCTCAATGTTTTCTTAAAGCCACAGGTTCCATTTCCCACAGATGGAACACCCTCTTGGAAGATCAGGGACTTTAGGGAGGAGAAAAGGAGAGTTTGTGAGGAATGACTACTCTTTGGAGAGCCAGAAGGTCAACAGAGCTACTCCCTCACTCATCAGTACTGAGGTGATCACAACAGGAAGAAGGGGGCCAACATGTGTTCTCTTAAGTTGGTAGGAAGAGCTTCCTGTCCCCTGTCCACACTCACGATCCTACTCAGGGAAAATCTGTGGGTCTGGCAGTGACCAAAGCTCAGCACAATTCAAGAAACCAATTGAGGCAGTCAACTGACTCTAGGAAGACAGCAGGACAAAAGAAACACTCACCCCTGGCCTGTGCACCCTGGTTAACCTGTGTCACGGTCCACTGACAAGGGGCTTGAGGAACATCCACTTTCCCTTTGACATTTTCAGGCAGTTAGTTCCAGTGGTTTTGAAAAGTTTAAGATTGTGTGCTGTGGGAGATGTGGACATTCACGCAGGGCCATCATAGAATACAGGTTTTAAATCTCAGTTCAACTTCTTAACCAGCTCTGTGACCTTTGGGAAAATGGTTCTCTAGGTAGTTACCTGCTTTGCTTAAAAAGAAAATTTATGCTAGAAATGTATTTAGATTACGTGTGTGTGTAATGCCTGATTCATAGCAGGCATTCTATGTTGTCCTCATCATCGTTAGTGACTGTGAAACTCAGATTTGTGTTTTAAGTATAAGGTGTGTTGTTGGTCATTTGTATTTTCATTTACAAATTTCTTATGATATGAATGCAGTTTGTATGTCTGAGAAATAAAATCTCTTTTTCCAGAAATGCATATGGTGGACACTCAAGGTTTGGAGCAGCATGTTACGTCTGTAACCAGCTCCCCAACCTGTATTTGCCCACCTTCTACCAATCTGGGAGTATTACTGAATGTTTTATTTCACAATACATCATAAAGTGGCCAACATGTTGTTACAGAGTTCTACATGTTAGGATCTTTGTCCTATCTTTGTATCTCTTAGTCACTTTGGTGAGCCATAGACCTTGATAATAAATCATTTTGTGAACATACATAGATTGCCAATTAAAATAAAAGCTAGCTAAATTCCTGAGACAGACATAATCATAGTACAGTATGTACTGTGTACTGTAATCTATAATTTTGTGGCTATCTGGAGCATTTCTTCTAAATTTTTAAGCTAAAGAATAGCATTGTAAGAAAACTATAATTATAACAAATACCAGATGCTGTTGTTATTAAAAGTTATTGTATAATTTATTGTCAATGCCAAGTTGTAGGCCATGGTCTACTTAATAACTGATATTTGAGACCACAAGCTTCCAGTTCTATAAAGGAATGGAGGGAACCCTTAGAGTTTGACATGAATATGATTTTTCTTAAAACTCCTTGAAATTGAAAGATGGTAGATTCACATGAGAATAAGACCACTTAAGTGAAGTCAGCCTATACATTCTGTATTACTAAGAAACCTGCAATTTATATCACAAATCACTCTGTAAAATGTATTACGTCTGCATCTGCATTCACTGAAGTCATTCAGCAAATGTAATCATTACTGATTCCGTCCAAATTAACCTACTGGAGCTGGGTACTTTCTTAAATCGGCCCTGTTGATACAGTGTCTGTCTCCAGTATGCATGAACATGATTCTGAGTACAGGTAATCCTGAATCAGTGAGGGGAATGTTCAGTGCCCTCTATGTATTGACTTTGTCTTTTCCCTAACCTGGAGAGGAACTTGTGGCTTCTGGATACCACTACTCCCAGAAATCTTTATGCTTCTTGGAAATTCTCATTTCTGGGTTGTACGATTCATGGACTCACCCTGAGTTACAGCACTGTCTGGCGTAAACCAGACTGAGCCCACGTGCTTCCATTATGGGTGTGCAGAGAGCCGGAAGGAGCAAGTGTCAGGGTTAGCTGCATGAGGCCATTTCCTTGTTTCCTTATCTTTAGAATGGGAGGACTGTTCACAGCCTGTTTGGTAAAGGATATGGTAGCAGAGTGAATAATTATTCATAGAAAATAATTTCCTTGGCCCTCCCTGGTGGCATAGTGGGTTAAAGCACAGCACTACAAAGCTGGCCACCACCGCTTCAGTGTAAATTCAATCCCCAGCCCCAGAGGTGACCCACATGGCACGGCAGACCTCTCCTGTCTTGCCCACTGCTTCCCTCAGTAGTATACTTCATCAGTCTACCTGTTCTGCTCCCCACTAAGACTCTGGTGAATCCTCTAACCACCCCTGCACCTCTGGCCTATACCCCAGTTCTGTACACGTAAATAAATAAATAATTTTTTTTAAAGGGTGATTAAAAAATTTTTTTCTTTTTCATAAAATGCCTCTGGAAGGCATTTCTCCAAGTCCATGTTCAGGTACAAGAAGCAAACACTGAATAAAAGGAAACAGCTTCTTCTATTTTCTCTCCTTTTCAAAGTTTATTTTGATTTCCTTTGTCATTCTGTGTGGACATGAGCAGAACAGGAGCACATCTGGATGTACCATATCCCAAGGCCTCAGGCCTTGGGTCAGATCTGACGTGTCAGTCATCTCACATGGAAATGTGTTATAAGGTCTGGAAAACCAATCACGATAGGCCTTTAGCCCATCTCCAGGGGTATTTCTGCAATGAGAGGCCTACAAGCCAGTCGGCCTGCCTTTCCTTCAGTGTCAAGGTCTACCTATCTCCAACATGGAGGGGTGGGTCAGCTCTGCATATGGAAGTGTCTCCACCTAGTCTTAGCACATTTTTATGTAAGTGATAAGGGAACCCAGAGGAGGCAGGGGGCTCCCTGAACCTCAAAACTCCAAGTGGCCAAGCCTTTAGACTGTGCCTCCCCTGAGGTCTGTCACCACTCCTTAGACAGAAGGCCAGCACAGCCCTCCTCTCCTCTCCTGGCCTGTGGGTTCTGTTCATCAACTAAAAATGCCATTTGGGGACTTCCCCCTTTTGCTTTTATTGCCTTAACACCAGACAAGTGAAGAAGAAGAAGAGTTAGAGGAGGAGGAGGAGGACCCTGAAGAAGATAGAAAATCCACTAGAGAAGAGGAGAGTGAAGTGCCGAAGTCCCCAGAGCCTCCCCCAGGGCCTGTCCTGGCTCCCACCGAAGGGCCGCCCCTGCAGGCCCTCTGCCAGCCCTCAGGCTCCTTCATCTGTGAAATGCCCAACTGCGGGGCTGTAAGTGTCTTTGCGTCCTCTGGGGATCCAGGGCTAGTGGGGGCCATACGACTGTGCCTGGCTTTAAGAGACATTGCGTTTTAGAATGCTTTAGGGTGCACTTCCAGTCATGAAGGTTTGGCAGTAGGGAGTCCATGTGGTGTGGTTCTCTTTCTTTCATTCCCCTTACTTACTCATCGATATTTCTGGAGTGTGATGTGCCAGGCACTTGGCTGCATACTGGAAGGCCACAGAGAGTCCCTGCCCTCGGGCAGCAGCCTCTTGGCTCCTGTGGACTGTGTCACATCAATCAGTTTGTGCCCTGTAGACACACATCTGACTGTTCTCGGGGAGCCCACAGAGAGGGATTGTCTCTCCCCTCACATAATCCCTTGCCCCCACTGCCTGCGGTTTTTACCTGTCTGGAAGGTTTTGCATTGCATGTTCCATAAAGTATTTCACATTCCATAAAGTGTCCCTGAATAAAGTATTCCATAAGGTGTCCCTTGAATAACCTGGGGGTGAAGGGCCCCGACCCTTCTCCACGTTGCAGATCCATGTAAAACTTGGATCCCAAAACTTAACTTATAATACCCCATTGTTGACTGGAAGCTTTGTGATGGGATGACATAAACAAATATTTATCCATCCTGTAAGTTTTCATTGTCTGTTCCCAGGGAAATCTGATTGTAAGCAGACCTACATAGTTCAAATCTGTGTTGTTCAAAGGTCAACTGTAATTTGAACCCTGAGAATATTGTTAAAAGATTGAGTTATAAAAAATTTATTTTAAATTCCTTTTTTTGAGGGGGCAGGGAGATTTAGTAAATGACTGAAAGGGAGTAATTACTTAACCTGGTATTCCAGTCCATTTAAAGCATCCTTTGGTCAAAATAAAAGGAATTCACTCTTTGCTGGTCCTTAGCATTAAAGGAAGGCCTCCTTGACTCTGCCCTGGCCTTGTTGAAGGCTCCCTGTTTATGATAAAGGACATTTTATAAGTTGTTTACTTTAGACTCTCAGCCCCTACTGACCCCTGATGAGTCTGAATTGTTGAACTTTACCCTAACGGGTTTCTTAAAACCGGGCACACCTGTATAGGCACGTGCTAAACATATTACTCAAAAAATAAGAATGTTGCCCTTTTCACTGGAAGTCCTGTTTTAGTCAGGTTAGTGCTTAACTTGCTTGTCCGTTACATAGGACAATACTCTTTTTCCAGAGTGTTTTGGATGCTCTTTAGTAAGTCTTTCTCTTAGATGAAGAGAGCCATCTTTGAAATATTTAGATCCTGAAGCAGAGATGAATTTGATTTACATGTAAGAAAAAATGAAAAAGTAGAAAGAAAAAAGATTCTATACATATTGCATTAGCTTTGAAGAGAACGTAAGATGTTGCTGGCTTGTTGCTGTCCTTGATGACTGATGGCCTGGACACCCCACTCATTGCCATTTTGTATAGAGGGCTTCCACTCGAGGTGACTAAGATGTGACTTTAAATGACAGTATTTCTGTATTTTCTTTAGAAACTGGGTGCTTCCTCAAGGCCATGTTTGGTATACAGTAAATTCCTTACTGAGTGGGAAATCATCTTACTTTCCCAGTCAGAAATGCTCAGCAGGATGGATTTTTTTTTTAATGACTTTTAAAACCACAGAGGAAATTATTGTGTTGGTTTTTTCCTTGCCTAAATCTCGGGGGGGGGGGGGGGGAAGAAATGTAGCCCTGAATGGGGTGGAAGAATAATTTCTGGCTTAAAAAAATTTCAAAAACTGATCTAACCCCTCTCTCCTTTTATAAATAGTAAAAATAAGGGTGAGAGGACAAGGGTCCACAGACCCCCAGGTAGAGGCAGTGGGTGTAGCCTCAGTCTCCTGGCCTCCACACAGTGACTTTGCCCTTGATCCCCTGCTGTGTTGCCTGTCTTCTGATCTTAACAGCCATGGGACTTTTTATTGGCAAGCGTTTGTGGTTGTGGTATTTGATCTCTATTCTCTGAGACATCTGCCCAAAATTGGCATGTATAAAACCCCTGTGCTCTGTCATTAGACACTTGTTTCTAATATGTCATGTTTTGCCACTGAGTAACTAATAACCCTAATTTCCTTTTCAGGACTGTAGATGTCATGTCACTCCCTTTCTTCCCCAGGTGTTCAGCTCCCGACAGGCACTGAACGGCCATGCCCGTATCCACGGTGGCACCAACCAGGTGACCAAAGCCCGAGGTGTTGTGCCCTCTGGGAAGCAGAAGCCCGGTAGTGCCCAGAGCGGGTACTGCTCCGTGAAGAGCTCACCCTCACACAGCACCACCAGTGGCGAAACAGACCCCACCACCATCTTCCCCTGCAAGGAGTGTGGCAAGTAGGTGGAGCTAGACCAGGGAGTGATGGGTTTGTGATCTGTGATAGGTATTCTCCGTGGGGACTAGACCAAGGTACACTGAGGTTTCTTCAGCTAGGAAAAGGACCCAGGCTTTCCTGATCCCTTCCACCCCCGTGCCATCCTTGGGTTCTGGATGCACCATGTGGGTCACCTCCCTACCTGGGCATTGAACTTGTACTGCAGTGGTGGCAGATAACTTCATAGTGCTGTGATTTAACCCCCTGAGCCATCAGGGGGTTACCTGGTTGGCCTCTTTCCAGGTCATACTTCTCTTTACATCTGAGGCATTAGAGAGTATAGAATGAGAACCCCAGAAGAGTTCCTTAAGGCGGTCTTGAAAGACAGAGTAAGACTGCCTTCCACATCAGGCACTCACTGAGAAGGAAACTAACTCTGTAGTAGATGTTCAGGATGAGTGGCTGT
>NW_004567102.1:9008023-9019899 GCF_000260355.1 Condylura cristata | reverse complement strand
TGACTGTGCTCAGTTGTAGAGCCTGGGCTCTTGACCACTGCTCCTTCCTGTTGGTTTGCTTTGTTACTTTATTTACTTTGGGTAGAAAATATATTGATAAGAACTACATGGTTCCTTACCACAGCATCTACTATAGAGTTATTGTTTCCTTCTCAGTGAGTGCCTGATGTGGAAGGCAGACTTACTCTGTCTTTCAAGACAGCCTTAAGGAACTCTGCTGGGGTTCTCTTTCCATCATCCCTAGTGCCTCAGATATGAAGAGAAGTGTTACCTGAAGAGAGGCCAACCAGGTAGCTGCTGAAACTCTACCAAGTTTCACTTGGTAAACTCTACCAACATCCTAGCGTTATTAGCAGGTCACTTGGAATATCTGTTTACAATATACACCTTTATAGACAAAAATATTTCAAGCAACTTAATAGTAGCTGCCGTTATCAGGTACTCACTGTTCCATACTGTCTTAAAGGATTAATTCCATCTTTAAAAAAAAAAAAAACTTTAAAATATCCCAATAAGTACTTCTAATAGTTTCTTTTTTATAATCAGGGACTGAAGTTAAGGTGTTTGTATGGTGCTCAGCCGAGGACGTGGGTGACATAGCTGGCCCTGGCTGCATCCTTAGCTTCTGAGTGAACTAGACTCAGTGTGGTGACACCTGCCAAAGTGAATTGGAGCTGGTGACTCTCCCTCCCCTTTGTGAAGTACAGAGAGCAGGGAGCAAATTTAGGTGTTGTTCTCTGCTGTGCCCTGATGTTCTTCAGAGTCTGGCTATGATCCCCTCTATATGAGACATACATGATAACATCTACATGGAAGAAACAAGCCTCGGATTGATCATTAGACATATAGACTTGAAGTAAAAAGAGTAATAGCTCTCATTTGATGGCCCTGGGATGGAAGTGTGGGCAGTCTGAGGCCTTGTCAGTTCCATCTCAGAGAAGCCAGCACCTTCCAGTTACTCTGTTCAAACATTCTGCCACTCCTTATTCCACCAGGTGGAGACAAAGGACCTTTAACAAGATAAGTTTTTCAAGGCTTCTGGCTCTTTCAATGGGGCCCATTACATGTCTTCCTTCCTTGTCTTGTTTTTATGTTGCTTAGGAAGGACCTTTTTCTACCATAACTCTCATTTAAAGATATTATGGAAAAGAGCAATACTTTCTGTGGTTTTCTACACTAGGAATAACATTAGGCAAACATTCTGAGTGCCTCTTGTGGGTGCTGAGATGATGTTCATTGCATTATACAGCTTTCACTAAGTCCGATGCTGTATAACTCAAGTCTGAGAATCACTTTTTTCTCCTTAATCAGCACAGGAATGAATATAAAGTATTTATGCCCACCCCTTTCCCAAAAAAAGACAGTTTTACATCTGAGGAAACTTCCTGTAAAAAGCCCAGGTAGAATATGCCAGATAGTAGGTCTACTCTCATTACTTAACTCTACCTTGTAGTACAAAGGCAGGCATAGACAATATAACCATATAGGCATGGCTGAGCCTCCTCCCTGATAGCTCAAGGGGTTAAGTCTCAGCACTATGAAGCTATCTGCAGCCATTGCAGTATGAGTTCAATCCCCAGCCAAGGAGCTGACCCACAGAGCACAGCAGACCTCTCCTGGCCTGCTTACTGCTCCCCTCAGCAGTGTATTTCAGTCAGTCTGCCTGGTCTGCTCCCCACTCTGTCTGTGGTGAATGTTCTCACTGCCTGCACCTCTAGCCTGACCCCAGTTCTTGTATGCATAAATAAATATTTAAAAAAAAATAGACATGGCCACATTCCTGTAAAAATTTATTCATAAAAACAGGCAGGGGTCTGACCTTCTTTTGCAGACCCTTTATTCTAGAGATTTTCGACCTTAATGCTGACGTTTTGGGTCTTATAATTCCTTGTCTAGGGAAGAGGAACTGCCCTCTGCACTGTGGGCTCTTTAGCAGCATCCCTAGCCTCCGCTCACTCATTTCTGGAACTGTCACCGCCACTGCCTCCAGTTGTAACCATCAAAAACAAGTACACACTCAAATGAGGCAAACTCACCCCCAGCTGAGAACCACTATTTCATGATAAAGCAACAGTAGGAAATGATGATAATATGATAGCCCACAAGAAGGAGACTTGGGTGAAAAGAAGAGTAGTTATAACTCGACAGTCAAGTACAATAAAAACAGAAGAAGGGCCACCCGGTGACTGGTGCCTTTGAGAAAAGCATTCCATGGAAGTGGAGGGGACAAGTGTCGGGGTGGAGAGGAGAAGCTAGATCAAGTGTGTGCAGGGAAGCCTTGAGAATTTTGACTGTCGGCCAGGGTTGGGCTGTTTATGATGGGGACTGTCAGACCTCATTAGCACGATTTGGGGATTCTCCCATTTTCAAGAGGACTTGGTTAGTGTTAAAAAGAAAAAAGGAGACATCGAGGAGGAGAAAGGAATGTGTTCCAGATCACAGATAGACGGGAAGGCCTTTTTGGATTCACCCTCCGTTGACGTCACACGGAGAAGCCTGAGTCCCCCTTTCCTCCCTTTCCTTATAATGCTCGGAGAGGAGGGGGAGGTGATGGGTCACCAGGGGAGCAGGTCCTAGGCTCAAAGAAGCCACCTTGTCAAAGCCACCCCGAAGCAGATGCCACAACACACAGCCAGATGTCGGATGTCTACCCTCAGGTCTCCTTCCAGATTTCACATGTCTCTTCTTTATTTTCAGAGTCTTCTTCAAGATCAAAAGCCGAAATGCACACATGAAGACTCACCGGCAGCAGGAGGAACAGCAGAGGCAGAAGGCCCAGAAGGCAGCCTTTGCTGCCGAGATGGCAGCCACAATCGAGAGGACTACGGGGCCGGTGGGGCCACCTGGGCTGCTGCCCCTGGACCAGCTGAATCTGATCAAACCCATCAAGGACGTGGACATCCTCGATGACGACGTTGTCCAGCAGTTAGGAGGCGTCATGGAAGGGGCCGAGGTCGTGGACACCGATCTCCTCTTGGATGATCAAGATTCAGTCTTGCTTCGGGGTGACACAGAACTCTAAAGCCCTGTTTGTCCTTAGAGACAGCAAAAACCCACAACCTCCATCTTCATTAATCAGGAAACCGGACTGCCTGCTTGTTTGTATTCATTTTAAACTACCTGTTTAAAAAATGGTCATTTTATTCAGGTTTAGAAAAAATTTCCAGTTCTTTTCCTTTTATTTAAAAAAGAAATGTTTTTGCGGGAGGTTAGGGGGAATAAATAATTGGCACAACTCTTATTTAAGAGGTGTTTCATCTGGGCTACATTCCCATGAAATCATTCCTGGCAGGGAATGAATCGAGGCTCATGTTCCTTTGCTTTCAGATGTCAGCCATCCTGGTTGCCTTTTATCCCGAAGCTTCTATGAGTGTGTGTATGTGTTTGTGTGTCTGAAGCAGGCTACCCTCTTCATGCTGGGGTCTTAGGCCATCCTTTGCACCCAGAGGTATTTTTGTTCTGTTCTGACCTCACTCGGCAATTTGCAGTGAACTTAGTATCTTGGCCAACGGTTCGCTTTCCTGGAGCAAAGCAGACTCCTGTGTTCCACGGCTTTCCTCAAGCACACGTGTCGAAGGCTGACCAAATGTGAAAATAAGGTTTCTCCCTGCCTTGCCCATCACTCATTGGCCTGTTTCTAGGAACTAAGTACTGTATAATTTCAGGTTTTCACTCCCAGGCAGTGATTTGCTAAGCACCCGCCCATGATTCCTGGGGGCTGGTTGGTTCCCATTCATTCAGTGCTAAGATTTGCGGGACGGACTGGGACCGTCTGGAGGAACGTCATCCAAACTGTTAGGCTGCCAGAGCTGTTTTTAGGAAGGGCCATCAGGGCGCACACATTCAAGTACTTGGAATGCCAAACAGTGTTCTTTTTTTGCCCCAAAACTAGATTAGGAGTTCTGAAAAATTACTCTGCCACATGGAAAAACTGTGAAACCTCGCTCACCGGGATTTTGCTGTAATTCACCTATGCTGGACCAAAGTTTACCTTGACGCTAACTATGTGGGAAAGGGTTATTACCTAATACATCTGACAGCAATTCAAGGCAAATAACATTCAAGGCAACAAAAATGGTTTCAGATACTGCTTTAGCTCCATGTTTGCATTCAAACCACAAACGTATTCATGAAAGTCATTTTCCAAAGCACTTCTAGAATTCTCCAAGCCACATAACTTTGTCTCTCCCTGCTCCCATCAGCAGGGATGTTGTTGGTGCTTGAAGGTAATAAAGCTGTCATTCTGCAAAAATGACATAAAGTTCAGGCTTTTGAGCTCTGTCAGATTGACCCATCCCACTATGAGTGCAAGTGAGTGAGTGTGGCCTTTAGACAGGGCCCTGGCCCAGCAGAGGGGCGGCCACTTCTGGTCAGTACCCATAAGCACCAAATTATTGTGACTTCCGAAGCAGGGCATTCAGGACTCTCTCCCCAAGCAGCCTTGTTTCTCAGC
Organism: Condylura cristata; assembly: GCF_000260355.1. Taxonomy (NCBI): domain Eukaryota; kingdom Metazoa; phylum Chordata; class Mammalia; order Eulipotyphla; family Talpidae; genus Condylura; species Condylura cristata. The sequence goes on along the minus strand of NW_004567102.1, from coordinate 9,015,446 downwards.
TCCATGTCATGGTGGCGATCATACGGGGTCATTTGCGGGCATGCAGGTAGCTTGACATTAGAAAGAATGTCAGCGGGAACCTGAGGATAGGACCAGAGCACCTTTTAAGCTTGATTGAAAAAACATTCAGCATACATTCATGGCCCACAGAGGCCTCACATAAACAGTGTTTTCTGAATCTCAGGAAAGTCATGGACAGAAGATAAACACAAGCGTTCTTTTTATTTCCACCCTGTTTTCAGAAAAGAGGTCTTGGAAGTTTACTTTAATCTCTTCTTTAGGGGGGAAAAAAATGCTTCTTTTGCTGCCATTTAAGAACAGTTTATTGTGTCCTGGGCAGCGTGTATCAGCTTCATGACAGAACTATTCCAGAACATTCCAACTGATCCTGTGCCTCCAAGTTACTGCTTCCCTCCATGTGTGGGATCTGAGAGTGCTTCTGGAATACTTCTGCTGTTGGGTCTATGAAAGCTTATTATCAAAGAAGCAAATACCCAGAAAAATGTTTGTGAAGCAAATTTATTCCTCTGTTTGGAGACTTTCCCAGCCATGCTAGTTTTAAACTTTAGGAATAAACTGAGTTGCCAAGGCAAAGCTATAATGCACAATCGATTTTCCATGCAGTATAGTATGAGCATCTTTGACTAGGAAGTAACCAAAGAACTCCTCCATAATGAGACAGTTCAAATTTCCGAATTCTATTTCTTGATAATATCAACTTAAAGAATTGACTTCATCGTAAAAGATTGCACTTCAGTTTTCTCTGAAATGATTCTGCCTGCATGTGTGTGTTGTGTTTTAGCTCCCAGCCTCCCTACCCCAAAGAGCTTTTCTCCCCAATGGTTAATGTCTTCAACTCGGTTACTGTTTACTACCAGATGGTTTTTCATTAGTGAATTTAGACCTCTTTGAGAAAGCTTGTATATAAAAAGTTAACAGATATATTTTATGGAAAAACCCATCTTATTTTCAAATATATTTAACTGCTGTTATATTTTATTAGAGGAAGGTTGTAAATATTTTCTAGGAGTTCTATTGTAAAGAAAAGTATTTTTGAAAAAAATTAATGTAATAAAAATGAAAACATTTTTAAATAGTGGTTGTGATTGCTTCCTGTTCTGGCTTCATTATTTTCAGCAAATGACTTGCATGCCTCCCATTTCAGGATGTAATTTATTCAGGTTTGCACTATTATAAGTTGACATCATAATATCTCGTGTGCTTAACTGTATTTTCCCCCCGGAATGCAGGTCTCTTGGTCCATATCAAAAGCACTATGTATAGCATATTCATACTTTTTTCTTTTGTAATGTGTGTATTTTTAATAAGGATTTTATGTAACATTTTGGCAAAAAGAGGACAGTATTTTCTAGTGAATTTTATAATACATTTTGCTAAAAATGTTTCTTCCTAGGTCAGTTTTTGTTAAGGTGAACCAAAAGTCTTATTTTACCAGGGGTTAAAATAAAGTTTGAAGCTTGAAAGCAAAGTTATATTTAAACATCATATGTAACAAATAAATAAAGATGTTTTATAGACTTGTCCTAACAAGGTGCATTCCTTAAAAACAAACAGAACTAACTGGGACATTCCAGGTTGTTTTCTCCCCCTGAGTGATAAGCATTTTTTTTTTAATTTATCATTAATACTTTTCTCAGAAAGAGTGCCAGGAGAATTTTACTTGAAAGGTTCCAGTCACTATCCTTTTTGGAAATTTATTACAGGTCCTATCTGTAGGCATTCTTCAAACAGTTGTAACCAAACAGACACTGTCATATTTATTTGTGAAAACCTGATTCAATATTGCATCAGCTGCTCTGATAATAAAATGTTTCTTTTTGAGTTCACTTGGCTTAAACATTCCTTCTTTCTAGTCACTGAAATGCCTTGTAGATGCTGAATAAATGCTAATTTCCCTCCTAGTCAGTTTCTGCAGACCTGTTGAAGGTCTACTGATCAGATTTGGTGTTTATTAAAGTGTTCACATTCGCCAGCACATACATCCTAAGACTTGTATTCCTGCTACTCAAGCCACCATGGGTTTCTGGAAGGGTTGGTGGTCTCTCACTATTCAAATTGGCTTAGGGGAATTCAGTACCCCATCCGGTGAGCCCACCTTGGTTTGTAGACATGGCTCATTTGGATTTTCAAATTCTAAAGTGTGTTTACTTTTTTTTTTTTAATTTTTTTTTTTAAGATTTATTTATTCATACAGAACTGAGGTACAGGCAGAGATGCGGAGGGTGAGAGGATTCACCAGAGACAGAGCGGGAGCAGAACAGGCAGATGGATGAAGTACACTGCTGAAGGGAGCAGCGGGCGGGTCAGGAGAGGTCTGCCACGCCATGTGGATCTCCTCCCGGGCAGGCGGGGATCGAACTCATGCAGAAGTGGCTTAAGCTTAGTGCAGTGCTTTAACCTGCTGCGCCACCAAGGAGGGCCAAAGTGTGTTTACTTTTTAATGGCAAACAACAAACTGTTAAGAGAAAGGTGAAATTCTGGGATTTATACAGAACTTGCTTTAAATAAAGTGGAGCCACCAGTTCTAGACTTTGATCTTCCAGTTTTGGGTTCTTTTACATAAGTTAATCAATTTTAGACAGTTCTGTATCAAATAAGATGGCTGTTCTGAAAACTGCAGTTAGCCAGTGCTGCAAATTAAAATCTGTTTCCAGGGACATGGGTATCCAATATGACGACTTTTTGCTTGTTCTTTCATTTACTGTTCATGAATTCCATATGCCAGACATCATTCCACACTGCATTATACCTGGAGGAGGGTGTAGGAAGATGACTGTGACCTGATTCCTTTCTGCCAAGGAGTTTATGGCTTAGAACACATGGGGACCTGGGACCTGATCCAGTGGTTTTCAGTAGGAAGAGCTCCCTCCCTCACCACCTCCCACACACCAGGCAATTTGCAGCCATGCTCAGCAAATATTTGTTAAATTATTTCTCTCTCTAAGCTTCCAGGTATGCATGCTTATCTGTGTGTGTGTTTTGAGTTAACCTAGACTCTATTCTGAATTCTACTAGTTCTCACTCTACAGCTCAGCCAGCCCTAGAAATGTGGATGAGTTTTTGACATAAACAAAACATAAAACATAATTAGGGAAACATGTTAAAAAATTGAATAACATTCTAGAATGCCTGTGATCAGATACCTTTGTATAAAGTAAGCAAAATGATTATTTCCTTCATAGAATCTTTTGAAAAGGGCCCTCCCATCACCTAATGCCCTCTCCCTAGGGAAGTGTTTAATATTTTTATTTGAGTTGTACATGTTTTGCATTCCAACACATATTACATACAACACTGATGTTGATTTTGGCTACTTTGGGCCATAACTTCTGCTGGCATGATTTTATTTTTGACAATATTGCTATCTTTTTATTAAAAGCCACTTTACTGAGATATGGTTGTCATCTAAAAGCTATACATATTTATTGTATACAACTTGAGAGTTTGGAGTTAACTATATAAACATGAAACCATCACAACAAAGGGGGAAGAGATGTCTTTTAAAAGAAAACCACTGGGCCCTCCTTGGTGCTCAGCGGGTTAAAGTGCTGCACTAAGAAGCTAAAGTCACTTCTGCATGAGTTCGATTCCTGCCTGCCCCACATGGTGAGGCAGACCTCTCCTGACCGGCCCGCTGCTCCCCTCAGCAGTGTACTTCATCTATCTGCCTGTTCTGCTCCCGGCTCTGTCTCTGGTGAATCCTCTCACCCTCTGCATCTCTGGCCTGTACCCCAGTTCTATGTGAATAAATAAATAATATCTTAAAAAAAAAAGAAAGAAAGAAAAGAAAACCACTAGTGTGATCAAAATATTATTTAACTTAGAAATAATTGTTCATATACTTTTTTTTTTTCCTGGACATAAAGCAAGATGTACTGGCATCAGTTAGCTAGAATCATTTGGCCTCCTGCAAAAGGTCAGATGTTTCAAAGTTTAGGTGTTAGGCAAGAGATTCATAACAGGGAGCCCAAGCTTCAGAACACTGTCCATGCCAAAAACAGCCATGCCCACAGCCCCACTGTTGGCAAAACCTGACTTTGCCCCTCTCAGTGACTCCCACCTTGTTCTTAGCTACTTGGATGATGAGGGTTTGGCACTTGGTCCAAAGCTACTAAGCCTTTTGGTGACACAGAACATAGCTTAGCCCTGGAAAATGAGAGGACCAAATAGAATAACCACATTTAAGGGTGAGAGTGAGAAACCTGATTAGTCAAAGGCAGCAAACAGTAGCTACGTGCAAGGCAGAGTTCTATTTGTAAGAATAGAGTGAAGAAGCCATGTTTGGCTGCTGAGGAAATGGAGAGGCATCCAGTCCCTCAAGCCAGTCAAGCCTACTTTTCCAATGCCTGGGACAGTCACACGTGTCTTTGGAAAAATAAACAAACAACTTTTTCATTCAGGCACTTAAGAGAGTGAGAATCTCCATCCCTAACCCCTAAAAGATACTTAAGTAGAATTGGTCTTCATTATAGACTCAGGACCAATTCACTGCAGGGACAGTAAAGCAGTGAACTTGGATTTTGAAGATGGCTAGTGGTTCTATTATAACTGACCACTGTTTGACTTTGAACGAGTCAGCATGTCTCGAAGCCTCAGATTCCTCATCTACATGAACATATGTTAACTGGTCTAGGCCCCCTCTGGACTAGCAGACAAGAGAGTAAAAGTTTTTGCACAGAGTTCAAATCAGAACAGTCTTTATGCTGTGAAGAAGCCAGGCACATCTCTGGTGCTTGTGGGTAGCGAACCAACCCTTCAGCCTCCACGAATGACCAAGAAGCCTCTTAAAGAAGATTTTAGCAAAAATAAACTTTGTAATAAAAAAAAAACTGATCTAGAGGTGATATAATAAAAAAAAAAAAAAGAAGATTTTAGCAGAAGGTACCTAGCCTTTATGTCTCCATAATGCATTCTTCAGAAGTCAGGAAAATCTAGCATTTGGACTCCTCTGCATAGATAGCATCTACATTTCTTTAAGTCAAGGTAACTTAAGAAATTGAGGGCCTCAGACCTCCATGTTGGCCTAGGGGTTAAGTCTCAGCACTAATACCACAATGGCCTGAGTTAGATCCCTGGCCAGGTTGCTGACCCACATGGTGCAACAGAGCTCTTCTGGATTGCCCACTGCTCCCCTCATCATTGTATTTCAGTAGATCCACCTGTTCTGTTTCCACTCTGTCTCTGGTGAATACTCTCACCACTTGCATCTCTGGCCCCAGGTTTTCTATAAAATAATAATAATAATAATAATAAAAGAATCCAAGTCAATAAAGAAAAGGCAATTAAAAAAAAAAGGAAATTGAGGGCCTCCCTGAATACGTGGGGGGTTACAGTCTCTGTGCTATTTAGCTATCACCAGCCATTGCAGTACGATTTCAAGCCCAGGCCATGGAGGTAATTTACATGGCACAGCAGACCTCTATTGTCTCACCTTCTGCTCCCCTCAACAGTGTATTTCAGTAGATTGGCTTGTTCTGCTCCCTATTCTGTCTCCGGTGAATTTCGCAGCCCCTGCACCTATAGCCTGCACCCCAGTACTTGTATGCATAAGTAAATAAAAAATATACCTTTTTTAAAAACTGAAATTTTAAACCTATAGATGAAAACCAGAAGCCCCCTCCCCAACTCTATCAAGAACAATTACATTTTTATAACCAAGGACTCACCATTCCTTTTCCTCTTCTGCACAGTGTGTCAAACTGTTTCCCTGGTCCATATCCGCAGTGTGATTATCTAATTAGTTCTTTGTCTAACCATCATTGTGGTCTTTATTTCAGGTTAAAATGTATGTCTTTTTGTCAAGATCAAAGTAGGTAACATAGGTGACTGCAAGCTGTGATGTCAACCTGGTCCAGTTGAGGGAGCAGGGGAGACTGAGACACTGTCACAGAAGCATTTGATGGAGTGACCACACTTCAGAAGCAGCAACAGAGTTGGAAAGCTATTCGAAAATTCTATTAGCTGAGAGATAACAGTCCATTTTGAATGTTGTAGTTTGGAAAGGGAGTCTGGTTTTGCAGGGCACTGGGCAGCTTGCCAGGGTAGACAAAAGTACACAGAGGTAAGGCATGGTGTTCTGCAATCTTTTTTTTAAAAAGATTTTTATTTATTTATGCATACAGATTGGGGTACAAGCCAGAGGTGCAGGGGTGGTGAGAGGATTCACCAGAGACAGAGTGGGGAGCAGAACAGGCAGACCAACTATACATTGCTGAAGGGGGCAGTGGGTGAGACAGAAGAGGTTCTGCTGTGTCATGTGGGTCACCTCCAGGGCTGGGAATTGAACTGAAGCGGCTGCAGCCAGCTTGAGTGCTGTGCCCTAACCCGTTGAGCAACTAGGGAGACCCCAGTGTTCCACTATCTAAAGTAGGACCACACTAGGCATTCTCTGTCAACCTTCACGTGGACTCCAGGAAACAGGAGAAGAAGTCGCTGGTCGAGATCAGTTTGTGTGATTATGAATAAAATCTACACTTCCTAGGTTCTCTTGCCTGCAAAATAGAATGTAAGTTGGGGGGGGGGGTGGAATCCACATACATTCTCCAAATATTCTTTAAAACTTGAGCTTTTCATTTTTTGACTTCTCAGTTATCTTACCAGGCAGGTAGAGGTATAACAATTCTATGTTACCCACAGTGGGTAACAGTGATTTTGCATATTATATACCAGGCGTTGTACTAAACATCATTTATCAGTATCCCATTTAACCCTCACAGCAACTCTTTAAAGTAGAAACTATTATTATCATCTCTAATAGACAAATGGAAAAATTGAGGCTCAGTTGGAGAAATAAATTGCCCAAAGTCTTTGATCTAAGTGGTAAACTGAGTGTAGTACCCAGATCTCCCAATTTTAAATCTGGAGTTTTCCATTATGGTAAATTGCATATTGAGATCACTTGGGGAAAATAAACCTTAGACAACGGAAAGAAATTTTTATTATGATAAAATCTACTTATAAGCCTTTTTAGATGGAGCTAAATTATGGTAGACATTAATAACCATAAATGCTACTTTCTGGTTTATGCTACTTTTTAGCTAGTAGTACTAGCTACTACTAGCTATGTGAAGGTGGTCATATAAAAAGTTTTGAGTAGCTTAAGGAAGTGAAGATTTAGCAAGATTAGTAGTACAGTAGTGTATCAACTGGCTGCAGAAGTGTCCCCTGGTTTGGAAGAGGAAGGTAGGATTAAGAATTGTTACAGGTCTATTGCTATAAGGTAATGGAACAGGACCTGGATTTAGCTTTCTTTTCATGAAATACAGATGTTGTTAAAAGCTTGAAAAACACATTAGTAGGAAAATGAATCAACTATTAATCCACTAGCCAGAAATACCTAATAGTCTACTTTTCCTACTTGTGTTTTGTGAAGTTTGCCGCCAACAAAACAAGACCCATATAG
>NW_004567102.1:8978808-9007923 GCF_000260355.1 Condylura cristata | reverse complement strand
TAGCGGTTCTCTCTTTGCGGAACTCTGGGAACCGGGGGCGCCGCTGTGACCCGGAAGCGATCCTGGGAGGCTGGGACGGCAAGATGGCGGCACGAGCGGCGCTTGGTATTGTGTGCCGGCGCTTCTGGCAGGTACCGGGCGGGCTGGGCTAACCAGGCGGGCAGGCGGGGAGAGTTGCCGAGAGTTCTGGCTGCCAACGTCGTTGTGTCAATCATGATCCTTCCTCGATATGTACTCCGAACCTCGGCTCATTGTAGGAAAGTGGCCACAAAGGGGCGGGTTTTATTCTCATGGGGTGAAACAAGTTCCAGAGTCGGGACAAAGATAGGGACAAGAAGATTCATGGAATGTTACAACTGAGAGGACAGTGAACGTTACATGCCCCAAGCCCCTCCTTTCACGTTTGCAAACTAAACGTAGGCTCAGAGAAGATAGAAGTTTGCCTCGCGAAAATTGAGGACTGAGCTGGAACGAGATCTCTGGAACTTTCCGGACATCCGGGGGTTCTGAGATTTTCGGAATAGCCACCGAAGTCGGAATTTGTCTTAGATTTCCTCTGCGCTACTCTTCGGAGGAAAAGCATTAATTTAGGCAGCTCAAGTTTTTTGGCTTCAGTACTTCTTTACATTATAAAAGTGAAGACTAAAGAGCATGTTAGATTTTGTGGGTTTATTAGAACATAAAACTTGGAATCTTAATTAAAAAGCAGCTCGTAAATTGCCGATAAATAAACTCATTTATCAGCATGTTAAAATAATTACGATTTTAATGGAAAAGAACTAGATTGCGAAACAAATTTAGTGAGAAAGTAAGTTTTTGCAAATTTCATTAATGTCTGGTTTAGTCAAAAACAGGCGTCTTGTCTAAGCTGTTTCTGTATACATCACCTGTAAAGCTGCACCTGGAACACTTGCATATACACCGGTGAGATCTGAGAGTAGAAATGTTGCAAATAACATCTGATGAAAATAGTTTAAATCTCCCAGGGCCCCTGAATATATTTCAGAAGCCCTCCAGACGTCCTTCGACTACACTTTGAAAACCAGTGTTGATACTGAGAGACTGTGACCACCATACTGTTTATACCTGTAGTCCTTGTGCACAACTGGATTTTAGGGTCACTGGCACACGTATGTGGAGGGATATTCCTATGTGAGTGTGTGTGGAGAATGACCCTTTCTACCTTGTATTATGTCTTTTTGTTTTTTTCTTTTGACACAAGAAAGAATATGAAAGTTTTGACTTGCCTCTATTTTGGGTAAAGAGGGAATAAGGACAATAAGCTAAGAATAGGCCTTTTAAACGTAATTAGGTGACCGTCAGTTATTTGACTTGAGGTTCACTTGTGCTAACTTATTAACCTCATCTTTAAAGTATTTTTTTTTTAAGATTTATTTATTTCTGCATACAGAACTGGGGTACAGGCCAGAGGTGAAGGATTGTGAGAGGATTCACTAAAAACAGAGTAGGGGGCAGAACAAGCAGGTCGACAAGCACACTGCTGAGGGGAACAGCGAACAGGTCAGGAGAGATCAGCTGCGCCCTGTGGGTCACCTCCAAGGTGGGGATCGAACTCATGCTGAAGTGGTTTTAGCTTAGTGCTGTGCTTTAACCCACTGTGCCACCAGAGAGGGCCTCTCATCTTTAAAGTATTTTTAAGGAGTTTATTGCTCTTCTGCTTTCTCATGTTACACTTTAAATCTCCAGAAAGCATAAAGGAAAAGTAGACAGCAATTACATGTTATATAGTAAGTGCCACATAACATTATCACTGGGTTATTGGAAATAGTGACTGAGCAAAATGACCAAATAACAGAACCAGGCCCTCTATTAAAATCAGTTGATTTCTCTCACCTCTGTTACAACAACTGAAACCATGTTATTTAAGAACCTGCTGTGTGTAGTACCACGGGTTTCTTAAAATTAGAAGTTTTATTCCACTAGGGGGAGCTGACAGTAAAGAATTTGGAAAATCCCAATGAGAGTTAGTAGTGGTATTAGGATAGTGTAAGTTCTTGTGTATTTCTGTTTTATAGTACATAATGAATATACTGAAACAGATGTATGAAAATTTTAGAAGGGCACATTAAAATTCTTACTCTAGCTGTTAATAAATTGTGAAGACTTACTATGCAAAAATATTCAGGTAAGAGAAGTATTAAAGTACATTTATTATTTTTTTTTTCACTTAACATTGGCTGACATTATTGTTGGTATTTTTCATGTATAAGATCAACTCCCCTCACCACCACAGTGTACCTGCCACCAGATCACCCATGGTCCATCATCAAGGTGCATTGTGCTTCCTTCCTTCTTTGTTCTCACACTTCTCTAAACTCCTCCCTTAAGTATAACTAATCTGTAAAAAAGGAAAAATGGGCCATATTTCCCCCTTAATGCCCACATATTACATTGCTATTCTTGTAAGAATTGCTTTTTAAAATTAGTTCTTGGACCTCCATGGTGGTGCAAGGGGTTGAGTCTTAGAACTATGAAGCTGTGTGCAGCCACTGCAGCACAAGTTCGGTCCCCAGGAGGTGACCCACAAGGCACAGCAGACCGCTTCTATTTCTCCTGCTGCTCCCCTCAGCAGTGTATTTCAGTAGACCTGCCTGTACTGTTTCTCTCTCTGTCTCTAGTGAATCCTCTCACCCCCCACACCTGGCCCACACCCCAGTTCTTATATGCATAAATAAATAAATCTTTTTTAAAATTCTTGCAAAATGGAGGGAGGGGGGAGTGCATAGGACTGTGGTGGCGGCACACAGGTGATGGTGATGGGAAGCCCATGGGGATTACAACTGAGATGGAAAAGGCACAAATTGATGTAAAACTAAACTATGATAATAATAATAAAAAGTTCTTGCTCCTGAACTTTAAAGATAGAGGTTCTTAGTGTTTTGTGATGATACTCTTGCATTCTATTTTTAGTGAAACCTAATGCTTTTTAAATTACGCTCGACATTTCCATTTGGAATAATGAAATAGGCTTTAATTTGCAGCATTACACATTTTTTGACATTTCATGGAGACTATGAATGGCTTGGAGATTGTTAATTCTAACATATCCTTTTTTTTTTTTTAAAGGGTTCAAGGAATTTTTCTATAAACCGATCTAAGGACAGTAGCACCAAAAATGGTGGCTTTCTTCTGTAAGTATACTGTTGGATGGTCTAAATGGAACAAGAAAATGGGCTCTTGTGCTGTGTTTTTTTTTTGTTTTTAAGATTTATTTATTTGTGCATACAGAACTGGGATACAGGCGAGAGGCTCAGGGGCGGTGAGAGGCTTCACCAGAGACAGAGTGGGGAGCAGAACAGGCAGATCGACGAAGTACACTGCTGAGGGGAGCAGCGGGCCGGTCAGGAGAGGTCTGCCACGCCATGTGGTCACCTCCGGGGCAGGCGGGAATCGAACTCATGCGGAAGCAGCTCTAGCTTCTCAGTGCTGTGCTGTGCCACCAGGGAGGGCCTCTTGTGCTGTTTTACTTAAGATTCTTTTTGTTTCCACACATAGCAGTACCAACATGAAGTGGGTACAGTTTTCAAATCTACACATTGATGTTCCCAAGGATGTGACTAAGCCTACGGTATGTGCTACCTGTTTCTAGGCATAAGGAGCTACAGTGACAATAAATGTTCATTACTTTGTTTGGGGTTGTTTACGAAACACTTTATGAAAAAACAGTTTTGAGATTCTGGTAAATGCACAGTGTATACCTGGGTGTTCTCTAGTGTCCCCTGGGTGCTCTTGTTATTCAGGATATGAAAGCCACTTCTGAAGGAATAAATTATTTACCTTAAGTAACTCTGGGTTTGAGCAATCTTTTGCTTTTAACTTACCCTAATATGAAGCTAGTACTAATTATGATGTGGAATACTTGATATTAGGTTATGGAAAAACTTTTTTTCTTATAGCCTTCAAGGCTCAATTTTCACTTTGAGACATTCAGCCTGGGCCTGAACAATGCTTTATTGTGCACAGGTAGAAAGAACATTAGCATAAGTAAAGAAAATCCAGAATTAGCTGGGCATCCTTGTTTAAATAAAAGTATGATTCCATCAGCCTGTTATTTTGGTCATTTTTAAAATATCTTACAAATAAATAAGTTCCAAATCCTTCCATTTCTGCCTCTCAAAATATAACCCCCTTTAAGAGTTTAGTGTACATCCTTCTAGACATTTGTCTGTTATGCAGTTGTATCTGTACATACACATCAAAAGGTAACTGCTGGTTTTGTTTTTCACTTAGTTGATAATGAATCTGTTTCTGTGACATCATGTGTATACCTTAGATGTCCAACTCAGATGCCTGTACAGATGGACTAGGAGAGGTGGCGGGGTGGACATAGTGACAGTCTGTGCCCTTTTTTTTTTAGATTTATTTATTTATACATATAAGAACTGGGGTGTAGGCCATAGGTGCAGGGGGTGAAAGGGTTCACCAGAAACAGAGTAGGGAGCAAAACAGCAGATTGACTGAGGGGAGCAGTGGGCGAGACAGGAGAGGTGTGCTGTACCACATGGGTCATTTCCCATGCCAGGGATTGAACTGATGTTGCAGTGCCTGCGGAGAGTGTGATAGCTCTGGGTCCTTAACCCCGTGCCTGCAGGGAGGCCCCAAGGGCTGTGCCTTTTCTAAGCAGGACAGTTGCTACTTTGATCACTTGGGCAGTCAGAGCTAGTATTGCTAGATTATGTAAATTTCCCAAACTAATTGAAATCTTAATGTGAAATCTGATTTTTTTTATAACACATTCAAAATATCTTTACAGACCTGTGGTAGTCCATCAGAACATACCTTACAACTATATTCCTCCTCCTTTGTCCCCAAGTCTGTAACAAAGAATACCAGTATATTCAGCTTTTCCAGCAACCCTATTTGGGGTGATCAAGAGTAAATGTAACTTCTTGATTAACTAGACTTCCTTTTAGGGTAAAGTAATTTAACTCTGAATCACTGGATTAGTAATATCAATTACTGATTTATTGGATGAATGAAGTGAAGGTAATTTGCCTCTTGGAAGAAAGTCAGAAGTGTCAAACCCATTATTTCTAAGATCTTTTAAATATTAGGGTGGAAGAGATAGAAGTTATATGTACATTCAGTATCATAACATTTAAATTAGAAATGAGTAATTTTCCTTTTAAGTAAGCAATACATATATAAATAAAACCTAATAAAGTATATATGTGGCAGTGGCTCACCCTGTATAGCACTGTTTTATGATTTAGAGGTACTTTAATCTGTGTTTTCTAATTTGTTCCTACAGCAATGCTGTGAGCTATAACATAGGCATTATCTTGTTTTATATACAAAAAAACTAAAGTGCAATAAATGGATATGTCTTGCCCATTGTCACTCAGCTACAAGTAGTAGAGTTTAATTCTCAATCTATGTCTTCTGACCAGGAAACTTTTGTTCACAGATCAAAAAAATCTTTCCTGTTGTGTGTTTGGGGCCCAATAACTATTGAGTTACAAAGTTCCATTAGTGGTTTTGTAGGTTGCCTTAAGAGTTCTGTTGATTTAAGCTGTATCTTAACAGATTTAAGGGTCTTTGTGGAGATCTGAATGTGGTAGTATCTAGTAACTTAAGCTAATAGTATTAAGATGTTAAGCCATTTTTCTCCCCCTTTAATAGTAAGCTCTGAAATGTTCGACTGAGTATAATATGTTAAATTTTAATAGTTACAAATTTAGAAGAATCATTGCTGAAACTTTTTTTTTTAATTTTAAAATTGTAGATAACCGTTTCTGATGAACCAGACACATTATATAAGCGCCTGTCTGTTTTAGTAAAAGGCCATGATAAGGCTGTATTAGACAGTTATGAATATTTTGCTGTGCTTGCTGCCAAAGAACTTGGTATCTCTATTAAAGTGTGAGTATGAGCCTTCCTACTCTGATCTGTTACTATACATAGTCACCCAAGAAGAAGATGCTGATCCTGGCTGGGTCTGAGATCTTCAGATGGGATAGAGAAGGGTAGAGGTTAGTTTTGTCATATCCTAAGTAGGACTGTCCTTTTCTGTCTACCAGCATGTTTAAAGATTAGAATGTATAAACACAGAAAATGAAGGAACTCCCTCTTATTATTGCATCGACATAAGGAAACCCAAGAACCCCCATGTCTGGAGCCTCCAAGAAGCCAAGAGGTAGATTAGGTCAACAAGGAATCCTTTTAGGTCCTTAGGATTTGACAATCTTTGGCTAACACCGCCATTGTTCTATAAATGCTTTACAAAACCGCCACTTATCCAGTAATTTCATGCCTGAGCAGGGCACGCTTCACATGGCCCTGCAGTCACTGGATGGTCCAGTATTATTTCATCTTTTCATCTATTCCTTCTGGTATTGAACAAGGCCCATTTGGGGCTTTGCCAGTTCGAGCCTTCTGACCAAACAGATGGCATCCACATGTTTACCCTAACACTGTAGTTTCGTGGTTATCACTATCTGTAGATTTTCCTAAAGCTATAAAGTATCCTTACAGCAAACATCACAGCAGTGTCCATCACACTGGGGCCATTTTTCACAGTTCATGTGTTTGGTCAATAAGAGACTTCAAAACTGTAAAACCCAAAAGCATGCCAAGCTCATTTTTAAATCTGTGGAAAATGTTTCTCTTGCTGTTTGCAGTGTTTATTTTGGCCTAAGCTTTATGACAGCAGTTGTTAAAGATGACAGTCTTGACAAGTGGAAGTCTGTAAATGGTAGTTAACGCCTGTAATTGAGTATGAGCCTGCCCTACAAAGTTGTGGAATCATGCTTTGATATCAGTGACTCAGGTTTTAACATCTCTTAGCTTATGTATTTTGTTTTGTCCATTAATTTTCAGGCACGAGCCTCCAAGGAAAATAGAGCGATTAACTCTTCTCAAATCAGTGCATATTTTCAAGAAGCATAGAGTTCAGTATGAAATGAGGACCCTTTACAGATGTTTAGAGGTGAGTTTATTTCATACATTCAGGCGTTTTTGAAGGGCCTGAAATTTCACACTTCCACGTCATGCCTTTGTTTTAACATTGACTGGGTTGACTTCCTTCCAGTCAACCCACACCTGATAGTTATAGAGAGGATACTTGTCTATTTGTGGTTATGTGGGCAACATGACATGAGACTCAAACTCAAAGCCATCCTTAGAATAATGCAAACTTTAATGCAGTATTGCAGATTATGCTAATTTTTATGCAGTAACATAGCATTGGAATAGTTTTGCTGATGTGTCAAAAATTATAGTTTTCATAGAGTTCTAACAATTCTTTCTGTATGGTGACTGGATTCTCCAGGTCCTTGATGGTAGCGTTAAGGTGTTTCATTTATTACAGTAGAGTGATTCTGTCACATATTAAATCATGGTAAATGTTATTCAGACAAATCTTGTGCATCTTTTATATTGGGGCACTGTAGTAGACATTGAGGGTGCAAACATGATCGACTAGACATAGCCCTACCTACCCTTCATTGAAAAAATAAATCCAAAATTTTATCTGCCTATGTCTAACAAAACTCCTGTCCCTGGAGCACACAGAAAATCTTGTACTAACTCTCTTAAGTCCTGTATTTTCATTCCTGAGTTAGCTTAAATGCTTGTGCATATACTGCTTTGGTGCCACGAAACCCTGGCTTTCTCGGATCTGTGAGGAAAGGAGGCTTCATATCTATGCTACTCACATCCAGTCCAACCAAAGGAAACACCTTTTCCTAAATTCAGATTCTGTGTAAGGTTTCATAAAAGATGAAAGGGATCTACCCAGTTTTCCTGTTTCATATTTTTAAGCTTTTACCCAAAAAACTTTCAAATTTCTGCTTTAGCATCTTAGTATAAACCAGCTTCATATTTGAATTTTAGTTAGAACATCTAACTGGAAGTACAGCAGATGTCTACTTGGAATATATTCAGCGAAACTTACCTGAAGGCGTTGCCATGGAAGTTACAAAGGTATGACTTTGTGTTGTGGGGGTATGTTTGATGCCTTACTGCTGAGTCTGGCACACTGAGGAGAGGGAGACCAGAGCAGTCTCCACAGTGAAGGGGGTCTCCCCTGCCCTGGTGCAGTGGGGCAGCTCAGCACACTCCCGCCACTGCTGCCCACATCAGCCCCAAGCAATCCCCCTCCCTCTCGATGTCTGTCTCCACATGGAGACCACAGGAAGTGGCAGTCCCTGGGGCCCTCAGAGGTCAAATAGATAATTATGTAAGAGTGCTTTGTGTGGGCCCTCCCTGGTGGCTTAGAGCACTGCACTAAGAAGCTTAAGCCAATTCCACATGAGTTCAATCCCCGCCTGCCCGGGAGGAGATTCCCTTGTGTGGCAGACCTCTCCTGGCCCGCCTGCTGCTCCCCTCAGCAGTGTACTTCGTCGATCTGCCTGTTCTGCTCCCCACTCTGTTCCTGGTGAAGCCTCTCACCCTCTGCATCTCTGGCCTGTACCCCAGTTCTGTATGAATAAATGGATAAATCTTTAAAAAAAAAAAAAGGAGTGCTTTGTGTACCATCAAGTTTCCTTCTCTCTGTGCAGAGCCCTACAGAAATACCTACGGGGTAAAAGGAAAAGTCAGGATTTGAAGAAACAAAACGAATAAACCCTAATGTGGCCAGAGTTCAATGAAATCCGTATTAAAGTGTTGTTTTTCTCTTTTTAGACAAAATTAGAACAGTTACCAGAACATATTAAGGAGCCAATCTGGGAGACGACATCGAAGGGTAAAGAAGAAAAATCTTAAGTCTCGCAGAGACCACATGTGCCAGCGTTAGAAGTGGGGGTGAGCTCGACACATGTTGAAAGGGAAGGTGCTTTTGGGTGAGGTGATTTTTGAATTCCCCTAACTGCTCTGTTGCGTCAACATGCCCTAAACAATTGAAAGCAGGAATGGGACTTTAATGAAAACACACTGGACTGTGGAGAAAGAACCAGGCTCTCTGCTGTTCTTCCCATTCTGCTCCTAACCAGTGTGAGCAAGCCATGCTGACTAATGTGCACCAGAAAGTCAAATTTATATTTTGTTTTTCTGCTATGGTTGAGTTACTCGTTTATACTGGTTTTAATTTATATCATTTCACTCATATAAAATTTAAATACTCATCACATGCATTTTTTCTTTTGCAATGCCTTGAAAGAACCTTTGTTTGATTTAATCTTGGGCAGTTCAGTTCTGATATTTACCTCAGTGCCAGCTGATACATGCTAGTTTGGGGTGGTTACCTCTAAATTTTGCCCATTTTAAGCATCACATTCTTGAAAATGAATGTTCCTAGCAGCAACTTGAGCACATTTGTGGCCTGCTTGGAACTCTTCTTGCAGCTCAGAGCCTCAGGGCTGCCTAAAAGGGTCACTGCCATGGAATTGGAGCGCTCGAGAAATTCCTGCCTGCAACATGTCATTCATTCTGTGATTCATTCATTCAGCAAGCTTTATTTTGTTAACTTTGCATCCACACGGTAGTGAATATCCACAATTGAATAGAAATTTTTTGCTTTTTTTTTTTTTACTAAGTTCCTCACTAATAAGAAGGCCTCTTTCTTTTGCTAAATGGAACTTTTTGTTTGAAGATGTCTGCTTTTCGATGAAATTAAATAGTGGCTAAAGCCCTGAAAGAGGCCAGCCTGTAATGGCCTGAAATTGGTGGTGTCTCGGGCCCAAGGGAGTGATTGGTTTCCTTTTAACAGCAGACTCGGGTCCATGTCTTTTGTAGTTTCCTTCTCATCTTTGGGCTAGTTATGACTTCTCAGTTTTAACCCCCTTGAACTGGACCCTGTTCTCTTTTCCTGACCTACTATCTGATGTCAGTGTTTTGAATGCATTCTGCTTATGTGGCAGACTTACATTACTGTCATTAACATGGGAAGAATTACAGCCTTGTGCCCCATGACCTCATTGTACTCACAGCTCAGTTGACTGTCATTCACAAACACCTAGAGCATGCTTATCCCAGTTAGAAACCTGGAGTTAAGATGTAGCACAGTAGTGCCTATGTCTAGCGAAGCAGCAGTTGTGGCCATTTATACTCTAAAAGAATTCTTTAAAAGTCGACATAGATGCATACCTAAGCTTCCTTATGCTTCTTTACTGTTAGTCCGTGTGGTGTAAAGGAAGAGCTATATATGCTTATCTCCAGGGCCTGCGAGCTCCCGTAAGGGTACGTGTCCAGTTGTGGCTGTTTCAGAATAAGTTCACCTATGAGCCAGGTGACTTGGCATTTCAGATTATATTATATACAATACAAGTAAACTAGATAAATGACAAAAATGTGATATTTGACAAAAGTATTTGGCAAATTTGAAGACTGCTTCTTGAGAAACATAACCTGATAATATTTTGGTTTTTTTTTTTTTCAGTTGAGTTGCCCAAGTAAAATTCATAGTCCAAAAATTAGAGTGAATGCCCCAGCCTCACTGTGTATACTTGTCTGTTCTGTAGTGAGAGAAAAGTTGCCCCAATGATAGAATGAATGAGAAGGTAGGTAGGAAGTGAAGCAATTTTCTTTTTTTTTGAGGTGTAGCCATGAATTCGTTATTGTTTCTCTTAACCTGAAGTATGTTTTTCTTTCAAATTAAATAAAATAATGTTGTGGTCTATTTAAATCCATACTGTGTATTTCAGATCTCTGATAAGAGTAAAGGTATTTCTGTGTTCCTTTGGCCACTTAACATGCCACAGTAAGTATATGAAGCAGTTTTTTTTTAATAAGCCAGTTGTCTAGTCCTTTAACATCTTCACTTGTCGGGAGCGTTCCTCCTTTCCAACATTATGTTAAATTAGTTTCCCCACCACATGAATGAGGAGCAAAGCAGAAAAGAGCAAATATGGACTTTGGAGTCAGGCAGACTAGAATCCCGTAAGAGTTCAGCCCCACTGCTGTAAACTTGCACAAGATATTTAACCCTGTCAGAGCCTCAGTTTACTGCTTAGTAAGACGTAGGGAATAAATCCTGCTCATCAAGGTTGGAGTAGTAAATCAGTTAACTAATAAAGCACCTGACACTGTGCCAAGCAGGTGAGAGATACTCAATAAATAATAACTATTACTGGACAGTAGTGCAAATTTGATGATACTCCAGATGCTTGTGTGCCGTACTATTTAAAAACCAGCTGAAAGGGACCTCAGAATACCTCCAAGGTGAGGAGAATGTTTGAGAGTGGCTCTGAAGTTTGATTTAGCTGAGAAAACACGGAACGTGCTTATTATAGTCCCCACCATGCACGGGGCCAGGCCTTTAACGTAGGCAGTTATCTGTAGATACTATCTTAGTTAATCTTTATGGCAACCAAATAAAGTGTTACTATTATTATCCCCATGCTGCAGAAGAAAACCATGTTAGGACTTGCTCATTCAATCACCCTTTCAGTTTACAGATGAAACTGAAGACAGTTTCAATTAGAGTGAATGCCCCAGCTGATTTGTCTGCAGTCAGGGTGGTGACTAGCAACTAGTTTTTAGGGGCCATGAGATAGGTATCCAGTAATAATGCAGAATAGTCCAACCTAAAACCTAGGTTTATTTCCCCATCACATTAGTAAAATGTACTCATTGCCCCTAAAACTTAGAAGAAAGAGACTGATAAGGTGGAAGAAAAATCTAAGGAATAAAAGATGTCATTGTGTGTGAAATGAGGGCAAGAAGCACGACACAGTGTGATCCCTGTGGTCTCAGGGCTGACTCTGGTTTCAGTGTCTAAAGGGCAAAGAGCTTGGGCTTCTACAAGGGTCCTCCTGGGTCACTAGAACATCTGGGACACGCCTCCCTGGTGGTGCAAGGGATTAAAGTGTCAGCACGATGAAGCTATCTGCAGCCACTGAAGCATGAGTTCGATCCCCAGGTGACCCACATGGTGCAGCAGACCTCTCCTGACCCACCCGCTGCTCCCCTCAGCGTTGTATTTCAGCTCATCTGCCTGTTGTGTTCCTCTTGCTGTCTCTGGTGAATCCTCTCACCCCTTGCACCTCTGGCCTGTACCCCAGTTCTTACATGCATAAATAAATAAACCTTTAAAAAAAAGAACATGAGTCTGTTTACAGCAGGGCTGTGAGCCAGGCCTGTCTCCAGCACTGCCTACTGGTTTGTTGCTCCTGAAGCCAAGTTATGGCTGACTGCCTGTGATCCCCAGGGTTCTCTTTGCAAATCCCCACTCCATTCCTAACCCTGCCCTCCTTAAATCCTGACTATTGTTACTCACCTCAGGCTATCATTTCTCTGTGTGGAGTCCTAATCCTCTTTAAAATGATATTTATCCCTCAACAGCTCAGCGGTAGCTATAGGTCAAGTCATGGGCAACTGACCCACAGGAAATCCAATGGAATTTTAGATTTCCTCAGCCCGAGCTAAATCAAGTTACATTTCGTCTTACAATTTCTTAATTTGAACACTCTTAAGTGTTGCTTAGAGGTCAATAAATATGAAGAAACAAGAGTGATACCACCCTCACACCAAAGCTGGTGAGGTGTTGCTCCAGAACCACAGTGACTCATGAAGACATGGTGTGTGCAGGTGTGATGAGGTGGGGAAGGGTTGGAAATCACTGAGCTGGATGAACTTCAAGGCCTCTTTCAACTATAAATTCCCATTATCTTTTCATATCAACAAATATCTGCAAATTCAGACACTCTCAAAGGACTCAAGAACAATTGTCTTGTAAAATTAAAAAGTAGTATCATCCATTAAGTCAACACACACATGTGTGCCATGCCTTTGCACAGTTACTCAATTCATACTTGAGTTCCTTGTATGTGCCAAGCACTGGTCTAGCCACTGAGAACTCTGCAGTGTGTGTGGTGAAGTCCTTTAGATCTTAGACTCACATGGGGAGAACTAAAAATAGGGGGGAAGATGTGATAGTTTCAGATGTGGTTAAGCACTGTGAAGAAAGATCAGATCATGCCAGAATTTCTTGAGTGGCTATTTGAGGAAGGGTGGGTAGTTTCCAGGAGGGATGAATGTAGAGAAGGAGACAGCTAGGGGGAGGGAGTCCTGGCAGCAGGGTCAGTTAGTATTAAAGCCTGTTCTGCTTGGTGTGTCTGCAGCCAAGGCAGAAGGATGTGAAGATGAAGTGGGTGTCACAACCGAGGCATCATCACTGGTGGGAGTGTAGGTTTGATTGAGTGTACGAGAGAAGCCATAGAAAGGCTTTGAACAGTAGTGACTGTATCTGATCTCTGCTTAGCAGACACTGCTGTTGCTGCTAAGTGTAGACTATAAGGAAGGGGATGGTCAGAAGGGCAAGGAGACCTTTAGGGCCTATTGCACAGAACAGCCAAGAGGACATAGCCGGGACTTGAGTTGCATCCATGCAGTGATGAATAGTGCTTGAATTCAGAATATAGCTTGGAGTTGAGGAATGATCTGCTAATAGAGTGACATGCGAGCTCATGAAATGTAATCTAAGAAAAAGAAGGTTCCAGGTGACTCTTATAGGGGCCTCTCCAGTAGCCTAAGGGTTAAGTCTAAGCGCTATCACTGCTATGGTCTGAGTTCAATCCCCAGCCAGGGAGCTGACCCACATGGTGCAGCAGACCTCTCCTGCCTCGCCCACTGCTCCCCTCAGCAGTGTATCTCAGTAGATCTCCTGTTCTGCTCCCCACTCATCTCTGATGAATCCTCTGACCCCCTACACTTCTGGCCTACATTCCAGCTCTTCTATGCAAAAATAAAATCTTAAAAAAAAAAAGATCTCTCCCTGATGGCTCAACAGGTTAAAGCGCAACACTGTGATGCTAACCACCTGAACCTCTGGCCTGTACCGCAGTTCCGTATGCATAAATGAATTAAATCTTAAAAAATAAATAAAAGATGACTTAGCAGCTAGTTACTTTTTCAATCTCAGCAGCTAGATAACTGGTGATGTCATGACTGAGCTGGAAAAAGATTGAGAAAGGATTTGGGAAGGAAATCAGTAGTTTGACTTTAGTCTCGCTAAGTGCAGTCTGAGTCCAGTAGGCATTTGGGTTCATGATTCTGGAGTTCTGAGGACAAGACTGAAGATAAAATTTGGAAGCTATCAATTTATAAGTGGCATGTAGCATTAGAGGATGAATGAGCTCATCTCTAGAGTGTAGTTACCCAAGAGGGGAATGTTGAGGTCAAGCCTGAGAAGACCCAAGCGGGTAGAGATATGGTACAAAGGAGGAGGTGCCAACGGAGGAGATGGGCCATCAGGAGTGAAGTCACCATGGGTTCCTGAAACTAGAGAAAAAATTCAGTCTGGTGAACTGCAATGAATTTGCTGGCAGGTTTAGTAAGAAATGTGGGTTGTGGGTGCCCACTATGAAAGCCTGCTGCATGGAGTGATGAGGTGATTGTCCAGCTGAGTAGGTTGAGGAGAGAGGTAGAACGATGACACAAACCAGGTTTGAAAGTATTCAGTTATCTATTGCTCTTAGAAAGCACTCACCACGAGACATTTTGCGCACAAGCCCACAATTTGGCTAGGCCTCTGTGAGTACATCGTCTGCTGCGTTCAGTGCCAGCTGGGTGTGTGGAAGGCGGGAGTCGTCTGTGGGTTTACTCACCCAACCACACATGTGGTGATGGAGGCTGAAACCCTTGTGCTCTGGGCTTCCTCACAACTGGGACCTGGATTCCCAGGGCAAAATCCTGAGAGAGATGAGGTGGAAAATTATCACCTTAGGAGTCACATAGCCACAGAGAGACAGCCACAGAGTCCCATTCAAGTTGAAGAGAGAGAAGTAGATCCTTCCCTAGAGGGGAAGAACATGGTAGACCAGATCTATTGTGTCATTTTTGAAAACTACATCTGCCACAGCGTTCTGTAGGGGCAGCCAGCCTTCTGGCAGTAGGTGGAGAGGAATGTGAGCGGGGGGCAGTATCTTTTTTTTAAATGTTTTGATATCTTTCAAAAGCCAGAAGAAGCAATCTAATCCAGGCACCATGGGGTGGGATTATATTTATACCAACGAGTGATAAAACACGAGGTTTCGTATTTGTTAATAATTAGTCGTTCAGTGTTTCTCTGATGATCCAGGAAGGCAAACATGTGCAAGCACATGAAAATCATAACAGGACCCTCTAAGTGTGGGTGTCAAGGAAGGGTGTTTTTAAAAAGCTAATATTAAAGCATTTCGATGCAGAGAGGGATGGTCTGGTAGAGAAGGTTAAAGTGAGGATGCAGAAGAAAAGGGATAATTGTGCGAATGCAATGCTTGTGTAGGCAGAGAGATGAGATGCAGAAAACAGCGTAGGTGCTGAAGGTGGGGAAGTGAGAAAGGAGACTGCTTCCCCTGGAACCGGAAGAGGGCAGAGCACGTGGGAACAGAAAGGTCTGGTGGGAAGATGAGGTGTAGGGTGTGTTTTTTTCTCTGAGTGTTTAACAAGGTCATCAGCCGAGGAGGGTCTGAGGGCGGATGCTTTGTTGAATAGTCATCTCGGACAGGGGCAAGGGCGACGTCACCAGGGAAGAAGACATAGTGTGATCCTCGGGCTTCTTGGAAACAGATAGCAAAATATAAGTTTTATCTACTCATAGCCTATCCAAACGAATCCCTCTGGACTATTAGATGGTGGGAAGGGGAGCAGAGAATATGAGCCTCTATCACGTTGGACCTCAACTGTCATAATCTCAGTTAAATTTTAAGAGCAGTATAAACATGGAGCTTCCATATGAAGAGCAATCCCACTCCTAGGTATCTACCCAAAAGACACAAAAACACTGATTCAAAAAGATACCTGCACCCCCATGTTTATTGCTGCTTTATTTACAATAGGGAAGACATGGAAACAGCCCAAATGCCCAAAAGTGGATGACTGGATTAAAAAGGTGTGGTGCATACACACAATGGAATATTACTCAGCAACCAAAAAAAAAAATAAACACGTGTTTCACAGCAACATGGATGGAGCTGGAGAAGACCATGCTTAGTGAAATAAGCCAAAAAGAAAAGGAAAAATACCGGATGGTTTCTCTCATAGCAGGAATATAACGGACCAGGCGAGAAAATAATAGTAATGAACAGCTATATACCAGAGACATTTTATGGGGGTGGAGTGGGGAATGGGATCAAAACAGTGGGGGGAGGGAAATGCACTGGACTATGATGATGGCACACGGGTGATTTGGTGATGGGAAACCAAAGGGGATTACAACTGAGATGGGAAAAATGCACAAAATGATGTAAAAATAAACTATTATATTACTTTAAAATTTTTAATTAAAATATTTATGCATACAGCCACAGGTGCAGGGGCGGTGAGAGGCTTCACCAGAGACAGAGTGGGGAGCAGAACAGGTAAGCTGATGATGTACACTGATGAGGGGGGCAGCAGGCGGGTCAGGAGAGGTCTGCCACACCATGTGGGTCACCTCTGGGGCTGGGATTGAACTAACACTGAAGTGTCTGTGGCTCGCATTCAGTGCTGTGTCCTAACCCGTTGGGACACCAGGGAGGGTCCTATTTAAAAAAAACTTTTAAGAGCAGTATCACCATCTAATAAGATAGGAAATATATACTAAAAATTAAAACTAGTAGAATTTATAAATAAAGGTAAGTGGTTAAATTCATCTCATTTGTTTTCCTTAAATGTAATCATAGTTATAAGGATAGGTTTAGTGATCTTTGTTCTAGCTACTTAAGAACAGTTGTTATCATATTCATATCCTCTCAGACACCCATTCTCACTCCACCTCAGAGGGCTATTGCCCCAGAAGTGAAAACTGACTCTTAGATCAAAGAGATCTTACAGATCTTACCCTTTACATCCACATAGCACATTGGTGGGGGAGAGAGGGGGGGAGTAGGGTGGGGTGTGGTTTAGTAAAAAACAATTTCAAAAAAAATTTTGCAATGTGTGCAACTCATGTGATTTTATGATTTTCCACCCGTGCTGTTCAGTCACTTGGGTTCTGGTGAAGTGTTAGTGCACAGTTAGTGGATAGCTTCTGCCAGAGTCAGGTTTTGCCAAGTAGGTAGAGTAAAGGTCTTCACAAGGAATTGGCAAGAGTCCTGGGCCAGGAAGAAAGCAAGGAGAATCTCTGCATTGTGACATATGTTAAAAAACATGAGACCAGTCATCTGGAAATTTTAATAAGACTGGTGAGTTATTGGAGGGAAGGTGTTAGAATAACTGAGCTGGAAGGAGGAGTTCGGATACTCTCAGCGTTGCTTTTAGTATGGAGATTCCTGATAGCACAGCATGGCATAATGGTTCACTAATCTCAGTGTGAATTGGAAGCCCCTGGAGGGCTTTGTTAAACCCAGATTGCTGGACCCGCCCCCAAAATTTGGGATTAGAGACAGCTGGACTGAGATTTGCATTTCTAACAAGCTCCCAAATGCTGCGGCTTCTGATCCAGGAAACGAGAGGTGAATGGGAAATCAAGGTGGGGTAGAAAAAAAGCTTTGGCATGAAGGCGATCAGAGACCTGGGAAGGCCAGAGCGTAGGGTGGACCTAATATGTCCGTAGAGGTGAACATCGCAGGGCTGGTACGAGTTCTGAATTCACCAGCGAGTGATGGCAGCAAAGACTACCTCGAAGGGCAGAATCAGACCTGCTTTGAAGGGACTGGCTTTCTTGAAGGAGAAAAGAGTGGAGCACAACGAGGAGCAAGCGGAACAGGTTAGCCCTACTTTCCAGATACCAAGGAGCAAGGGCTGTGAGAGGAAAATCTGTTCATATTCACAAGCATGACGAGAGAGTGGAGCTTTAATGAATGGTGAGGAAATTAAAAAGAACTTTGAGAGATTAGGGAGATTTGGAGGCAGGAGCGGAAAGAAGAGGTACAGCTTGGAGACAGATGTCCGAAACTATTCAGAGATGGACAGGCAATAAAGATAGGGTTGCCCCTGTGATGAAGAGACTGAGAATGACTGCCTTTAAAATCTTCTAGAAAAATCGGTGCTCTGGACCTTCTGAATTCTACAGTGTCATTTTGATACTACGTTAAATAAGCATGGCTATACCATTGACAGAAAAACAAATTTGCATGAGCCTTTATATAAAAGTTAGAGCCTTTGGAGAAAGCTTAAGCTCTGTTCTCAGGGCCTTTTTAATAATGTGGAGGATCTGGCTGAAGGCCCTGCCTCTGGGTCTTGGGACCAGGGTTTTGGAAGGAAGGACTTGTACTGCAATTTGGGAAAAAAAAAAAAAAAAAAGCTTCCAACACTCAGGAGTGTGACCTGCAGCAGAGCAAGAGCCATAGTGGGGGTGACTTAGTTTGGGGGCACCTGCTCTCCTACAGATTATAGCGTCTCTGCTCCCCCCCCCCCAGACCCGAGTAGAGAGGTGAGCCCAGGATCTGCCCTGTGGGCAAGGGGTTGACCTTGCTTCCTCTCTAGACTTCGCATCTCCGTGTCTCCAGGATGGACCTGTCTGGTGCAGCATGGTGGAGGGAGCACGAGGGATAGGAGCTCTCAGCCGGCTACCCAACCTGCCTCCCTCCCAACTTCCTGCCCTTCCCCCTCCCCGCGCCCCCCCCCCCATTATCTGCTGGGCTGGTTTAGGGGACTGGTTGGCCAGAGTAAGGGGTGGGCTGAGACTGGAGGGCTGACCTAGTGGAATCTAATGTTCTTAGGGCAGCTTAGCTGGCCTGGTTTCCCCCCACCTCCCCCACCCCCTCAAACCCCCACTGCTACTGTCCCCTCCATCACCCATCTCATTCAGCTGCCCAGGAGGTGATGAAGAACTGGCTACCTGGGGAAAGGGAGGAAGAGGGTCCTAGCCTTCAGGGATCAATCTGCGGAAGCCTGGAGGAGACTCACACCTCGCTCCCTGACATTCCTGGAGGCCGGATGAGGCAGCAGTTCAGCTAGGAAGAGGCAGAGGCGGAGGGTGAGATGGATGTGGCCGAGCTCCAGGAGTGATACCGAAAGTTCGTGGTGGAGTGCTCTAGTGGCACACTCTTCATGCGCGAGTTTAAGAGCTTCTTCAGAGTCACAGAGGCCACCCAGTATGTAGAGAGCATGTTCCATGCCTTCGACAAAAATGGGGTACACACTCTGAAGGGGAAGGTGTTGGCGGGGGGCGGGGTATATTTTTTCCATCCTTGAGCTAAAGACACATCCTGAATAGGGGCTCCCAGGCACTGCACCCAGAGGACTCACAGAGCCCCTGGCCCTCTAGCGAAAAGGGGCTAGAGTTGCCCCCAAAGAAACAAGCTGTCTTGGCATAGGTTGCGAGCTCCCCACTTCTGGAGTCCTCTGAGAGGAGAAGGGTCAGGTCCTCCCCACCAGGATTGTTGAGGGCCGCTCTTGCATGGACTGGGAGATGCACAGATGATGCAAAGGGCCTTCTAGCTCTTCAAGTCGTGGAAGATTTCATGAAAACCTTTGTGCAGGGAAGTTACTTATACATTCTTGCACCATTATGTAAAGTTGAGATCCTATCAAAATTAAAAAGTTGTGAAGAAAAGGAAAAATCCATGGTGAATGTTAGATGCTGAATTGCAAGAAATATGGTATAAAGAGGTACAGTCCAAGGACTTAATAATCCCTTTTGGGCCTTGAATTGTTGTATGTGGTGTGTGTGGTTTTAGAGAAAGTCGGTGATATTATGCCCTTTCACCCCTAAGTGTTTCAGCGTATTTTTCCTAAGAACAAAGGTAGTCTCTTAAATAACCTACCACACTTATGACTATGAGAAAATTTAACACTGATACCATCTAATTAATAATTCACATTCACATGCAGTCAGCTTGTCCTGATCATGTGTACTTCGTGGCTTTTATTGGTTTTGACTTTGGTTTGATCATTCATCACATTTACTTGTCCTCTCTCTTTAGTCTTCAAGTTAGACCCTTTAATCTCAGTGTTTCTTATTGACCCTGGCAATGTTAAAGATTGCAGGCCAAATATTTTGAGGACACCCCCAGGTCGGACTTCCCCGTGCCTCTGTGACAGGCTGAGTTTCATGCCCTGTCTCTGACACTGTGTTCTTCTTGGTGTATCACACTGGTGGCTACGGTGTTAGTTGCTCCCCAGACTGGGGCGGTTAATTTCCATTTGGTTTACATGTTACCTGTCATGTTTCTTCATGTAAAGGTGCTATTTTTCCTTTGTAATCAATAAGGATCTGATAGGGATATATGTTGAGACTAAGTAAATACCCGATTGTGTACATTTTCACCTACAGTCATGTGTTGCTTTACAGCTTAGTTACATGTTTTGAGAGGTGTGTCATTAGGACATTTCCTCGTTGTGCAAAAGTGGGTTTGTAGTTACATATCTGGATCACATGCAGAGGACACCATAGAATTTGCAGCTGTCACTGACCAGGACCTCATGCATGGCACAGCTGTGCTAGGGAGGGTACCCACTGGTCATTTTCTTTTTTTAAGATTTATTTATTTATGCATGCAAGAACTGGGGTACAGGCCAGAGGTGCAGGGGCAGTGAGAGGATTCACCAGAGACACAGTGGTGAGCAGAACAGGCAGGTGGATGAAGTACATGGTGCTGGGGGAGCAGTGGGCAGGTCAGAAGTCTGCTGCACCTTGTGGGTCACCTCCGGGGCCAGGAAATGAACTCATGCTGCAGTGGCTGCGATAGCCTGATAGTGCTGTGCTTTAACCCATTGTGCCACCAGAGAGGGCTCATCCATTGATCACTTTCTAACTTCTGTGTTTATTAGTTGACATTCTGCTTTCCCAGAAGATTCTAGAAGGCACTCCATTGGGGATTGAGCCTTTTTTCTTTTCTTTTTCTATTTACTCTCGATTGTCAAACCTACAATCAATTCTACTGCCCTTGGCACAATCTCTATCAGCAAGTCTCGTCTGAACAATCAGTCTAAGATTTCTGGGGAAAATGAATTTAAAAATTTCATTGATCTAGCTCACATGCCAAAATATGGGGTAATAGAAACAGGATTTTGTTGGAAGCAAGAAGGTAGGAGCACCCTGTCTCTGCTGTTCCTCTCCCCCAATACACTCTTCTCTCTGGCGGGTGCCCTGTGATGTACTGGAGTGGAAGGAAAGGGAGCACGGAGTTCAGTCACCGCTTGGGATTCTCATGTAACATCACTGGAGGTCAGGACTTGTCCTCAAATTCACCAATTCAGGGGGAGATGGGACAGATAACCCCACAGAGCAGATCACACACCTGTCACTTTTGCTTCTCCTGAGCAGACAGGCATTTCTATCATTCCAGTCACCTGCATCGGCCTCTGTAGGTAATCAAAGCCGAAGAGGGCCCATGCACAGCAGGTGAGATTAGGTCCAGCTGGAAACTTCCTCACAATGGTCCTGGAACTACAAGAACCCTGAAGCTGAGGTCTCTGTCACAAGGGCCTGTGCTAGCATGTGCCTCTTGTAAAGCAAGGGCCCGCTGTGCACATCCTAGCATGTTGAGAGAGGATGTTGAGAAGACAGTAGATTCTAGAAAAATAATCAGAAGGATTTAGAGATCTGGAGAGTGGGGATTGTCAATGGTTTTATTTTTGTTTTGCTCTCCTTGGTAGTAGGCAGCAGGCCCATTTTATAGGTAGTAATAGACTGAGTGGAGTAAGAAAGTTCTCCCAACTTAGGAACTGCAGAAGACACGCAGTTTGAAAGGCCCTGCCACCCACTGCCTGGGTATTTCTTGGGCAATTTTTCGGTCTCTGAGACTCAGGTTTGTCATCCATAAAATGGTAATAATGGAACAGGCATTTTGCAAACATTTTCATCTTCAATTCCTGTTTAAAAAGGAGCAGAAGTCCTATTTTAGAAGTTTAACAAATAATAATTAGTAATAAAAGTAGTCTTTTACTATGGTGATGGCACACGGGTGATTTGGTGATGGGAAGCCCATGGGGATTACAACTGAGATGGAAAAAGGCACAAAATGATGTAAAAATAAACCATTATAGTATTTTTTTTTTTTTACAAAAGTAGTCTTTTAAAGAACAAGCAACCATTACTAAGAATCTACCCTTAAAAACTGGCAAAAATATAAGAATATATACATGGACAAAGACGTTCACTGTGTCATGGGAAATATTAAGCCCACAGCCAACGGAGGTGCTACCCGGTACCTCTCAAAAGAAATAAAAGGTGTGATTTTAAATAATGCTAAAGACAATGGGACATTTTTTAATTGAAATCCAAGAAATAAAACTACTGTAACTGCAGCAGCCTGACCTTAACTGATCTGCATGGGGGGTGGAGAGAAGGACCAGAAGCAGTCACGGACAAAAGTAGCCTCCAACCCGACAGGTGTCCAGGTAGCTCATTTTCCTTCCTTTCTGCTTTCCTTAGGCTTTGTGCTATTTGCCTCCTTTTCCCCTTGTGTTCCACTGTTGCTCAAACCTTGCCTACCAAGGCACCCCATCATCTGGGGTTGGGCTTGTGAGGCCGTGGAACAGACATGCTTCGGGTCAGCGATGTTGTTTCTGATTACAGAGCCCTGTTAGGGACAGACACTAGGCCTGGGGCTGCTGATGACTCAGGATCTTGATCTGGAAAACTAAGATCCCCACCCTGGAACACGTGAGCTCCTGTGTGGAGGAACACCTGTGGCGCTCAGGCAGCAACCCTGGCCCGCCAGCCCGCTGCCACCAGCCTTTCTCCTCAGGCTCATTCCGAGTAGAGAAGCAAGCCGCATGGCTCCCCTCCATGGCTACTGCTTTTGGAAGCTGCTGACACGCTTTGTTATGAAAACTGTGCTCTCCTCCTTCCTCTGCCCAGTCAGCGACTGAGCTCTCTCTCCCTCCCCCTCCCCACATGCTTCCAGGCCGCAGCAAGGAGGCAGGCCTGTCCTCCCGGGCCTGAGCAGGGGCTGGAGCCACTGCTGATTCACCTCCCCTCAGGCTCAGAGTGAGTGAAGAGACGTTTTCATTGTGAGTGCTGTTTTTTAATCACTTCCTAATCGCCTTTCAAACGACTTTAGTCCCAAGTCCAATTTAAGTCAATTGTGTATTTATCAGTTCATAAATATTTAAGAGACCCCTGCATCACAGCCTAGGTGACACCATGCTTGACATGGAGGAGAAACAGACGCAATGTCAACCCTCCCTTTTCTCCAGAGCACATCACGTAGTCAGAGTATGAGGCAGATGTAGCACCAGCAAGGCACGGCAGGCTTTCTGGGATTGGGCAGATGGCTAGAGGAGACTCCTGGCACCCTCCATGGCTTTCAGGCTTTTAATGATCTTTCTAGGCTGTTTGTAGTGAGGCAACCAGGTGCAGGGTGGGGTGGGGGTGGGGGGTGGGGGGGTGCTGGAGTGAGGGATGGGGGAGCCTGGGAGTTGGGAGGCTGGTAGGCAAATCTTCACTCTTTCTGGACTCTCAGGCATTCTCTGGTGGACCGTTGGTCTCTACTACTCTCTGCCACTCTGTCCCCTGCACCCACACATCCTCTGCTGCCACACTCTGTTCTCTGCTGGGTGCACCTATGTCAACACCCAGATATACTCAGTGCACCCCACGCGCGCCCAAACCATGCTCCAGGTGCCACCATCAGGCACACCTGTAAGACCACAGTGTCCATTATAGACGCTAACAGCGAGGGGACAGAAAAACCTGACCACTTCATTGACCCTACATATACTTAGGACAAAGAGTTCAGAGGCAATGCCAGAGTAAGCCCCAAACTGTAGAACAGATTGTAGGTGCTATGAATGTCCGAGCAGAGACAGAGATCACTGTCTCTGAAGTGGTGGAGGAAGGAGGGCTTCCTTGGGGAGAAGAACTTGGGCCCTAAAGAATGGGCAGGATGACTGAGAAGGGGCCTCAGGGGGAGAAGAGCATCCACGTTGCTGCAGAGGCCACACCAATGGCACGAGACAAAGTCCTGAGTCTGCAGGGATGGTTGGCCCAGAAGAGGGCTCCCTGCAGCTCCCCGGGGAGGCGGGCTGTGGCAGCAAGGGGCCTCACAGCTCCTACCCCAATGCAGGACACCATTGACTTCCTGGAATACAAGGCAGCTCTGAACCTTGTGCTGAGGGGCTCCCTGGAGCACAAGCTGAAGTGGACCTTCAAGATCTATGACAAGGACTGGAATGGCTGCATTGATCGCCTGGAGCTCCGCGACATTGTGGAGGTCAGTGACATTGTGGAGGTCAGTGCCAGCCCCAGCCTGGGAAGGCACTGTGGGCTTCATGGCAGCTGGTGGCTGCAGTGGGGTCCCCTGGGCCGGGGTGGGGGTCAGGCCCTGGGTCATGCAGAGTGTGCTTTCTGACAATAATGGACTTAAACCAGAGACCAGTTACAAAGAGAGATCCAGAAAATCCCCACCTGTTGGAAATCAGGCAACTCTAAATACACCATGAATCCAAGAGATAGTGTTGCCCACATGTATTTTGAACTAAAAAATAATGCAACCAAATTCTGTGGAGTACAGCTAATGCCAGACTTGCAGAACTATTCATACCCTTAAAGTGTATGCTAGAAAACAAGAGGGGTCCTCCCTGGTGGCACAATGGGTTAGGATGCAGCACCTCAAGTTCGCCACAGCCACTTCAGTACAAGTTTGATCCCTTGCCCCGGAGGTGATCCACATGGCGCAGCAGACCTTTCCTGTACTGTCTGCTGCTCCCCTCAGCGTGTATTTCAGTGGGTCCACCTGTTCTGCTCCCCATTCTGTCTCTATGGGGAATCCTCTCAACCCCCTGAACCTCTGGCCTACACCCCAGTTCTTGTATACATAAATAAAAAAGAAAGGGAGCTCCTTTAAAACACACACACACACAAGAAAATAAAAGGCTAAAATTCAATCATCTTAGAAATCATCTCAAGAAATCAGAAGAGTAAAATTAATCACAAAGGAAGTAGAAGAAAAAAATAAGAAACTAATGAAATAGAATGCACAGGACCGGGAATAAGTCCCCAAAACCAAAAGCTGGCTTCAAAAACACCAACAAAGCTGATGCTTTAGCACCCTGGCGGGCGGTGGGTGCCCTCCTGCAGCACAGGCTCTGACACCCAACTGCATAGGCCTGTGACCCCCAGAGCTGCTCTGTGAAGTGGGGGTGGTCGGTACTTTTCACAGATAGAGAAACTGCAGCCCAGAAGTTCTGAGTTCACCCAAGTTCACCACCCAGGAGGTGCTGTAACCTCTGGGGCTCCCAGACCATGAGAGTGGGGCCTGCATTGTGCGGTCAAGAGTGGGGGGCCTGGGGCTCCACACACTTCTGTCTTCAGAACTATGTGTATTCTTCATGTTTGTCCTTTTCTTTCCTAATTCACTGGGAGAAGACACGAGGCATGGGGAAAACTCTCTCCCCTCCAGTTCAAACACCCCATCTCCCATCACCCTGACTGCTCATGGTCTCACATCCCCCAATATGTCCAATTCGCTTTCCCTCTCTGAATCTCCATTTCTTCTTCTGTAAAGTGAGTTTAAACCGTGGCCATGATGACACACCCTGCAAGACAGGTTTTGGGTGTAGGCTTTGACTCCCGAGGTGGACACGCAAATGACTTGGGGGTGAAGAGTAGAGCTTGCTGGGCCTCAGTCAGTGCCCTGGGCGTCCCCTGGCAGGCGATTTACACGCTGAAGAAAGCCTGCAGGATGGAGATGGAGGCCTAGCTGCAGAACCAGCTGCTCACCTAGAGGAGTTTGTGGACAGGATCTTCCTTCTGGTGGATGACAATGGAGATGGTAATGGGGTAGAGATGGAAGGGGTGAGGGAAGTGCTGCCCACTCAGCAGCACCCCTCTTTCTGAACAGGTGGCCTTAAGCAAGGCCCTTCACCCCTCAGCTGGCTTCTTCCTCTTTGAAGTGGATGTGGGAACAGTTACATGAGTTAAAGCAGATGAAGTTTGTAACAGTGGTTTAATGGATGAGGCCTAGTGAGAGAAGCCAAAGAATAGCAGCTCTGGGTCAGGCAGGCCCACCAGAGTGATGGTAACCTCTCAGCCTGGTCTCACTTCCCACCTATGAGGTAGGAGTGGTAATGGTTGACAGAATCAAATGGGATAATGCGTTTAGGAGCCAAGCACAGGGCAGGCCTCCATTAAGGCTCGCTGGGCTCTTCTATCTCAGCACGCCAGCCCACACCTGTGCAGGGAGGGGGACTGGCTCGGAACACACCCTGGGGACCCCCCAAGGCCACTTAGGGTGCTGTGGGCAAAAGTAAAACTTCATTTACAAAGACAGACCCTTGAAAAACCCTTGACAATTCCAGAAGCTTCCCGGACAACTGAGAATGGAGAGTCCCTGACAAGTCCCAAACTAGGCCTTGTTTGTTTAAGAGGTTTAGGCGTACCCTAGGACAAAGGGACTCTAACCCTAACCCCATTTCTCCCACTCTCCCATCTCACCCCCCCTTGCTCAGGCCGGCTCTCTCTGGCTGAGTTCATTGAAGATGAACGTCATGACAAGTGGGTGATGAAGATGCTGCAGACGGAGATGAACCCTGGATCTCTCAGCAGAGGCAGAAAAGTGTCATACTATAAGGTGGCTGGGGCCCTGGGGGCCCAGTAGGTGTCCACAGACCCCTCCAAGATTTCCTGCTCACTTAAATATTCAGAGGAGTGGGAGGGAAGGACCCTGACTTAGCCTGCTGCTGTCTACTCTTATCCCGCTTGGATGCCAGGGCACACCCCATATAGGGGACCGGGGAGGCCAGGGGGAGTATAGAGGAGAAGGAGCTTTTGGTCTGGAGTAGCCAACAGGGTGAAGTCTACTCAAGAAGATTTCCTGGGGTGATGAAGGGAACCCACTTACCCTCCGCCTTCAGGGGCTCCTGGAGAAGTACAACTTGGCTGGCTGAGGGACAAATTCCTACAGGCTGAGGGACTCTCACAAATTCCTACATGGTTCTCAACTGGAAGCAGAGGCAAACTGAGGGGGAGCGGTCTCATAGCCTCGTTAGCAGTATAAAGGACGGTCCGGCAGAGAGCAGGGACAGCAGCTGCATCAGAAGAAACACAGCGATAACCACACCCGGCCACAGGATCCTGCGGAGTGCTCGTGGGAGGCTCTGGCTGTCCTCAGCTGAGGTTGTCCTCAGCTGGAGTGCCAACAAGGAAAAGTGCTGCAAGTAATGCTGTGGTGTTCCTGCCCTTGAGGTCCGATTGTGCGTACAGGGGCTACTTCAGCTCTGCACTGGAGCTGCGCCCCAGTCCCTGCTGCCAGTCCCCCACCTTCTCCTCCAGAAGCCCCAGCCTCTGTGCGCTTCAACTCCCCACTCCCTAGCTCCCTAGGCCTTTCATGACTCCCAGTCACTGACCAGGGACCTTCTCCTGTCTCTGTGGAGAACTGGGGCCTGCTGACCTGGGCGTAGGCCAGGCTTTGCCTCCAGCTGCTAAGTGACCCACACGGGACTGTCTGTTCCCTGACCCCTGCTACCTCATCTGCATGGTGAGCAGGCTGGGCTAGACAAGCAGTTTGTAGATGATTATTTTTTTAGACATGGAACAGTTTTTATTATATAAGCTGTAAGTGCAACCCTGATGTGGATCTAGATGAAAAGGGGGCCACTCATTCTGGTTGAAGAGAAGGCGAGGAACACATTTGATAGACGTGTCTCTATGTTGGGATATAAAAGCTAAAACCGACTGAACTTGAGATATTACATGTGCGATATTCCTTTAAAGTTTCCTTGGGTAGGGAGACTCCCTGGTGGCACATTATTAGTACACTGTAGGTGCTTAACAGATGCCTTTGAAGGAAGGAATGAATTCAGGAAAGACTACACAATCTCCAGAGCCCTGGAGGTGGGAGGGGAGTGTTACTGCAGCCTCCATCTGCAGGGGCTAAGCTCAGCTCTGCCTAGAAGCTTCCATGTCTATAGAGGGTGAGGAAAGTTAGGGAACACTAGAGGAGGTGCCAGAGGGGGCCAGGGAGGAGCCTGAGAACACAGGGACATTGAGGAGCACCCCACCAGGGAGCGGTTGCCACGAGCTAAGCCACCCAGAGGGTCCAGGAACCACCCTTCATGGTTCTGCTCAGGACTCCCGCCCTGCCCCTCTGACTCCACTGAGCGCCCCAAAGACGTGAGCTGAGCCGCTAAGTGCTGCGAATTTTATTTAGCTAGTATAGAAACAGCCCTGCTGCCTGCACCACCACAAGTCCCCTCTCCGCGCAGAACAGCGGGTGTGGTCAGCCCGCGGCCTCCGCGCCGCTCGGCCCCTCCTCCGGGTCCCGCTCACGGCTCTGGAGCATGCGCACGATGCGCGTGAGGTCCAGGCTCCGAGTCAGCGTGTCGAGGAGCATCTGGTCCTTCTGGACGCCCTCCATGAACTCCTCCAGGGACAGCTCCCCTGGGGTCAAGAGAAAGGGTGGAGAGGAGGGTGTCTAAGTCTGCTCGGAGCCAGAAGAGGAATCTGGCATGGGGCGCAGAGACAACGCTGCGGGGAGACTGCGTGGAGCAGACAAAGGGAATCAGAGACTTCGGGGAGGCCAGTGTGGGGAATCCCCAAAAGCCGGCCCTGTGCCTGGGGCAGAGGTGGATGTGGAGCAGAGACCTCTTTGACCCCGGCCTCTGCCGCTCTCCCCTGGCGGCCCCGCCCCCCCTCCTCCGCCCCTCTCCCCCATCTCCTCACCGTCCCCATTGACATCAATCCTGGAGAACACGGTATCGGTGAATTCCTCTGCACTCATGGTGGAGTCGCCGCAGGGGTTAATGGCTCGGATGGCCTGGGAGGGAAGAGGGAGAAGTGAGAAACCGAGTCCCAGTTACTGGCTCAGCAGGTGGGAGTGGGCACCCAACTGTGCCTGAGACGCAGGGTGGCCAGGAGTCAGAGCAGACCTAAGCGCTTCTCCAGCCTCTTGGTACAGATTAGGAAACTGAGGCCCACCGTCGGGGTTAGGTGCCCCAAGCACAAAGCTGGGGAGTGCCATGAGCCTCAGTCCCAATCATGCGCCCCTCGAAGGAGATCGCAGTTCCATGGGCTGAAGACCCCACCCCAGCTCCTGGCTCTGGGCCCGCCCTGGGCTCTGCCGGGCCCTGTGCACTTAGAGTTACCCGGATGATGGTGAGCAGCTCATTGCGGTCGATACATCCGTTGCCATCAACGTCGTAGAGCTTGAAGTACCAGCGCAGCTTCTGTTCCACCTTCCCTTTGAGCACCAGGCTGAGTGCTGCCACGTACTCCATGAAGTCGATGTAGCCATCCTGGCAGGGTAGGACCGAGATGAGCTCGCTCCCATCCCCCACCCTCTCAGGGCCTACCTGCCTGGGGAGATTCTGACCCTCACATTACCGGACACCTTTCCCTTAGTGCCGGTACCATGCCCGCCCCAG
>NW_004567102.1:8955677-8978188 GCF_000260355.1 Condylura cristata | reverse complement strand
GGTGACTTTCACATCTGAGCCCTGTCGGTTGTAGGTGTAGGTAGGTGGAGGAGAAAGCACACACTTGGAAATAGGGGCCTGGCTTAGAGGAGTTCTGCTGAGCTGGGACAAGGGCAGAAGATAGATCTGGAGACAGGAGCACCTGCTATGTGCTGTGATAGACTGAGGGGTCAGAGCCCAGTAAGATAGGACCCTGCCCTGACGGGAGCAGTTAGAAGGCACAGGCTTGACCTGACTTCACCCTCTCAGAGCTGTGAGAGCTGGTCTTCTTTTCCCCCCTATTGTAGTTACAGTAATAACTACCTCTTGGATTGTTGTGGGGTGAAATGAGGTCAAGGATGGGAAGCATCCAACCCTGTTGGTACACAGTAAGCACTCAATAATGCTTACTCTTACAATAAAGCGATCACTATGCCACCGTGACACAGGTTTCCCAACAACACATCTGAACTGGATATTGGAATCACAGGATAGGAGCCCCTGACTCCGGGGCGTGGACGGGAAGAGAGGCGCTCAGGAAGTCTTCGGGGGGAGGCTATACCCTTGTTGAATTTTGCAGGAGTTGGTCATAGGAGAGGGTGGCACAAGGCACCCCAGTGGAATACTTCTCCAGGGTCCCCCAAATGTCCACCAGCTGACACTAGCTGGTGAGGGAATGGGGTGAGGGAAGCTGGGAGCACAGACTTGCCTCCCCCTAAGCCAAGGAATGCTGGGAGAAGGAAGCAGCCTCTTGAAGAGAAGCTGAGCACTTTAAAGAAAGGAGCACTGGACTCTGAGCACAAGGACTTGAACCCAGCCCCCAGTCCTCCACTTGCAGTCATGAGTCCTGGAACGAGGCAGGTGTTGGGTCAGTATAAAGAGCTCTTTAGCAGGAGAGGTTGCCCATTATGGAGGAGAGAGCCTTGTGCAATAATGAGCTCCCTGTCCCTGGAAATGTGCAAACAGAAACTAGAGCACCACTATTGGGGGTGTGGCAAAGGGTGGACAGGATGGGTTCTGAAATCTCCTGGTTCTGTGTAGACCTCTGGCCTTAGCGGACGCCTTAACACCCTGAGGCTAGACTTGAGGACCCGTACCCCACAGTGGATGTTGTGACCCTAGCCACCACTTAGGGGTGCTTTCCCATATTCCAGG
Organism: Condylura cristata; assembly: GCF_000260355.1. Lineage (NCBI taxonomy): Eukaryota > Metazoa > Chordata > Mammalia > Eulipotyphla > Talpidae > Condylura > Condylura cristata. Next base: position 8,977,054 of record NW_004567102.1, on the reverse strand, counting down.
GCCTTCACACACATCCTGTTGCTCATTCAGTAACCCCCCCACCTTCCCCCCAGGATTACTGTTAGAACCGGAGGGCAGGTCCTGGGCAGAAATGCTTGGAAAAGAGAGAGACCGCTAAGGAGTTTACCTCTGTATGGCCAAGGGGTCACTGGTAAAATATTTTGTTTTTCCTTTTTTATCTTTTGCTATCGCTGGAAAAGTTTGCCCAGCTTGCTGTACTAAAAACAGCAGTAATAATAATAATACAGTGGCTTAAAAGGGGCGATAACGGGAACTATCTGGGCTTTTGTGTCAGATGACCTATACCACCTCTGAGGAGATATGACCAGGGACGAGTCCCATGATTTCTTTGTGACTTTTCACGATTGTGGTGCGGATTAGATTCAGTAATAGTACTACCAACCGTTAATTTTTTGTAGTGCGTCTCTGCTGAGTGTTTTACTCACTTCCCTCATTGAATCTCACAACCACTCCCCAGGGGTGGGGATTTTTGTGCTCATTTTCAGATGGAAAAGCCCTAGTAGATAGAGGTTAGGCCACACAAGGGATAGGCCTTTGTCCTACCCCGACACTCAGATGCAGGAGAGGAAGATTTACATGGGTTCTGTGTCCCTGGGGGTCTGCTAAACACAGCCACATCCAGTTAAAACTTATACATAGGCAAAGCATACGTGTACCCCCAGGTCACACACCCCCCACTCACATTCCTATACCCCCAAACTGCCCTCCCAACACAGCCCCCCAGGACACAACTATCTTCTAATTCAGGGGCTGGCAAACTTTCTGTGTAAAGAGTCTTAGCAAATTTCCAGGTTGGACAATGTGTACTTGACTGGGCATAGTGATGAAACGTTCCTAGAGCAGTCCTTGTGGGGTACAAGCCAGAGGTGCAGAGACGGTGACAGGCTTCACCAGAGACAGAACATGGAGCAGGACAGGCAGATCGACAAAGTACACTGCTGAGGGGAGCAGTGGACGAGACAGGGGGGGTCTGCTGTACTATGTGGGTCACCTCTAAGGCTGGGGATGGAACTCACACTGAAGCAGCTGTGGCTCGCTTACAATACTGCATCCTAACCTGTTGCGCCACCAGGGAGGGCCCTGGGCTGTTTTCACGCCGCCATCTCACTGCCTCTGTCAGGCTCCCCAGCCTGGCTCATGCCCTAGCCAGTCCTGTCTCCCGCTCTCTGCTCCTGACAGTTGGTGGAGGCAGCATTACCCAAAGTCTGAATTAGGCCCTCATGTTATCTATAGAGCACTTCAGATGCTGCAAAGCTGCTGTTTGTTGTAATAATTATATATTTAAATGTATGTGTATTATTGAATACATCACTAGGTCATAACATGATTTCTCCACTATTCATTCACTTGAACACAAACCTTAAGCAACACTATGTTCCAAGTACTGTTCTCAATGGAGCTACAACAACGAACAAGATGACAATGTCCTTGCCCTCAGGCAGCTCCCCTTCCAGCAGGGGAGACAATAAACATAGAAATTAGATTTTCTTCAGTAGCAGGTTTTAGATGAGTCAGCTCTGGGGGGAAAGGCGGACTGGGAAGTGCAGGGAGGGGCACCAATTACAAGGGTTTAACCTGGGATTAACGGGGTGTGATGGGAAGGATACACTGGAGCAGGGCAGGATGTGGCCAGTTGCATTCTGGAGGAGGAGGGTCCCGGACAGCAACAAGGCTCCAATGGGCTTCCCCTCCCTTGTGTCGTGTGTGATTTCAGGGGGCTGTTCTGTGGACAGATGTTGGCCCAGAGACTTTCCCTAGCAGGAAAGAAGACAACGTATTTCAGCGTGATCAGTGTAATGTATTGAGACTCATGTTAACTGCTGGCTCCTGCTCAGGATTTATTGTTTCTTCTGCAGCATTTGGGACATCCCACATGACAACACTATTCCTCCTGATCTCCAGGGCTCTGCCTCTCCACACTCCCATCAGGAAAGCCTTCTGACCCATGATCCTGCCCTTGACACAGAAGTCAAAACCCATAATCTCCTTTGGCCCTTTCCCCTAAATATTATTAGTGAGTTTTAAATCGCCTCTGAGCTGTGTCCCCTAGCTGCCCCACCCCCAATGGTGCTTGCACCCGGTGGGCAGCAAGGGGGAGCCAGGAAAGCTCTGGGCTGCTTCTCCCCAGAATGTGGTGAATGTTTGGGATCCATCATCCCCCCCTTTGAGTGCCAATGAGATGCAGGCAGGGGGCGGGGTGTGCATTGACGGGTTGGTAGATTTGGGCTCTTCTAACACTACATCTTGACTGAATTGCTGAATAGGAGATCTGGGGGCCCTCCCTGCTGGTGCAGCAGGTTAAAGCACAGCACTAAGAAGCTGGGGCCATTTCAGCATGAGTTCGATCCCCAGCCCCGGAGGTGACCACATGGCGCAGGAGACCTCTCCCCTCAGCAGTGTACTTCATCAGTCGGCCTGTTCTGCTCCCCATGGTTTCTGGTGAAGCCTCCCACTGCCCCTGCACCTCTGGCCTGCACCTCAGTTCTGTATGAATAAATAAATAAATCTTAAAAAAATTAAATAGGACATCTGTTATGGAAATCCAACAAACAGCCTAAGGAATGCTCTGGACACCGACAGCAGGTACAGGAGAATAAGCAAGGCTGAGAGGGGCGATCAGGGAGCAGATGGGCTCAAGGTCACCTTGCCAATGAAACTGAGGGCCCAAACTCGCAGTACTGAACTCCTCTCTCGGTGTCCCCTGTAGCTTCTGGGAGGCTTCGCCTAGTACATCCAAGTGATCACTTGGGGAGACACACCAATGAACCCCTGCCTAGACCTGAACTAAGGGCGCTGGGTATTTTGCAAGTGGGAGTAATCGGGATTCCCAAGTGACCCAGCAACCCTGCTCCCCACCCAGACCCCCACTCACTTTGTTGAAGTCAAAGGTTTCAAACATCTGCTCCACATACTGGCTGGCCCAAGGGCTCAGGTTCTTGAGGCCGAAGAATTGGCGGAACTCATAGAGGGTGAGCTGGCCGGAGGGGCACTCGGTCATGAACTTCTTGTACCACTGGTGGCACTCTGTGCTGCTCAGCTCCTCCACAGACTTACCCTCCATCACATTGCCCATCGTGGGAGGCCACAGGAGGCCAACGTACAGATGGACAGCTGTTCCTCGCAGCTCCCTGCAACTTGGGACCTGTTGAAGCTGGGTCCTGCTTGCTCACAGGTCTGAGACCTCCAGAGCTGAGCAAAAGGGGCCTGCTGGATCAGATAATGCAGGAAAATATCTCAAGGTGGGCAGAGGGGAAAGGTAGCAGGGAGCCCTGCAAGTCCACACTCAAGTCCAGGGATGCCAGAGATCTAGTGGTAAAGTGCCCCATTAAATCTGGGCAGCCAATGGGACTGCTCTCTGGGGAAGCAGGGTAAAAATAGAACGAAGCTCAGAGGAACAGAGGCTGGGATTACAGGTTCAGCTGGTAAGTGAGGGGATTTTCTTACCCAGCTTGTAAGCTCCTTATCCCTTCTTTCCAGGACAGAGGGGGTGGTCAGTCAGGACTATTCTGGTCCTGTGACCTCTGCTCCCCTGTTTTGCATGGGTTCTCCATATTTTGGGCTTCTGCCTTCAGGCATGAAAAGAAGTGGCATTTAGAGAGAACCTCTTCCAGAGCTGGGCCAACTGTGGGCTCTTGACAGAGCTGCTGCGTAGTTACCCAGGCTGTGACTGCCCTTGGCCTTCATGACCGAGGGATTCTAGTCACAACATGGATATGAGAAGATCGGATAGCACTGGGGTCGTGCACAGCTTGTGGACTGCCCAGATGAGTCCTGAGCAGCTGGAGGGAACCCCTCCCTCAGAAACTTGTCCAAGCAGACATAGCCCCTCCACCCCTCCCCACACACACGTGTCTTGTTTTGACCAGTCCCTCATATTCCCAAAGGTTGCATCTTTCCCATCCCAAGATGCCTGAATTCAATATTCCATTTGCTCTGAACCTGACACGGGGCATGAAGATAAGGGACATTGAGTCTGCTCTCAGTGTCTGCTGGCCTGGTGAGTGTGTGTGTGTGTGTGTGTGTGTGTGTGTGTGCGAGAGAGAGAGAGAGAGAGAGAGAGAGAGAGAGAGAGAGGGAGAGAGAGAAAGGAGAGAGAGAGAGAGAAAGGAGAGAGAGAGAGAGTGAGAGAAAGGAGAGAGAGAGAGAGAGAGAGAAAGAGAGAGAGAGAGAAAGGAGAGGGAGAGAGTGAGAGAAAGGAGAGGGAGAGAGTGAGAGAAAGGAGAGAGAGAGAGAGAGAGAAAGGAGAGAGAGAGAGAGAGAGAAAGAGAGAGAGAGAGAAAGGAGAAAGAGAGAGTGAGAGAAAGGAGAGAGAGAGAGAGAGGCAGGGAGAGAGGGAGAGGGAGAGAGACAGAAGGCCGCACACAGGTACACAGTAAAGTGTTACCTATTGATACTGATTCTGGAAAGCTCTCAGGCCAAACCTAGGGAATACTTATGTAGCAGCAGCAGCTTTCTCCAACTGACCTCTAGTGTGATAACTGTTCTCTGGTCACAGACTTTAAAGTCGGTTCATAAATGGAACCAACATTCCAATACATTTAAGCCCGGTGATGCTGGGAAAGCCCCGAGCCAGCGCCCACCCCACCGGCCTTCTTCCATTTCCCTCCCGCCTTTACACAGACCAGACCATGGACCCCTACCTTGGCCAGAGGCGAGCATCTCCTGGAGTGCTGCTTTCCTGAGCAGAATTCTTGTAACTGACTTAACAGCATAAAGTGTCTTTTTTTTTTTTAAAGATTTTTATTTATTCATACAGAACTGGGGTACAGGCCAGAGATGTGGAGGGTGAGAGGGTTCACCAGAGCCAGAGCGGGGAGCAGAACAGGCAGATCGACGAAGTACACTGCTGAGGGGAGCAGTGGGCGATCAGAAGTCTGCCTCACCATGTGGTCGCCTCCGGGGCAGGCGGGGATCGAACTCATGCGGAAGTTGCTTTAGTTTCTCAGTGCAGTGCTTTAACCCGCTGCGCCACCCGGGAGGGCCCTAAAGTGTCTTTTATACTTGAAGAAGTGTGTGGTTTGTTACCACAGCTAATGCAGCCTGTCCTGACCAAGGCAGTTTTAAGTACTGCACAAAATATCCTGCATCTTTCCAGCAGCACCTGGCTTGCTGAGCTGCCCAGCACCCCAACCTCATGCCTGCTCCCTCTCAGACTGCAGGATGCAAGGGGAGGTCTCCTCACTCCAGGCTGCAAAGTTCTGAGAGCAAAGACCAAGGGAGGGTTTTACACATGTATTGCAATAGAAATGTATTTGTCTCTATACATTGTAGGGCCATAAATATATAATTACATAAAATTAATTTATGTAAGTATGTGATTTTATATGACATATGGCATATGTTAGACATCAAAACACACGTGCATGCTAGAGTTGGCTGTAATATGCTGCAGTGACAAACATCCCAGTTACTTAAAGCAACACAAGTTTATTGCTGTTCATTCTACTGGCTGGGTGATCTTGATTTTCTTCGGGTCTGTTTCCTTACCCTTCAAATGGGGGTAATGGAATCTACCTCATCAGATTGTAAGAGGGTTAAGTGTATCAATATTAACATATCAGCAGCCCTCCCTGGTGCCACAGTGGGTTCAAGCGCAGCACTACGAAGCTAACTGCAGCTACTTCAGCACTAGTTTGACCCCCAGACTAGGGAGCTGACCCACAAGGCGCAGCAGACCGCTCCTGACCTACCCGCTGCTCCCCTCAGCAGTGTGTTCCAGTCAATCTGTCTGCTGTTCTCCCTACTCTGTCTCTGGTGATTCCTCTCACCCCCACACCTTGGGCTTGTACCCTAGTTCATGTATGCGTCAATAAATAAATTAATAAATCTTTTTTAAAAAAGACTGTGGAAAAGTAAGAAAATTGTTTTCTTAGTTTATGACTACTGCGGGATGTGGTTCTAGTTGATGAAACGTTAGTGAAAGTCTACTATGGTTTTCTAGGAAAGCTTTGCTTTCTTGATTTAAAAAAAAATGCAGTTGTTACTATCCTTTCACTACTTTTGACCTTGGATATGTATGTGATGCCTGCAAGTAGCAGCCTTTTTGTGACCATGAGATTCTAAGCACAAGGCAAAGCCAAAGGAACACAAATATCAGCCATCACTGAACCTGTGACAAGTCAGTGCCTCCTCTCATGCTTTTATGTTTAAAAAACAGCCATCTCTTTTATTTAAATAAATAAAACAAAAATCTGGAACCCTCAAAGGCAGATTGAAAGTGAAGGCACCAGGGAAATGGTGGTCCTTATGCAATTTTGTGTGAAGAATGCCAGACTGACCATCTTTGGAAAGTTCACTGAGAACTGGATGGGAGGACGGGAGGTCTGAAGGAGGTCAGCCTGCAGAGGTGACTCAGCTCTGTGGAAAAAGGCAGTGAGCGCCTTCCTGCTATCAGGGATGACACAGTCACTGCCTTCACGGGCTGTGCCACTCCTTGGGCAGAGGGAACAGTCCACAGCGCTGCGGCCTCAGTTGCCCTTCTTGGGTGGACACCCTTCTAGCAGCTCAGGCACACGCAACCACCAGAAGCAGAATTTTGGAAACCCACAAAGGGATTTCCTTCTTGATCAGGTGTTGGAGACAGAATGAGACAGAGTTCTCTCAGAGCGGGAGCAGAGACAGAGAGGGCTGCCTTGTAGGGACTCCCAGATATCACCAGAGACGGGCGGGGGGAGGGGATAGCCTGTGTCAGGTTTGCCTTCTCAGATCTGGTCCTCCCCTACAAGCGCTTTTCTTTCTGTCATGAAAACCGCTGGCCTCTCTTTAATCCAGTTTTACAACTCCTGTTGCCCATTACCCTGAGGAAGTTAATCCACAAGGCCCAGAGCCAAGAATGTTCCTTAGGAGACCAGAGAGAGAGGGAGAAAGACTGAGATGGAGGTGGCATGAACACTGCTGTCCTGTGGCCTGTACTGTGACTAGAGGGAGTGACCAAAAAATTGACAGGACTCATCTCTGGGTCATGGGAGTCACCCGCAATATTTTAAATCTTTATTGTTTAAAAATGATCTGTGTCTTTAAAATTGTTTTGTAACAAGCAATTGGAGGAGAGTTAATTTTGAAGAAGAACACAAACAGGACTGTCCTCTACCTAAAGGGATCCATTTCAGGGGCATGGGGGCTGAGGGGGGTGGCATCTATTGCTATGATTTCTGTCAGAGCATGTCTTGGGAAGGGAGTGAGAGGGCCCCTCCAGTGAACTTGTTTGGGTCCCAGGCACGAATCCCGGCCACCAGATCCAGGTTTGGCGATGGTCAAGGAGGAGGTGCAGGTCACCTGTCCTCCTCTTTGTAATTTGCGTGAGTAAATTACTCACTTTTTGTGAGTATTAATGCTGCTCCTTTGAGAAGCCTTCTGAGTCTCTGCAGAGAGATTCCTTCATCGTTCATCACACCAACATTTTGCTTATGAGTTATATTATATCGGCTACAAAATACATTACCACAAAATCAACTGTTCAAAGCTATATACATTTTATTGTTAGCTCTGTTTCTGGGACCAGCAGTCTGGGCATAGCTTGGCCAGGTCTCTGCCCAGGGCCTCACAGGCTGTGATCCGGTCGACATCTGGGGTGTGCTTTCATCTGGGAGCTTGGTTGGGGAAAAGTCTACTTCCAACCCAATCATTTGTTGGCAGAATTCACTTCCGGTGGCTATGACTGAGGGCCCTCACTTTTTGCTAGATGTTGTCTAAAGGCCACTCTCAATCCTAGAGGTTGTATGAAGTTTTTATCAGCTGCTCGTAGTATCCTGTGACACGGGGTCTTCAACACAGCTGCTTGTTTTGTCAAGCCAGCCAGGAAAATCTCTCTCTGACCCACAAAATGAAGTCCTATATAACGCAGCCAGATCCAGGGAGTGATGCCCCTTCACTTTTGCCATGTTCTCTGCACCAGACACAAGACACAGCCCATGCCCACACTCAGAGGGATACAGGAGGTGGGAATCACAGGAGTCACCTCAGGGTCCATGACAAAATTCACACTTCTACACATAACATTCACTTCTTTCTGGAATTATAAGCATCTGTTTATCACCAACTTGCCATCAGAAATCCTACAAACTCCCAGAGGGTAGAGACCATTATCTCCCTCATCTCTGGCATCCACCCAGCATCTAGTGCTATGTATTACACATGGTCATGTCCTAGGTATTGTTTTTCTCTCCCCCAGCCACTTCCACCTGTCTCTGCTCTTAGCCCCAAGAGGCTGACGCCCACGGATTCTCCTGCCCTCTGGCTTCAGGCTGCATCATCCACTGAGAAGCACAGGAAGAGACTTGAGGGTGGAATGAGCAAAAGCCTGGGTATTTGTTTCTTCCTCCCTCCTGGGTCATGGTTCCGGTTGTAGTGGTTTTCTGCTCTCAGCCTTAGCTCCTGCCAGGGCTCACCCTGGGCTGCTGTAACAATAGCTCCCCCACACACACACAATCCCCTTGCACCCCTCCCCCACCCCACACCTCTCTTTGCTCTCTCAGGCTCCCCTCTGTGGCCACTTGCTGGGCACTCACCATCTCACCATTCCTTTAACTCTCCCCCTGTTCGGCCAACAGTGTCCTCAGGAAAGCCTCTGCAGTCACCTTTTGGAGAGTAACAGGAATCTGATAGGGACTTGAGTTCATGAAACTATTATTGAATGAGTGAATGTGTGCACGTATGGTAAGGAGAGAAGAAAGCCAGGGGAGGATGGCACCATTACTAAACGCCTACTGTGCCCAAGGTGCCACACGGAGCTTGTTGGGCAGGCTCACGGCAGCCTTGTGGAGAGGGTCTGACTTCCAGGCAAGACAAGGAACTTGGGCACAAACATCACTTTTTGAGGTTCAAAAAAATTTTAAGCAGTTGAACCAAAGATTTTTCACTCTCTGTTCTCCCCGCAAAGACACAGATGCCAAGGGGGACACTGGCTGCCTACCAGAGCCTCCACCAAGAGGGATGGGAGGGAGGAACGGCTGGCTTAATGGGTGGACTTGGGAGGTCTTGAGACTTTCCCCAGCTGCTGTCTGCGGGATCCCTCCTGGGACAGATGCCATGCCAGAGCGAAACACTTCACCGGCTGAATGGTACCAGGGAGATAGGGTGGGGAGGACCCAAATACTCAAGGAGACCAAGGAGGGCCAGGCTGCTTCCTCCTAGGCTGCCCGTTAGCCCGCTCCCCTTCCCCACAGAAACAACACAGACCTCTCTTCTGAGCTCGGCTCTTATGCCACCTGCGATCTCCCCACCTAGTCCTCTGTGGGTCCTTTGTGGGTCCTCTGTGGCTTCTTTGAAAGGCTACTGGAATCTCACACTGCTCTACCAAGGTGAACCTCAAGGGGGAGACCATCCTCCAGGGGTGAAGAGGCGATGCAGTTGGGGTGTGGTGATCTGGACCCACCCCCACCAAGGTTGTCAGGTCTGATTGGACATAAAGGTTCTACTTTCTCCTGGCAGCCTGGGCACCCACCCCTTCAGGTGGTGTGCAACAGGTGTCCAGGGGTGAATGATTATTGGATGGATAACTTTTGGTTAGACCTAGGTTGAAACTTGCATTCATCTCCTCTTCTTTTGAAAACTCATAAAATGGCAAGAAATGCATTTTATTTTTAAAGCTCCAAATCCACAGTGACATAGAGAAAGAAGGTAGATCATGTGAAGTTCTGATGAAATTTTGGAAAACATAAGAGATGAATAAGCAGTCATGTCTTCAGGGGGTGCCGAAGTTTGAAACCTAAGTGCTTCAAGGTGCAGGGGGCTGTGGGGTTTCAGGCTGACACAGGGCCTGTTCTTGCCATAGAACTCCAGGGGCTCAGACGGTGGGTGCAGAAGGTGCCCTGACTGGGGTTCAGGAAAAGTGGGACAGAAATAGGAGAACTGGTGGGGAGTGTGTGGGGAGGAGCGGCTGGCTCCCCCGGTGCTCCCCTTAGGTAACAGAATGGAATCTTAAGTTTCTATTCTCCCAGACCTCCTGGCCAAAGGTAATTCTGGAGAACTGGATAAAGGTGTCCTACAGAAAAGAGGGAAGGGACACTATAAAAACTGGGGTTTAAAGGGCAAGTCTGCATAGGAAGAGTGCAGCCCTCTTCCACCCACACATAAACACCCCCCCACACACACTCCTCCCCATGCTCAGCTCCTCCAACAGCAACAACCGGGCAGGAGAAACCTGGTACAGACGCCAAATGGCTCCGTTCCAGCCAAGGATCACCGGGCACTCGGGAGAAGCCTCAGCCCTGAAAGAGCGCCCGCAACCTGCAGAGAGACTTGGATTCTACTCTGTGAGAGGAACCTCTAGGCGGTTTCAACATCATTGCAGAGAAAGGCATCCAGGAAGCCAAGCCAGTGCACCTGCCCCTTCATCCCACACCAAACCCAGCCTCCCGAACCCTAGAAGTACACCCCGCCTGGGGCCCTCCCTGGTGGTGCAGCAGGTTAAAGCGCAACACTGCAAGCTGGCCACAGCTTGGGAGGTGACCCAGCCAGGGAGGTGACCCACACGGCACAGCAGACCTCTCCTGACCCGCCCGCTGCTCCCCTCAGCAGTGTACTTAGTCAGTCGACCTGTTCTGCTCCCCACTCTGGTGAATCCTCTCACCACCTATACCCCAGTTCTGGATGAATATACATAAATAAATCTCTAAAAAAAAGAAGTACACCTGCTGGCCATGCCTCGCTAAGAGTGTGATGTGATGCCTAGATGTGAAACCAGCTGAATTCACCAGGCGATGTGTTGGTAAATAGCACAACTGGCCCTCTGGAAAGAAACCCCAATCTGCAGGCTCCTGTGGTGTGAGCACCCCCACTGTGGCTGATTTCAAGGCACCAGCTGGCTCCCGCATGCCACTGCGCTCATCCCCGGGTGTGGTGACCAGAGACTCGCTCAGGCCACTGCCCTGGGCCTAGTCCCCTCTGCCTTCATGCCCCTTCACTTCAAACTGTGGCCAGTAAGCCAATTAACCTGAGCATCTGCTCTTGGGGACCAGAGGACAGTGTTGGGGTAGGAAATCCCCTGCCAACAAAGTGCAAGTCAGAAGAGGCAATTTTATGTAAAACAAGGTTGGAGAGGAGGCTCCCTGGAGACTGGGCCACTCCCTGCACCGCCTCCTTATTCTCAGGGCTGCTCTAACCCAGGTGACCACGCAGTGCGGGCAGCGGCTGTATTCCTTGTCTCTGCATGTGCCGGGACGCGTGTGGTCAGCCGGCTTCTGCATGGGACTCTGGCTCTGGAGGGGCTGGGGTCACTCTTGGGAAGTGGGGATGGTCTCTTCCTCATCTTCCTCATCTTCAGATTCTGCTGAAATAGCCTTGCTGTACAACACTCCTCTGGCCTCAGTTTGCCCACCCCCAGCTTCCCACTCAGATACCAGAGAAAGGAGGGATAAACTTTAATCGTGTGGCTGAGCAGAGAGACCTCCCTTTGTCATTGTATCATCCTAGGCATGGCTGCCCCTCCTGGGGAGAGCAGCCCTCCCCCTCTGGGGCCAGGGGTCATGGGGGTGCGGGTGAGGTCCGGGGTCTGCTGACTGGGCCCAGACCTAGTTCTGCCACAAGACCAGGTTGCAGGGCGGCACGTCAAAGCGCTTGCGGGTGTGGTCAGTGTCCCTGCAGTACAGGTAGCCACAGGTGGGCTTCTGCAAGGTGTAGAAGGGGTTCAGGGAGTTGGAGTACTGGGCGGTGTAGAAATTGAACCTGAGCCTCTCAGGGTTCAGCCCTCTGGCATCCACCACCACCGGCACGTAGGCTGCAGCCAGAGTCTGCTCGCGGTCTCGTTTCCATGGCCCGGACAGGGGGACGTGCGCCATCTTCACCTTTTTGCCCGATGGTGTCTTCTGCCCATGACTGGGTGCTGAGGGTTCCTTTGAGTCCTGGAAGGACAGAGTGGGGAGCTGAGGTGGGGGCACTGAGATTTGGACCGCTGAGGCCAAGCGGGGCAGAGGGGAAGGGGCCTGTTGTCATAAATTCCCAGAGCCACCCCAGGGCACAGCTTCAGGGTCCGGGACCTGACCCCGAATGCAGACCTCGGCCCGCGGCTCGGCTCGGGGGATCTGGCCGCTCAGAGGCTGGGGTCCTGAGGGTCATCTCGAACGGCCTCCCCTCGTCTCTACACATCCATCTGTGCGTCTCCGGCCTCTGCATCGTGCGCTCTGGCCTCGTCTGTCCCCTGCCCTTTGCCACTGCCCCTCGCGCCCCCTCCACCCTCCTGCAGGTTACTCCAACTTTCTACCCAGTCTTCCTGGCCTCCTAATCTCTCTCATTTTTAGCCTGCACTTCACACACACCAAAATTAATTGTCCAGTACTAATGGCTAGATATTTTCCAAGCACCTTTTGCTTTCTTCTACCTAGAAAATAAAGCCCAGTCTTCCAGCCTGGAAGGTGGGACCTTTAAGGATGGGGCTGCCCCACCCTGGGCTCTGGCCATCCATCTGCCCACCATTCCCTGGTCCAGCCTGCGCCCCCTGCTCCATGCCTTTGCCCAGGCCTTTCTCCCAGCTAGCATGCCCTTTCTCCTAGCATGCTCACAGGGCAGCCTGCCTTCCCCTTTGGCCTGTGAGCCCCTGAAATCTGTGCTCTCTTACCCGTCTGACCCTTGACATAACAACAGCCTCCCAAATCCTATTCTTTCTTTTACTTCAGACCAAGACATCTAGTGAGTGTTCAATAAATATTGGTTTAAGGCAACAGGATTCTAGAAAGGGGTAGCTCCCCCTCCAACCTGCCAGCCCATTCTATTCTAGAACATGTCTCACTGTTTCAAGTTATGTTCTATTTAGAACGCTCTCCACCCAACAATAGCTGCTCAGCATAACCAGCACTCTTGGTTGACGGGGGTGTTGCGGTGTCCCCTCTCTCTAGGAATTCCTGGTGACCACACTGGCACCTTGTACTGACATCCTCTGTTGGCACCCCTGAACTGTGCTGTGTCCCGCGACCTCCTTTAACTGCACAAAACCAAAGGTGTCTTGCTCTGCTTGGAACCCACGCACCAGCTCCCAGGGATGCCCTTGGACAAAGCACTTTCACTGCCCAGACAGTCCACCTGGAAGGCGGAGAAGCCCCTAAGTGACCACCACCTCGTCTGTGCATCCGGCCGATTCTGGCCTGGTCCCCAGGTTACAACTCTCAGAGAAAACACATCTGGGCTCTGCGCAGCCTCCTGGCCCCCCAGTCTCTGGGAACTCCCAGGGAAGCCAGCTGCAGAGCTCCTGAAAAGTGAGCCCCTGCCATGGTCTCAAAGTCCCTGCTATTCCAGTCAGAATGTGTTCCTTTGGGTTTATTTCACTAACTGTCCGATTCCAACCTTTTCTCCAGGCAGCCTTTGCTGCTACAGGTCCCTCACCAGGCATATGTGTGCCATCAGCTTTGCTTTTCAGAAAACTTCTCTCCAGGCCTCCCTGGTGGTCTACAGGTTAAGTCTCAGCACTGCCACTGCTAAGGCCTGAGTTCCATCCCTGGCCCCAGAGCTGACCCGCATGGCACAGCAGACCTCTCCTGTCTCACCCCCTCCAGTGTATTTCAGCAGATCTGCCTGTTCTGCTCCCCACTCTGTCTCTGGTGACTCCTTTCACCCTGTCCCCCTCATGTACCTCTAGCCTACACTCCAGTTGTTCTACACATAAATAAATTGCATTTTTAAAAAAGCCACTTCTTTGCAACTGAGATGGAAAAATGCACAAAAATATGTAAAAATAAACTAATATATATAAAAAAAGCCACTTCTGTCTTCCCCCTTCGCCTCCCCATCCCCCTGCCCTGACACCTTCTCCAGGAACTCTTGCTTCCTTCTCTCAACCCTCCCCTTTGCCTTCAGGTATTCTCTTGGCATGTAGTTCTCTGCTGTCCTGGGACTAGGGTGAGGCAAATGCATAAATTTCAGGGAGGCACCAAAGCTCTGGGCGAGCTTCCTTAACTGGCTGCACACCTCATACTAATCCCAAATCCTGCTCCTGCTGGGCTCCTGCTGAAGTCCCAGCAGCCTGTAACCCACTCCCACTGGTTAGGACCCCATCCTATTCACCCCTGTGTCCTGGGGCATAGCCCAGGGCTGGCCCACAACCAAGCTGGAAAGAGGGGTGAACACAGTTCAGAGGCCTTCCCAGACTCGGTCAGGACTTGCCCCTGGGACTAGAGATCACAAGCAGCAGGACAAGCTTCAAAAATCTACCATAGCGGCCACCAAGCTCCATTTTCGTTCCGCCACTGCCTTCCAGCACAGCACCAAACTCTTGAAGCATATCACCTCTTCTAATCCTCCTCTCTATTAACCCATGAGGGAAGCTACATGCATTAGCTTCTATTTTTGAGAAAACTGAAGTAAAGCGGTTGGGCACATGTATAGGGTCACATGGCTGGTAGGGGCCAGGATGGACTTGAACCCAGGTCTGGCTCACCCCAGGGCCCACACCCCAGGCCCCAGGATGTGTCATTGGGTAGAGGCGTGAGACTCATTTCTGCCCCCTTCCATCAGCTTGCTGAGCTTCTGCCAGGGTTCTGGGTGGACTCTGGGCTCACTGGAGAGAGGGCAGCCCCATTTCCCAGCTGGGCAGAAAGACAGTGGGCTTATGAAGGCCGAGTTCTGGTTCTGCACGGATGAGATGACACACTGGGAAGTGTGAGATCTAGTCTATGGATCGTCATCTCTTCACAGAGCTGAGCACATGACCTTAGTTATTCCATTCACTCATTCAAACCCTTCCTGGCCTCTCTTCTGGACCAGGCTCTGGGTGTACCAGTAGCAGACCCCGGAAGCATGGACACCATGTGAAGCTGGCAAAGCCTTCTGAGCTCACCATCACTGGCACTGGGGCAGGTGGATTCTGAGTGGTGGGGAATGTCCTGTGCATGTCAGGACGCCTCGCAGCAGCTCTACCCACTCTACCCCTACAGGGAGTGAAAGCCAAATTGTCTCTGGGCATCGCCAATGCCTCATGGGAGCAGTGAGACTCCCAATAGCGTCCACGGCAACCATTGTATCCCGGGGTTGAGGCTGGCTGACTGGCGCCACAAAATTCTCCCTGTCCTGGGCCACAGAAGTGCTCAGGCCTGTCTGTGCTAAGTGTGATTCTGTGGGTCTTTTTGATTTGGCAGGGTTCATTCAGCCTGTGGCCCTGGAGAGGAGAGAACTGCAGGGGTCCAGCCCTGCCAGCCCCCTACTCCCCAGCTCACTCATTGTCAGTTCCCTGCACCTTAGGCCAGGGGGGCTGGTGTCTGGGGTGACAGAGGTAGAGCTTTCAGAATGGCTGGGAGAGTCTTAGAGACCCTTTTTGCAAACAGAACCAAGCATCTCCCCCTTATCTCAGCAACATTTTTAAGTACCATTTGAGATGTCACCCCAATTGCAAATGCGTCTAAGCATTTGTCTAGTCCATGCATTTAGTGAGGTGTCATGTAAGAGCCCTGCAGAAGTCCCAAGACTCAGGACTAGTTAGCATGGGAACCAGGATTTGGACGCTCCCTCCCTCTGCCCCAGGCCGGGCCCTGGCTTGGCCCCTTGCCCTGGATTACCTGTCAGCTGTGTCCTGGTGGCAGGGGCCACTAAAACACTCAGGGCCCTGGAGGAGAGATCCAGGGCCCCCAAAACATCCAGGGACTAAGCCATCACAGAAACTGGGGCAGAAGGACAATACCAGGGAGGAGGAAGAGAGAAAGGAGGAAGAGAATATATCGAACAAAGAGGAAAAGGAGGAAGCTGAGCCAGCCTTAGTCTTGCCCTGCCCCTTCCAGGGCCCCTGCCAGGCTCCAAGTGACTAACCTCAGAGGGCTGAGAACACCCCATCCCCTCCCCAGAGCCCAGCATCACCAGCCAGCCAGCACTGGCAGGAGGGTGGGGCTGACTGCATACTTTCCAGGTTAACATCTGGTTTCAATTAACCATTTCCTCCCCTCGCAGGTCCTCCCTGTCAAGTTGTCAAGTGCACTCCCTGTGTGTGTGTGTGTGTGTGTGTGTATCTGATTGTAGCAAAGTGGTTCACAACAAGGGGTGTTCCCCTCACCCCAGGGGACATTTAGCAACGCCTGGAGTCATTTTTGGTTGTGATAACTGGAGGAAGTTACAACTGGAAGTGTCCTGTGGCTTGACAAAACGCCAGAGACGCTGCTGAACATCCTACAATCCAGAACGGGCCCCCACTGCTGAGAATGATCGCACACAACATCACAGCGCCAAGGCTGAGGAGCCCCTGGTTAGGGGAGAACCCCCGTCTACCTTGCTGATTCCTGCAGGCCTGGCTGCTGCCTCCATTCCACAAGTGCAGTGAAGCAGAAAGGGCAGGAAAACGCGCTCCCCCCACCGTACCCTATTTTCACTTGGGTTTCTGACCTGGAGCTAGGAGAAATCTGAATAGGCCTCTCCCTCCCTGAGCCCAATCCCTCAGAGGAGTTAAACAGCAGGTCCTTGAATAACACTGTTTAGTTATACCATTGATGCTAAAAAAAAAAAAAAAGTGACAGTCAATGACCAGAAGACGTTATTTAAGGACCCACGGCCCATCATTGGGTTTTACGTTATTTCTCTTTAAGTCACAGTAAAGTTGTGGTTTCCAGAATCTATGGACATCATCAAGTGAGGGTCTACTACACATCCTTGGTGCCTGCTCCTTATCTTGGGAGTTAGAAGGCGGGAGGCGGCCAGTCAAGGTGGGGCTTTCTGAGTAGGGCACAACGCCTGATGACATGGCTGCAGGTCTTCTAGGAAGCCTTGTCCTCTTAAATCCCCTAGGCCCACCGCACATCCACTAGCCTAGCCCACACCTGCCATTCCAGCCCAGCTGCTCACTCTTGGATGGAAGGGAAGGCCCGTGACCCGTTGAAAGGCAGATGGCGCTGGGCGAGGCAGCCAGTTAAGCCTATGGGGTGTCTGGTACTGTGGAATGTGCCTGGGTTTTGGGGCTTGAAGGTCTGAGTCTGGGCCAACTCTGCCCCTACAGGTCAGGCCACCTCGGGCAAGTCCCTGAACCTCTTTGAGCTTCAGTTGCCTCATCTGTGAAATGGGGCTAATCAAGCTAATCTACTTTACCACCTTGTTGTGGGGAGCGATGAGTTGTGGGAACTGTAAAAGCACAACACAAATAACAATTACTGTAGGCCTAGTCCCGCAGGTAGACCTGGCTCTCTCACTCGCTCACCGGGGCCTCACGAGCGCATGTTTGGCCTGCCGTTAGGATGAGGGGCTTGGGAGTCCGTGTATGAGGAAACCTAGCATGGGCCTCAGCAACCCTGTGAAGCTATGGATCACTGGGGCCTGGGGCTCATAGTTCAGCTCCATCACCCAGTGGGTATTTATACTAGCCTTAGCCCTCCAACCTATGAAGTGGAAACAACAAGCAAACCGATCTCATAGAGTTACCATGGGGATTTAATGCCATAGTCAATGTAAGGAGCCTAGATCTCTTAGTGCTCAATAACATTAGCAATTGTGGTCACTTGTTACAAATTTGCTTAGGGGCAGGGGTGATACGAACCAATAGTCTAGGCAGGTTCTTGGGGAAGTGAAGGAACAGAAGACCCTGTGGAGTTAGATGGTGACCTCCTTTCTGCCCTGTACCTAGGAGGACAGGGTGGCTCCACGTTAGCAAAATGAGAGTTGGGCAGGGGCCCTGGCACCTAAGCATCTTGTGAGAGCTCCCTAGCTGCTGGCCATGCATACTTTTTCCTGTCAATCAAACTTCTTGTGACTGGGGGCTGCCCTGATCCAGTCCCGTGATGCCATCCCACCTGAAACATCCTTGAGCGGGGCCTCTTTGGTGGTAAGAGGACACTCCTGGTGGTCAGAGCTCCAGAGGTTCCCCGGGGCTCTGGGGAATGGCAGCAGGGAAGAACTGTGGGGGCATTGTGATGCTTCTTTGACAACACAATTCCTTCTGTCCTCCTAGGAGATGCACCAGGCAAGGCTGGTGGGCTGAATTCCCAGGACAAGTGAACTTCAGGTAGTGGAGTGAGGGGAGAGAAAGAAAACATCCTGGTGATGTCAGGCACCTCCAGAAATCCTAATATACAGGAAACAGGCCGTTAAGAAAGTCCTGGTGGGGAGGAAATATATCAAGCCAACTCTTCTCCAAATTTCAGAGATGATGGCTGGGTATATGGAAGAGGGAGGGCTAGGTGGGCAGAGGAGCGTGCAAAGACGCATGGCAGGCAGGCCTTCCCGATTGGGGCCTTCTTCATCCCTTCTCGCTTCTTCCCTCATTTTACACCAGAGCTGATTTTGTAAACATGCCCTATTCTCTCCCCTCCAGTCTTTGCACACAGGCTGTTTCCCCACCCTCTTCAAACAAGAGATAAGATGAAAGGATGGAGTCTGGGTGGATAGATGAGTGGCTGGTGGGTCACCATGGGTGAGTGGCTGGACAAAATGGCAAAGGGTGCAGGGTGGTGGTGATGCTATGGAAGCTGGAGCTGCAGGCCATGGAATGAGACCCCTTGAGCTCAAATCCTGGCTCTCCTGTGTTACTAGTTGTTTGATCTTGGGCAAGAAATTGACCTCTCCATCTCTATTTGTGTATTTGCTCCTCTGTATAAAGTGTGTGGACTAAAGTTTCCTGCCTAGTAAAGCTGAGCAGAACACTTAGGACAAGCCTGGTCCAGGATAAGGACTCAATAACATTAGCTATTATTCTGTGTGGGTGGGTAATTGGATTGCCTGTGGGTGGCTGAAAGGGCTGTCCTGACTCCCTCTTCAAAACCTGGACTCTCCCCACCTCCCTAAGACCCCATCTCCCCAACACCAGACTCGTTGGGCACCTCCCAGGACTATGTGTCAGAAATCTCACCCAGGCTTCTCCTGGGTGATGGGGAGGGGAAGCAGCAGGGGGAGAGAGAAAACTGGTCACTTCCTGCTCTCTGCCCAGAACTTGGGCTGGGCCCAAGACTTGTTTCCTTTATGGCACTGTGTCAGCACTCACAGTCGGTTATGGTGTGGACTTTGGGGCCCACAGATTGGAAGTTGGGGTGCTGATGACTTGTGTGCTCTGCTCAGATCTCACACCCTGATGTAATGACCCCTAATTTCTGAGGCTGGTAGGGAGGAGGGAGGAGAAGCAACAATCAGGGCTAGCCCTGCGGAGACTCTAATCCCCTGATCTCTAAGCATGCTGGGAAGATGCTATCTTGCTTGGGAGGAGGAGGGGGGTGGGAATATGCATTCTGGATGCAGTGGCCAGAATCTGTGACTCTGGAGAAAATGGCTTAGCTCCCATTCTGGGTCCTGAAGGAGCTGCCAGGAAGGAGCCAGAGGTTGATAGGGGTTTAGAGGAGCAGGGCACCAAGACTTGGCATACATCACCCCTTGGTTTCAGGCAAGGGGGGTGAGGTGCTGGCTGGTTTACCAGGCCATCTAGGGGAACTGACACAAATCCCATCTCCTCTCTGGGCCTCAGTTTCCTTGTGTGTGCAAGTGAGGCTACTGGGCCCCTCCATTTGAAAGAGGGGGAGCAGAATCACACCCTGAGGCCTCCAGGCAGAGGTCCTTTTGGACCATGGGACTGGGCCCTGTCAGGAGCATTCCAAGCCCAGGCTTTGCCACCATCGCTGTGGGAACCTCCAGAAGGCCTGGGCCTGAGAGACCTCTTTTAGGAAACCTAGCCAGTTGAGGCATGTCTGTCTTGTTTCATTTGTAAATTGGACAACGGTTTAGATCATGGCCTCTCAACTCAACCTGGTTCAAAGCCCCGCTCTGGTTTAACTATGTGATTTTTACAAGTTGCTAAACTACTCTGTACCTCAATTCCTAAACTGTCATGTGTACGTGATAATAGACATTACCTGAAAGGCTTGTGGTGAACTGGGAGAGCTAGGAGCAGAGCCTGCCGCATGGTAAATGCTGTGAGTTATCCATTATTTCTAACCTCCAGAATGTGCTGATTCAGACCTGCCTCCTGAAAGCCCCCCATTCTCTAGCTGCTTTGCCACACGCTGGGAATGATCTCATTGTGCTCGTCACCAAAGTTCCTAGAAGGTAATGACAGTGATCTGTACCCCAGAAAACTCAGTGGGTGTTCAGTGGCGAGTCTCAGGGCTGCGTTGGAGAGACAGGAAGATCCAGCAACCACCCCCACACCTCGTGCCACACAATACACCGCCTCCACCCTCCTGCCTTCTCTGTTGTTGAAGTGCAGCACACCGCCTCAAGTGTCCTGTGACCATCTTGCTGAAAGACCTGGTTATTTGAGCATCCTCTCCACCCTGCCTGCTGTGTGACCTGAACAAATTACTTAACCTCTCTGGGCCTTACTTTGTTCTTTATTGGCTCTCAGGTACACAAGGCTGTCTAATTCACATACCTGGCTCCAAGGGGCATTATCTTCATTGGCCATGGAGGCTTCCTCTCTTGTATCAATGTTTCCCCTTTATTTGCATTTCTCTAACCACATCCCCACCCACTCCAGCCAGCGGCTCCCTTTCTACTGTGTGTAATGAGTATCTTGTTCATATGTGTTCTTGCAAAATAGATATTGTTGTTTTGTATGCAGGTAGTTTTTATTTGCATAAGTGGCATTGTGTGTGCTAGATCTCATTCTGTTGTTTGCTTTGATTGTTCCCTGCTGTCTTTAAGATCCCTGTTGCCATCCAAACCTCTAGCTCCTTGCTTCGGATTGCTGTACACAGAGGCAGTACCCAGAGTACACAGAGTGCATCCACATCTAACCTCTCTGCGTTCCCAGGGGTGGATCTCCAGGTGCCTCCAGTCTCTCTCCCCACCAGCCACACTGCAATCATATCACTTCTATGGCCCCTTAAAGACTCAGGTGAAAATTTTTCTCAAGAACAGATTGTTCAGAGGATATGAGAAAATGTCATTTGAGTCTTCTTTACTCCATCCAGAAAGCACACCCGCGCTTTGCTGGCAGGGTTGGCTGGTCACCGCGGGTTACCAGGTCCATGGCACAGAAGAGATACTCAGAACGCAGAGGGGGTTGTGGCTCCTTCCAGGTCTCAGAGAGAGAGAGCTAAGCCAGGCCAAGAGGAGTCTCACAGGAATGTAGCAGGGTTCAAAGTCCCAGATTAGTCTCCAGGCTCTTGAAAAGTGTGTGGGCTGTTCAGATTCCTAGAAAGGAAAGACTGACCTTGAAAGTTAGAACATCCCACACCCAGGACCCAGCATGGAGAAGGGTGTGCCAAGGAAATACTCAGTGTACCCCATTTCTCACTGCTCTTTCCTCAGAACCAAGAGTAGCCACCTCACACAGGAAGTGCCAGACAGCTTCACTTGCTGCTCTGCCTCCCCTCTGCCAGCCAGTGAGGGAAGACAGTAACCAGATGTGAAACCACGCCCAGGTATTGGCTCCCACATCCCACTTTACAGATGGAGAGACTGAGGCTCAGAAAGGCTCCATGGCTTTACAGGGAATTCATTGTGGAAGTGACACTAGAATCCACATCCCAGCT
>NW_004567102.1:8919807-8955062 GCF_000260355.1 Condylura cristata | reverse complement strand
CCTGCACCTCTGGCCTATACCCCAGTTCTGTATGCATAAATAAATCTTTAAAAAATGATAAAATAAATATTTTTTAAAATGTTGTAGAGTTCTAAGTTAAACCAAATGATCTACCAACAAAGCACTGTAAAAGAGTAAAAAAAGAAAATCCCTGGCCCTCCCTGGTGGCGCAGTGGGTTAAAGCACAGCACTGAGAAGCTAAAGCCACTTCCGCATGAGTTCCATCCCTGCCTGCCCCGGAGGTGACCACATGGCGTGGCAGACCTCTCCTGACCTGCCCGCTGCTCCCCTCAGTAGTGTACTTCGTAGATCTGCCTGTTCTGCTCCCCGCTCTGTCTCTGGTGAAGCCTATCGCCACCCCTGAGTCTCTGGCCTGTGCCCCAGTTCTGTATGCACAAATAAATAAATCTTTAAAAAAAGAAAAGAAAATCCCACATGTAGTCACGGTGTTCCCACTGAACCACCTGTGAAGTTCTGTTCCTTCAAACCTTGGCTAATCACAAATACTTTACATATTTACAGTACAATCTACATGGAATGTTTGTTTTTGGAATTAATCTTTTTCTCCCCCACCCCACCCCCATGATTTCAGATGTGTTCTATTTGCAGTGGGATGTTTTTGCCTGGCCTTCAAAGTAATCTTGTAGTCACTTGCCCCACCAGTTTCATAAGCCCAGGTAAAATTTTCCTCCTTGAAGCTCTTTGTTGAATTGGCAGGGCTCTCTTGCACTTCTCACGGCTGCTCTTCTGTCTTTGATGTTTTCTCTCTGTTACAGGGCAGTCCCAGCTAGAAACAGGGCAACTGGGTCTGTGTCCTCACCCACATGCTTAGGAACTTGGGACAAGACCCAAAAGCAGACACACAGAGAGAAATTTTAAAAGGGGAATGAGAAGAGGAGGGAAGAGAAAGAAAGATTAACTGGCTTCCACATCCTCCCAGCAATGGTTCTTGCCGAAACACAGTGTAAGTCAAAGTGGGGAGATCAAAGGAGCCAGAGTTTGTACCCATGGTTAGTTAGAAACCAAGCATGGCTGCTTGACTCTGCCCCCAGTTCCCAGAAACCCCACCCCAATTGGGAAATTAAATTCATGGCATGCTGGGAATTGTAGTCCTGGACACCTGAGATCTTTTTAGTTGGAGAAGGGAGTAAAAACTTCAGGGGGCCAAGTTAATTCAGGACATTCACAGGCCCTACTGTTTTGCTAATGTGTCTAGCATCTCTGTGCCCCAAGTTAGGGTAGGGAAGGGGGGGCAGGAGCACACAGGTCTGAGACCTCACATGAGCCAGACACTTGGCTGGGTACCTCACCCACTATCTCATGGAGTCTCAACAGATTGGCTTTAACAGCATCCATTTTGCAAATGAACAAACTGAGACACAGGAAGGTGGTAACTCTGTCAAGGTCAGACCTTTGATAAGCAGTAAAATCAGGTTACAAAACTACTCCCTTGCAAGGATCTTTCTCATGATGCCAGAATCCCATCATCAGAGCCCATGGCCCCAAAAGGAAATGAGTCTCTCCCCAGTACCCCAAACATACTACCCTCCACCCAGGGCTGGATCTGAGATGCCCCACTCTCAGACACTAGGTCATGCCCTTCTCAGGCCGCAGAAGTCCTTGGTAGCCAGACTTCCTCTAGATCCCACAGTATCCTCTAGTGCCCACCCAACCCAGAGGACTACAGAGAAGCCCGCCCTCCTCCTGCAGATACAGATAAAGTTTCAGGAACTGTTCTGGCATAAAATGCCTCCCCTAAAACAAGAGAAAAAGTGATCTGCAGCTCAGTATCACATGGGGTGATAATGATAATGGCGTGACTTTCGGTCCTTGAGATCTAGCTGCAGAAGCCTGGGGTGGGGATGAAGGTGACTTGGGACTTCCCAGCTGCCTGCCTGACTTAGAGGTGCTCTCCCAGGCAGGAGGGCTTAGCTTTGGTTGAGTGAAGACCACAAACTTGACAAAGGCCTGGCTGGATCTCTGGGGAGACTGCAATTTCCGGGCCCCAGTTTTATCCTACATTCCAGAAGGGGCCAGTAAAGTTGGCTTTTGTCTCATGGAGGTTACTAATGACTGAGCTGAGATTTAATTACAGGTATGGGCTTTTGACTGTTTTGAGAGGAGCTTATTATTTAGCTGTTTCTTTTACCAGGGGAAAGGGGTGAGGTGTTGTTGTTAGATGGAAAGGGGGGTTAAGCAGCAAGATATGGGGTGTTGAGCTGGAGCAAGAGTTAGGCTCTGACCTGCCCCAGGAATCCCATCTCAAAAGCCACCAGGCTGCCAGAGAAAAACTGGGGGTGAAGTAGGAACACTGCTTACTGCTAAGCCTAGGCCTTCCAGGGATTCCCTGTGTGCCCAGGCCCAATATGGGGGGGGGTGAAACTGAGGTAAATGCATGGTCTAAGGGCAAGGGTACCCTGAAATTTAAACTCTGCAATCTCAAGCCCTTCTGGTATCTATGGGTCACCCATACCCACCTTTATCCAATCAAAGCCCCAGAGTTAAGGGGACCGTTGGGGGGAAGGGCACAGCTGCCTCTGGGTACCAGACCTTGTGCTGGGCACTTCCCATCCATTATCTAATCTTCATAACTACCCTAGCAGGGAGTGCTGTTACTTCCCCCCTTGCTGCAGGGGTAGAAACTGGCTCAGAATATTTCTACTTCCTCTGAATGCAGCTGTTTGCCAAGTCTTTCCTTTTTTCCTAAAAGATATTCCATAAACTAACAAATTTGCTCTTTCTATTTCTTTTTTAAAAGATTTATTTATTTGGGCCCTCCCTGATGGCGCAGCGAGTTAAAATGCAGCACTGAGAAGCTAAAGCCACTTCCGCGTGAGTTCAATTCCCGCCTGCCCCGGAGGAGATCCACATGGCGCGGCAGACCTCTCCTGGAGCACCTGCTGCTCCCCTCAGCAGTGTACTTCATCGATCTGCCTGTTCTGCTCCCCTCTCTGTCTCTGGTGAATCCTCTCACCCTCCACATCTCTGGCCTGTACCCCAGTTCCATATGAATAAATAAATAAATCTTTCAAAAATTTTATTTATTTCTGCATACAGAATTGGGGTACAGGCCAGAGGTACAGGGCGTAAGAGGATTTGCCAGAGGCAGAGTGGGGAGCAGAACAGGCAGATTGACTGAAATACACTGCTGAGGGGAGCAGCAGGTGAGACAGGAGAGGTCTGCTGGGCCATGTGGGTCAGCTCCCTGTCCGGGGATCGAACTTGTGCTGAGGCTGCTTCAGCTAGTTTCACAGTGCTTTAACTGCTGCACCACCAGAGAGGGCCTGCTCTTTCTATTTCTGCCCCCAGTATACAAGTCCTTCCCCATCCATTGTAGTTTGCAACATTAACCAAGCAGTTAAGCAGTCAGCTTATCGATTAAGTGGCATCTCTTAGCAGGCCACTTTACACTTTCGTCCTGCATCCAGTTGTGAGATGACCATCCTGTCAATGCAGCTGTTCCCCGTCATCATATCCTGCCGTCACTGGTGCCTGCTACTACTGTTCGAACAAGGCCAGAGTGTTTCACACCTTAATGTGCACCTGAGTCACCTGGGGAGCTCTTCAAATACAGATGCTCTCCTTGGCACCTTAAATCATCAGCCACTGAATTTCACAACGAACTTAAGTGATAGCTGGTTTTACAGAATAACAAACGAAGGCCCAGAGAGGATGTCCAGCATCTGGATGGGACCAGAAATTCTGTGTGTCTAGTAGGATCCCAGGGGGTGCAGATGCTTCTGTTTTCTGGACCATATTTCTAGACTAAATTTCCCGCCTCATTACTTTTTCTTCAGCGCCCTTTTTTTTCCCCTAAAGGTTTATTTATTTATGCATACAAGAGCTAGGGTACAGGTCACAGGTGAGGGATGGAAAGGAGGAGATAAGAGGATTCACCAGAAACAGAGTGGGGAGCAAAATAGGGGGATTGACTGAAACACACTGGAGCACCAGGTGAGACAGGAGAGGTCTGCTGGGCCATGTGGGTCGCCTCCCTGGCCAGGGATCAAACTCGTGCTGCAGTGGCTGCCAATAGCTTCCTAATGCTAAGACTTAACCCTCTGTACCACCAGGGAGGGCCTTTTTCTTCAACTTTCAAACAGCAAACTCATTAATTTACATGTTTTGAAAATTAAAAAGGCATTCAGAAAAATCTCCCTCCTCTCCTGTGCCTCCATTTGCCCAGTTACCCCACCTTCACCCTCCGGTAATGACTTTCATTACTTTCTCATATGTCTTTCCAAAGTTTCTGTGTGGCAATACAAACAAGATCAAACTTAGGCTGCCATTTTCCCATTCCACCCCATCCTAAAGGTCAGCATACAACACATGTTGTCGAGAGTTTATCTTTGGCACGAGTCTCCTCTGAATCTGCCTATACTCACTCTCAAATGTGTACTTCCATGTACAATAAAGCTTCATTTCATTTTTTAAAAAGATTTATTTATTTATGTGTACAGAACTGGGGTACAGGCCAGAGGTGCAGGAGCGGTGAGGATTCACTAGCAGGACACGAACAGGCAGATTGACGAAGCACACTGCTGAGCGGAGCAGCGGGTAAGACAGGAGAGGTCTGCTGCGCCATGTGGGTCACCTCCGGGGCCAGGACCAAACTCACACCAAATTGGCTGCAGTCAGCTTCACAGTGCTGTACTTTAACCCATCGCGCCACCAGAGAGGGCCTAAATTTCATTTCTAACTCACTTTGAAGAAAAAAAAAAGGCATTTATCTTGGGTAGGGGGTGGAGGAGTGAGAGGGAAGAGGGAACAAACGACAATGGATGTGCTGGCGGTGGGTGCAAAACTTATGGGGGTGTCCAAAAATGACCTCAATTAAAAATAAATTTAAAATAAAATTAGTTTATCTTGGAGCTAACTGGACAGAGTTGGCTGACTCATGCCCATCATCTGTTCAGCCAGTCATCTCAGGTGGGCAATTTGGGTTTCTCACATCACCAGCCCACCACACCCTGAGCAGCCTTGCTGTGACTTCTCTCCAACCCCCCAGTCCCTGGCTTCACAACATCCTTAGTATCTGAAGCAACTTTTTCACCTCTTTTGGGCCTTCTGAAGAGCCTCTGGTCCACCCTGATGGTCCTTTCTCAATCTCTGTCCCATTTCCTGTTCCTTACTTTCCTCACCACTCTTCATCTCTCCCTGTCTCCCCAAACAGACTAAAACAAATAGGATTCAGGAAGCATGTCTTTGACTTCTCTAAGACTTCAAGCCCAGTGCTGGTCACACAGCAGTTCTCAGGATATTAGCTAGACGGTAGAAATTGCAGGTGAGGGGCCTCCCTGTTGGCACAGAGGTTAAAGCCTCAGCACTATGAAGCCATCACCAGCCACTGAGGCCTGAGTTCGATCCCCAGCCAGGGAGCTGACCCACATGGCTGCGGCAGACCTCTCCTGACCCGCCCGCTGCTCCCCTCAGCAGTGTATTTCAGTACATTTGCCTGGTCTACTCCCTGTTCTACTTCTGTCTCTGATAAATCCTCTCATCTCCCACACCTCTGGCCTATATACCCCAGCTCTTGTATACATAAATAAAAATTAAAATCTGGCCCTCCCTGGTGGCTCAGCGGGTTAAAGCACAGCACTGAGAAGCTAAAGCCACTTCCGCATGAGTTCGATTCCCGCCAGACCTGGAGGTGACCACATGGCGCGGCAGACCTCTCCTGACCCGCCCGCTGCTCTCCTCAGCAGTGTACTTTGTTGATCTGCCTGTTCTGCTCCCCACTCTGTCCCTGGTGAATCCTCTCACCCTCCACATCTCTGGCCTGTACCCCAGTTCTATATGAATGAATAAATAAATCTTTAAAAAAAATTAAAATCTAAAAAAAAAAGAAAGAAATTGTGAATGGAGCCCCTCAGCAGTGGTTCTACTGGCTTGTTCTGGGTGTACCAGCTCAGGAGGTCCCAAGGTGGAGGGACCTCAAGCCTTGGCAGTCTTTTGCCCCAACCTCTGCCTCACACCTGAGCATCTGCTACAGTTGGCCCAGGGGCTGATGGGCACCAGAGGGTCCTCTGTGTTCTTCCCAGGTGAACAGCGGGAGACCATGCTATGGGAGACGGGTGGGTAGAGGGTGGCTGGTGTGTTGTGTGTACACGCCCTAGAATGGACTCCTTCCCTTCTCTAGTAACCTCTTTGTCATCCATCATGGGCCAGCTCAAGTCTTAGCTTTTCCAAGAAGCCTTCCTGGACTTCTCCAGCCCACACTAACCTCCCTCCCTTCCTCTGAATCCTGCTGTGTCTAGTAGTGACAGCAGTCACTGCTCTGTACTTAGTCATCCATGGGCTGTGGTTTTGAATCATACAAACTTTATCTCCCCAATGAGACCCCACAATCCTGAATGGCAAAAACAAGAAACAATAATTCTCTTTATATTTCCCAAGTACCCAAACCCTCAATACAGCTCTGGGGGAGCCTCCACCCACTAATATGCCTTGAATGAACAGGAATTATTAGTTCTATGAGGACCTTGGTAGCAGGTGGCCTTGGAGGTAAGACAGAATGGATCACAGTTGTGTCTCTGATGAAAAAAAAAAACTGGGGGGACACAGTTTTTTTCTAAGTTTTTTCTCCATCCCCCATCAGTCCTTCAGTCCTCCTCTCCTGGTAGGAAAGCAATGACCTCACAGACAACAGCCCAGAAAGTCCACTCAACCTGACCCATGAATCTGGAACAACAGGACATTTTCAAAAAAATCAGTGGCACAAAAAACAAACAAAAAGCAGAACATAGTAGCAAATTAAAGATTAAAGGGTCATGACAAGCAAATGTGACGTGTGAATCTTGATTAAAAAAGCAAACTAAAATGACATTTGGGGGAATAATTGGGAAATTGTTAAAGTGGAGTTTACATCAGATGACTATAGTATGTTGACATTCATTATCTTGAGTGTGATAACTATACTGGGGTCATTGAGGAAAGTCTTAGGCTGTGGATAAGGAGTATAAAGTGTATCTGGAAATTGCGAGAACTTGCAATGTGGAAACATGTTAACAATTGCTGAATCCAGGAGAAGGGGGCAGACCGGGGGTATTTTATTAGTATTAAATTGTTCAAAATGAGAAGCTGAGGGAAATGCCTTGGGCACAAAGCACAATACAATTCCAACTATGGGAGAACATGTGGCTAAGGGGGCCTCTTCAGATCACCCCTGTACCCCCTTTCATTCCTGCTGCCCAGAATTACCTGAATGGGGCCCCTTGGCCTGACCTCCCACGGGGTATCCTTTCCTCAGTCTCCCAGGTTCTTATCTGATGCGGTCTTCTCCAGTGGAGCTTCGGGCGGGTGACTCGGAGGGTCCTCTAATGCGGTGCGACCGGAATCGCATCGGAGTTTTGAAAAATTACTTATTTCACATTACAGGGAATAAAGGATTTGATGAATCAAACGCGGCCAGGACTTGGTCATCCTACTTTCTCTCTGGAGCGCTGTCAATTATTTCCCACTTTTGTCATCAGATGGGCATCCTAGCTTGTTATCCCATTTCCTCCTCTACCTTTTTTGTCTCCGGACACCTCCCAGTAGCCACTGAACACTCACGATCCGCATTTCTGAAGGGCCCCCCCGCAGGCTCCGCCGGGCTGGCTTTGACCAGCCACGTCTCCAGTCTGGGCACAAGCGGCGCCCCGCAGTTCCCATCTTGACCTGGTCATGAACCGCTTTAGAAGTCGGAACTTGCCGATCTCCTCCCTTCACCGGGAGAAGCGGGGTGAAGGGGGAGGGCCAGAAGGGGACGGGAGAAGGGGGTGGCTCGTCTTCCAGGCTGGGCGTGGGCCGGGCGAGGTCCCCAGCCCACCGGCCGTGCCAACAATGGCCTGTTGTGGAAGGAGGCAGGCAGGAATGCGGCCGGGGGAGTTGGGCGGCGGGGCGGCAGCGGCGGTGGCGGCCGCGGGGCGGGGCCGGGTCTCAGCGGCAGCCTCTTACCTGTCCAGGTAGCTCGCACTTCCCGGCGAGCAGCGGCGCCCGCAGCACCTGTCGGCCGGTGCGCGGGCGGGGAGGACGGCGGGGAACATGGCCTGGTAGAGTCCCCTGGGAGACCGTGTTCAGTCCCGGGCAAAGCAGGGCGAGGGACGGACTGTCCTCCGTCGGCGCCCGCGCGGCCTGCGGCAGCATGAAAAAGAACCAGACGGTGCAGGGCACCTTCAGCAAACTCTTCGGCAAGAAGCATGCCAACGCCGCCGCCACCTCCCTCTACGCCACCAATCCCCCATGGATTTTCACCAAAGAGGCCCCGGAGGAGGGGAGCAGGGATTTTGGTAAGTGTGCAGGGGGCAGAAGGGAGGGCGCGAGGCTGCGGGGCGCCGCGCCCGCACCCCGGGGAGGCTCCCGCGGGGCCGCTCACTCCCGGAGCTGCTCCCACTCGGGGCTGCTCCCTCCCGGGGCTGCTCCCTCCCGGGGCTGCTCCTTCCCGGGCTGCTCCCGCCCGGGGCTGCTCCCTCCTGGGGCAGCTCCTTCCCCGAGCCCCGGCGGCTGCAGCAGGCCACTGGGAAGGTGCGAGACGCGGCAAGGCGCGCAGGGAAAGGAACCAACACGTTGCAACCTGCGAACTGGCCGGCGCGGAGCTGCCGGGAATGGGGAGGCGGAGCCGCACCCGGGAGTCTCTGGGAAAGGTGGGTGGGTGGCAGTGGGGTGCGGTGGAGGTAGGGGAGGTGCAGGGAAGGGGGAGATCCTCCGCAAAGCCAGGTCCGAGAATGGGGCCGCCCCCCCCCCCCCGCACCTGACCCCCCGGGTTCCTGTATGAGGTTGTGTTTATTTGCCCTCCCCTGTGGAATTTCTGTTTGTGTTATTGTTGCCTGAAAATCTTCCCGGTGTTTACATTCCCCCACCCCCAACCCCACACACGCACTCGCACAGTTTCTGTTCAGTCAGAGTAGTGTGCCTAGAACTGACAGGTGAGGGTGGACCCTCCTTCAACCTTCTCCCTCTCCCCTGCCGTTTCTCTGTAGCCACAGCTGTCCGGCCTCTCCTGGCCCAGGGTCTCCACATGACAGTTTCATAGGCAAAGAGAGGGGTCTGCTTGCTCTCTGGGTGCCCACACACTTGGTTCTACACAGGTGAGACCCTGGAAAATTCAACAGGAGCCACTACTAGCAGGATCCCGCCTGTGCCAGACACGAAGTCAAACACTGGGGTCACACGATGCCAGTCTGTGACCTCTGCGTCTGTGGGTCCAGACACAGGAGCCCAATATGAGATAAAGTCACTCCTGACCAGGTGCTGGCTGCCGGAGTCAGGGTGGTGGATCTCTGCAAGCATCTGCAGACAATGTGCTGGCTGTGGATGCTATAACTGCTTCTCTTACCCCCATAGCTGGGGGGTGGGGCAGGGGCAGGAGTTCACTTCTTGTGTAGCTCTGAGGCTCTGGTCCAAGGAGGGTCAGCCATCATGGGTTAGCTTGCTTGCCCTCATTGTCAGCATACTACCTCTACGAACCTTTATAGCTGCCGTGCCAGGGCCCTGGACAATGTTATAACCTCGGTCCCTGCTGTTGTGTTTATGCTGGCACCAAGGTTTGTCTTGTTGGGATATAAGGCCCCTGGACAGGAGCAGGGCAACCAAGATGGTGTCTCTCCCAGATCCAAGGGTCTCTGACCAGGGGGTAAACAGAGCTAACTATGCCATTGAGCCCTTTCTGAGCCTTTGCTATAAAAGATGACATGTGTCAGGAGCAGAGAAGAGAGAGGACTTCTGAATGGATCAGAGAGTACTTTTACTGAGAGGGAAGATTCTTCCTGGACAAGCCCACACTAAAAGCATAGGCTAGGAGGCACAGAGCAGGTTGGAGGCATGGTGAGGAATGTACAGACACATATATGCTGTCCAATAGAACTGTGAGACCTGAACTTACTCACTGGCCCCTTCTTAGATGCAAGTTACCACTCTTAAGTCTTTATGTTGAGTCATCGAATCCTCACCTAGCTTATGATGCCGTCATTATTACTATAGCCATTTCTGTTCGATGGATGAGGAGACAGGCACAGAGAGGGTGAATAATGCGCCCAAGATCACACCAGGATTTGAAGTGTACCATTTTAAGTGAATTTTTAGTAGACATAGAGAGTTGTGCAACATCTCTATTTGGTTTTAGAATATTTCCATTATCCCAAAAGTTGCATCATGAGCCAGAGCTAATTTTTAAACTCAGGCAGTTGAGCTTCAGGGACCACACATTCATTAGCCACCTTGCTGACTTGCTACGGGAAAGCCATCCAAGGGAGCATTTGACTTTGGGGGTCATCTGTTTTGAAAACATCCCCCACCTTGTTCCCACATATTTCTCCACTAAGGGAAAACTTCAGACAGGCCTTAGACACTTCTCTGCATTTTTGCTTGGACTGACAGGTTACTGCTGTTGGAGCTGTCTCTCCAGTGAGGGCAGTGGGGGGGCTTGGTGCCCTGTCACCCTCAGTCAGCTGCTGCCTTGTCAGTCCAGGCAGGGCTGGAGCCCCGGGGAGGTGGGGGGGAGCTCTTCCCATTCCCCAGGGCAGGGCTGGGCCTTTCGCTGACTCAGCCTGGTTGCAGCCTGCACAACATGCACCTGGCAGGATGGCTCCTAGTGTTTCCGGGGTGTTCCCCAGGGTGCCAGTAGGTGTGGCAGAGGGCCTTCTCACTGCTGAACAGGGCATATGCTTGGAGTTAGGGTGGGAGGAGCCAGTGTTGGGGATCTGGGATGTGAAGGAGATGCTGCTGGACTTGCTTCGGTATCCTGCCTCTGCCAAAAATGGGGGCTGGCCACTCACTGGGCCTTATTTTCTTCTTCTGTTTCATGGGGATCGTGTCCAGACTGCCTACAGGATGATTGCTTGAAGTTTGTGTTCAGCAGAGGTTTTAAGAGCACTAAAAAGAAAAATGCTAAAGATTAAAATAATTGGCAAATGATTAGATGCCAGTTATGGTCCTGGCTCAAATCTGGCCCGTGGCCTGTTTTTGTAAATAAAGTTTTATTAGACGACATTCAGCCACACCCATCATTTAAGTCTGTTACATATCTGCTCTTCTCCGGCTACACACCAGAGGTTGTGTAGCCCAGAAAGCTAAAACTATTTACTAGCTGGCTCTTTATAGAAAAAAAATACCAGAAATCTATATTGATGTTATTTTTGTTCTTATTGGATCATTTCTAGCGTGCCTGCTGTTACCTGCCTCAGTTTTTTCCCTAACCTCGCTGTAGACCAGAGGAAGGGGCCACAAGCAGAGGTCATGTTAATGTCTCAAGGGGTGGGAGCTGGAACCCATGGGCCCCTGAGTCTGGCATTCTTTGAGGAGCTGCAGTGTCCAAGCCTTGACCAACACAAGGTTGGATGGAGGGGGCAGAATCCACGCAGAGACTAGAAGGGGGTGAAGACAAACTGCCCCTCTGTTCCTGTAGTCACGTCAAACTCTGCACGGGGAAGGCGGAGGGCAGCAGGTAAAAAGCAAATAGTCACAGGAAGGTGGTGAAGGGTAAATTTTGCTTTAAAGAATTTCCCAAAGATTTATTCCAGTAACTGTTAAGAGGGCTTCATGTAATGTAATTGCTATTATAATTAAGCCTTCAGCCTCCCCCATCCCACGCAAGGGTCTTAAAGGCTACAAGGTTGTTTCTTAAATGCATGAGAAAGTAGAGATGTGGATCTTTGCAAATCCCGAGATAAGGGACCAGGCTGCTTCAGACAAGGCTGCCAGTCGCTCTGGATTCCTCCCTTGCCTCTTGGATTAATTGAGCCAGGGTTTTTCCCCTGCTGCCACCCCACCCCACCCCAGCAATGGAACTCCCTGTTAGCTGGGAAACTCTCTCGTCTTGTTTTTCCAAATGTGAATCCCATTTGTCACAAGCACATAGTCCATTTATTTAAAATGCGTAGCCCTGGGGGCCCACCCCGGGCTCTCAAAGTCAGAGTCACTGGGCTAGAGCTGGGAGAGCCTGTGTTTTTTCAGAGTCCCGGGCCATTCTTTTGTACTGGGAAATTTGAGAATGCTGGGGTTTCCTTCGACAGATGTACCTCCTCCTTCCCCTTAGGATTCCTTCATATTCTAAATGTAGGGAATGTGTCCGCTCCCAAAGCTCCCTAGGGTGGCTGCAGTTCCCTGCTCCTGGGTCCTCTGACCTTGTGTCTCAGGCCAGGTTAAAGGGTAGAAGCCTTGGAACTGATCAGTTATTTCTAGCCAGATCCGGGCTCCGCTGACCTGTGCTTTGCAGGCGTGTGAAGGAGACTTTTGTTTACTCCTGTCCCCTGGAGGTGTGCTGTGGTTTGCTGGCTATTCAGTACGCACACTCAGTACACACACACACATACACACCCTCTTTGTCGCCTCATTATATAAGCTCCTCTGGTTTCTGTAGTTCAAATCCAGAAAGCCAGGCCTTCCCTTGTGACAAGCTATGAGGTGCCTCTTCTTTTCCACTCAGTAAATTAATAGCAATAATAGTAATAACATCATCATCAGTAGTAGTTATTAATCGAACCAGGCACTACCCTGAGTACCACACACAACTCAAGGGGGTTGACAGCTTCGTTCTTTTCGGTTCGGCCCTTAAGTTGCCGGGGTTCCCCAGGCCTTGTTAAGCTCACCGTCCAGTGCACAGGGTTTGGAATGGCGGGTTTGCCATGTTCTGATGGCGGGAGACTGCCCTTCAGGAGAGGTCCTAGGTGGGTCTGCAGGCCACTCTGAGTCACAGCCTAGCTAGCAGGCCGAGGCCCTGCTGGGTGTGCTCTTCCCTTCCTGGTCCACCCCTGCGCTGCCTCCCTGTGTGTTCCCTCCTCCTCTGCTCTGTGTTCCAGCCCAGTCCAACCTTCCCTGTCCCCTCTGTCCTTGGACAAAGGCCTCTCTGGTGCTCCAGTCAGGCCTGCTGGGACTTGTTGAGACAGACTGGCCTTTTCAGGTTCCTGTCATGTGGACCTGCTAATTAGCAAGGGAGGAACTCATTAAAGCCATTTGTGGGTTACATTCACATTACACCCTCCCCCCTTCCCTGAAAGGCTGGGGCTCCTCTAGTGGTGAAGGCTGGGTGCCCCAAGTCTGTGGGATAGAGGTGAGGGAGGAGTCTGTTTTGGGTTTCTGGATTTTTCTGGGTGCAAAGCCAGCTAAAGCCCCACCCCTCCAGAGCCCCTGGTCTCTAACTAGGCCCATGGCAGTGCTCCTGGGGTCATTTGGCGGCTCCTGCTAATTTGGGGTCCCCCATCATTACCCTAGCCGTCCTTTTACCCTTTAGCTTGTTTCCCTCCTCTGATTTTGGAAGGCTTTCTGCAAAATAGGAGTAATTAACCCCATTTGACAGGTGGAGAAACTAAGTCTTAGAAGGAAACTAAGAAATTAAGTTCCAAGTGCTCTAGGATTATGTGAAGGAGCCAGATGTGACCCCGATTTGATTCCTGCATGCATTTGCTTTCCACCAGCCCTCACCCACTTTCCAGTCTCACTTTAGAAAAACAGGAGATGGAGGGAAGAAAGGCTGAGTCCTCCACTAATGCCCGGCTGTGCTGGCTCTGACCTGAGGAATTGGGGTCACCAGCTGGATTCTCTGGACTCGAGTCCTGGCCCTCCTCCTCTACAGCTGTGGGACCTCTGGCAGGGAACTTAACCTCTCTGAGCCTCAGTTTTCTCAACTGCAAACTAGGAATAAGACAGCACCTCCCTCACAGGTGTGTGAGCGTGAGCACTCAGAGTAGTGCCTCACTCAGCCTGTGTCTCCCTGAGTGGGATGTTTCTATTTTTATTGTTAATGTCCTGTGTATCTGTCTCACCTCATCCTCCTTGGAGGTCTATAGGCAGCATTGGGGCTGGGGCAGGAGAAGAATCCACCAGGAAAGCCGAAGGCCCCAGGAGTTGGTTCGTTGCTCCGGCCTGGGAGGGAGGCAGAAGCTTGTCCTCAGCCCTACATTACCCCAGAGCTGGTCATTCCCACTCCACTTACACATGCATACCGCCCAGCAGAAAGGGCCGGATCTGCCTGCTTGAGGAGGAAGAGACCATGTATAAGACACTGTATTATCTGTGTCTGAAGCCCTGAAACGCAAGTTGGGGGCCCCGCTGGGGCTCCTGTACCACCTCTGCTCTGAGCTCCTGGGCCTCAGCTTCCCTGTCTACAAGAGTCTAGCCCAGGTAGCAGGACTCAGCATTCTCCCTGCCAATGGAGCACCACCTGCCTCCTGATGGCTCTCGCCCACTCCCGCGGGTCTTCAGCTGTAATTTGCAATTGGCCTGGCTCAGGTTCAGAGCACAAATCTTTGGTAGAGTGAGATTTGAGAGAGAGAGAGAGAGCTGTGATGATAATGATGGTGATTATAATTACCAGCCTTCCTGAGGATCGAGCACCAATGAACCTGCTAGACACTGGGCTAACCAATTATACACTTAAATTTTTTATTTATATGTATTTTTCACATTGTTGTTCGTTTGTGCACAATGTTTGATTTTTCTTCTCAGGTGTAACCCCCGTAAAATTACCACCACCAAGACACCTGTAAGCCATCGCCATAGTCTCTTGGGCTCTTCCCTCCCCTGTTTCGCTCCCTCTCCCTCCCCTTCCCCTGCTAAATGTCTCTGATTTATAGTTGCTTGTTAAGTTTTGTGTTTGTTTTTTCTCATCCCTTG
Organism: Condylura cristata; assembly: GCF_000260355.1. Classification (NCBI taxonomy): domain Eukaryota; kingdom Metazoa; phylum Chordata; class Mammalia; order Eulipotyphla; family Talpidae; genus Condylura; species Condylura cristata. Next base: position 8,940,473 of record NW_004567102.1, on the reverse strand, counting down.
TATGGTTTCCTCATGTTTCTTCTAAAAGTGAAACCATCCGATGTTTTTCCTTCTGACTTATTTCACTGAGTATAATCCCTTCTAGCTCCATCCATATGGCTGCAAATGGCATGAGTTTATCTTCTTTGATTGGTGAATAATATTTCATTGTGTAGATAGACCACATTTAAAAGAAAATGTATTTGCTTATGTATACAAGAGCAGGGGTGTAGGCCACAAGTGTGGGAGTGTGAGAGGATTCACCAGAGATAGAGTAGGGAACAGAACAGGCCTCTCTACTGAAATACACTGCTGAGGGGAGCAGCGGCCATCTGCTGTACCATGTGGGTCCGATTCCTGGTGCCTGGGATCAAACTCACACTACAAAAGCTGCTGATAGCTTCATAATGCTAAGACTTAACCCTTTGTTCTGCCATATCTTTTTGATCCAGTCATCTGTTTGGAGGCATTAGGTTGTTTCCATACCTTAGCTATTGTAAATAGTACTGCAATAAACATAGGAGTTCAGGTTTCCTCTTGAATTAATGTTTTATGTCCTCTGGGTAGATTCCTAGGAGTGGAATTGCTGGGTCATATGGAACCTCCATTTTTAAGTTTGAGGATCCTCCACACAGTTTTCCTTAGTGGTTGGACCAGTTTGCTTTCCCACCAGCAGAGTTGGAGTGTTCTTTTTCCTCCACGTCTTAGTGAGTATTTTTATTGTTGCTAGTTTTTTTTTTTTTTTTAATATGGTCCATTCTCACTGGTGTGAAGTGGTACCTCATCGTGGTTTTGATTTGAACTTCCCTGATGATAAGTGATGTTGAACACCTTTTCATATGCCTGCTGACCATTTGCATTTTCTCTTTAGAGAAGTGTGATTACATACTTTATTTCAACCTCACCAACCCACCTAGTAGAGACCATTGCTCACATTAACAAAGATAAGGAAACAACCACAGGGAGATCAAAGGTCCGCAGTGAGAAAGTGATGCAGGAAGGATGGGAACCCAGTTTCAGTTGGGCTCTAGATTTATAACCTCAACCTTACACCATCAAGCTCCCTTCCCAGACAAGGAGCTGTGTCCTGTGCAGGTGTCTCTGGTCTGGGTCTGAACACTGGCCTAGGTAAACTCAGCTACAGTGCAAATACTCCTCAATCCAAGGCAACATCAGTTTCTCCTGACAAGGGAGATGGCAAAAGAGGGCAGCTACTGTCCCCAGGTTGAAATCTGAGGTGAGGACTTCCTACTGAAACAGGTGTGACACCTAGAATAATTTTCAAATCAAGGTTTTGGGTCTTAGATGGTATTTATGTCAGCTCAAACCCTTGCAGAACTGTAAATAAAAGTAAAGCTGCCTTCATTCCCTGACGATACTTGAGGAAGAAAAATAACCAGATCTTAGGGCCTGATGACACAGGGGTTAAAGGCAGCACTATCAAGCTACCAAGGTAACATTAGCCACTGCAGCAAGAGTTCGATCCTGGGCTTGCCAGGGATGGCCCAGCAGACCTTTCCTGCCTTACCTGCTCTCCCCTCAGCAGTGTATTTCTCTAAATCTGCCTGTTCTGTTCCCTACTCTGTCCCTGGTGAATCCTTTCACCACCCGCACCTCTGGCCTGCACCCCAGTTCTTGTATGCATAAAGAAATAAATCTTTTTTTAAAAAATAAAGTAACCAGATATAACAGAATCCTGTGCACAATGCTGTTATAAAGAGGATTTCATTTGGGAGGTGTTGGGGTTGCTTTGATCATTAGGTTTGGGTAAATGGAAGCAGACCTGGATTCCCTGTTTCATCACTGCATTTTTTTAGATGAATTTTCCAGAGATGCTTGAGTTTGCATCTTGACAGGTGCTTCCTTTTTCTGAAAATTTCTGGGTCCGGGGCTCTTTCCTGCCTTCTGAATCCCATTTGAATGTTCCTCAGCTAATCGCCTCTCTGGCATGTGTGAGAAGCCCAATCTCCAAGATCCCTAAGGATTCTTGCAGTAGGAAAGGGTGGAGTGGGAGGCAGACACACAGGGAGTTTCACAATGAACAGATGCTAGGATAGGGTGCCTCTCTACCACCCTTTCACCTCCTCCCTGTCAACCCTGAGCTTCTTTCTCTCCTCAGTTGAGATGGCCCCGCTTCTCAGGAAGGCCCATTTTACTGGCCCAGACACTGTGGTTTGACCAGAGTTCAGTTACTTCCCTAGGAAAATCCTCGAGATGGGACTTTTTCTGTTTAGCCCTGGACCTTGACCTGGAGGCTTAGAAAATCAGACCTCTGCCTTTATTTTACTTTTTTAAAGATTTATTTATTTATGTATACAGACCTGGGGTACAGGCCAGAGGTGCAGGGGGTGAGAGGATTCACAGAGTGGGGAGCAGAACAAGCAGATCCACTGAAATACACTGCTGAGGGGAGCAGCGGGCAGGTCAGGAGAGGTCTGCTGTGCCATGTGGGTCACCTCCGGGGCGGGGATCGAACTCATGCTGAAGAGGCTTTAGCTTCTCAGTGCTGTGCTTTAACCTGCTGTGCCACCAGGGAGGGCCTGCCTTTATTTTATTTTAATAAGATTTATTTTTATTTATTTATGCATACAAGAGCTGGGGTATAGGCCAAGGGTTAGAGTGGGGGTTTAGAGGATTCACCAGAGACAGAGTGGGGAGCAGAACAGGCAGATTGACTAAAATACACTGCTGAGGGGAGCAGCGGGCGGGTCAGGAGAGGTCTGCCACGCCATGTGGGTCAGCTCCCTGGGGATAGAACCAGTGCTGCAGTGGCTGCGGAGAGCTTCATAGTACTGAGACTTAACCCCCTACACCCCCGCGAGGCCCCTCTGCCCTTATTTTAATCCTTGGAGGGCCTAGATTGTGGTGGTGGCCACCCTGGCCTCACCTCACCAGGGGCTTTGACAGACAGAGAACTGAGTTCAGGTGCTTTCAGGCCGCGCCATCACTTTTTGTTTGCTTGCTTAAAACAACATCCATTTATTATCTTACAGTTTTGGTCTCACTGAGCTAAGTTTAAATGACAAGACATGGGGAGAATCTGGGGTTTTTTATTGCGTTTTCCAGCCTCATGAGGTCACCTGCTTCCCTTGGTCCTCCCCTCCCCTCCCCTCTTGAGTCCCCAGTGGCTGACTGAGGCTTTCTCACACTACACATTCTGTCTCTGTCATCACATTTCCTTCTCTGACTCCCAGAAACACTTACACTAGGAAATGAAATTGGATTTCCCAGAGGTGCCCCGGGGGAAAGGAGCTTCCAACCGGCCTCCACCCCAGCCTCTCCCCTTCCATAGGTTTCTGGAGGACAAATATATTTTTAGAAAGGGCTCCCCTGCTTTAAACAACTGAGACAGCAGTGCCTCAGAGTCAGGCTTGAGTCATGAAATCTGAGGTGGTTAGTGTGTCTGCCCGCCTGCCCCATGGGGGTCAGCCAGTCATGGCGTCCTGGGCTCTGCCCAGGCCTAGGCGTGGCCTTGGGCAAGCTGCCTCACCTCCCTCCCATCCCCCACCTCTTCCTCCTGCCAGCCCCAGCACTGCACACTGGCTAGAACCCAGTCTTCCGCACCCTCAAAAAGTACCCCCAAATAACTTGCCTCTCACACCCCCATTCTCCCATCATCCTACAGATGTCAGGATTAGAATTCTTTGGGAGCAGTGTGTGTAGTGGCTCAGAGATCAGCCCTGGAACAGATTTATTTGGAGGCTTGGGACAAGTTTTTTGAGATTTCTATGTGTCAGTTTCCTCATCTTTAAAAAGGGCTGATGATTTTAGTCATGCCTGACTGTCCTGAGAGTTCAATGAGTTAATCATTTATAAGATGCTTAGAGAACCCTCTGCTCCATTGAAATTGCTCAGTAGGATTTATCCATTATATTACTGCCGTGGTAGTGGTCTTCTTGTCAGGCTACTGCTTTCTAAAGCTCTTAGGTATACAGTAACGGACGCCACTGATATCATAACTCAGCTGTGGGAAGAAGGCTCTCCAGGCCCCAGCATTGGAGCAGAGATTGAATGAAGTCACTAGACAGAGTTTCTGCCTGGGAGTGTGCCTCTTAGCCCTTGGGCCAACCCCCCCCCTCCACCCCCAGCTCATATCAAGTCAGATCTTGGATCTTGATATCCACTTAGCTCTATGTAGAGAATGTCCCTGGAGACCCAGGAGACTGACTCTCCGGGAAGGAGACAATTAGGTGAGTCTCAGTGATATAGCTCTTGGGTACCTCCAGTTATCTCTGCTTCCATTGTGTTTAAACCAAACCTGCATTCTTAGAGCTCCTCCTCCTCCCCCTACCTCTGGCATCTTGGTCTCCAGCCTCAGGCTAGAGCCTGGCAAGGTAGGCTGGGCAACTCGGGGAACTGGAGTTTCCAGGGACTTGGGGTACACAGAGAACTTGCCCTTTGGGTCCCTTTTAGGAAGTGGTGAATCTTTATTGTCCCAGCTGACTGGCTGTCTGGTAGGGCAGGAAGGGCTGATTTCAGTTGTGTCTTCTCCTTGTCCCCTTCAAAGCCCAGAAGCTCACGTAAAGGGCTGTGGCTGTATTTTGACCCCCGGACTTCGCCGGCAAACCTGGTCTCTTTTGAATACATCATTGGACTTGTAATTTTCTCCTAAAGTCACATGCATGGGGAAAAGTAATCACGATAAATTCCATGTTCAAGTTCATAAGTTTCTGGTTATTTGGTATTTTGACTACAGAGAAGGTCCCTCATGCCTTGTTGAATGGGTGACAGTGCTCCTTGCTTGGGAGGGACAGAGGAAGTCCACGGGGATCCCTGCAGTTGGGAGGTGACGGCTGTGGAAACTTGGAACAGGATGTAAAATTCTTATCAATGTGTGTTAAGAGTCACGAGGGAGATTGCTTGAGAAAGTATGAATGGCTCTTCAGTCCAGAACACGTAACTGAAGGAAGTGGCAGGGCTTCCTATGGTCTTCCCCGGGGGGAGGGACCGCGTTTGTGGAGCAGTTACAGAGTGCTGGCCTCATTACTCCACAGCATAGTCCTAGATGACGGGTACTACCATGAGTCCCATTGTACAGCTGAGGCGCACAGAGGCTAAGCAACCCAGCCAGTCAGTGGCAGAGCTGGATTTGTAGCAGGTCATGGGATCCTGTTGTCCCACTCTTCCTGCTCAGCCCTCAGGGCACATCAAACAGCCACGCACAACCATGGGTACTTTCGGCTTTAGGAAATCCCAAGTTAGAGAGGCACTGATGGTGGGGTACAGCTCTGGGGAGAGGAGAGGGCACCTGGCAGCCTCCTGTGCTCTGCTTGTTTCAGATTAGAAATTCAAACACTTGAGAGAAGCTGACTTGTTTTTCTCCTTCTCTCAGAGATAAGTTTTAGCTGGGGCTTAACCAAGTTCTCAGGGCCCCAAAAGGAGGAGAAATTGTGGGGTTGAATACTCAAGACCTGGAGAGGGTGGATCAAGAGAGAAATGGCTGCTGGGGCTGAAAGCCCCAGAAATGCTGCAGGAAACTCCAAGAAGCCACCCCAAGTCCATCCTTGGGGTGCATGAACACACACCACTTCCGTAGGCGTTTCTCACAGGAGAAGTGTTAGGCTGCATCAAACAAGGACACACTGCACAGCCTGGTTTCCATCTGTGACCTGCAGGATGGAGCAAACCCAGCTGGCCTTGCTCTCCAGCTCAAGGTGTCTCCTGACTTTTCTCCTGCAGATGGGATCTACTATGGAGACAATCGGTTTAACACAGTCAGTGAGTCAGGAACAGCTACGCTGAAAGCTCGGCCGAGAGTCCGGCCCCTGCTGACCTTCCTTCCACTGGTGAGTACCGTCTGCTCTGGGGGCTGAGGACCTACCGTGTCAAAAAGGATGGGCCCCCATCTGCCCTGGTCCCAGGGGGTATCAGTCTCACTCTGTTTATTCCTTTCCTTCCTGATGCTGAGAAGAGGCAGGTGAGCCTCAAGATAGGCAGGCTCAGATTAAGGATGTGAGTGTGTCAGCTGCTCAGGTTCAAAATCCAAGCAGAGGGATTTGTATGCAGAGGTAACATAGCAGTGGGCACTTCTAGCTAAGCAGGATTCATCTTCTGCAATTACTCACAGCTGCCTGCTCTTTGCCAGGCCCCGTGTTAGATGCTGAAGATGATGAAGATAATTGAGCCAGCATTGCTGCTCTAAGGCAAGAGACTAATGAGCAAACAGGAGCAGAGATAGTCCATCCAACCATGAGGGGTGGTGGGGGTGGAGTCACAGAGGGCTTCCCGGAAGAGGTGACATCTGCACTCTCTCTAAGGAAGAAGAGTAGTAACTCCTGATAAAGGCACTCGGGGCAGGTTTGGATGTGGGTCTGAAACTACAGGAAACCAAAAACTTCCTTCTGGATCTCATGGTAGAGTTTTTGTTCTTTCACAAGGAAGGGCTATTCAAAATAATAGCTCTGTGACTGATTTTCTTTACCTTGGTGAGAGTTCCTGGATTTTTTAGACAGTTAGACTAGGACTGTCCAGTAGAAATATAATGTGAACCTCATGTAATTTAAAATTTTCTAGTAGCTACATTGAAAGTAAAATGAAATCGGTAAGTTTGATTGTAATAATATAGTTTACCTTACCCAATATATTCAAAAGATTATTATACCTGAAATTTATCTGATGTCATAATGCAATGTCCCTTTAATAAAAAAAAAATAGATCATTTCAACATTTAATCAAGGTAAAAAATGCTAGAGGTGTTTGACGTTCTTTTGCTTTCATACTATGTCTTCAAAGTTTGGTGTGGTACTCAGTGAGCACACACATCCACTTCTGATAAGTGACATTTCCAGTGCTCAGTTGCTACTTGTGGCTGGTGGCTAAAAGGCAAGAGCCTAACAGTCAGCCCTGTGGATTCTGGGTTCACTCCTGTCTGTTAAAATCATCTGATTGTGATGATACTGTCACTAGGGTCATCACATCCTCTCTCCTCCCTGGACATTTGTCTGCCCATACTAAGGAGGCCCCTGTCCTCAGGGACCTGTCATCGCACCCTGCCTCAGCCCCTGACGCTTGCAAGTTCTGTTCAGCACAGCCTGGCCCAGCCACCTCCCTCTGTCCATCACCAAATGCTTTTGGTTTGTCCGGCTTCACCAACCAGACCGGAGATTCTAGACGGGTTCATAGTGCATCTCCAAAGCCCTGATGTGGAGGGCTGGACACATGGACCACTAGGAAGACAGCTTTAATTAATGTACTTTCTGCTTATCAAAGCAATTCATGGACATTCTAGACAGTATAGTAAGTACAGCTCCAAAGGCAAATAGATACAAAGTCAGACCCTAACTTTCTAGAGTGCATGGAACTGGCATGGGGTTACTGAACTTATAAAGACAGATAAAACCATCTTAGTTTGATTTGAACTAAATTTTAATTTTAATTTTCTTTTGCTGAAGGTGAGTTAGATTCTCTCCCCTCATCTCCCCTCAACACACCTGTTTAGAATTACAATGGTGTGGGCCCACGGCTGGCACATTTACACCTTGTTGTTAAAGTATTGAAATGAGCAGTTGTTGCTTCTTGAAGATCTCCAGCTGTCCTGCCCAAATCTGAATCAGCACCTAAAGGGTGAATGTGGTACAAGTTCCCTTACTGTGACTGGTCAGCCTTGATTGGTCAGTCTTCTGCCCTCTTCCCTTCTGGTTTCATTCAGATGGGGGCCTACCCAGATCTACCCTCTACAGACTGGGCAAATCTCTGACAGGCTCAACAACATAAGACCAGGAGGGAGCGGGGCCTAGAGTGGGCTTGGCTTGGCTTGGCTAACTGGTCAGGCAGGCCTGGAGCTCAAGACTGTTTTAGGGAAACACTCCTTGCAGGAGTCAGACCAGGAGATGAGGCGTCACCCAGCACACACTCCCTCACTGGTGAGAGTTAGAGCGTGACAATTAAAATGGTGAACAAACAGCTGAGCTGGACGGGCCTCATGGGCTCCACAGCAGCCTCCCTTCACCGAGGCAGAAGATACCTCTGTACAGTTCACACTGCCTCTGGGTGCCCACCAGCAAAGTCAGTAGAGTGACTTCTGCAGTCCCAGTAGGGGAGCCCACACTGAGCGAGCACTCACCTTGTGTCGGGGCCTTTCCAAGGCCTTGTAAGTGGATATGACTTGCTGAAGGTCTCACAGTTTGTAAGTGGCGGCGTTGGTCTTTGAATCCCAGTGGTCAGGTTCCAGTCCAGGGTCCACATTCTGTAAGATCATCCTACTCTCCCTTCCACCCGCTTCCTAGAAGCTTGTGTCGCTCCTTCCTGTACCAGCCTGCAGAACCACCTCCATCCTCTGAACCTCTGTCCAAGAAACCCGGGCCTGCCAGGAGGCAGGTCTCTTGGCTCTTTTGGGCCTAGACCCTTTTGAGACGCTGATGGGGTTAGGAGCTACATGCACACGTTTTGCTTACAATTTCAGCAGAGTTCCAGAGTTAAGTCTCTGGAAGGCCACCTAGGAGACACCTGAAGGAACCCTTGTCTCAAAGGGTCCCCAGAAAAGCCAGCTTCCTCCTGGAGTCCTGCTTCTTCTTCCAGAAAGGGCCAAGTTCCTGCCCCCTCACTTCCTGCTCTGAGAACTCTGAGGAACTAGACCAGAATCATCAGCTTCAGAACTGGGTAGGACCTTGGCAGCCCCCAGGATGAGAACACAGAGACCTAGGGACAGGAGAGCCCAGCCCAGGCACATAGCTTGATGGTGGCAGGGCAGGACCCAAGCCCAGGCCTCCTCCTCCCAATCCAGTCCTGTCCACACCACTGTGGGCCTGGGCCAAGTGGGGGAAGGAGCCTTTCTTGCTACTTCCTTATACTGCCCAGGGGAGACTTGGCCTAGAACTCATGTCAAATCTTGTCCCTAGTTTTCATGAGCTTGGTGATAGAACAGCTGGTAGCAGGAAGGTTATATTTCTTTTTGGGGCTCCCCCATGGCTTAAATCAAATCATCTCCAGGGTAATGCATGTGAGGAATTAAAAATTAAATGCCAGTGTGGCAAATATAGGGAAACTGGCTGGACAGGTCTCTAGGGGTGCCCCTGGCAGTGTGCGCTCCTTGGGTCACCCCACCCTCTGAGTCAGATGGGCCTGGCTGTGCCTGGGGAGGTGTCAGACTGGACTGGGGCAAGGAACCCCGCCTGCTCTGGACCACCCTCAAGTCCTCTGCTGCCTGGAAGCTCAACGAAGCAGCCCAAGGGGGCCTCCCTGGAAGCACAGGGGTTAAAGCATAGCACAATCAAGCTATGCACAGCCCCTGAAGCATGAGTTCAATCCCCGGCCAGGGAGCTGACCCACATGGCACAGCAGACCTTTTCTGACCTGCCTGCTGCTCCCCTCAGCAGTGGATTTCAGTTGCTCTGCCTGTTCTGCTCCCCACTCTGTCTCTGGTAAAATCCTCTCACCCTCCACACCTCTGGCTTAACACCCCAGTTCTTGTATGCATAAGTTAATCCCTAAAAAAGATAAAAAGAAAGAAACAGCCCAAGTCAGCTGGATTTCTCCAACCTGAGGCCCAGCTCCCTTTGGGGCTGGGGTTGGAGCTCCTGAGTGAGCCGGCAGGTGGTCATAGCTGACTCTGACTGACTCACGTGGCTGCTGACGTGGACTGGAAGGGTTGTGGGGTGAGGGAGTTCTGTGAGCGCCCGTGCCAGTGGGCGGCAGGCCTGGAGCCACACAGATGGACTCCCTGCCCCCACTGTAGGCTCATAATGAGGGCCTCAGCCTGAACTTCCAAACCTCCACCCACACCCACAAACAGCTGCCTCCTGGCCATCCCATGGAGTCAGGGTGTGTGCCCTCCAGCTCAGGCTCCCTCAGGGCTGACTCAGGAAGAAGCCCCAGAAGTGGAACCACTTCTGGGCTGGAGAATTCTGGGGCTTTGATGCCTGGAGCATGGTCAAGAGACCCCATGGATTCCTCATAGTGTGGAGTCCAGGGATTTACACCCCAAACGCCTGGGTGGAAAAGAAGTTCTGGGATGGCAGGCAGGTCCAGAGGAAGATGGCATCTCTGGTGGCTTCTTCCCTGGCCCACAGGAGGGGTTATGTGCTATGGCAGAGGGTGGAGGCCAGGGTGGGAGAAGCAGTCGAGTTCTCTTGTAAAATGCTCTGGGCCCCCAACTTCAGAGAAGCTGGTCTGTGGAGAACCCTCACACTGCCCCTCAAAGCCAGGGAGACAGTTGGCTGAAGTTCATTCATCAGGGTCCATGAGGTGCCTGGAGGGGCTTCCCTGTGGCTGTCACTCTGCGTCCCACCCCCTCCTGTGCCAGTGTACATGATGCCCCCAGCATGCTCAGCTCTGACTCTGGCTTGGAGCTATCGCCCTCATCTTTTGCAGCTTCACAGCCCACCCTGAGGTGCCTCTGCTGGCCTCCAGGAGGAATCGATGAGGAGGATCGCGTTCCAAGAGATGTAGCTAAGACTCAGAGCTGGCTCACGTCCAAGGTCAACCATGGGTTGCCCATTGGCCCAGCCCCTGTGTCCCACCCTTGAGGTTTGGCCAGGTTCTAAGGAATCCCAGGCATGAGGATGTGTGTGTCTCAGGCATGAGAAGGCCAGGGGTGCAGGGTGGAGTCATCAATGGGGTAAGCTCCTGGGGAAGCAGGAGGCTAGCAGCCGACTCTAACTCCCTAAAACTTTGAGGAGGAGATGAATCCTTTCTCCTGCGGTGAGTGCTGGTGTCCCTTCCTTTTTCCTCCCTTTCCTTCCTCCTTTTGAACACAAATATTTGCAGTCCAAAAGGGTGGCAGAAGATTCCCAGTGACCTGCCCTTGACCATGGGGAGCCACTCACTGTCTTCAGAACCAAGAGGCAGACACCCCTGGGACGTGCTTGGAGCAGCGTACCCAAGGACAGCCTCTGAGCTGGGCTGGAACCCTGCCAGCCTCTGAGCTGGGGACGTGCCCTTCCTGGCATGTTCTCAGGATCTCCTGGTGTGTGGTGGCCTCTGCTGTCACAACAAATCTGAGGCAGGTAGGATCACCCCCATTTTATAGATGGAACCCTGAGCCCCAGAAGGCGAGTGAGGAGCACTGGCTGGCAGGCACTGTCTTTGATCACTCCTGGCAACAGAGCTGAGCGCAGATCTGGGCTGCTTGGCTCCACAGCCCCAGTTCTTTCCATCTGGTCACAATAATGTATTTTTTAATTCCTATCGCATGGGATAGTTTGTTGTTTTTAATGAGGGAAACAGACGTTCATTGTTAAGAACAGAAAAAAAGAGAGAAGCAAGTATAAGGGAGAAAATAAATACAAGTATTCTTGGAAGAGAAGCCCTACCTGTCCTCCTCACTAATCCTTAGTGGGTACCTTGCAAGACACTAGACTGTGATGGTTTTTAAAGGAGTGTTTGACTGAGCTGGGAGCTGGCTTGTGTCCCTCTGTGACGTGGCCAGGGACCTTGCTTCCGGGCCCGGGCCAGGCTTGCGGACTAGGAAGCACAAGAGGCCCAGTTTCATGTGCCCCGCCTGGCATGGCCAGGGCTGGACTCTGCCCCAGGCATTGAGCAAAGGCTGCCACACCACAGCAATGGGGAGGGGCTGTGGCCGGAGCAGCTGCCAGGGTGGCCTTGGAGGGAGGCCCCTGGGCCGGCCCCCCGAAGCTCGCTGCCACGCTCCCCCGACGCTCATTTTCATGTTCTCTGTGTGCTCCATTGCCCACAGATGGCCCACCCCCTCTTGATGTGGGCCTGCCACCCTTGAAAGGTTGCACACCCCACCCCCCTGAGTGTTGGAGGCACACGCCAAAGCCCCACAGGTAGCACCCTGGGCCACCGGGGCCTGTCATTTTCCCAAGGCACGCATGCCGAGGGTGGGGTGCTGTTGAAGGTGGGGCACAGCCAGCTCCCCAAATCCCGCAGCAGTGGGAGTCCCTTGTGTGAGGTCAGCAGTGACCTCAAGCCCAGTCCTGCCCACTTGGCCTCACCCTGGGCTCTGGGACTGCAGTTTCTGAACTCCTCCCTCCAGCTCTTTAGCCCACTTGCCCCTGGAAGCAGAGGCCTCTCTGGAGACAATGGTGCATGTTTGTCCTAATACCCTGTCATCCAGGCCACCACCCACAGGGCACAGGTGAGCTGACACTTGTGGGCCAGGAACCTTGATGCTGAAGCCACGTTTGGAAAGTGTCTACAGATGAGGCAGGAGGCCCAGAGAGGCTTTGCTCCGATCATTGCTGGTGGACAGGCCCCACGTTGATAGTGGACAGGCCCCGGAACCCAGGCCTTCTCCGTCTCCGTTCTGTATTCTTTCTGCCTCCCATTTCATTCATCCCAGAATTTATTCACTCGGCAAACATTTGCTGTGTGACCCACTCTGTGCTACCCACGTACAAAGAATCAGCCAGCGCCCGACGCACAAGCAGGCTGGGTTTGGGCAGGGGCTGCAGAAATGACAGTCCTCTGTGACAGACTGGATTTGTGCTGAGGAAAAGTATGAAGGTGAATACCACGGTGGCAGCCTCTGGGGTTCCATTACGGCACCACACACACTAGCTGTGTGACCTTTGGCATGGAGACACTTTCTGTGTCTCCATTTCCTCACCTGTAAAATGCAAACAATAACTTGCTTTGTAGGGTTACTGCTAAGGCTCAGTGCATTGCTACATTTGAAGTACTCAGAACAGAGTCCAGCACATAGTAGGCATCTAATAAATGACAGCTGTAATAATAACACACCGGATAAGGAACGCATGAGAAATAAAATTAACTTGAGAACTGCCACGGACAGCGTTGTGGAGGAGGGCCATTTAATCTGGGGTTTAAAAGATAATTAGGAGTTTACCAAGCAAAGAAGAGCAGCCAGGGCAGATTAAGGGCAGGAGCGTTTGGGGAAGCTTGAGAGGTCATGCTTGGGAGTCAGTCCCAAGTGGTTGCATAATTCTTAACAGGTAGCCAAATCAGCTAGGCTTTCCCAGCTACTCACCCACTCCCAGACCTCCGAGGAGTCCCTCGGCCAGGTGGGTCTCTGCCCTCCTGAGGACCCCTCTGACAAGAGGATCATGAGCGAGTCAGGCTCCAGGTTACAGCGGAGTGGGGGAAAGACAGGCACCACCAGTTGGAGTCAGGGTTTTGTGGTGTGGGTAGGAGGCGGTGGCTCTTCTGGGGCTACAGATGGGATAACTTCTGAAAGGTCTGGAACACACCTGGAGGTGTTTGAACTTCATCTGGACCAATGCAAGGACTCTACGCAAGGAAGCTTCCTCCTCTGAGATTCGTTTCAGAAAGAACATCTTGGTGTCAGGCTTGAGGATGGAGTGAGGCAAAGGACAGGAGTGTATGAAAATGGGCAGTAGTCTGGGTAAGACACAGGAAGGACCAACGAGGGCCAAGCTGGGGACGGGGGTGGGGGGTGGGGTGGGGGACCGACTCGGGAAAGACGGGCAGAACTGAGTAACAAGGTGGGCTGGTGCCCAAGTAACAAGGTGCCCTGAGGACAGTGATCTGTAACCAGCTTTGAGATCTTGGGTAAGTCGCTTAACCTCTGTGCCTCTGTGAAACGGAAGTAGCAAAAACAGCACCTATCTCATTGGGTTGTTGTGAGAACTGAGATAAGAGTTGAAAAACACCCAGAGAAGACTGGCAGACCAGGTGCCAGCCTGGCGAGTAGCTGCTGAGAGGACTGGAGCTGGGTTGACCAGGGAGCTGCGTTGGCCAGGGGGGGGCTGGGTTGACCAGGCGGCTGCTGGATGGACTCCGAGACTTCCTCCACTCCTTCTCTTTTGATGTCCATGTCTTCTGTTTGTTTAACTTTTTTTTTGAATTGAAAGATACACATATCATAGATCTTACTATTTAAAAATATACAGTTCAGTGGCATTAAATAACCTCTTTTTAACCCCCCTAACACGAGAGGTGTTGCACACAAACAGCACAAAGAACTCCCCGACTTTCATCCGGCTTCACCGGTCTGGACCTTGGCTTTATTTGCTCCTCTCTTGGTTGACATATTTATATTGTTTCTTTACTGCTCAGAGTAAGCTGACTCCGCGTCCCTGCAGCCTGCGTGCTTCAGAGTGCAGTGCCTGAGAACAGAGACCTTCTCTATGCAGTTATCAAAGTCAGGGACTGGCGATTGATGTTATACTAGTCTCTAAAACATCATCTGCACTCAGTTATTGCCATCTATCCCACCAGTGTCTTTCCTGACACTCCACTCCCCTTTCTGAACTCAGTTCAGGATTTTGTGGGGTGTTTTGAGCCCTCCCCGCACACACACACACCCTCTTCCTAATGAGGCTTTCTTCAGTTATCTGGGGTTTAAGGGTCAGGTCAGCAAACTCGGTGCCCCCCCGTGGAGACAGACTGCCTACACCTGTGCTCTACACACTGATAGACATCCCCTTCCGCCAATGTGGGGTGCTGGAGTCCCCTGGGGGGCAAGGAGAGTGCCTCGCCCTCCAGGTCTGTTTCTCTAGGGCAAAGATTAAAATGCCTCTGTATTGGCCTTTCCTGAATGGACACCAGTGGGAGGGCCAGCGAAGCAAGTGGAGCCCCGTGGGCATGTGGGAAGGGCACAGCCAGCCGGATCGTGGACTATGTTCGTTTGGGCTCAGGACTGGCGCTGAGCGGTAGGAGCAACTTTGAGATCTGCTTTGTGGTGGTGACCAGCAGAGCCCCGAACACTGGTGAAGTGGTAGGAGGGTGTCCTGGGACTCCCTGGGTGTAGTGGGGGAGGGGAGATGAAAAGCCTGAGTTTTAGTTCAGGCCCACTCAGGAGACAGACTTCTATTCTGTGCTGGTGGGTGTCTGATGCATTTCCAGAGCTGTAAGATCAAAGGGCCGGTGTGAAGAGTTGCCAGTGGCCCATAAAGTCTGCCCGTCTTCCTCTCCTAAGTATAATTATATGGAAGCACTCAGGGTGACCGGGGTGACCGGGGTACTTCTAGGATTCCAGGCAGCTGAGCTTTGATTGTTCACTACTTTTTCACCTTTGTGAGTGAGAGGATTGGAAGAGATAATCTTTCAATTAACAGTGCTTTCCTGGGTTAGGAATATTACTTCATTTAATCCTCCTATAGCCTTGCAATGTAGAAACTCTTCCCTCTGTTTTTTCAGTAAAGACCATGCATCCTGGGGTGTGGAGTAAAGGTAAGCCAGGAGACCCAGGTTTGCACCTGGCCCTGTTAAGGTCCAGTGCTGGCGTGTAGTTGGTGTAGCAGTGACTGACAAAATTCAGAATGGAATTCAAGACTCAATGCTAGGTCCCCAAGACTTTGTTCATTCCACTTACATGCAAAGAGTAAATCAGAGGTTCCAATCCTGGCTTCTGAAGGTCTGGTCTGGTCTCTATCTCATCCAGCAAAAATAAAAGGTAATGGTTCAGCCATTGCAGCTTCGGAATTCTTTAAAAAGCAAGATGATGAGTTATTTATTGTCCGCAAACGACGGGTGTGATTCTAAGCTGGCCTTGGTGACCCAGGGTCTGTGGATAGCACAGGAACATCTACCTTGAATCCCGTCTTGTATAAGAAACTATTAAGCCCAGAGGGTTAGCAACCCCAGTCTATCAGTAACAACTTGTCTTACTGTGTGGCCAGTTTGGGGGCATTCTTGTAAGTCCGGGCTCCCAACAGCAATCAGACCTCAGTGGAGGAAATAGAGGCAGCTAGAGAGCAAACAAGCATGGCCCTTTGTGGGGCCTGGCCGCGGGTTGTCCTGGGCAGTGGCAGGCCATGTGGGCTTGGACACATGAGGGGTGACCTCCCGGTAATGACAACAGCTGACATTTACTGTGCTTGTACTACATGCATCATTTAATCTTCCCAGCCTCCCAAGAATAAGTAGATTCTATTTTTACCACCATTTCACAGACTTGGAAACTGAGGCTCTGAGAGTTTAAGGAAGTCACCCAGACACGCGGCTGGTAGGTAGCAGAGATGGAATTCAAATCCCAAGGCCAATGCTCTTAGCCCCTTCTCCCATACCACCCCCCAGGAGGACGCTGATAATCTTTGAAGGTGAGAGGTTTTAGAGCCAAAGACCTGTGGGAGGTCAGACCAGGGTTTGGTAGCACTGGCCATGAACTTCAGACAACTAACTAGGCGTGTCTGAGCCTCATTGTCCTTACAAACAAATGGGGGAAGCATCTTCTTCATAAAGAGCTATGACCAAGATAGTGGTTTAGGGCACAGAACAAAGGGTACTATTGTTAGGATGGGACAGTGAGAAGTGGCCAGGAACCTGAGCAATACCCAGTGGTGGGGTGAACGTGCATGCTAAGTGTGGGCGGGAAGCTAGAATGTGAGACGGGTTTAACAGCTCGGTGGGAAAAACTGGCAGGGAAGTCCGAGGCCAGCTGATCGAGGACCTGGGAAGGGACCATAAAATGCTCCTGGAGAGGACAGGTGTGTGGGCTTTGTTAATATGTGAAAATACATTTCTTAAAAGACTAAAGAATGCAAAAGAGTATGCAAAAGTCACAGCTGTGCACACACGTTATGGTCTGTTAAGCCCAGTGATCACAAAAGTGTCTGCGGTGCTGTAAGTCCACTACTTTTTATTTATGTTTCGGCAGATGCCTAAAGAAAACTGAGTGTGCAGTGGGCCAGGCCAAAGGGTTTGGTTTTTCACTTGTAGACATCCGTGGGGAGTTGGGATGGATTTTGTTCAAACTGGGGTACAGGCCAGAGATGCAGGGGTGGTAAGAGACTTCACCAGAGACAGAGTGGGGAGCAGGACAGGTCAACTGACGAAGTACACTGCTGAGGGAAGCAGCGGGCCGGTCAGGAGAGGTCTGCCGCGCCATGTGGGTCACCTCCATGGCAGGGATCGAACTTGCACCAAAGCACTGCAACCAGCTTGCTGTGCTGCACCTTAACCTGCTGTGCCACCAGGGAGGGCCCATGCATACTTTTTTTTTTTTTTTAAAGATTTATTTATTTATGCATACAGAACTGGGGTACAGGCCAGAGGTGCAGAAGGTGAGAGCAGAGCAGGGAGCAGAGCAGACAGACTGGTGAAGTACACACTGCTGAGGGGAGCAGCGGGCGGGTCAGTAGAGGTCTGCCGCGCCATGTGGTCACCTCCGGGGCAGGCGGGAATTGAACTCATGCGGAAGTGGCTTTAGCTTCTCAGTGCTGTGCTTTAACCCGCTGCGCCACCAGGGAGGGCCCCCATGCATACTTTTTAACGGAGATTTAACTCAGAGACAGCTGAGTCTCCTTATTTTTAGACTCTGTATTGGTCGATTTGCCTTCTCACTAGCATTTAGAACACCCAAATTGGTACTGGGCGGAGTGCTGGAGAAGCAGGCTGCTGACGCACTGTTCTGGCTGCCGGCGAGGGGTCCTTACCTTCTTGCTTCGGCTCGTGTCTGGCAACTGAGTCCTTCCTGTGCCACGTGTTCCACATCTCTTTGCTTTTGTTGATGATTTCACTGTTGAAAACGGGCCCCAAGTGTATAGCTGAAGTGCTATTTAACGATCTGCTCAGGAAGGCTGTGATGTGCCTTCTGGAGAAAATACACGTTAGATCAGCCTCGTTGGGGTGTGAGTGATAGCTGCTGGGGGAAGCTCAATGTTAACAGTCAACGGTACATATGAAATCTAAGCAAAACACACAGGAGACAAAGTTACATATCGATTGGTTGAGGCAAATGCTGTGACCAAGGTCCACAGGCACCTCATCCTGAAATTCCCTGGGGCACTGGTTATTTGCTCATTCAGTGTCGCAGCAAATTTACAGACCGTAACTACTGCAAATAACAAGACTCCGGCTGCTCCATAAAACCCACCCTTATACACGTTGGTCCCCCTCGCCCCCCCCCCCACTCCCCAGGCACTGCAAGCATCATATTCACTGCAGATCTTTCGGCAGCAAAATGGCCTCACAGAACAGCAATTCAAGAATTAGGTGTTCATCTTTCCCTGTTCCCTGATATCTCTCTCCCTTTCAGAATGCCCAGGAGAACCACGGGCTGGCAGTGCCTACCCCTTCTGTCCCAGAAGAATTTGCAGACAAAGACGTGGCAGGTAAGCAACCTCTGGGCTGGAAGCCTGTCCATCTTTCTCTAGTCCTTGGGTCCAAGCTTCCCAGCTGATAATAACGTTAAGCCCTGGGGCATCCTGGTTAATGATAACAGAGGGTAGGAGTTGAGGGGAGCAGGATGGGTGAAGTCCTACTTACAGTGAGGGGGAAGTTGGAGTGGGGACCAGGCCTCGGAAGCAGTAGAAAGAAGCTCAGAGTCAGACAGATTTAGCTTTGAATCCCAACTTTCCTTATATATTATTTTTGTTCCCTTGGGCAAGTCACTTAACCCTTGTACCTTTGTGTCTTCAAATAAACATTTAGAGTGCCATTTTAGCTCTTGAGGAATATATGAAGTATTGGATGGAGCAGAGTCACTTCTTGTCACACCTCAACTCAAAACACAGCAATGACTTCCATGTCACACAAAAAGGTTCTCACAGAGACTGTCAGTACCGGGCCCCGTCTCGCGCTTTCCGACCCACCTGACCCCCCTGACACTGTTCCAGGCAGCCCAGGTCCCCTGCTCTTCTCTACCCAGGCGCCCTTCCACCCCAAGATCTTTGCACTGCAGTTCCTCTGCTGCCACGTTCTTCTCCTGGATTAGTGAACAGCTCTCCTTCCTTATTTCCTTTCTGCTCCAATGTCATCTTCTCAGCGAGTCTTTTCTGATCTCTCCTTTCAAACAGCTTCTACCACCTCTCTTCTGCTTTTTCTCCCCCTATTACTCATCATCACGTGGTAAAAATGTACTTATGTATTATATTCATTGTCTCATTAAAACATAGCGCCAGGGTTTTGACTACTTCTGGTTTTTTTTTTTTTTTTTTTTTTTTACTGCAGTAGGCCCTCTCCAAACATTGGGGTGGTCAATATCTATTGGTTTCCCCCACCCCACTCTCCATCTGTTCTTTGTTTTGAGGTCAGGCAGCCAGGTGGAGCCCTGTGGACTGCACATTCTTTGGCGTTGTTCAGTTCTGTGCTAATAACTGAGTTACTTGTGCAAAATGCCCCTTCAAGACTTCCCCACTGAGAAAGTCCCTAGTCCCCTGCCCCTCATCCCTGACTTTCCCCTTTACACAGCCTGAAGAGTTCAGCACCCAGGTAAGAGTTAACGGGTTCCATTCCTCAGTGCAGCCGCAGTTCTGGCACTGTGAGAGCCCTTTGTGTGGGTTTTCAGGAATTCTTTAATCCTCACAATAGCATGTGAAGTTAGCACTGACACGATTTATATGCATTTTCTAGATGGTAAACTGAGGCCCAGCAAGGTTCATGAGTGTGTCTCAGGTCACACATCTGGTGAGTGGCAGAGCTGGGATGTGGACCCTGGCTTTTCTGACTTTGACCAGTCAAAGTTCCCTCTAAGGGACAGATGGAGCCCTCAGAGGGGATGACTGAAGAGAGTGTAGTACAGGGGCGATATGTAGGGGGGTGAGCAGGGTTAGGGGACCAACGTGGACAGTGATATCTGAGGCACTATAGCGGAGAGCTGCTAATGTCCCTGAGCTGTGGGGCGGAGAACTAAAGTTCAGGAGCACAGTTCCTGCCAACCTGTGACTTGCCCTCTGAACTCCTGCCAGGGGCTCCCATTGACTGAGCTGGCCTGAAGCCAGAGGGAGGGGGTCCAGGTACATTACTGAGAGGAGAGAGAAGGGTATGGATCACTTGTGGGAGAAACTGCATATTCAGTACAGGCTCCAGGCTATGTCACTCGTCTCCCTGGAAAGCAGAGCGCAGGACAGCTTGCAGGACTGGAGACATCCCCACTCCCGCCCTTGGTGCTGGGGAGTAAAGGCAGGAAGCTAGCCTGTTACTCTCCCGGGCACCCCTCATCCTACCACACCCCCTGGGGGCTTTCCTCTGGGAACAGAAGGATTGGCTAGGCCAGTCAGCCATACTTACATATATTATATAAGTATATAATATATTATATAAGTACTTATATATTATATTATATAAGTATATAATATACTTATTGCACACATACAAATATTATTATATATTAGTGTATACTAGCCTCCAGTCTGAGGGCCTCCTCCATGCTGCAAGCCTCACTTGGGAACTTTCCAGTTCGTGTGCTATGGCATGCCCAGCCAGGGGCACATATACCTACCCTTCCACCTATTGCAGGGTGTGGGGCCTCTTCCACCAGGCTAGGGACCTCCAACTTCAGGCAGCCTATGCCTCCTTTCCTTAATAAAAATATCATTTTCTCTGCTTGCCATGATAGAAAAAATGCTGGGAAGGCCTGCTCAAGAGAAGTAAAAGAGAATACTTTTGATGGTCTTTTTTCTTGTCACTAACTAACTGCATATCAGAGTGGTGGTAAGGGAAAGTGGAACAAAGTGTTCTCTGTGGACAGAGCATAAACTTTTTCAGGGATTCTTTCTTTACTTTGACACAGTCACTTGACTTTATGGGAGGGTAGTGAAGTCAGAAATATGTTTACATAAGTCAGTGTTTCTCAATATGCAGGTCTCAGACATGTAGGGATCCCCAAGATCCTGTCAGATGAGTTTCATCTGTACTAATACCAGACACTATTTCCTTTTTCACCATGGTGACATTTGCAGTGATGGCATAAAAGTAATGTGGGTAAAATGCTGGGGCCTCAGCATAGATCAAAGCAGCAGCACCAAACCATATTGCATTCTTTGCATTTTATGTGCAACTAAAAATGTAAAAGTCTGGTTCCACACAAGAATATCCCTGAAGAAGAAATAAGCATGATTAACTTTGTTGAATCTCAACCCTGA
>NW_004567102.1:8901653-8919707 GCF_000260355.1 Condylura cristata | reverse complement strand
GCGGCTGTGGCTAGCCTCGCAGTGCCGTGCTTTAACCCGCTGCGCCGCCAGGGAGGCCCTACCATCCTTACCTTTGCTGCTTCCTTCTTCCAGGCACCGGCACGCTGGTCAACGGCAACCTCCGGCTTTACAGTTCTGTGGGTGACCTAAGGCCTGGCAACTATGGCCAGGACCTACTTATCCCCCCACCTCCTCCGGGACCTGCTCCGAGGCCCCCCTCAGACATTCTACAATCCCGAGAGGAGTCTCCACCACCGCCTCCACCGTCCGCAGCTCCCCCGCCACCTCCCCTGCTACTGGAACCCCCACCACCGCCCAACATGGCCCCACCACCACCCCCAGTGTTGGGGTCTCTATCCCCCCCATCTGCCCTTCCCTCCTCCCCATCCACTCCCACCCCTCCTGATTTCATTCCCCCTGCCCCACCCTTGAGCATTCTAACCCCACCTCCACCCCCTTTACCAGCCCCAGCACCCCCAGTTCCAGTGTCTCCTCACACAATGGGTACTCACCTCTTTCCCCCTGGGGGTGTTACCAAGTGGAAATCAGAGGTAGCACTGAATGGCAGGCAGCCAGAGGATCCTAGGACCAGCCCGCCCAGGAGCCCTGCTGAGCGGAAAGGGGACCCCATGGGACCCAAGCCAGAGCCCCACCTCACCTTCCCCCGTTCCTTCAAGGTGCCTCCCCCAACCCCTGTCAGGTCTTCATCCATCCCTGTTCAGGAAACACAAGGGGTCCCTTCAGAGGAAGAAGGGACCACCAAGAAGGGCCCCAGTCGACTCCCACTGCCCCCTAGTTTCCACATTCGTCCTGCATCGCAGGTCTACCAGGACAAGGTCCCCACGTCAGACAGCCCCCAGGAGCCCAGGACTATGGCACCAGCCAGTACACAGCTGGACAAGTCCCAGCCCCAGACGAAGGAACAAGCTAACACTCCACCCCCAGCTCTTCCCCTGCCCCCTCCTGCCCCCCCACTTCCTCCCCCAGCGCCTCCCCTTCCCCCGGCTGCCCCTCCCTTGCCTTCTGCTGAGAAGGTAATCCTTCCACCTGCCGGGCTTACCAAAAAAACCAAGCCCAGCCCTCCTGCTCCCAAGCCCAAGCCCGACCCTCCCAGCCCAGAGGACACAGGCTCTTCAGCGCCTATGGACTTGTGGGACCCCAGCCAGATGGCAAAGCTGCGGAGCGAGCTGGCAGCCTACCTCTGTGGCTCCAGGAGAGAGGACCGATTCGTCAATCACCGACCAGGCCCCACGGTGGCCTCTCAGGGAAAAGAGGGCAAGAAGGACCCCGGTCCACCAGAAAAGGAGGTACCGCCAAGCCTGCCAGAGGAAGAGACTCCCCAAAGTGTTCCTGAGAAGAGCCCCTGCAACCTGCCAGCGAGGGAGGCCACCACCAGCTTGACCCTGCCCCCTGTGGACTATATCCCTCAAGACTCCCCTACCCGCAGTGTCCGGCAGATCCGGAACAAGCTTGAGGCCCAGTTCTCATCGGCAGAGAAGGAAACCAGGCCCGGCACAGGGACTCTGCCTCCCAAACCTCGGCCTGAGAGGGACAGAGCCTTTGCAAGCAAAGCTGACAGTGGCAAACTCTCCAACTCTGTGATCAAGGCCCACAATGGCGAAACCTCCGAGCCTGTGGCCAAGCATCCTCCACCTCTGTCCACTTTAACACTTCCAAATACACCACGCCAGTCCAAGGCCACCCCGGGGCCAGTCACACCCCCCAAGTCCATAACCGGACCAGCTACGCCTCCCAAGGTGACACCTGGACCGTCCGTACCCACCAAGGCCGTGACCGAATCAGGCCCAACAGCGAAGGTCACCCCTGGGCCAGTCACACCACCTAAGGCCACGCCCGGGCCTGCCTTATCGCCGGCAGCCATAGCGCTGCCCACCACACCGCCCCAGCCCCCAGCAGGGAACAGCGCAGCTGCAACTGGGCAGTGGGAGAATCCTGAACCTCAAGCAGCGGCAGGGCCCGCCCAGCCAGAGGCAGAAGGGAGCCCCCCAGAGGACAGTAAGTCCTCTGCCCTCTCATCTCCAGCCCTCCCGCCCAAGGCATCCCCTGGGCGAGAGGAGGGGGCATTTCTCTACAAGCCCCATCGCAGCCAGAACAGCCCCGGCCGCGAAGTTGCGGTGGTTATGCCCACTGTGGCCAGAGGAGAGGCAGCTTTGGGGCAGGAGCAGCCCGAGGAGGTGAAGGAGCCCCAGGGGGCACCTGCAAAACCCTCAGCCTCAGCCCAGCCCACTGAGGAACTCCTCAGGCACCCGGTGACAGGGGAGGTGGTAGAGCGGGGCTCCCCCATGGCCCTGCTCCTCGCAGCCAGACAGAGGGCACAGAAAGGGAGGTCTGGGGGGGCTGCCCTGGGCCCGGCCTCCCTGCCAGGGAGTCTCCGTGGCCACAGCCGCCAGCCAGAGGCAGCTTCTGACCGCATCTTCTACAAGGAAGGCCGGCCCAATTCCTTCACGGTGGTCCCCAAGGTGCCCAAGGAGGCTGAGAAGGACCCCCAGCTGGCCTTGTCAGCCCAGCGCCCGGGAGCCAGTCCATGGAAACCTCAGCCTCGCAGGGACCCCGAGGGCACGGAGCCGAGACACCCGCACAACTGGCCCCCGGCCGCGGCCCAGGCCTCCGCGGCCTGGGAAAGACCAGCGCCCGCCAGTCTCTCCCAGGGCCGCCCGCTGCCCACGTCCTTCTCATCCCCTCCTTCTCCTTCCTACAAGCCCGAGGAGGACAACGGGGAGGAACAGGAGTTCAGCTTTGAAATCATCCCACCGCCCCCAGAGTTCAGCGGTGACCCCGAACCCCCAGCCCCCGCCCTCCAGTATCTGAACCGCAGGAGCTCCCCTCCCCGGAACAACTTCTCCAGCTTGCGGCAGCCCCTGGACGCGAGCCCCGCCGCCTCGGCGCCCCGTGGCTACTCCCGCTTTCCCGGGGGTGCGTTCTATGGCAGAGCCGGAGGCCTGGATCGCTTCTCGGGGGGTCGCTCGCTCATCAAGAAGCGCCTGTACGTCGGGGAGCCACACCGCGGCCCCGGGTTGCCCCACGGCGGCACCGGCCGCAGCCTGAGCACCCCCAACTGCTTCGGGCCCCAGCCCGGAGCGCCCTTCGGAGGACCGGGGGCTCCGGAGATGCGGCGCGTCAACTCGGCCGGCCGAGCGGCCCCGGGCGGCCTGCACGCGCGCAGGCTCTCGCTGGAGGGCGGCGCCCGAGGAGAGGCCAAGTACAAAGCATCCGGCGGCAGCGACTACGCTTTCGGCCCCTCCAACGGCAGGTGAGCCGCGCAGCCAGGTGAGGGGTAGCCCCTGCCCTGGGACCACAGAGGAGCTGACCAGGCCGTGGTCAGCAGGCGGACGATGCCCCCCGCCTTGTAGTGGTCAGGCGGACGGAGGAAAAGCTGGCCATGAGTCTCCGCGTTCTTTTTCCCACACTTGCCTTTCCCACCAGCAACCCCTTGTGTCTCCGCCCGGGGCTCAGGGTGAGACCGGGCAGGTGAGACGGTAAATGTGAGGGGGCGGAGAGCTGGTGATTCTGGGGTGCTGGAATTTCCCTACCACCGAGATAAGTAGACCCTGAGTAGAAGGGTGTGGGGTCTGGGTATTGGCCAGCAGGGCCCAGGGGGGCTGAGGTGGAGTGGGGGGGCGAGGCGCACGCAGAGAGAAGCCCAGTGACTGAGTGACTGAGGAGTGGATGCACCAGGTTTGTGGGGGCAGATCCCACCGAGCTGAGCCCCCTTTTTGTTCACTGTGCCCTGGGGGAGCTGCGAGGGCGTTCTGTTAGCCAGATGCAGGTATTAACCTCACCTCTGTCCTGCTGCCCTAGGTCTCCCCACAGCACCCCACACTATGGAGGCGCCATCAACACCTTCACCGTCAGGCCTGGGACCCGTCATCCCATCTCCTATGCCTACCCTGGAACCCACCGGAAAGCCACGTCCTGAGCCCAGAGTCCTCTCAGCTCTACTCCAAGGGGTCGAATCTTGGCACTTGTTTTTGTGGGGGTGGGAGGGGTGCGGCAGGTGTTGAGCAGCCTGATCTGACGTGCAGGAATTTTTGTTCCTCGGACACAGACAGAGGATAGCAAGTGAGAGGCAGTGGCCCCAGAAGATCAAGGGTGGGTGGGCTTCTGCGTCCCAAAGCACAGCTGTGGCTGAGAACACTCTGCCTGTGGGAGTGGGCGGGGGAAGGAGGGAGGAGAGGACCTGTAGCCCGAATTTCCGCTATCTGATACTATTTGCTTTAGCGAGACTTATTTAAAGCAGTTGTACACGCATGACCTACTGAGCAGGTTCTAAAAGCCGGGGGCGGGGCAGTAACCGAATGGGAGCCCCCGGGTATAGCCATGTTGCTGTCGGGCCCTCACAAAGGGTTAAGCCCAGCCCTGTCCATGTGGGGGTAGAGGGTGCTATAGGTTGATCTCTGTAGTCTCCACCTGGCCACTGTTTGCCACCTCGAGAACTGATGCCTGGGGTTCCTAGCACAGAAACCACATGGGGGTCCAGAGAGATGTATGAAGCACATGTGGAGAAGATACTGGATCTGAGCACATTGTGTTGGCCAAAGGCAGGGCTGGGTTCCGATGGTTCACTCATCCCTGGCCCTGGCCCTTGGCACAGGGAGGCTTAGTGAGAGACAAGGCAAGTTTGGAATGGGAGACATTCCCAGGCAGCTGTGATTTTGGGGATAGGACCAGAGGAGCCAGAAGGCCTGAGGGCGTGACACTAAAGGCTTTACGTGGTCAGGTTCCATCTAGGATTTGGAGGGGACATTATTCCCAACAGCCCTCCCAACCTTGAGACTATCGGTCCCTAATACCGTTGAATCTTAAAATGTGTAACCAAGATACAGAAAGCCCTGGAGAGCAGAAGGCAACATAGAGGGGAACAGAGGTCTGAGAAGAGTGTGCCGCCACTGGGGGGCGTGTTTGAGAAAGTCAGGAGTTGCAGGGCCCATCCAGAGCAAGGCCTACTCGTAGGGTGTCCGGGCCAGCGCTACCGGGGCAACCTGGATTTAT
Organism: Condylura cristata; assembly: GCF_000260355.1. Classification (NCBI taxonomy): domain Eukaryota; kingdom Metazoa; phylum Chordata; class Mammalia; order Eulipotyphla; family Talpidae; genus Condylura; species Condylura cristata. The sequence continues at coordinate 8,914,697 of NW_004567102.1, read as the reverse complement.
GCCTGTTTGGCAGTGAACTTGACACACTTCGGCTCTGATAGATAGATGGTCACCAGTCATGGGGGGGGGGGGATAGTATTCCTCAGTCTGTGCCCTGTTTGTGCCTCAGTCTGTGTCCTGTGGGGCAATAACTGAGTTCCTGGGACCAGACCAAGCCAGGCTGCCTTGGCAGGACTCCTCAGAAGGCAACTGCCAAGGCACAGCCTTCCCTTTCAGGCAGTGTCAGGCCTCTATGAGCTGTGTGACTAGCCAGCCTACCAGAGAGCAGGGAGCCCCCTCGGGGGGGAGTGCAAGGTGCTATGTACCCCAGTGGGGCAGGATCTGGTCATTGTGTGCAAGAAGCAGACCTCACCCAGTGCCGGCACTGGCTCTGTCTGTGCGTGTATTTTCCCTGTGCATTGTTTTAAAAGAGAGTCCATTGATTTATCTGCTGCATTACGGCTGGAGCGGTGGGACATGGACTCCCAGCTGCACACAGCTCTGGGCAGGGAAGAACTGGCTCTCACTTGGCTTGGGAAATAAACAGGCCAGTTTGGTCTGGTCTCCAGCTCTGTGGCTGTGATTGATGACTCCAAGCTACGGGAATGCAGGGAGGATGGGAGTGCTCAGCTCGGGAAGTGGCCAGCTGGTGAGCCATTTTGCCAGGCCCAACTTTCTCTTCTGACCCTTAGGATTTGTTCCTTACACCCTGCAAGGATTTTAAAGCCTGTGATAACAAACGGTGTCCTTAAGCAAGTCTCTTTGATTCTCTGACCTTTGGTTTCTTCTTCTATACAAAGGATATGATATACCTCTGAGAAAACCTGTGAAGATTATGACAGGCACGCATTCATTTACCAAGTGTTTGAGGCGCTACTCAACAGCAGGCAGAGTGCTTGATCGCAGAGCGATCAACACATAGCCCTGACCCCTGCCCGTGGCAAGATTACCGTGTCATGGAGGAGAGGAAGGATGAAGCCGTTGTAAGTGGTAGGAGGAAAGGTACAGGGACTGTGAGAATAACTGGAAAGAAGGCGAGGAGGTGAGCCAAGACCTCTTGAGGTGGAGCCATGTTGCTGATTTAGGCAAAGTGTCCAGCTCAGGCTGGCACCTGGTAGCTGCTCTACAGATGGCATCTTTGGGTGGTGCCCACCCCATATTTGCTGTGGCCCTTCACAATCTCCCCAAAGCCTTGACATGGAATCTTCAGCTCTTCCAGATGCAGGCGTTGACAACCAGGGCAGTCATCTCAAGACGATGCCAGAGAGGCAGCGGCAGCTCTTCCTCTGACTGAGTCATTTGTCAGGGGTTGTGGGGGAAGGGGACCTGGGTGCCTGTCAGGACTTTGCTGTCCTTGGGCGTCACTCTCATCCCATTAGCACAGCAAGGGCGGCCCCACTCCTGTCCTCTGACTGCTGTCTCCCCTCCGCTCACCTGCATGGGCAGCACAGACTGGCTCTGCTTTTGACAAGCTCCATGACCTGGGGTCTCAGCTGAGCCATTTGAAAGCCAGTGGAAATGGACGTGGGCTGTGTGTGGCTCTTCAGCTCTGTGGGGCCCCAGACCTCTGTAAGAAGCTGCCAGGAGCTAGAGATCCTCACTCCCCTTCTCGTCAGATGCCCTTTCTTGCGTTTTCTGCACATTCTCTCAGACACCCCACAGATGTCTCCCCTCCCCACATTGGGCTACTCTCGATGTAACAGTTGTGACATGGCCACCCCCAGCGCTTACTCAACCTTGACTGTTTGGAAAGTTCATTTGTTCTCTCATTCACGCATGACGGACCTCTAAAGTGACTCGGCCCTATGATATTCCCCCTTCCATTTTGGGGATGAGCGTAAGTCCCCAAGAAGAAGAGCGAATAGCCCACAGCCTCCAAATTCTATCTGCTTGATCTATTTCTCTTCTAGCTATACCCATTCTCACCCATTCACCCCTCTCCTAAGCACGTGGCCCCCCAAACTTTGTATCTTTCTATTGAGTAGAGGTGGGGGAGAGCCAGGAGAGGGCAGGGCTACTGTCGGACCAGAAGATGTTAATGGCTGAGGGTGGCGCCTGGATCAGGTTGGCCACACCTTGGTTTCTGGAGCCCGGCTCCATGGGTGTGGTCCAAGCCCCAGAAGTCAGAACCCCACCTCTCTGGTGAGGCTGGCCCAAAGCAGTAGCTGGGGCAAGTCCCTGGGCAGACAGTGCTGGAAGCCTGGGGCCTGGACCGATCCATGCACAAAGTTCCCTGTCTTCCCAACTGGAGCAGGTTTCTCCCAGGCTGGACTTATTTAAGGACAGAGGCTCTGTGGGCAGCAGTCGTAGGGTAGAGGTGCCTTTGGACCGGGAGCAGGGAGAGAAGACGCTATCTCACTGCCAAGCTCTCAGCAGACCTGCCCCTGCCTGTTCACAGTGTCCGCCCCTACTTCCTCCCAGCAGCCTGCGCGTGCTTTCATCTCCAAGCTCAAAGGCAACGCTGGCGTCCATCATTAGTCAGCTGTCTGGGCTGGGTGGCCACTGATAGTAGGCAGAGAACCTCTACCTCCCAGGCATGGGAGCTGTGCTACAGGGCTCCCAGGCATGGTCCAGACCATCTCGGCTGTGCTGTAGGGCTCAAGGGGCAAGTGTCTGCCAAGTGTGGACCAGAGAGTGACTGGCCACTGGTGCCAGGAAGAGCCACCTGTCCCTCCCACCCAGACAGCCTGCCACCAAGAGGAAAGTCTCACAGTTCCAGCCTGGTTCTGTTAAAACAGCTAGTCCTTGCCCTCAGGGCCTAGCAGGTGTCTAAGCACAGAGTGGGGACCGATTAGACTTGCTGTTTCTATCTCCCACCTCCCCACAGGACCTGTGGGCATGCCCTTCTCATTCTGGAAAACAGAACTTCTCCTGTCTGTCTTCCTCAGAACTTCAGCTCCTTTCCCCTTTATTCACTACAGAGGAATATCTCCTGTCCCTTATTTCCACTGTTATCTAGTTCATTTTGAGAGGCCCCCGCTTATCTGCTTATGCCCCCACCATATCCTCACCCCTCTCACCTACCCTATCTGTGATCTTCCTGTCTTTTGGCAAAAAAACTTTCCAACATTGGTTCCAGATTCCTAAGGATAGCACAAAACTCCATCAGTTCGATGTCAAGCCACTGGGAGTGGGGAAGCAATACAATAAAAGCCAAGGATCCAGGATCCAGGCAAGAGGCTCACCATCAAATGCAGGACACACACACACACACACACACACCTAAAATATAAAGCAGGAGCTACAGAGTTCTCCCAGCCAGGAGAGCTGGGTGACCAAACAGACCAGTTGACCAAGTAGGGTATGCCTGGGCTAGCATTGTGGGGTCCCCTTCTTGCTAGCTTGTGACCACACCATTAAAGCTGCCCTCAGCCCTGTGACCTTGTAGAAGCTCGCGCATGGGCAGAGCAGAGGGCTGCTGCTTGCTTATTCTCCCTACAGGGATTATCTAATACTCAAGCCCTTGGTAAAGGATTCTTGCTTCTATCACTGACGTTACATATACACTGTTGTCGCTCGGTGAACTCTCATGGCCATTTAAAGCTGACCTTGGCATTCAATTTAACCTAATTTTCCCCGGAAGAGCAGAGGGTAGTGAGCCCAGGACTGCTGTGTGACTTGCCCTGGTATCCTGCCCAGCACCACTGTGCGCGATTTGTGTGTGCCTGCAAAGCTGGCTATGACCAGAAGGTGGCGCTCTGCTCACAGGTTCCTGAATTCAAGCTCCGTTCAGGTTCAGATTTAGATCCCTCTGCCACTGAAGTTGCACTTGCACCTTCTTGGATTCAGAGAGCTAAGTGGTGTCCAGTCCACAGTTCAGTAATTCTGAAACTCGAGTGTACATCAGAAACAACGAACACTTGTCAAAACACAAGTTCCCAGGACTTATTCCCAGAGCTCCTGACAAACTTTGGGGTGTCTATGAGCCTAAGAACTCCTATTTCTAGGTTTCCAATAGGGATCCAGCCCCGAATTCCCAGAGAGCGCTCTTGGAGAACTGCCACTCTGCAGTATCCACTTAATGCGCCCTCCACCTCTCCCCAACCCAGCCCCCACACGCCTGTCTTTAGGTAGACAGCCCACTCCCAGCTTACCTATAAAGAAAATAAAGTCCCAGCAGGCCAAGTGACCATGTGGGAGGGAAAAGGTAAGGAACAGAACGGCATGGACCTGTTCTCCCTGCCATGAGGGTGGTGCGCGTTGGGGCAGGTGTAACAGCAGCGCTCTAAAGTCTACCTAACTGCCCTTTGCAGTGAGAAAATATCTTAGACCAAACAGGGTGCTGGGAGACAGTCACGTGGCACATCAACCGCACGGTTTTGCAAGCACTTTCACTTCTAAACAGAGTGAACTGGAGCCTCAGAATACTGGCCAGTAATTTCAGGACTGGAAGGACTGGCGCACTTGCACCCCTACAGCTGGGAGAGTGCTGTCCAGTAACTGTCCTCAGCTGAGTCCCTCCCCGGAACAGTCTCATCCACTATCAAGCTGCCCCTGCGGCCAGTCCTTGTCTTCAGTTCAGCCTAACGCTCAAGCGTTACCATAACCCCGGGCTCCCCTGGCCTGGGTTGCAAGTACAGGCAGCCCAACTTCTCACTGGACACCCCCTGCTCCTTCCCGTGTGTGCCAGCACTCCCCACTGGACCTCCTGTGCGCAAAGCCCAGTCTCCCAGGACTCTGACCTGTGACAACGCTGGCGTACCAGCTCTGTTCTAGGCACTCACATGCCTCGCTTCAGACACCCAGGATGGAGGCTTTTTTGTTTATGGATGAGAAAATGGAGGAACAGAAAGGCTCATGAACTGGTCCAAGGTCATGAAGCTAGCAAGCGGCAGAGCCAGGATTCCCTGCAAGTCATGACTGCAGGACTCTGAAGTATTACAACATCAACTCCCAGAGCATTCCTGTGGTCTAGCCTCAGGGGGATTAAACAGGAGAAGGCGATAGATCCTGAAGATATGTTTGGTCTGCAGGGGACTGCGTCTCTGCTGCTCTTGATTCTTTCCCAGTAGCCTCTCTCTAATGGCTGAATCTGTAGCCCTGAGGCTTCTCACTAGGGGACAGTTTTGTTCCCCAGAGGACATTTGGCAACCTCTGGGAACACTTTTGGCTGTCAGGTAAAATTATGTGATATAAAATCAGTGTGAGGGAGACAGGCTCTAGGCAGGGAGCAGCACTGGGGTTAGGGGGCAGGAGGTGGCTGGCTGGCTGGACATAGCTGAGCGCTCATCCCTCTGTGGAGAGACGGCTGGGCACAGGCTTCCTGGCGCTTCCCAGAGCTCTGGAAGGATGTAGGCCTCAGACATGCCGGGGACACACTTCCTGACAAGACTCCTGAGTTTCCAGAGCATTCCATGAAACCAGAGGAAGGTTTCGGGTGAAGTCAGGAGACAGTGCTCTGCAATGAGGGCCTCTGAGAGGAGGGACGTAGCCCCGGGAGCCTCAGCGACAGGCTGGGCTGAACCGCCTTTCAGTCAGCTGTACCTGTGTACAGCTTTACCTAGGAAAAGGGGAAGTTCCAGGTTCCCTGCCCCACCCAGAAGGAGGTAGAGCTGAGCAGAGAAGAAAAGGAATCTGAGGGGAAGAAGGAAGCAGGATGGAGAGCCAGAAGGAGACCTAGGGAAGCCACATGGAGCAGGGAGCCTGTGAGGAAGAAACCGTGCTTGTTTCTTGGCCCTGTGCTGGTTAAAACAGATGTGGGTGAGAGACCCGTGGGGAGGTGACTTTGGCAGCGTTTATATTGATTTTGATTTTGCTCTTTTCCTCCCAGACCTGTCTGGCCACTTCTGACCCTTTTCTATGGGTCCCGGCCAGAACGTGCTTTAGGCTTGTTACAGGCTTTCAGGCCTTGGTTTGGGCCAATCCCTTTTGGGTTGACTTTATCCACGAGGGGATGGGTCACTTCAGGTGTTTGATTTAGAAGTTATATTCTTTGTCTTCCGTATTGTATACTCACTGTATTAAAGTTCCTTTTCATTAAAGCCTTATATGTTTTTTCTTGATGTGGCAGATGGCAGAACCTATTTAGAGCAGGCAGGTTTGGGGGTTCAGTGGTGCCCCTTTCTCCATGCCCTGTAACACGTGGATCACACAGAGACAGGGCCCAGGCCCAGTTACCCTGTTTCTCACAAGCTTGGGGTAGGGTCCTGCACCCACAGGAATGGGAGGGGAACACAGCTTGGACAGGCCTACGGTGTGTCTAATCGGACCTTTGTTGTTTTCCTGGAGTCTGGTCAACTTGGGGAGCACTTGGTGGTTAGAATGTCTAATAGTCCTCCAGAATCTATCTGCTCCAAGGAATGTGGAGAACACGGTGAGGAGGAGGGGGAAAGGGAACTTCTCTGCTCATTCTGTCTGGATTTTCAGGGAAGGGTGATCAAGGAAGCGGCATCTTCCCGCAAGGGAGATGGGAGGGATGATGCGAGGGGGGCCCAGCCATGACAGTTTATACAACTCCCACAAAGAACACAGTTTCAGAAGGAGCGGCTGTGGCCCACGCGTGGGCGCATGCGAACAGTTATGGCCATGAAAGGAGGCGCGGGCGAGCACCCCGCTCCAGCGCCAGTGGAGGAAGCCATCTTGGGGCCCTCCTCAGCAGGGACGGGCTGCGAGGGACACTGCGTGTTAAAATGACACCATGGAAAAGTTTACCTCAGGCAGGATAACAGAAATGCAAATGAAAGCTATTCTAAAATCCCATTGTCATTTTATCATGTTGGCAGAAGAGGAAAAGCTTGCTCACATAACCTATTGATGAGGATGTAGAAAGGGGCTCTCTTTCCCTGGAGGGAGGCCAGCACAGAGGGCGCTTGCCCGGAGCCAGAGCTGTTAACTGCACCTGTGGGCTGGGAATTCCGCTTCCGGGAAGCTGGCCGCACACACGCAGCCAAATGGCGTCCTCCACTGAGGCGTGTGTGGCGGAAATTCTCTCCATATCTCTGAAGAGAGAAATGGTAATGAGATGGGGCAAGATACACTGTAGTGTGACACGGCAGTCATAAAAACAAATGAGGATGGGGACTCCCTGGTGGCGCAGGGGATAAAGGCTCACCTCAGCACTATCAAGCTATTGCCAGCCACCGTGGCTCCCCAGACAGGGAGGTGACCTCCATATGGCCCAACAGACCTCTCCTGTCTTGCCCACTGCTCCCCTCAGCAGTGTATCTCAGTAGATCTGCCTGTTCTGCTCCCCACTCTGTCTCTGGCAAATCCTCTCACCTCCCACACATCTGCCCTGAACCCCAGTTCTTCTATACATAAATAAATAAAAATAAATCTTAAAAACAAACAAACGAGGAAGCGCTTTCATGAATGCACAGAGATATTAAGTGGAAAAAAAAGCAAATTCAGAAGAGCATATGTCATACATGATTGTTCATGTGAAAAAAGAAACATGTGCCTATTTGTATTTGCCTGTGGTACGCAAAGATCTCTAGAAGATGCCTCAGAAATTGGCGTCATCTGTTGCCCTTTGGGAGGCCTCAGGACTTAGAACAGACTTCACTCTCTGGCAGGCTCTGGCCCCTGGGCCCACCCACCTGAAATGAATCCACTCCCACTGGTGGCCAGCCCCTGGGCTGGCAGACAGGCATGAGTTTAGCCACAAAGAAGTGTGGTGACCTGGCATGAATTGCAAAGCCTCTAAGTCTCTATTTCCTCTTCTGTTAAACATAAACATGACGCTTTTAACAAGTGCTGCCAGTACAGGTGGGGCTGACACAGATGTGCTCATCAGGCTCCCGGTGGATTAACAGACAATGCCATGGAGTTAGTGTAGAGCCTGGCATGAAGCAGTAGCAAGGTCTCAGTAAATGGATTTGTGCCAAAGTACATCTTGATTTCCCCTTGGCTCTCCTTCTCGGATCAAATGCAAACTCTACGTCTCCCTGGTGGCACAAGGGGTTAAGTCTCGCACTATGAAGCTGTTGGCAGCCACTGCAACCTGAACTCTACCCCCCTGACTACCCCCACCCCTGCAAGAGAGCTGACCCACATGGCACAGCAGACCTCTCCTGTATCACCCCCTGCTCCCCTTAGCAGCGTATTTCAGTCAATTTCTGCCTGTTCTGCTCCCCACTCTGTCTCTGATGAATCCTCTTACTTCCTGCACCTCTGGCCTGTATCCAGTTCTATACCCCAGTTTCTCTTTAAAAAGAGAAAAAGATTTTTTAAATAATAATATAAAATAATAATATAATAATATATAATATATTATTTTTAAAACAATATAATATATATTATAAAATAATATAATAATAAGAGAATAAGATTTTTATTTTTACATCATTTTGTGCCTTTTTCCATCTCAGTTGTAATCCCCGTGGGCTTCTCATCACCAGAGCACCCATGTGCCATCACCATAGTCCAGTGTATTTCCCTCCCCCCACCGTTTTTGATCCCATTCTCTGGTATATAGCTGTTCACTATTATTATTTTCTCGCCTGGTCCATTATACTCCTGCTAAGAGTGAGACTATCTGGTACTTTTCCTGAGAAAAAGATGTTTTAAAAGAACAAACTCCAGAGGATTACAACTGAGATGGAAAAATGCACAAAAAATATGTAAAAATAAGCTATTATAAAATTAAAAAAAAAAAAAGAGCAAACTCCTCCATCAAGTTAACGAGGGCCTTAGGGGCCAACTACAACTGCATTTCCACACTGCCTGCAGCTCCCCTCCCTGATCTAATCTCTCTGCTTGCACTGTCTTTTCTTCACCTGCCTGACTTGGTCCACCTCAAGGACGAACTTGAAAGTCACCCGCCCTTGGACACTTTCTGTCATCAGGTGAGGATGGCCAGGTTCCAGCTGATACGCACAGGCTTGCTTCTTTCACTAACGTGAATAGGAAAAGACACTCCTCTTTCTGGCCCAAACACACTCTGACAAGAAACCGTTTGGACCTGTCAGGCTAGCAAAGTTCAAAGAGTCTCAAGACATAGAGGCGGCGAAGTGTAAGGAACTGAGGCGGGAGCGTAAATTGCCACATCCTGTGAGCGGGTGAGGCGATGTCTGTCCATCGTTGTAGGCACTTTTGGTGAAATGATGTGCACAAAGCTACTCATTGCATGGATACTTGACACGGCAGCTGTACAAGGAGGATGAGATAAGCAGTCGGGTGGGACCCATCCACAGGAGCACAGTGCAGCCTTGCAACAATGAAGCATCTCTTTATTACCAACGTGGCACCCTTGCAAAAGATACTCTGAGGAGTGGGGAGGGGGGGCAACATGGAATGTTTAGACAGCTTCTCCCATTGTGCAGAAAGGGGAAGAAGCACATACAAACTTTGCATTTGATGCATAGACCACCTCAGGTAATACTGATGTATAATAAATAACTGTGTCAGGTAATACTGACATTCACTCCCAGGTAGTATGTGGGGAGGAGAAATGGATACATTACAGGAGGAGGAGGGAGATGCTTAGTCATCACTTATCTTTTTCTGTTGTTTACATTTTATCCTGCACACATATATTATCTGTTCAAACATAAACACTTTTTAGTAAAGAAGAAAATGGAACACTGTAATACAATGGAGGTGGTGGCCAGCAGCTGGCTCCCAGAGGAGGAGAATACCTTGAGTTTTTGCCGGAGTGAGACTGTCCATGATGGATTCTTCCCCTAGGCCAGCTGCCCCCACTTGGACCTGGGCACTGTTGGCAGATGTTCAGAGAACTAAAGACTTGTTTCAGTGGCAGCCTGAGTAAAACAGAAGAATGACAAGCCACTATCAATGGTTTCTTCAAGCCACTATCCATCGCCGAAGGAAATTCATTAATGAATGAATAATGGTTTTGAGAAAAAGCATAATTAGAATGTGGGGTCCCTGGGGCTCTTTCAGGCTGAGATAATTCCTTTTGTGCCTACAAAGTAACTTCTAATCATCGGGGACTCACCTGGGTGAAGGTAGGGCCTCTTCCAACCTTGGACCCCAGGGGGAAGGCCCACTATTTCTGATGACTCCTTTCCCAGAGCGACCCCAGTGTGGAGCTCCAAACCCCATCATGCCCAGCTGGGGTAAAAGTGAAGGGCCCCAGTGACACAGAGGGGTCCTCTTCTGGCCAGCCTTACAAGGGAGAGGCTGGGCACAGCTGATACCAGGCATGCCCCCAAAAAAGAAGGTGTTGCAGGAGGCACAGGGGCCCCAGGGCTGTGCTGGGGCTATCCGGCCTCTGGGACGGCACGACTGACATCCCATGTTTTAGTCCTCTCAAGCTGAGCCCAATAGTACCCATGTCAGCTGCCCTCCTGCCTTCCCTCAGGCCATCTGGCCCACACACTCTGTGCTGAGCTGGGCTTCAGCCCTTAAATCCTCAAATCCAGCCCTCTATTGACAGTGTTCTCCTCTGTCTAGCTAGGTAGGGCTAGGCAGCTTCCGGTGTTTTTCTGTCTCCCTGACGACCTGCAAACCACCACCCCAGGGAAGGGAGGTGAACCGGTGTTTTTCTTCCCTCCTCTGGTGTTCTGTCTGTACACTCCACCTTGTTGACTCTCCTGAGGCCCTACCCCCAGCCCCCACCCTCCCACACCCCCAGTTTGGAGCTGACTGCTGAACTACATGAAACCAGCTGAAGAGAAATAGCACCTTCTATGCTCCCTCTAGCCACAACACCTCTCAGTAGCCAGAATGACCCTCTAGCTAAGTCAACTCCAGTCACTCCCCTGCTATAATTCTCATGCTGATTAGCACCCAAAGCCCTTACTCAAGCCCAGGAAGCTTTGCACAGCTGAGGTGACGCCTGCTCCTCCCTGCCCCTTCTCCTACCCCTCTCCCAGCACACACAGACACACACACACACACACACACACACGCAGAGCCCCTGACCTTGGAAGCTGCTGCCCTTGCTCTTCCCTCACCTGGAATGCTCCCCCATCAATGCATCCAGCCCCCGCCCCTTGAAAGCAGTTTTCCTGGGCCACGCTTCATAAAATAGCCTTTCCTTTGCCACCTAGCTCCCTTCATCTGCCTCTCTGAATCCACCCTGACTGGGTCCTCAGGTTGGCCCACACGGCCTGCCTCCAGCCTGCAGAGATACTGGAAGGTGGTAGAGAGAAGAGTGAGGTCACGGCTTTCATTTCTTCAGCTGGTTCCCTCTGTGCAAAGCTGCCCTGAGTTGACTGGGCTGCTCAGTGACCTGAGGCCTCAGCTCTTGAAAGAAGCCGCTTACACAAGCCTCCTCCAGGTTCTGGTCCTATCCCCTGCTTCTATTACCCACACAGGTTACTGCACCTGCCATAACTCAACCACACCTTTGGAGGTCATCCCTCTATTAAGCCTTCCTCAAGTTATTCAGCCCAAGTGCCTCCGCTTTCCTCCAAGGAGCCTAACTCACTCCCTGACCCTACATGTGTGCGGGCTGGGTGCTCTGCCCCCCAGTCTCAGCTACACGGCCAGGGAAGCTAGGGACTGTTTTATTCTCCACAGTATCCGGGCACTGTAGCTCCATCACTGCTTGTGGATGAATGAATTAGGGAAGGATCAGTGTTCTCTGGGCTGGAAGGACGGCGGGACCTTAGTTTCAGGGACAGCACAGGGCAGCAGCCTGTTGAGAACAGCCTTCTTCCCTCGAGCCACAAGAGTCCTGTTTATGTCCTTCTTCACACCTCTCTACGCTTAGCAATGGTTTTGGTTTGGTTCCCTTTGCGTGTCTTCCCACTAGAATGACTCCCTGGAGGCAGGGACCACGCCACTACCGCACATGCACAGCCTGGTGCGGGCCTGGCAATGTAGGGGGCACCGATCCATACTTGTTGTACAAACGAAAGAAACAGGAGTTATCTAAAAGAAGCAATGAATTGCCACACACCTGGGGAGCCAAGGGGGGCAGTTTGGACCTGGAGTGAAAAGCAAGTAAGGGGGAGTGGGGGGGCTCCCTGGCGGCCTAGGGGTTAAATCTCATCCCTATCATGGGTGGCCTGCTTCAATCTCAGCCAGGGAGCTGACCCACTCGGGGTGCAGGCGGAACCCTGCTGTCTCACCCCTTGCTCCTGTTAGTGGATTTCGGTCAATCCACCTGTTCTGCTCCCTTGTTTCTGGTGAATCTTCTCACCCCCTCAGTGATCTACACCTCAGTTCTTCTGTGCAAAAAAGAAACGAAAAGCAAGCAGAAAGAAAGAAGTGCAAGAGGCGTCCTGACGGGCCCACCAGCAGGGGCTGCTGCAGCAGCAGATTCCAAGGAAGGAAGGGGGCAGAGGGTGGCTGATGGATGAACAGAGGAAGAACGAGGCCTCCAGAATGTGTCGCCCAGTACAGGAAAGATGAGCCACTTTGTGAAGCCAGTGGTCCTGGCCCAAGGTAAGCACGCAAGGGCCGCCGACTGGCCTCACTGCTTCTAATTTCTGTCCAATTGGAGTAGAAGTGACCTGGGGGAAAGGTGAGCCTAACCTAGTCTGACCAGCTGCTTGAAAGTATAAATAACCAGGCGGCAGCTCAGTGGAGGACAAGCTCAGACAGGCGGATGCTGAGGACTTCTGGGAAGGTGGAAACTGGAGGTGGAGGAACAGAGGAGAATTGGGGGCTACCCATACTGGGGGAACCAGGGAGGCCAGCCAGCAGAGAAAAGGGAGGCCAAAAGAAGGTCTAACAAGGCAAGGAGGGTGATGGATGTAAACCAGAGGAACCACTTCGAGAAAGGGTCACTGAGCCCAGATCTCAAAGGAGCACCTGACTGCTGGCCTCTGGCGCTGCTGGACCAAAGGTGCCTGGTCAGGAGGATTCAGTGTGAAGAGGTTTGCCGCCGGTCCCACTGTCCCAGGCATCTGGGCACACAGCCCAAGCCTCATTTGTGGCAGAGATTGCCAGCTGTCCCCCAAATTCACTCCATGGTGACAAGGCTTCTAAATTTGACCTAGACACAGAGCAACCCAGCTGAAACCCACATCTCACCCCTCTTGCAGCCTGGTGGGGCAACCTAAGGAGGATGGTGCAGCTTCTGAGTCTTAGGTGTCCTCTGCACACAGGCCCCCTCTTCTCCTTTCTCCTCCCCCTCTGGCTGGAATGTGACTCATCTTCCAGACACAGACACAGCAGCAACCTAGGAGCTTTGGGACAGACCTACACCAC
>NW_004567102.1:8868060-8901486 GCF_000260355.1 Condylura cristata | reverse complement strand
AAACACCACCCCCTAGAGCAGACCACAAGTTGTTCTAGCCCATATCTGCCAGGAGCCCCAAGGGCAGTGAGAAAGGCCATCAGCATTCCCCTCAAAATCCTCACTCTCCAAGCACCTGGAAATTCTTAGTCTCCTTAACCGTCTGTTACAGATCCATCAGTCATCAAGTGATGGAAGCCTTCATAAAGATTTTTGTCCCTTCATCTGCCTTGTCAAGGAAGGTGTGTGAGTAGTGGGAACAGGCTCAGCCTCACTCTCTCCTTTAACTGCTTCCATTTCCGGGGTCCTACTCCACCCACCACTGGCCAAGGCATGTGGGTATGTGGTGGCAGTCACCTCACACACATTGGTGCTCAGTGTATGTGGGGAATGGGACCACAGAGTCGCAAGGCAAGAGTGTGAAAGGTGGAAACAAACTCTAGACTCCAGTGCAGACTCCAAGAAGATTGAGGGAGGCTACTGACCCGCTGTGAACTTCAAATAGGGCAGCAAGAACGTTCACATTTAGGGTAATCATGAGTCACTGTGTACAACATTTAGGCCAGTGACTAGCAAGAGCTGAGTTCTCAATTAGTATAGTCCTTATTTTAAAAAAAGATTTATTTATGCATAAAGAACTGGGGTACAGGCCAGAGGTGCTGCTGTGGTGAGAGGATTCACCAGAGGCAAAGCGGGGAGCAGAACAGGCAGACTGATGAAGTACACTGCTGAGGGGAGCAGCGGGCGGGTCAGGAGAGGTCTGCTGCACCATGTGGGTCAACCCCCTGGCTGGGGATCGAACTCATGCTGAAGTGGCTGTGGGAACTTCATAGTGCTGCGCTTCAAACTGTTGCACAACCATGGGAGGGCCTAGTATTAGTTTTTAGATATAATTAGATATAATTATTAGATATAATTTTTAAGGCAACAGAAAATGTCTGGTGAGGGAATGACATTGTCCTTTATAAAGCACACTTGGAGAATTCTCAACCAAATTCCTCAAATGGGGTGTCATAATTACCCCATTTGTAAGAAACTGGTTTGGAAATTTTAGTGATTTGCCGAAGAAAGATCTCACAGCTGGTAATTTGTGGAGCCACAGACGCTAGTGGTACCAAGTTTTGTTTTATTGAACCTTATGGCTTTGAAGTAGACTTAAGGGATTTTAGAAAAACACAGCTCAAGAATGCCAGTTCCTTTTTCCCTGACTTCTCCCCAGAAGATGGGCGGGCCATGTTGTTACTGGTTTCTCAGCTCTGGGGGTGGGGCAGGGGCACACTCATCAATCAACACCAGAGGGCTGATCACAAACTGAGTGCAGTGGGTGGATATTATTTTGAGCCTGATTCAAATCGGCTAACATGATAAAAACAAAAGCATAAATCTGAGACAGCTGGAAAAAGGTGAGTATTGGCTGGGTGTTAAGGCCACTTTAAAACGACTGCTCATTTGCTAAGTGTGTTATTGACATCGGGATCATGTTTTATTTTTAAAAGCTATGGACCCATACAAATGTCTCTCTCACACACAAAAAAATCATTTTTGACAAAGGTACAAATGTAATTGAGGAAGGGTTTTTCAACAAAAGGTGCCAGATCAAGAAGACTTCTATAGGCAAGATAATGAACCCAATATAGTATCAAGATTTCTATTTAAAAAATCACTCAAAATAGGACAAGAACTAAAATGTAAAACATAAATCTATAAAAATTTTACAAAGGTATGGGAGAAGTTCTCCCACACCTTGGGCTTGATGAAATCTTTTAGATCTGACACCAAAAACACAGGCCACAAAGAACAAAATAAATAAAGTGAACTTGGTAAAAATGAAACACTTCTCTGCAAAAGACCCTGGAAGAAGATGAAAAGACAAACCATAGAGTAAGAGAAAGTAGTTATAAGCCAACTCAAGACAACGTTCTCGAATCTAGAATATGTGGAGGCAGAAAGCACAGGAAAAATGCAGACAGGAGACACTACCACACATGTACCAGTGGCTAAAATTTTAAAAAGTGGCTACACCAAACAGCGGTGAGGATGTGGCAAAATACCAGATCTATCACATTGCTAGTGGACATGCAAGATGGCCCAGTTGCTCTGGAAAAGTCTGTCGGATCCTTTTAAAATTAAATATGTACCATAAAATTAAATATGGGACCATAGGACCCAGCAATTGTGTTCTCGGGCATTTATCGCAATAAAAAATGCAGAGGCACAACTGCTCTCTTCATAATAGCCACACTGGAAGAAGCCTAGCTGGCCCTACCTGTGGGAATGGTTCTACAGACCAACCAGTACCTTCACACTGTGCAATATGACACAGCAGTAAAAAGAAACTATTGATACACACATGAACCTGGGTGGTTCTCACTTTTGCAGAGTGGGAAATTAAATCCACCCCAAAGGGCTACAAGCCTTCTATAACACATTCTTTAAATAAAGTGATAGAGTTGGAAAACAGCCAGTGGCTGCCAGTTAGGGACAGAGATGAGGTGGATGTGGTTATGTAGTGGTAGCATGAGCGAGCCTTGTGCTGACAGGAATGTTGTGTATCCTGATTGTGCTGATGGTTCCACAAATCTACTCGAACTGCACAGATACAGAAACACACACACACACACACACACACAGAGGAGCTGTGAAATCTGAGTAAGCTCTGTGGATTGTACCAATGTCAATTTCTTAGTTGTGATACTGTACTAGTTATGCAAGATGCTGTGTGGAGAGACTGTGGAAGGGGGCACAGAACTTCCCCAAAGATACATATATATATATTTTGCAATATCTGGTGAACATGAAATACACTTCAAGATTAAAATTAGAGAGATCTCACAGAGATGCATATAGATAAATGACACAGGACTGAGATTTGCCTCAACAAATACTCTAGGAAGAAAAAAACCAAAGGGATAAAGGTGGGAGAAACAGATGAAAGAGAATTCATAAATGTGTCAAAGTGAGGTGAAAGACACATCGGGAATGTTCCTCTTTAGTATTAAAAAATTTCCAAAATAAAAAGTTCCAGACAGTTCTCAGGGGTAATTAAACCAAAAGAAGGGTTCATCAGCCCTGCTTATCTGCCGATTGCACTAATTTTGGAACACAAACTAGGTTCGAAGCTTGTAATTGTTTCATTTACAAAGTTTTTATTATGAAGTTTTATTAAGAGATCATCAATCACATTCTTAATCTGGCTCTGTTTCACGTTTCCCCTTCCAGAATCCTCACTCCCAAACTTATATAAAAATAGAATTTATAAATATACACTGTGAATTACACACAATTTTTACACAATAATTCGGTCTATGTTTCAAGTCAACAAATCACTGTTTCTCATCCAGAACAGACTCTCAGCAGCATAGCCTCTGAAGTCTCAGCAGCAGAAATGGCAACTCTTCTCCAAATCCCACTTAGCCCCCGGACATGGTGTTCACAGGCTTCTGTTGTCAAGAGGTTCCACAGTTGTCCCCAGTCAACTGGGACATGGCTGGCAAGAGTCATGATGGTTTTAGCCCTGTATCCACCAGGGTTCATGCCTAGGCAGTATTTAAACTCGACAGGCCAAGAATCACTGAGAGCGCAATTACAGACCATGAGGGGTCAGTACAGACCCAGTCTATGTTCACGTGTAAGCGGTTCAGGTCACCAAATACCTGAGAAACTCTTTTTTTGGCCCAGAGTTGGAGAATCCAACTTTCTCCCTGGCACCCGGCTTCTGTTCCTGACAGCAGCTTGCCCTAGAGATCAGTGAGGCCAGAGGACCCTGGGGCCTGCCATCAGGTCACACAGTTCCTCATCAAGTTTTCAAATTCACAAGAGGATGGAAGATTCAGAGATGACCATGGAAGCCTAGTCTAGGCAAAGTTCGACGGGACGTTAGGTTGCTAACTCAGTGAACTCTGATCTTATGGTAACTTCCAGGTGTTGCTGGCATTTTCCCTCCTTGGATTTGGCTTTAAAGTATTTTCCTTCAGTGATGATCAGCCAAAGGCTATTAGCTTGTCCAGGATCTTCCTCACAAGTTTGTTTGTTTGTTTTTTGGTTTGGAGGATCTTTCTCAGGAGGCAAAGAGGTTGAACAAATCGAGACCTGCTTCTAGAAAAACACACAGGCCTTCCATCTGTGCCAGTCTTCTAGCAGACTGGCCAGGCCTCTCAGTTTTCAGAAGACAAGGCCCAGTCCAGCCCTCAAACCCTGAGACCTTCCCCAACCCTATCCTTCTCCTGTTATCTACAACTGGGTTCCTCCAACAAGTTACAACATAAAAGATCCACTCTTGAGGCTCTTGTCAGAGAAAACATCTTTTCTCAGGAAGGGCTGGCCTAGGAGAGGGGAGTCCCTGAGCACACCTTCCACAGTGGGATGGCAACAGACAAATGCCTTAGGAAAGTAGTGCCCAGTTTAGGCTATGATATGTGGGTCACTGTTTCCAACAAAATCACCTCTGATCAGATCAACAGGGCACTTGGAGCCCAATGAGGAGATATGTAAGACTGAGGCGCTGGGATGATGAAAATTGCTGCCAAAATTGTGATTCAGGTAAAAAGGGTCCAGATATCCTGAAGCACAAAGTAGGCAAACAGTCTTTCTGGCAGAAAGCAAAGCAAAAAGAATCTTTTCTTTCCTATCATCTTCCCTGGTCTTCAGGTTTCAAAGAAATCAAATCCTGTGGTAATCAGTGACGTCACCAGCTGTTCCTATGCTCTATAGGATGGCCTGGTTGATTAAGACAGCTTTGTTAGTACCTTTGTATCTTCCTCAGCCCAAACATCCGATGAAAAGAGGTCATCTTATTCTAGAGTTTGCAATTAAAATCATGCCCCGTCGCACCCTGGGCAGCCTCAGCTTGACCACGAAGAGGCACCCTCTCTTCTTCCCTCGAGTGGCTAACTCCCCCTCTGGAGGGCGGTGTCCATGTCCCTCTACAAGGCATACTTCCTTCTCAGCTCACGAGAGGGACCTAGAAAGAAGAGGAATCCATGGGTCCTGCCTGGTGGAGCCCTCCCGGCTGTGCTTCTATGGGAGAGCCACTCCAGGGCTCTGTCCGCTGCAGGACACTTGACCTCTATGGAATAAGAGGTACATGTGGGAGACAGGAAGAAGAAAAGGGGAGATATTTCCTCTCACCAAAGTAGCTTTCACTAACGTAAGACCCACTGGTAAGCCTCTCTTTTCTGCCAAGCAGCAGAGAAACCACCTTTTGACAAGAGAAGCGTCTCCGCACCCCAGCCTCCAACTCACTTCTTCCTGCGGATCTTGGGTTTCTTCACGGGTCGCAGATAGGGGTTATCGATGACATTCTCCTCCCCATTCCGGCTCCCTGTCAAGGAGGGGTTCGGCTGCAGGACAGAGGTGTTCTCCTTCTCAGCTCCAGAATCGTCCTTTGAGCAAAAGCCGAAATAAAGCAAAACACCAATGGCATAAGGAAAGAGATCATGCCCATAATACAAACAAGTATCAGCATCCCATTTGTGAAGTTAGAAGCCCATGGGCTACGTTGTCCTGATGAACCTGTCTTAGCCTCAGGAAATGCAGCCTCAGCAGCCTGTAGAGGAAGGCGAGAGTGACAGCTCTGACAGTGGAGGATACAAAACCCCGAGCCTCGAGAGAAGACAGGGACATGAATTAGGAAGCACAGAGACCTAGTAAGGGCTGAGGAGCAGGGGCTATATCTTAGCTGCTTCAGGCAGGAAGCCCAGCCTGTGGGGAGAGAAAGAAGTGCACGTGATGCCTTGCAGGACAGACGCAGGGTCAGAACAAGTCACAGGTGCAGGGGGTCTCCGGGCCCAAAGCCAGCGTACATGAGAACAGCTTTCCCCCAAGTCCTCAAACAGCTGATACTTGCAACCTGGTACCAATGAGCCCACGGCAGCAAAGGCCAGACCCTTGCACCCTAGGGGTCTCACCGAGGCAAAGCAGAGTTGCAGGCACCACCATGGAGGCTTCAACAGTAATTCTTATCTGCAACCCGTGAAGCAGATCTTTTACAGCTTGTTTTCTGCAGAATGGGTGATTTAGTAAAAAGTCTCTAAAGCACAAGTATTCCAGCATGAGTCCAATTTTAGAAAGTTTTTTTTTTTTTTCAATCACAGTGACGTATAGTTACGCAAAGAAAAGAACGTGATGAAATTTTTAAAACTGGGTCTTGGAATATGGACAATCGATACGCTTTTATTTATATTCTCTCCTATTTCCCAAGCAGAAACTAGAGGAAGACGGGGAAACACATCCCAGGAAGAGCTGGATGTAGAAGCTCAGGCCTTAGTGACTACATGAGCAGAAGCGACTGGTTTGCGCCCTCTGGTGACAGGCCCAGGGCTCCGCCACTCAAAGAGTCCTGTTGTGTAACCAGGCAAATGAACGGCAGAAGAGGCATGAAATAAATGAATAGCAAGGTGCATGCAGCTGGCCTAGCACAAGGACACCAGTCTCAGGTTCAATGAGCCTGAAGACACCGGCTCACCTCCAGGTTGCCCTGCACACTGCCCACTCGTCACCCAGCACTGTGTTACATCCACGGCCCCTGCCTTTTGCCTCTCCAGCACCTGCTTGCACCAAGAGTTGACTTTCAGTCCTGTTGGGCCTCTGGAGGTGCTCCTGACAGCTCATGTCCCATGATCAATTCAGGCCCTGCCAGGTCAGGTCCCAGACATAGAATCTGTCCACAGCCTTGGATATTTGGCTCACAGTCTCTCTGACGTTCTTAACGGTCTGGTTTGGTTACTAGCCCCTACTTCCCTTCCTATTTTTTAAAAAAAGATTTATTTTATTTATTTACACATACAAGAACTGGGTGTAGGCCAGAGTTGCGGGGGGTGGGGGGGGAGAGGATTCACCAGAGACAGAGTGGAGAGCAGAACAGGCAGTTTGACTGAAATACACTGCTGAGGGGGGCATCAGGCAGGTCAGGAGAGGTCTGCTGTGCCATGTGGGTCACCTCTCTGGCTGTGGCTCAAACTCTTGCCTCAGTGGCTGGCGACAGCTTGACAATGCTGAGACTTTAACCTCTGCACCATGAGGAAGGCCCTACTTCCATTCTTATTATTTCTCTATGGTGAGCCCCCTATTTTCACAGTTATGAAGTTCACTTCAACCGTGCCATAAGTGTTTCCTGAGATAGTAAGGATGGAAGTGACACAATAAGAGGTGCTGGAAAGACAGCAGAGAGCTCCTGGGGCTGCCCCCACCCAGCTCACTGTTTCCCACAGGCCACACAAGGGTCAGTCACGCGACAACGGAAATGCTACCTTCTTGCCTCTTGCAGGGATAGGAAGCCTTGAGATGGGGGTAGGAGGTAATAGAAGGGAAGTGTCAAACTGAGATTTCTATTTTATTTTATTTTTTGTTAAGAGAAGAGTATGTGGTTAAGACAGCAGGGGAGGGAACGAGGGTGCATGAGCGCCAGGCCCTCCTTTCCCCAGGATGGGGGGCTCCTGCTCCTAGCTGTGTGTGTGAGGACACTGACTCAGATGCTAGCTAATGTGTGGACAGTCGCTATCTGGAAAGCGGCAGTCTAAATTCCAGGCCAGTCTGACTCTGAGGGTCGCCCCTCTTTGCTGTCTGGCTTAGCCCCTCAGTATATAGGAGTCCTCAGGCAGCCCCTGCATTCTCTCAGCCTCAGTTCACTCAATGCCATGACCTTACTTTTGTCATTTATCTGGATTTGTTCAAAAACACATCTGCAAGCCCTTTAGCTGCACTGTACTCACACATGTGTGGAAACTTCTTCTTGGAAGATTCTTCCTTCTCCTAAAGTGAACCTCCTCTGAGTCTATGACCCATTCACCCTACCTCAGACCAAACGAACTGAATTCAAACAGAAGTGGAGAGTAACAATTTCCTCAGCTTTATATAAAGCCATAGGCTCCCAGCTCTAATTCTCAAAGGAATAATTCAACATTAACAAAATGTGTGTGCAAGCAAGGAAGGCCTTCAGCAAGTAACTGAGAAAGCAGGTGCTGGCCATCTGCCTCCTGGAGCTCCTGGCTGCATTCGCCAGATCGCACCTCAGACATCCAAGAAGGCTTGGCCCAAATACAAACACGACAGCATTTTTTTGCTTAAAAGCTAGGACTGATCTGAATAAGGTAGCATAACTGCAGGGTCCTGTATGCTTTAAAGGCATCAGAGCTTCCAGCAGTTCTGTGATTCCAACTGGTACTTTCTCCCAAAAGGTAGGAGCGAGAGTGGGTCTTAATCTTCTACACCTTGAAAAGCAGGAAAGAACACCCACAGGTCCCTATGGGCACATGCCCCCCACTCTGTCTCACTGCCCACACACACTATCTCCTATCCTGAAAGGAGAAACCTGGAACTACAGCGGCTAACCCCCCGATTTGAGCACAAGACCCCCATGCCCTCTTACCTACCAAGGAATATTGCTCCAAACAGTTCCCTCTCCTGCATCAATTTTCCCCTGTTAGATCATTCCCAATCAAACATTCTGTTCTTTTGTCTTAAACAAAAACACTTAACTCCTTAATTTTCACGCTAGTTACTGATCCATTTCTCTCCTACTTACAGCAAGACTCCTCGAAATGATCATTTATAGAAGCATCATCCAATGGAACTTTCTGTGATGCTATAAATGATCACATTTACACTGCCTTGTATGGCAACTAGACTAAATAACTGAACTTTTAGTTTTATTCATATTAATTAAAATTATAGCCACAGGTAGCTAGTGGCTACTGTAAAGGACAGTGCAAGTCTATACTCACCAACTACAATTTCTACTCCCCCATTCTCTGTGAATTTGCTCCAGGTCCTTCATTCTTACTGAAACTGCTTCTCAAGGATACACTCACACAGCCCAGGCTGAAGGCCAGACAGATTCTGTTCCTATATTACTGTAACTAAGGCAGCTTTTAAAACAGCTAATGGTTCTCTGTTCACGAAATACCACGTTCCCCCAGGTCTTCTCCCACCTCCCTGCTTAGCCTTCTCTATGTCCATTGGGGAGAGTTCCCACTTTTCTCTCTAAACAGTAGATAGCCCCAGGCTCGACCCTTACACCTCTTTTTCACCCTCACTTGCTCCCTAGGAGAGTTCACCTACTTTCTATTCTAAATACCATCTACAGGCTCAAGAGCCCAATGCACCTCAGTAGCTCTAAAAGCCCTTTGAACTCCCAAAGCACACAACCACCTCACCCCCTGGAGGACTAAAACGCACGCATCTTCAGCTTACCTCCTCTAAGCCTGGACTCCCGGCCTCTCCACCCAGGCTTCCTGACCTTGGCTGACAGTAATGCCACTTTCTTATTGTTCAGGCAAAAAGCAAAAGAAGAAAGTGTCTCTGGATCTCTTTTTCTCTTATATCCATTCTGCTAGCTGGTTCTGCTCTGAAAATAATCTAGAATTTGACCAAGTAACTTTCTGATCATGTCTCATCATCTTCACCTTGACCACCATCCCTCAGTTTACTGCAACGGCCTCCTCACTGCTCCCTCAGCTCCTGCCCTTCTGCCCAGGTTGCACCCTCAGATGGCACCATGACGGATGGGGAGTGGCCAGCTAAGCCACGCCAGTGCCTGGCCGCCTTAGCTCAGTACTTCCGCCACTTCCCAGCTGAGAAAATGCCCGGTGTGTAATATAATCTTTAAAACTGGACTCCCCAGGAGCTTCCTGACCTTACTCCCTGCTTCCTCCCTTTTTCCCACACTGTGGCCCTATTCTGCACTGCTGGCAAGCTCCACCTCAGGGCCTCTACTCTGCTGCTCCCACTGAGGAAAGGTTACTCCCAGAGATATGCAAGCCCTGTTTCCTTTAGGCCTTTACTCAAAGGTCACCTTCTTAGTGACCCTATCTAGTAGCTTTCTCCCAGTGCCCACACCTACTTCTTATCTAATTTATTTATTCCTAATTTATTGTTTTTCCTTAGCTTCAGGAGAGCAGGACATTTTGTCTATTTTGTCTCCTACTAATTTCCCCACAGCTGGCTCTGGCAGGTGTTCAATATTTGTCGAGTGAAGAAGTCCCTAGGATGTGGACTTGGCTCTCAAGCTGGAGATCCGGTCACACCTGAATGCTCCTAGGCCCATCAAGTAAGCCCCTAACAGGAAGCCAGAGGCCTGCGATAGGTCACATTCAATTCTCAGGGTGGCCAGCTGGAAGCAGTGTGGACCAGCTCTCAGAGTACCAAAAGCAGGAAAAAGGGAGGACCCACCGTGCTGATGTGAAGAGGAAGGTTCTCCGTGTCTGTCTGCTCATCCTGCTCTGAGGAATCCGTCTCTTCCATTTGTTGCATCTCCAGCTCAGACGGAAGAAGAGCTGTCAGGTAGGGGATGGTGAAAGGCCTTGCAGCAATCACTGGGGAATTGGAAGAGAGGCACAATTCCACGTCATGGAGCCTTTGCCTGGCCTAGGCCTGACAACAGCTCAGTGAGCAGGGAGACAATGAAGGTTAATGCTGCAAGCACTTGCCCTGGCCAGGCAATGTCCCATAGGCTTCACACCTGCCATCTTAAAGCCTCCCCTGCACCCTAGTCAGTATAATTACCAAGGAACCAGAGAGAGAGGGTAAATGACTTCCTTGGTCACCTGGGAAGTGCAGAGTGGATCTGAACTCCAGTAATGGTTTTGGAGCTCCACTTTTTTTTTTAACTTTGTAATTTTATAGTAAAATTTTATAGTTTTGTTTTTACATATTTTTGTGCATTTTTCCATCTCAGTTGCAATCCCCTAGGGTTTCCCATCACCAAATCTCCCATGTGCCATCACCATAGCCCAGTGCATTTCCCTCCCCCACCGTTTTTGAGCCCATTCCCCACTCCACCCCCGTAAAATGTCTCTGGTATGTAGCTGTTTATCATTATCACTATTTTCTCGCCTGTTCCGTTATATTCCTGCTATGAGTGAAAACATCCAGTATTTTTCCTTTTCTTTCTGGCTTATCTCACTAAGCATGATCTTTTCCAGCTCCATCCATGTTGCTGCAAAGGACATGTGTTTCTTTTTTTTTGGTTGCTGAGTAATATTCCAATGTGTATATGTGCCACATCTTTTTAATCCAGTCATCCATTTTTGGGCATTTGGGCTGTTTCCATGTCTTTCCAATTGTGAATAAAGCAGCAATAAACATGGGGGTGCAGGTATCTTTTTGAATCAGTGTTTTTTGGATACCTAGGAGTGGGACTGCTGGGCCGTAGGGAATGGAGCTACACTTTTACCAGGTATAGAACTATGTACAAAACTAGGACTGAATCCGAGTGAAGCATCCACTCTCTAAGCCTTACTTTTAGAATAGAGAGATGGATTCTTTCAGCTAAAAGACTCAAGTTCAAATACTAGACTTGAGAACTCTCCTAGAAGGCGCTTCAGAGAAACAGCGTTTCAGTTCTTCCAAAAAGCATTGAGGATAAAAAGAAATTATTGATTAAAAAAAAATAATAAGAGGAAGTCTCTCTGTGTACTTCTATGATGAAATACATTATCAGGAGACACTCAGATTATTCTTAATGTGTCTAGGTTTAAAGTCAGAAAGAGCCAGGTTTGAATAGTACCTACTTGTTGTGTGACTTAAAGCAACTTACCTCATTTCTCTTCCCTATAAACCCTTCTTTCCTACAATGGATGTGTAACAGTTCTTAAGCCTTCAGGAGAATGGAGGTGGGGAGCGGACTGAATGTGAAATGATTAGCACAGTGTCTCCTCCTTAACAATTGTCTCCCACTAACAGTCAGTCAGCAGCAATTCCTCCAAAGCCAGGCACAAAGGTAGAAGTTTGATGAGCAAACCAACCTCCCCATTCACCTCTACAAGACCTGAGGCCTATGAAAGAAGTAACTTGACCACCCAGTGAACAGCAATGTGCAAGGAGACAGTAAACAAGGCGCCCTGTGAGGGGCACTGAAGGGCAGAGCCTGGCAGATGTGCTGCAGCCCCCTGCCCTGGGTGCCAGTCTCTGCTGCCCGAGTGTCACTGAGGGCTAGGGCACGGTTATACATGGGGTTAGCTTGACATACCTCAGGTGGCTAGTCCCAACAGCGGCCACTACTGTTTCAGAGCCTTCAGTTAGGGACAGGGCACTTGAGATCTGGGAAAAGCACTCAGGAATTTGAAAAACAAGCTGTACCCAAGAAAAGGGCAAACTTTATGTTGCCAAGCTGAGAAAAAGGGAGGACTGTGATTTTCTCAAAAGACAAGACAGGGCTTGCCAAGGGGATAGATCTCACATGGAAACGTGCTGACGTCATCCTTGAAAAGGCTCTGAGTCTCTCCCGTCTTGGCCATAAATCGGGTGAGGGCCCGCTCCACATCTCGTCTCTGGGAGGCAGCCTTCTCCCGCAGGACCTGGTAGTCCGACACAGGCTCCCGGTACGTCTAAGAGGAGAAACGCAAAGACACCGCGTTACACCCACAGGTCACCCGGCCCTCTCCTGTCCCGGCCTCGCTGTTGCTATGTCCTTCCAGCCTCTAGCACTAAGTGACCAGCTCTGCTCTCTTTGGAGGCGAGAGCTCCAAGGGGCAGTGGAAAGGTAGAAAGAAATATGTAGTTACCGTTAATACTTGTTTTAATCTTAAAACTTAGCAAACATACAAGTATTTAGTGGCTGTTGTGGGTCTTCGTTTAGCTCCCAGGACAGCTGACCGTGGCGCAGGATGCCTCCTGAAGAAACGTGCGACTCCCCACAGGGGAACCTGACAGGGACCGCCTTGCTCCTTCAGTGTGACGTGACACCCTGCAGCATGCGCACGGCTGCTGACGTGGGTTTGTGGACTGCTGTATCTAGTTTAACTCTCCCAAATGCACACGCTGTTCCAGAAGACTGCCTCAGAGTACTAGATGAAGACGTCAACATCAGCACAAGTGAAGTGCACGGCAGGTGTGACCCTCCTGCTCTTCGGCACTCGCGTGGGCTCGTGATCTACCATAACAAGCAGCAGCCAAAGCATTTTACATTGTGGTAAAGGTGCCATTTTTAGCAATGACTCCCAAAGTAACTACTCTTCATTAATATGGACATAGGGCTTTCAAAGGAGGATGTGGGACATCTCCACGGTGTCCCTGAATAGTCCCCACAGTCTTACTTAATCACAGAGACTCAGGACTTTGCTGGCTCGTGAAGAACCTTCCCAAAATGAAGAAGCGAATGGACTGTGAACATATCTGTTAGAAATGTTACAATGTGAGATTTTATCATTATTTTTAAGACACATGTCTGGCATTCAAAAAATACTTTAACAAATTCATCAAATAATGAGATGAGAGTGAAAAACTAGTTTTATGACTTGACGCACTAAGTGCAATGATGCGCATATCTTTGTAATGTATATTTCTCAATGATCAGAGCCATTAATGTACCTAAATAAAATGACCTTAGAACCAGACGCTCAGCTTTATTAGTCCAAAGAATTAAGCCAAGTTTCAAAAAATAAAAAAACAAATTAGAGAAGGGGTAAACTGACTTTCGAAACCTTTAATGAGGGTCATATTATCTTGATTATTAATATTATATTATTCACCTAAATAAGCATAGACTAAAGTATGTGCCTAATATTTCTGCCAGTGGTACAATGCAGTACAACATAGGGTTCTTCTTTGGAAACAGTCACTTCACACATAGCCAGCTGAGGTGAGATCATGCCGGAACAGGTGGGTCCCTAATCCAACAGGACTGGTGTTCTCTTACAAGAGGATGGCCACGTGCAGACAGACACAGAAAAAACCACATGAAGACAGAGACCGGTGTGAAGGAGAATACCACAGGTGGCTACCACCACCAAAAGCTCCAAGTGGCAAGGAAGGGTTCCCCTATGGTTTCAAGACCCTGCCAACAGCTTGAATTTGGACTTCTAAACTCTGGAACTAAGACAGTAAATTCTGTCATTTTACGCCACTGAGTTTGCAGCACTTCATTTCAGCAACCCTAGGACTCCAACACAGAGACTACAGGTGACGGGCAGTGGCTGAGTGACTTCTGTTCTTCTCCCCATCTTTGTCCACACCCCCAGATAAGGAGAAAAGTCCCCGAGGACTTGCCTTAACAGCTGGTACAGTGGCCGTTATCTGTACCACATCCAGGGTACGCAGGGGACAAAGGAAGCATGTGGGAGCCTTGGGGACTCTTTCGCACACCACACCTTCCCAGGGGGAAGTGAAACTGTTAGCCCAGCAAACAGAGCAGTGTGAACCACAGAGCACAGCTCAGCTCATCCTCAGAGACCTAGAACTCAAGAGTTCTGATAAGTTCTATTTCATGGTCTTACTATGTTTTAAAAGATCTTTCCTGAGATTTCAAAAATAATTTTTGTCTATAATGGAAAGCTGGGAAATGCACCAAAAAAAAAAAAAAGTTACCTGTAACCCTGCTAAGAATTACTACAAACTTTTGGTGGACTACCCTTGCAGACTCTCTTCCATCAGGGTAGGTACGCTTGTGTTTTGGTGGGAGAGGCAAAACTGATGCTGGCTTCAACTTCCTTGTTAATTCTCCTTTGCCACTGTTTCCCAAGGAGGAAAGACAGTCTCTGTTCCGTTACAGGTTGAACAGTGTCCCCCTCACAAAAGCAATGTTGAAGCCCTAGCCCCCCAGAACAGGGCAGGAGGCATGATCTCACCTCAACAACATCTCTGTTGTTTTAAGCCGCTGAGTTTATGGCGGGTCATTTCAGCAGCCTGAGGACACTAATACAAAGACTACCGGTCAAGGGCAAGGCTGTGTGGCAGCTACCTTTTCACTACAAACTGTGGGACTCCAGCCTGACCGAAGGAACTAACTGACTCTGTGCTTTGCATCAGTCCCGCCCTCCCTGCCTCCCTCTTACCCCGCAACGTGATGTTGTCACTCACCGGAGTTTTGATGTAGGTGTGCGGGTCGGGGAACTCGGGAAAATGGCTGGGGATGTGCGGTGGGTGGGGTCGGTTCTGCCCTGCAGTGAGGGCCTTGGGGGTCACTGGCTGATTAGTCACTGGAGCTGCAACAGAGTCACAACTGGTTATTTATCCACCCAAGGTTTTAGGTGTCTCTTCATACCCTACTTTTCTCAAAATAAATAAATAAATAAAAAGTTTGACCTCAATGTTCTATGTAACAGGCACTTTTTATTTCTATCAGTAAAAGGTCTTAACAACCTGAGACAGTCACCCCCATCCCGAGTCCTCCTGGATGACTGAGTGACAGTAGGCAGCTCAGTGTGACATCAAGAGCATACCAAGGAACTACAGGGTCAGATGGGCCAATTCTCTTTCCACAGACCCTGGGCCAGGGTAAGGAACGTAGGCCAGCAGTAGCAAAAGAGGACTGAAAAGGACACCTTCTCCTGCTACTTTGAGAAGGAAGTTCTTTAAAAGATGCCAGCAGGAAAATCATGATGGGAAAAAAAAATTACTGAATTTTTGCTGGGTCCAACAAGCCCAAACTAGTCACACTTTTTCCGTTTAACTGAAACAGTGGTCTTCCAGCCTCTGTGTAAAGGCACCAACAGGAAATATTTTAGGTTTTAGAAACCCCAGAGTCTCAAATAAGAGATTGGGGGGGAAGGGAATACAACAAAACTACTAAACAAAAATAATCAGACAGCTATAAATCAGAGACATGCTGCAGGGGAAGGGAAGGAAGAGAGAATAAAACACGGGCAGGAAGGGGACTATCACCTGATGGTGCACAGGTGACTGGTGGTGGGAATTCTGTGGGGACTACATCTGATGTAAAATATACACAAATAAAGAAATTATTAAAAAAAAAAAAAATCCCACTCCATAGTGGTGCAGCGGGTTAAAGCACAGCACCAAGAAGCTAAAGACTTCAGCATGAGTTTGATCCCTGCCCCAGTGGTGACCACATGGCGCAGCAGACCTCTCCTGACCTGCCCGCTGCTCCCCTCAGCAGTGTACTTCATCAGTTGGCCTGTTCTGCTCCCCACTCTGTCTCTGGTGAAGCCTCTCACCGCACCTGTGCTTCTGGCCTATACCCCAGTTCTGTATGCATAAATAAATAAATCTTTAGTAAAAAAAATCCCATAGTCTATTACAAATACTTAACTCTGCCATTAAAGCACAAAAGCAACCAAAGATGGTAAGTAAACATGGCTGTTTTCCTATAAAAACAGGCAGTGGGCTGTGTCGGCCTCACAGGCCACAGATGACCCTTGATCTAAGGAAGAACAAGTACTTTCACATTTTTCAAATAGCACTAATTGCTCTACTGTGGCACTGGCACAACTTCCCAGTGACAGTTTACCTTTCTGGTGACTGAACGTCACATCTTAATGCTACTAGCCCAATAAAGATCACCCTGTAGTAAAGTCACATAACAGCAGACCCATGCCTGCCCTAGCCAGTAGATTCAGTCCACAAGTACAAGGCGAGCACTTCCTGAGTGGAACCTCAGTTCATCATCACTTACGGGCAGTGATGACCATCCTCTGAGACCGTTTTGCATAAGCGGGGAGAGTGTCCACATTGAAACCTAAGAAACAAGAAACCAAAATATCACTGCCCAGACCACTGGATATTGAACATGGAAAAGGAGTGATGCTGTGGACAAAGAGCTAAAACTCCCAACTCAAGAGCTTTGCTGTCACTCAAAAGAATCTCCAGCAGAATTTCCCAACAGGGAGTTAGGAGGTCCCTTAACTAAGAACCCTCTTGTGATTGAGAGTGTGAGTTGCCTTGAACTCTCCTGAGCTAAAAGCAAACCAAGAGACATGAGGGAATTCAAAAACACTGAGCAGTTGTGCCTGACTCCCGGGACACCTCTCTCACAACTCCTGCTCAGATGCTTTAAGAACTAGAGCGCACAGAGGTACTCACCCATCTCAACAAGAGTCACCACGATATCCGACAGTGTGGGCTGGGTCCTGGCTGTGTGCTCACAGTAAGACTTGGCACTCCTCCCAATCTCTGAGATGTCTAGGAAGGATCAAAGAACAGCGTCTTAGTCTCAGTTCCCAGAAAGTTAAACAAAGAATTACCACATGAGCCAGCAATTTCACTCCTAGATATACCAAGTGAACTGAAAGTGGGCGCTCCAGCAGATACTGTACAGCCGTGTGCACGGGAGCGTACTCACAACAGCCAAAAGGTAGGGGCAACCCAGAAGAGTCCAACAGATGACCGGGATAAGAAAATTCCCCAAATAGTAATCGAGGCCCTCCCTGGTGGTGCAGTGGGTTAAAGCACAGCACTGAGAAACTAAAGCCACTTCCGCACGAGTTCGATTCCCGCCTGCCCCGGAGGTGACCACGTGGCGTGGCAGACCTCTCCTGACCCGCCCGCTGCTCTCCTCAGCAGTGTACTTCATTGATTTGCCTGTTCTGCTCCCCACTCTGTCTCTGGTGAAGTCTCTTGCTGCCCCTGAGCCTCTGACCTGTATGCATAAATAAATAATTCTTAACAAAAAAAAAAATAGTAATCGAGCCTTTAAAAGGAATGACTCTGACATATGCATAACACTGATGAACCTTGAAAACATTATGCTCAATCAAATATTGCCACATACAAAAGTCAAATATCTTAGGATTACACTTATGAGATACCTACTCACAAAGATAGAAAGTTGATTAGAACTTACCAGGGGCTGGCGGGGATGGGACTGGGCAGTTATTACTTATGGGCTCAAGTGTCTGTCTGAAATGATGAAAAAATGTTGGAAATGGAGTGTTGGTGACTAATGTACTTAATGTCACTGAATTGTACACTTAGAAGAGGTTAAAACAGTAACTTCTGATGGCAAAAGGTACAAAATGATGTAAAAATCAGCTATTATATAAAAAAACCCAAAAACCAGTAACTTGCATGGGCATCTTGCCACCATAAAGAAAAAAAAAAAAAGATCTATTCTCTGGTGGGTGAAGTTATTCCTTCTGCCTGAAGCTGAGCCTGTATCCAAGGGTTGGGGAACAGAGGGGATATTAAGCGGGGCTGACTGAGCTCCAGAGGCACAGGACAGCATTCATGGAAACTCAAGTGGCATGAAGCTTTACAGACACCAATAGCCTTATTTTTCTGGTGATGAGTCCAGAGATTTCATCAGATATAAAAGAGGCCTAAGAGGATTTGGAACTCCTGCTCTAGGGGCCCCATGATTCAGAAGATCAAAGCAAGTGGTGCTTGGTAAGAGAGGTATCCAACTGAAGACCTGCCACCAACTCCTCAAGCTACTCTGAGCAGGTCACTACTCCCAGGTCCAGGAAAAGAGGGCAGCATCCGTTTACTGTGGAGAACACCCCATTAGAATCTGGGTACAGGAGGCCTCCCTGGTGGCACAAGGGTTTGTTAAAGCTCAGCACTATGAAGCTATCCACAACCACTGCAGCACGTTTGGTCTCTTGCCAGGGAGCTGACCCACATGGCACAGCAGACCTCTCCTGTCTCACCTGCTGCTCCCCTCAGCAGTGGATTTCAATCAATCCACCTGTTCTGTTCCCCACTCTGTCTCTAGGGAATCCTCTCATCACCCTGTTCCCATACCTCTGGCCTGTACCCCAGTTCTTGTATGCATAAATAAATAAATCTTAAAAAAAAAAAAAAGAATCGAGTAGAACATCTTAGAAATATCCTTAGCTTCAGGAGGCAGCTAAAATATCTTCTTCACCTATTTGGTTCTCTTCTAACATGAATCAGGCCCTGGACGTGCAACCAGTGCAGAAAGCAATACACAAGACTTGCTCAGAACCCACACTAAGAATGAATGTTGCCGACAAGTGCACCAGTTTTGCCTGATGCTTCTATTTCAGCTTTACTGTCCACAGCTACTGACAATATGGGGGTGCTCAAGGCTTAGCAAGTCCTCAGCCCAAGCACCCATCTTTGGAAGTCCCTGGCTGAAGTGGCAGACTTTTAAACCAGTTTCAAACCTTTAGTTCTAATATCTAAAACAGAGATTTCCGCTGGCAAACCATTTCTTCTGAGAGAAAATAGTCCCTTGTTCAGTAGTATGAGAAAGAACTGCCTCAACCAGGACCTCTAAACTCTGGTATAAATGGGTGCATGTGTGTATGCATGGGTGTATGTGTGTATGCATGTATTTATTTGTGCATACAAGAACTTGGGGCTAGGCCAAAGGTGTGTGTGAGTTGAGGGGAGAGAGGATTCACCAGAGACAGAGCAGGGAGCAGTACAGGCAGACTGACTGAAATACACTGCTGAGGGGAGCAACCAGTGAGACAGGAGAGGTCTGCTGGGCCATGTGGGTCAGCTCCCTGAATGGGGATTGAACTCAGGCCGAAGTGGCTGCCGATAGCTTGATAGCACTGAGACTTTAACCCTGTACCTAAATCTGGTATTTGAAACTTCTAAACATCAGTTGTAGAGAGCAACCTTGTCCCAGACCATGCCCTTCCTGAGGCAACCACACTTAGTGACTAGTCAGGCTGGGGTCCAGACGTAAGGCCTTCTTAGTCTGATGTGGGACAAGCTCAATGTTAACAACTGCTCCAGAGCGCCCATGGAACTGCACAATTTTCTGCATAGCTTCCACTGCAGTTCAACTCCTCCCTCTACCTAAATCTTTCTCTCACTTTCATTCATAGCTGTTGCTCCCCACCTAAAACCTGAAGTCTGTGCGCCCCTTCCTCGTTTTACTCTATTTTTTAAAAAGATCCCAACAGGAAAACCCACTGTACATGCAACACACTGCTAGACTACTACTCTAGGCTGCTAAAGGTGAGATTATTACAAGCAACTAAATTTCAAGGTATTTCCTTTTAAAAGTATGGTTGTTGTTGTTGTTGTTTTTTTTCAATGGAGGTTGCGGGGAGAGAGCTCCTTAGTGGTCTCAGGGTTAAGTCTAAGTCTCAGTGTTATCACCTCTACGGCTTGAGTTCAATCCTTAGCTAGGGAGCTAGCCTACATGTGGCACAGCAGACCTCTGTCCGCCTGCTGCTCCTCTCAGCAGTGTATTTCATTCCTCCATCTGTGCTGTTCCACTCAGTCTCTGGTGAATCCTCTCACCCCCAGCACTCTGGCCTAGATCCCCAGTTCTTCTACACACAAAAAAGTTGTTTTTTGTATTTTTCCCCCCTTTTGTAAAACTTATCCACCCTCACTCTGCACACACTAGCATTTGACTATATAAAATAGTAGCATCTGGGGTGACTCTAGAAGACACAGGAGAGCAACAGAACATGGGGAAGCAGAAGAAACAAGGAAGTATGTGTCTGTGAAGTAAATACTGAGTCTCAGAAATCAGTGGCTTAAAGAAAAGGATAAAGCCTAAAAGGAAAGAAAAAAAGGGTCCCACTCATGGAAAGAGAAGTCACCCAATACCCTTACTTACTCTGTTTTATCTTGGGTAAAGTCACTTCATGGTTGATACTAACTTTATCAATTTCTTCATTATAGCCTATTTGGATTTAATGCAGTCAACTTGGATACCAAGAATATCCCTTGTATAACTAACTGTAACTGTTGAGATTGAGAAATTGGGATAGTATAAGTATCCAGTGGTCTAAGAATGGCTATCCTTAGATATCAACCACACACAAAAGAACCTATGCAAGAAAACCATTAAAGCAAAACTCAGCACAAGTGTTACACTGTGTTTCCGGTTGAGTGGAACCCTAAAGAATATTGTGTCCCCATCTTTTTAAATCACCAGTACAACATTGTGCAGATGCCCAATGATTTTGGAGTTCCTTGGTTATAATTCTCCTAAGACACAATTCTTCTATTTTCCTACAACTGACTTTTTCTACTGGCAGCTCATTAAACATACTATAGCATGAATGTTATTCTACTCACCCATTTGTTTTGTTATAGGAGTGTGTGGCTAAATACATACTCACTTTTTGATGTTTTGAAAATGATATTTTGTATCCTTTAAAATTTTGTTGCATCTTTTAATAAATCAGATAATTGCTTACCTTAAAATGGTAGCAACTCTTTAAAGAGCATTAATCCTGACTCTCCAATAAAACTCTTAAGTTATTTGAGCATAGAAAGCAAACAGTGATAATAATAATAGCACTTATAAGTCACCAAGAGCTTATAATGCTCCCAGCATCAAATGTCTAACGTATGTATATCACTTATATGCACAACTCCTTTAAGTACAAATTATCTCACTTTACAAGCAAGGAAATGAGGTTCAAGGGATTTAGTGACCAAGCTATTAAGTGGCAGACCAACGACATATATCCAGGTCCATATGATTCTAATTTTTAAAACTATGCTCTCCTTCTTAAAACCTTACTAACAATATCATAATGCAGGTCATACAATGTAAAGGTCTAATGGTTCTCAGTACTCACAACTCTGTAGCATCTCTGTCAAGGTTTCCACGGATGCTTTCTCAGCACTCTCAAATCCTGCTTCAGTCAACAGGGAGCTCACAACCACTTGCAGAGTTCGCCTTCGGGCCAGATGGTAGTTATCAGCAGGGTTAGTGGACTGTTTACTTCCAGATCTCTGTGAATCAGCCAGAAAGAGAATTTTCATCCACAGGATAAGGATGCAACCATATAGTCAATGATAAGCAAGGTGGTTTTGCTAAACACTTATTTATCAATGCCTAATAAAATGTGTCTCTGATGTGTAGACTTGAGACTTTTTTTTAAAGATTTATTTATTTATGCATACAAAACTGGGGTGCAGGCCAGAGGAACAGGTGTGGTGAGAGGATTCACCAGAGATAGAGTGGGGAGCAGAACAGGCAGATGGATGGAGTACACTGCTGAGGGGAGCAGTGGGCAGGTCAGGAGAGATCTGCCGCGCCATGTGGGTCCCCTCCGGGGCGGGGATTGAACTCATGCTGAAATGGCTTTAGCCTCTTAGTGCTGTGCTTTAACCCACTGCGCCACCAAGGAGGGCCCAAACTTGAGATCTTAACTGATTAATCACCCAGCACCCAGGGTACTCTAAATACGAAGACAATCTTTCTGCTTAACCTAAAACTTAGAATTCCCGTAATACAAAATGGCTGTTTATTTTCTATTTTAGTTATCAGAATACATAGCTGAAAAAAACATGCACGATTTAATTGATGCCTATCGCCCCCCCACACACACAATAATGTCTCTATCTTTCCTCCCATTTCACTAAGAAAAATTAAACATTAGATGTTGAGTAGAGGAGGGCAAAAGATAACAGCACAGAGAATCAGGAAAGCTAAATATTTTGAAACAGGAATCCCTCCCAATTTTGGCTGACCAATAAAAAGGAGAAAACGGCCTCTTTGAACCAATCAGGAGGTGTTCCGGGTTCCCAACCCCCTCAACAGAAAACGAGCCAATCAGTACACAGGTTCACCAAGTCAGGAGGCCGCCGCCAAGTCCCGAGGAGGGGGGGCATGTACGACCTGAAAGACCCTCCTCCGCTCGGAGCTCAAGGTGGGGTTGGATCTCTGGGTAGGCGCTGGCTGCTCAGGCCAGAGGAGAGTGAGAGAATGCCTGGAGTCTCTCGGCTTCCGCCCCCCGCCTCCCGCCTCCCGCCCTTACCGTTCCGGAGCTGCCAGCCCCGGCAGTAGCCGCCGCGTCGGCCATCTTGCTCTGGCGTAATGGACGCGAGCGCAGGGCAGGCTGGGACTTGTAGTCGTGGGGCGGGGAGGAGGGGAGGAGCGACGAGGAAAAGGGGAGGGGCGCGCCCAGCCGGGCGTTGCGAATCCCTGCCCCGCCGGGGGTGCGTCTAGTAACCCCAGCGCACGTGACCTACTGGGGACTAAGGGTTCTTGGGTGCCCCGTGACTTCGGAATTAACCAGGAAAATGCGCGCTCGATTTAATACCTATTTCAAGATGAAGCTGTCTCTATAGAGTATTTCCCTGGAATGGTCCAGATTTACCTGAAAGTGTGCAGGCGCTGGTGGACCTAGCCCAGAGTCATCCTGCGGGAAATTTGGGGAAACGCTATTTTGTGCTGACGGCCCTGAATTCTGCCAGTGGCCCACTTGGATCTAGTGGATCTAGCCAGCTAGTCCAGGACGTCCGCTGCATCCCGCTGCCACTTCGTGCCCCAGGTGATGCGGGGCGCAGACTGCAGGATGCTCTGTCCTTAGTCCCAGAGCTTTGAGGTCACTTGATGCCTGTGGTTTTCATCCCTCGAGGCTCCTCGTGTGAGACCCTCCTCATCCCCCGTCTGCGGGTGGCCAGCGGGAAAAGCTCCAGGTTGGAATCTTAGTCGTCGCCTGCTGTGGGACCTAACCTCCCTGTGCCTCAGTGTGCTCTTCTGTGAAAGGGGTGAGACTGACAGCGGGGAAGAACCAAGCTAATGGACAGGGTCTGTCACGGTGCCACGGGCATTATAAGAGGTCACGAAACAGCGCCCGGTTGTTTATCGCCTGCGCGTCGCAAGGCTGGGCAGCAGTTACCTAGCGGCAGGAGTCTGGAAACCAGCAGCGCGGGCGCAGGAGCCGGGGAGGTGCCCGGCCCCTCACCTAGGGAACGTGGGGCGGGGTCTGAAGGCTGGGGGCACCGGGCTGCGCCGGAGGAGTCGGAGCCAGACTTTGTCAGCACTGAGCACCCAGCCCCTTTGTCTCCTCCGCCCCCTCGTCCCCACTTCCTGCCCAGCTTTAAACTCGGGATCCGCGGCGCCGCAAGGACTTAGTAAACACGCGGCGTCTGCTGGGTGGAGACTGGTTTGGTTTGGGAGCAAGGGGGAGGGGTGCACACCCCTCTCGGCGGCTGGAGGTTGCGATCCCCTCCCCTCCCCACACCTCGCCCAAGGCTGGGACCAGAGGCAGCGGGAGAGAATGTCTGCTCTCAAGGTCGATGCTCCGGGGGGCTCACCTGCTTAGGAGGTAGGCTTGAAAGCTGGGAAAGCCAACTTCGTTGGGGTTGTCACTGCGATCACCCTCTCCTGTGGGCAAGGTTCAGCCTGGACAACTGGGTGGGAACCGGAGGTGAGTGGATTAAGCAGGTTGTCCTCTCATGACCTCCTGTTGGCCCCCAGAGCTCTCTACTCACTTTTCTTCAAAGTAGCAGGAAAAACCCGCAGCTCTGAGCCCTCTAGCTGACCTGCAAGCCTAGTGATTTCACTAGATCATCGTGGTCGTGGTCGTTTCTCTTCTGAGATAAGGATGGGAGGTGAGTGGGAGGGTAGGACCAGTGTGGCCAGTGAGCCTTTGGAAGGTCTGGAAGGAGTGGGGTCCCCCAGTGTTCATCCCTCTGTGGTGTCTGACATGTACCACTTGTGATGATGTTGCCTCTTCTGTGTCTTTGAAAGTGTGCACAAAACCAGAGGAATAACTGAGGTTGCTGTTACTCAGGGAACATTGACTGACTCATTTTCTAATGTTGAGTGGAGCATCTACTATGTGTCCGGCGTTGTAAAAGATGCTCAGAGTGGAGAGAGCTTATTCATCCACAGCAAATGGGTCACCAAACAACACAGATGAGGGGCCAAGTGTGCTATTGGGGTGGCTGGGGAGGCTTCTGAGAGAAGAGGTCATTTGAATTAGGCTCTTGATGAATATTTCACTGGATAGAGAAGGTGGGACATCTTCGTGGGGGTGGGGTGACACTTCATTCTGCAGAGCTGTACTGAACCCTGACAGTGGTCTTGGGCATTGGGAGACAGGGGGAATCCAGAACCAGGCCTGGACTTCCTTAATCCACTGTCTTGGCACAAAGAAGACGTAGGGATGAGCAGGATGAATTCCAGGAAAGGCAAGTTCTGGGATGGTCCACAAGAACCCAGAAATTTCTAGAGGGGTGCAGCTGGGACGATCCAGCTGGGGTGACAGTCCACACAATCTTGGGCATCCACTCCCCATCCCTGGGCTCTAAAGATTGCTTCCTCTAACAAATTCTTGCCCTATTCCTCAACTGCTCTCCCCCCACCCACACTTGTCAGTTCTCTTAGAACTCCCACTGCTTTTCCTTGCAGATTCTTCTGCACTACTCTGACAGATGACTTACACAACAACTTATGGATCCATTTCATACCTATTTTTGTCTGCATGGGCTAGATGTTGGGGATAGTCCAGGAGCTTCTGTGCCTCCTGGAATTCAGAATTAAAAGCATCTCTTAGAATTCCTGCAGGATCTGTAGCTATGCCTGATTCTTGAGACCATGATTGATCTCCATGATCCACACACCTTCTGGTTCCTGTTTCCTTCCCTCAAGGGCTCAGAATACCCATGGACAGCATAGTATAGCACTGTAGGTACTCTCCTAAGAGTTTTAAGTACAATGTCTCATTTAATTCTCCTGACAGTTCTTTGAGAAAGCAGGACAATCTCCATCTTGTAAACCAAGGAACCCAAGCCAGAGGACATAAGTCATTTTCTAAAAGGACACTGGAAATAGATAGTAGAGTTGGAGTTTAAGCCCAAGTCACTTGTCACTTGATTTGAGAGACACCATTCTTAACCACTAGGCTAACCTATCTCCTTTAGGGCCACAAGGAATATGCATCTGACCAAGAGTGACTGTGCTGCTGTGTCTTGTATGATCCTGAAGATTGTAAGCAGCAATTTGTTAGCTGTGCTTGGGTGGGCCCAGTAAGTCTGGAGTGGGATTGTGGGGACGGCAAGGATCTAGTGTCCCCTCCTAAGGACTATGTTTGTGTGTGCATGTGTGTAAGCCTTATTCCCCAAAACAAACAGACCAAACCAAGGTTGTATACAAGAAAACTTGAAATGGATATGATGTTCCAAAATATGTACATTTGGGAAAATAAGACCCCTCCTTTGTTAGGAATTTTTATCAGTGGCAGAAACCCTTATCTATTAGATGGCAAAAGAAACAGTCCACCTGATAGCTGAATAAGGAAGATGCTTAAGGAGTGGAAACTATCTTAAGAGGTCTCATGCCTCTCCCTCACTGCTTCTGCCCTCCATGGGGCTCATCCCTGTGTGTGTCTGGGCTCATCCCTCCAGGCCAGCTGGGATAATGCTCAGGCTTGCTAGCCAGGACAGGACATTTCCATGGATACAGCCATTGTTCCATTACCTTTCAGAAGTCCTGTGTTTCTCACAAGAGTCCTCTACACAGATCTGGAGGCCCTGAGGCAGTCCCTTCTCTGCCAGCAAACCACTTCTCTTTGAGAGAGGGGCATGTGTTGTGGGGGATGGGTGTTGAGGCTGGGAGTGGGGGGAGGGGGATTATTGGGTGGCTGAACCAAGATAACAGGTAAGCAGGATATGAACTTTCAGAACTGAATAGACCTGCAAGGCTGTTCTCTGACACCCCCACCTCTACCCTCCCTCATCACAGGGTAAAGTGGAGTGGAACTCTAGCAGGCCCCAGCCCCCTGCCCCAGGCCCTTGGCCCCTGAGAACAGGTTGTACTTTTGAGAAACCACAAGAGGAAGCCTAGGGAGGACTGGGGGTGGGGAAAGTTCTGAAGTCCTTGCCAAGTTTCCCTTTCTCTGCTGAGTAGTAGGTGTGTTTATTTTGGTGTGTTTTTCTTGCCTTCAGAGGCATTTAATTTTTAAACCTTCTGAGTTTAAAGAACTGTCAAGGCCCAACCATTACCTGGTATGTCCCTCAATAACATCCATAATTCTCATGGGGATCAGACATGGCCTTGGAAATGGTTTGGAACAAGGGACCCACTGGATTCGAGCTGGTTGGGAAAAGGCTGACTCAGAAAGTCTCCTTTTCTCCTTCTTGCTTTCTCCTTTTGCCTTTCTTTCTCCCAGAGCCCTCCCTGTAGTTCTGAAATCCAAGGAATGTGGTTATGATGGCTACTTGGGTTGCCAGGAGATGTCCTAAGTGTTTTACATGTCTTATCTCACTTATTACCTCCATCCTGATTTGTAGGTGAAGAACTGAAGCTCAGAAAAGCTAACTACCTTGCTGGGCCCAGGACTAGAGAGTGGCAAAGCCCAAATTTGAATACCAGCCTGTCTGTTTTCAAAACCCCTGCTCTTGGGCCCTCCCTAGTGGTGCAAAGGGTTAGGTCTCAGCACTATGAGGCAATCTACAGCCACTGCAGTACAAATTCCATTCCTGGTCAGGGAGGTGACCCGATGCCACAGCAGACCTCTCCTGACCTGCTGCTCCCCTCAGCAGTGTACTTTGTCAATCTACCTGTTCTACTCCCCACTCTGTCTCTGATGAATCCTCTCACTGCCCCTGCACCTCTGGCTTATACCCCAATCTGTATGCATAAATAAATAAATCTTAAAAAAAAAAAGAAAAGAAACAGAAATTGGCATACTTATAAAGCTATTGCTGCTTTGTAAAGGAAAAAAAAAAGTTTGTAAAAAGGAAAACAAGTAAAATATTTTAACAAGCAACCACGTTTAAAAAAAAAGATGCAGTAAGTGAAAAGTTGCCCACTGACTCTGAAAGACTGAAGCAAAATGGGAGAATACTTGAAAGGTTGCATTTGGAAGCCTCCAGATAGGGGTTGGGGAACTGGTAGAGGCATAAGAACTTCCTAAAAAAAAATTGCCTAATTCCCCTCTGAAGAAGTGTATTCCCCACTTAAAGGAATGGAGAACAGGAGCTTAGCAGGGGCTTCTGCCAGTGAGAGGAAAAGCCCCTCCACCTCTTAACCTCTCATGCAGTCCTTGGCTCTCCATACTACCTGCCCACGGTGGTCCCCTGTCTATCCACCAGGTGGAGCTGTTGCTCACTATGTGACTCCTGTCCCACTCCCCTTTCTATATTGAGGCCCAGGAAGCCACCTCTGACCTAGCAGAGTTCCCATTAAATGTGCTCTTAGGTCCCCTACAGGGTCAACAAGAACATATGGGCTGCTGCCAGTGGGGTATGCTCTTTTCTCCGCGTTTGGATCACCCACAGCTTCTCTTTTTTTCCTTTCCTGACCTTCCTTTGCTCTTGTAACATGAAAGGACCCATGTTTTGGGGGCAGAGTACTTGGCAAAGCCAGCACCTCTTATAAGCATTGCAGGATACCTGACATGGTATGGTCTTTCATATGCTTCAAAGGCCTGACACCCTTTAAGGGACTTCAAAAGTCATGCCTCTTTGAAACGTATGTTCACAGCACCTACTAATCCCCTCTCCCCACCACTGCCTTGAAATTCCTGCAGGACTGCTCCTCTTAGGTGAGGAGTCAGCACTGGCTTTTAGAAAGAAGGGGAGGAGCAGGGTCACCTGCTGCCTAGTGGGCCCAGAGATGCTTTCTACAGTCAAAGAACCAGAAATCTGGGGTGCTGGGACACAGAAAGAAAGGGCTCTGAGGAAGGACAGGGTACAGTTACAAGACCTGTCACTAGAGGGCGCCATGGAGACCAGGCCCAGAGAACGGCCTTAACTAGTATCCTAAGCACTTATGAACCAACCGGATTATTTTCCCCAGCAACCTGGTGAGTCAGGACACCCATTTTATAGATGAGAAAGCAGGCACCATGGGACAAGCTGTTAGTTTCCGTTCACACAAGTGTCAGTGACTGACTGGAAGTCTGGTTCCTTCATTTGGCTGTGGCATTTGTGCCCCTAATCCCTGGTCCGTGTTCGCTCTTATGGCATCCAGACAGAGGGTGTGCTCAGTGGAGGAACTGGAAGACCTGTATTTTTTTCTTCAATATGCATTTATGCGTACAAAAACTGGGGTACAGGCCAGAGATGTGGGATTTAGGGTGAGAGGATTCCCCTAGAGAAAGTGAGGAGCAGAACAGGCAGATCGACTGAAATACACTGCTGAGGGGAGCAGCGGGAGGGTCGGGAGAGGTCTGCCACGCCATGTGGGTCATCACCCTTGCAGGGGATCGAACTCGTTCTGCAGTGGCTGTGGAGAGCTTCATAGTGCTGCGCTTTAACCCGCTGTACCACTTTGGAGGGCCTGGAGCATCCAGTTTTGAGTCCTAGCTCGTGCCTTCCTGCTGTGTGTGACTATTGTCCTTGACAGGCTCATTGTGAGGACCTGTCATGGCACCTATTCATTGCACACTTGCTTTATGCCTCAGCTGCAGGAAGGAGGCACTGTTGTGCCTTCACAGGGGAGAAAACTGAGGCACAGAGTGGTTACACAGAGGAGGGTCCTTCAGGGCCCACCCGTTGCCCTAGGCTCATACACCGAAATCCTGCCAGGCCACAAACAGGTCATGGTCCTCATAGGTGATGGCTTCGGTCCTCATCATGTCATTCACCCTCCAGACTGATCTCCTTGGAGTGAGTATTGGGGGCACCCCAAAACTAAGACATCCCTGGCTTATTTCCTCCCCATCCTACCTATGACTTCATTTTACTCTTTTCTAAAGTAAAAGTCAGTTCATAAGTTCTGGCCTGCGGTCAGAGAACTTGGAAATTTGGTCTGTCCCAGAAACTCCCAGTTCTGGCCCCAGCTTTGTCTGTTCCAGCTCCCCCTCCCTCCCATTCTCCCTTCGCTTCCCTCCAGGCTGCTCCTCCTTTCCCCTCCCCTGGGGGCCCCCGAGTTCTGGGAAAGGAAGCTGGAG
Source organism: Condylura cristata (assembly GCF_000260355.1). Lineage (NCBI taxonomy): Eukaryota > Metazoa > Chordata > Mammalia > Eulipotyphla > Talpidae > Condylura > Condylura cristata. Next base: position 8,872,258 of record NW_004567102.1, on the reverse strand, counting down.
CAGGGCCTCAGACAGATGCAGACTTGGGCTGGTTCTTGGACTCCAGCTGGAGGTGTTAGAGGCTGTGGGAGGAGGAGAGGACTGGCCAGGGGGAGGAGGGGGGCCCAGGGGCCCCAGGCGCCCTGTCCAGGGAAGGCATCTGTCACTTCTTCACAGGCTTCTAGGCTCTGCTTTATTAAGCTGACGCTGCTGGGTGCTGAGGAATCAGCTCTAAATAAGACCTATTGGAGGGTTTATTCCTCTGGCAAGTGGAGATCACAAGCTGTCTGGATTATGGAGGGAGCCGTGCTGTTTCCTCCCAGTGCCAGGCCCCTGGGAGTCAGGCTGCTCTTTCCTTTCCTCCCAGCTCAGTTCCCTTTCTCTAAAAAGTATCTGTAGAACCACAAACTTGGAGACTGTTCAGATGTGGAATCTATTTTCATCACAGTGAGAGAGGATGCAAACTCTCAGTTGTACTGGGTGGCTAAGCACAGGCCAGGCTGTCGAACATTCCAGATTCTCCCAGGCTCTGTCTTTTTTCCCTCCAGTCAGCTGGTACCTGATGGTCCTAAGGCCCACTCTGTCTTTTCTGGGATGAATTTGGTCGGTCTGGGTCTCCAAGGCAGTGGTCTTTCTCTGCCTAGCCCTGCCTCTTGGGTTCTAGCTCCCAACTGTTTGTAAGGACATGTTTGGATCCCCCTATGCGGGCCCCCAGAGAGTCTTGCTGCTTCCCTGAGTGTCAGCATAGCTTCTAGGACATCAAGTGCTGATGCCTTGTAGGAATCCATATGTGGATTTGCTCTGCGCCCTCACTCGGCTCCCTGCTCACGGCAGCAAAGACATCCGCATATTAACAGCCTATCTGCACAGCGCCACTGACCCTTGCGTCTCATGGGTTTGAGCTGGGTGGGCCCACTTACACACATTTTTTCCTAATATTACAGCACAGTACTGTGAATGTATTTCTCTTTCTTACAGTTTCATTAACCTTTTCTGTGGCTTGCTTTGTTGTGATAGTACAGTATATAATACAGATGACATGCATGACGTGACTATGTTAAGTGGTGAAGCTTCCAGTCAACACAAGCTATTCATGGTTAAGTTTCTGGGGTATCAGAAGCTATACTAGGGCCCTCCCTGGTGGCATTACGAGCTGAAGTGCAGCACTACAAAGCTAGCCACAGCTGCTTCAGCATGAGTTCGATCCCTAGCCAGGGAAATGACCCACGTGATACAGGGGACTTTTGTCTTGCCTGCTGCTCCCCTCAGCAGTGTACTCCTCTCTCTGCCTGTTCTGCTCCCCACTCTGTCTCTGGTGAAGCCTCTCACCCCCTGCATCTCTGGCCTATACCCCAGTTCTGCATGCATGGATAAATAAATCTTTAAAAATAGAAAAAGCTATATTAGACAGGGGTTGGCACCTTTAACCTCTGCATTCTTCAGAGGGCTACTGTGTTTCCATGTGTGGAATGGCTGTGTGGGCTAGATACCATTTGTCAATAAGTAAGTTTATAATTAATACATATATTTACTCATTACACATTGAATTCTCACAGGAATTCTGTAAGGATCCTTATTTTACAGATGGAGAAACTGGATCACAGGCTAAATAACCTGCCCCCATATATAGTTGAGAGCCTAGTGGGATTCTGACTCGAGTTGAGCTTTCAGGCACATTTCCTGTGTGTACACTGGCGGGTGTGCCCACTCACGGGGAGTAAGACGACACCCAGTTCCCTGCTGTGACAGTGTCTTGGGCCAAGGCCACTAGGCCTCAGAGGTGAGGGCATATCTGTGTCTGTCACACACATCTGTGTGGCAGTGTGGACACTTCTCCCCCAGGCCAGCCCTGCGCACTCACTCCTCCATCCCTTTGCTCCTCCTGGAGCTCAGGCTTGTTCCCTGAGCTGAGTGTGATCAAAGGGAAGAAGCGAGGACACCGGCCTGACCCCAGCAGGCAGCTCAGGTGTTGCACATGACCCAGGAAGCTGGAGTGGGTGGTGGCAATGTGCACTTTGTTAGGTGGGGCTGGAGATCTGACCTATCTGGGGAGCCTTGGATGAATCAGCTCGACCACAGCCACCTCAGCTGCAGTGCTGGTGCAAATCTTTTCCCCCACTCCCCACACCCCCAACGTTCATTTTCCTTTCCTTTTTCTCCCTCAGATTCAGGTTTCTCAGGGGTGTGGTACCCGGGAGGCCGGTGAGGACACGCCCCTGGAGTTGGTGGTTAGGCTGGGTCCTGGTGTGGGACCTGCTTTGCCTTCAAGGTGCTCTACCCAGAAGTGGTGGCGTGACAACAGGGGCTTCCCTGTGGCATAGGAAGTTCTTCTATGCATAAATCATTTATAAAAAAAAAAGCTTGTTTTAAAAAAGAAATTAAGTGATAGTCGCTACAACCCTCAAAAACAAGACTTCCTGAGGCCAGAAAGTTTGAGATGGAACCTTTACTTATATTTTTGAGATGGAAACTTTACTTGTGTTTTATGTCTCTACGCTAATGTGTGAATGCAGTTTTTAAACTCTTAAAATAAATCAAGAAGTGGGCCCTCCCTGGTGGAGCACCGATTAAAGCACAGTGCTGTGAAGCAATCTGCAGCCACTGCAGCACAAGTTAAATCCCCAGTTAGGGAGCTGACCCACATGGCCCAGCAGACCTCTCCTGTCTCGCCCACTGCTCCCCTCAGCAGTGTGTTTCAGTACATCTGCCTGTTCTGCTCCCCACTCTGTCTCGTGAATGCTTTCACCCCCAGCACCTTTGACCTGCACCCCAGTTCTTGCATGCATAAATAATAAATCTATCAAAAAAAGAAAGAACAGTTTTGTTATGGAAAAGTAGTAATTCTAGAAACAACCGCTGATCATTTTAGAAAGAATCAGAATTGAATCACATTGAAAAATAATAAAAAGCAGGCCAAAAAGTGCTGTAGAAATAAGAAGAAAAGGGCCCTCCCCGGTGGTGCAAGGGGTTAAGTCTCAGCCCTGTGAACCTATCAGCAGCCACTGAAGCACGAGTTTGATCTTCCGCCGGCCAGAAAGCTCACACACATGGCCACACACATGGCGCAGCAGGCCTTTCCTGTTTCCCCCACTGCTCTCCTCAGCAGAGTATTTCAGTCAATCTGCTTGTTCTGCTCCCTACTGTACCTCTGATAAATCCTTTCACACGTACACTCACCCTCGTCCCCTCCCCTCTGGCCCACACTGCAGCTCTTGTAAGCAAAAATAAATACAATAAGTCTTAAAAAAAGAAAAAGAAAAGAAAAAAAGACTTTCTGAAATATAGCTTCTTATAAAAAACTCAGATATTCAGCAAAATAAAACATACAGAAGTAACCACCACTTAAAATTGCTCCTGAATAACTGTCCATCAACTCACTCCACATTATTTTCTCAAATGGCACCTCTGAAAAGAAATTCCTGGTTAATCCCCTGAAAAGCAACTGTTCCTTCCTCTAGATTCCCACAGCACTGTCACTTAAACCTTTCTCGTGGCCCAGAGCCTTGAAGAGGCCATAAGTGAATGCACCCTGCATTCCTAAATGTGCACATTTAACTGTCATGCAATTTGATTAGATGTGCCTGAGGAGACACCCACCGAGCAATGACACTGACATATTGTTTATACAGTGCAGTCCCTTAACCCAAACTCCACAAACATGACGTTCAACCAAAGACTCGGCCACCTGTCCGGGGGAAAACTGGAGATTCCTAGAGGTGGGAGAGAAACCATCTAGACTGTCTTTTATAATTGTTTAAGCAGATTTACTTAGAATGTAAGCTTTTGGGGCCCCTCTGATGGCACAAGGGATTCAAACACAGCACTATCCGCAGCCACTGCAGCACAGGTTTGATTCCCGGCCAAGGAGGTGACCCACACGGCGCGGCAGGCCTCTCCTGACCCGCCCAGTGCTCCCCTCAGCTGTGTACTCCGTTGATCTGCATATTCTACTCCCTGCTCTGTCTCTGGTGAATCTTCTCACCCCTGCACCTATGACTTGTACGCCAGCTCTTGTATGCATAAATAAATCAATCTTTAAAAAAAAATAATAAAATTTAAACTACTCAGTAGTAAATGTGTGAGTTAGTAGTCATTTTGATGTGGGTTTTGTTTTTACACTGACTTTGAACTGAATGCTGCGTAAAATGTGGCTCTGGTGTAAATGAAGAATGAACAAGATGTCTGAGACTAGTAGATATTTTTGGAAGAATATTCCAGC
>NW_004567102.1:8860099-8867370 GCF_000260355.1 Condylura cristata | reverse complement strand
GCTGCGCCACCAGGGAGGGCCTAACTTCACATTTTAAAACCAAATATTTTCCCAAAAAGAAATTGTTTTATATTTTTGCAAATTTCTTCAGTGTCTGGCTTAGCAGAAGACAACCTGGTGATCTCACCTGCTCCTGCTTTAATTGGTGGCAATGTTGTTTCAGTCGATGTAGATGAGGGAAACCTCGCCTCACATAGATGGTCTGGGAAAGGAGGACCTGCAGATTGACCTAAAACACACCTGGCCTAGTGGGACGTATAGCTGGGGGAAAAATGGGGGCCATGGAGAAGGAAGGTCAGAGGGTTGGGAAGTTTGGACTTTATCTGATTGGACTTTATCTGACTGCTCGCAGGGAGCCATCGGAGGCCTGTGAGTAAGGAAGTGACATGATCAGAATGGCTTTGAGCTGACTGATAGGCCAACAGGAGGATAATAGAATTGGCAAGACAGATTCTACAAAAAGGATTGAAACTGGAGAGACATCAGTGGAAATGGAAATGTGGAGGCGATGGATAAAGTATTTTGAAGGTAGAAGTGACAGAACTTAGTAATTATTTGTTAGGGAGGTGTGAGGAATCATCCTTCCTGCGAAATTACCTTGTACCCCATCCGGGTCAGAACCATGCATACTGCTAGGACGAGGCGTGTTTCCCTGTGTTTAGGCTGCTGCTCCCAGGCCTTCTTTCTCAGGCAACGGCAGGCATTCAGTGAGTGAGTGAATGAGCATCACAACAACTACCTCAGACCTCTTCAGCCAAGGTTGCTGGCCTTGGTGCCATTAACAAATTTATTTATTTATTTTTAAGATTTGTTTATTTATGCGTACAAAACTGGTTTACAGGCCAGAGGCGTGAGGGGTGAGGCGATTCACCACAGAGTGGGGAGCAGAACAGGCAGATCGACTGCTGAGGGGAGCAGCGGGCCGGACAGGAGAGGTCTGCCTCACCATGTGCCCATGTGCGTCACCTCCCCAGTGGGGATCAAATGCACTGAAGCAGCTGTGATAGCTTCTCAGTGCTGGAACTTTAACCCGTTATGCCACCAGGGAGGGCCCAATAGAATTTTTTTTAAAATTTATTTATTTATGTATACAAGAATTGGGGTACAGGTCAGAGGTGCGGGGGTGGGGGATGGCGAGGAAATTCAACCAGAGACAGAGTGGGGCGCAGAACAGGTAGAATGATGAAGTACACTGCTGAGGGGAGCAGTGGGTGGGTCAGGAGAGGGCTGCCACACCATGTGGGTCACCTCCTGAACTGGGTAATCAAACTTGGGTATTTGCCGTGGTTGCAGATAGCTTCATAGCATTGTGCTTTAATCTGTTGTGCAGTTGGGGAGAGACCAACAGAAATTTTAAAACCAGGAGGAAATCAGGAAGAGAAGATATCCATCCATTAGGTTTCATTTAAGTTACTGTAGGAGGAGAGGTCAAAGTGCATAGAGAGAAAAGAGTGGGTGGATCTTGAAATACACAGTTCTCTTGACAAGGAAGTGCATTTTCATCGGCACTTGAGATTTGAGAAGAGATTCTCTAGCAGAATTTGCTCTGTTTATTTTCAAGTAACTCAGCTTTACTTACTGCTAATGGGGAGCCACCGGAGGCTTGCTTTTCAGAAGTTTCGATGTTTTCATTTTAATGAATTTTATATGCACACATACAGGCATACATGCATATGTATATATGAAACCAAAAAATCATTAGGTGATACATACCCTTAGTCCTAATGATGATTTTTGACATTTTTTTTAAAGGGTTGATCTATTTATGCATACAGAAATGGGTACAGGCCAGAGGTGCAGGGGTGGTGAGAGGATTCATCAGAAACAGAGTGGGGAGCAGAACAGGCCGACTGACAAAGTGCACTGCTGAGGGGAGCAGCAGGCAGGTCAGGAGAGGTCTGCTGTACCATGTGGGTCACCTCCAGGGCAGGGATCAAACTCATGCTGAAGTGGCCACAGCTTGGCTTAGTTTCACGGTGCAGTGCTCCAACCTGCTGCACCACCAGGGAGGGCCCGACATTTTCTTTTCTTTTCTTTTTTTTTTTTTTTTAATGTTGATCATGATTAACTTCATGACTTCAGGTTCCAGGAAAGTGTCCTGACTTGCAATTTGAAAAGCACCAAACTGGAGAGGTAGTATTATCAAGATGCTGTTAGCCACAGAAATGACTGTCCCAATAGAAGGCAAAGAATTTGAAGAAGGTGGTGAAGTCATAGACTTGCCAGGAAAGCCATAGCACAAGGTTTGGAAATGGGTAGATAAAGTGCCCAAGGGCTGGGCAGAGCACCCAGGGGGAGCTCATTGCAGCCGATGGTCTCTACTTGCCAGGAATGGTGGGACTAGACAGGCAGCTCCTCAAGTTTCCACAGTGCAGGTTAGGCAGGCTGATCGTGGATCTGCCCGAGGGCAGAGAGGAGTCTGTGAGGGAAATGGTGATGCTGCTAGAAAGCACCCTGGAGGCCTCCCCGGTGGCCTAGGGGTTAACTCTCAGCACCCTCACGCTGGGACCTGAGTTTAATCCCTGGCCGGGTTAAGGAACCCACATAAGGTGCAGCAGACCTCTCCTGTCTCGCCTGCACTTCTGGCCTAAACCCCAGGTCTTCTACTAAATAAATTAATAAATATTATATATTAATATTTAATATTACTGTAATATTAAATATTTACTATTTAATATAAATATTTTTTTAAAAAGGAAAGCATCCTGGATACTCGGAAATCAAAGAAGAGTAGTCTATGAGAGGTGGTAAGACTTAGGCACATAAAAAGATCCCCATGGAAAAAGGCACAAAGGGATGTAAACATAAACTATTATATTAAAATTTTAAATATTAGGAAAAAAATCTCCAACAGAGTGGCCTTGTCCTGATGTTCCCTTCAGAAAGCAGCTGGACTCTGTATGTCAAAGTCACGTCTCCAAAATACCTTCACCTGATGTCACAGCAACTCCATTTTTCTAGTTCTATACTTATTTACTTGTAATGTGAAAAATGCAGAATCACTCATGACTTGTGCTTTCATTAAGCATAAACTTGAACTAATCTAATAATCCTATTCAAATAATACCAAAGGTAGAACAAATTTTGGCCTTGATGATTTTTAGCAAATGTCCTGTTCAGTGACAAAAATTTGGAACAACTGAAATGCCTCATGGGTAGAGGGTAAGTAAGCAAAGTGTAGTATAACTAGTAAATGAGGTATTATAGATAGCAGTCACCAATGCCAGTTGTAAAAATACATGATAACACACAAAAAAATTATATAGTAATATTAAGAAAAAAATCAGGAGGCAAGACCATACATACCACTCATTTACAATAACATGCCTGATATATACATAAGTAGAGAAAAGACTGGAAGAACATAGGCTAAAATGTTATGCGATTAGCAGTGGTTATTTTTGTAGTTGTTGTTTTAAAAGATTTATTTATGCATGCAAGAACTGGGGTATAAACCGGAGGTGCAACCGGAGGTGGTGAGAAGATTCACCAGAGACAGTGGGGAACAGAACAGGCAGATTGACCGAAATACACTGTTGAGGGGAGCAGTGGGCAGATCAGGAAAGGTCTGCTGCGCCATGTGGGTCAGCTCCCTGTCTGAGGATCGAACTTGTGCTGCAGTGGCTGTGATAGCTTCATAGTGCTGCGCTTTAACTTGTTGCACCACCAGAGAGGGCCCAGCAGAGGTTATGTTTTAGGGTAATAGAGCTATGAGTGTTTTTTTCTACATTTTGCCCCTTTTCAAAAGTTTCCAGTTCTGTAAAAATATGAAAAATGCAAAACCAGTCATGAGTTGTGTTTCCATAAGTATAAAGAAAATCAATCTTGTCATAGCGTCTTGGGAGACACTAGGTGCCCAGTGTAAAGTTGGCATGAGGGGAAGAGAGAATGGTGTGGCCTGGGGGGTCCCAGCTGCCTCCACCCAGCCCCCAATTAAGCCAACCCTGTCTGCTGGTCCTCCAAAGCTTGTGGGCTCAATAAAACCGAAATATCTAGGTGACTTTGGGGTGACCAGCTGAGGTTATCATGGCAGTTGGGAATGGGTCTTGGCATGAGATGACTTGTTTTTGAGACGCAGTAACCTGGTTGAGCCTGGGCACAGATTGGCTTTCAAGTATTGGGCATATAGATCTTTTTTTTTTATATTTATTTATGCATACAGAACTGGGGCACAGGCCAGAGGTGCAGTGAGAGGATTCACAAGAGACAGAGTGGGGAGCAGAACAGGCAGATCAACAAAGTACACTGCCGAGGGGAGCAGTGGGCAGGTCCGGAGAGGTCTGTCATGCCATGTGGGTCACCTCCGGGGCGGGAATAGAATTTGCACTGAAGGGGCTGTGGCCAGCTTGCAGTGCTGCGTTCTAACCCGCTGTGCCACCAGGGAGGGCCCATACACATCTTTTTGAGGTATGCTTTCTCCTTGTACCTTTAGCAGCTGGGAGCAGTGAGGAAACAAGGGGAGAGCAGGGGATGGACTGGATCCCATAGTAATCTGCCTTCCCCAGCTCAGCAACAGAGAAGGAGGCGGAGTCAGGATTGAGCCCTAAGATAAGGAATATGCAGCAGCTGACAAGGGAGATCAAAATAAACAGCTGTGCCCCCAAGAGAATGAACTCCACATTCCTTCTCTGATCCCACCCCCAACTCCCACTTCTCCCATGTTCTTCTTCCACCTCCCCATACTTGCACACTCAGCACCCCCTGGCCTTGACTTAGCGCCCTTAAACCATCCCCCAATGCCCCCCCTCCCTTAGTCAGAGATCCAGGGCCCCTCTCCAGCTGTCTGGGAGGGAATGAGTGCTCAGGACAGGTGGCCGGAGGCAATGGAGAGGGACCTCTTGCAGGGCCGGCTCCACCTGGCAGGCTGGCCCACCCTCAGACTCTCCCCTGGGCTGCTCCAGGAAAGTCAAGGAACGAAGTCAACCAGGCTGTGGTGGTGAAACTGGGGAAGCTGAGGCAGGAGCTGGGGTAGTGTGGGGTGGATGGGGTGGGGGTGTGGAGTGGTCCTTATGGCTGGGTCTGCAGACATCTGGTCTGTTCTCTCTGTGGGTGGGCCTTGACCTCTGGGAACTCACAGTCCAGTAGGGGAGAAGCCAGTAGGTACAAGATGTGCCTCCTGAGGGAGCTTATGGCAGCCCTGGGAGGCCACTGCTCATCAGTGTCCAGGGGTACCCCAGCTCCAAGTAACCCTCTGTCTTCTGATAGTCTCCTTGTCTTCTGGATAGTCCAAGACACTGCCCTATACATCCAGACTATTTATTTTTAACAATTTATTTATTTATGCATACAGAACTGGGGTGCAGGCCAGAGGTGCAGGCGCAGTGAGAGGCTTCACCAGAGACAGAGGGAAGCAGAACAGGCAAACTGATGAAGTACACTGCTGAGGGGAGCAGTGGGCAGGTCAGGAGAGGTCTGCTGTGCCCTGTGGATCACTTCTGGGGTGGGGATCAAACTTGCACTGAAGTGGCCATGGCCAGCTTGCAGTGCTGTGCTTTAACACGCTGTGCCATCAGGAAGGGCCTTTCTTTCTTTCTTTTTTTAAAGATTTATTTATGCATGCATGCAAGAGCTGGGTGTAGGCCAGAAGTGTGAGGGGTCAGAGGATTCAACCAGAGACAGAGCGGGGAGCAGAACAGGCAGATGTACTGAAACACACTGCTGAGGGAGCAGCAGGTGGGTCAGGAGAGGTCTGCTGCATCATGTGGGTCACCTCCCTGGCCGGGGATCAGACTCATGCTGCAGTAGCAATGGACAGCTTCATAGTGCTGAGACTTAACCCCTTACATCACCAAGGAGGCCCACCCAGACCATTTTCTAGAATTGCTGGAACTTAATAACCAAGGAGAGAGACAGAGCAGATATCTGCCATTTCCTAAGGCTGGGTCACCAGCCATGATGATGGACACTCCTGCCCTGTCACCCCCATACTGCTTCCATCCTCAATGGAGACACTGCTGGGCCTGAAGGGCTTCCGGGCAGAACTGGTTCCTACTGCATAGTAGTTCCACATACCAAGATGGAGGAACCCTGGACAGAATTCCTATAACCTTCGAGCTTCTTGACCTCTGTCCTTGACACTTACAGGACCAAATCCAGGCAGCAGATGAGTGGGTGTTTTCCCCGAGGCAGGTAGGGTGGTTGAGAGAGGGAGACAGTAGTGGGCACCAGTGGCTGCCTGTTGGCTGGCGGTGTGTGTGATGGGGGCAACCTATGCCCAATTAGGGTGCGTAGGTGGGTCCTGCTGCCTTCCCAGCCTGACTCCTGGCTGCCCAGGAGGGTGGCACTGTACCTAAATGATTCCCAAGGTCCCCAGTGTCCCATGTCTCCAACATGTTCCAGCCCCGGGCATTTCCTGCCTCCCATGGCCACCCTCTGGCCAACAGTCTCAATACATGACCCCAGGTAACAGCCAGGACTGACTCCATCATTCACAGGACTCCTGTTCAAAAAACATGAAACGCTTGAAAAACAGTGACAGCATAGCATTCAACCAAGAAGAGGGCCCTTCTGAGCCCAGAGCTCTGCACGGCATGGGTTGCCTGGTCAAGAAACCAGCCTCAGCCATCGCTGCCGTCTGCCAGACACCATGCAAGGCGCTCGCCATGCACGACCTCATTCCTTCTACAGCTTGTATCCATGCGTTGCCAATGAGGAAACTCAAGGGTTAGACAAGTCACGTAACATGCTGAGGTCACCTGCTCATTCAGGCTTGAGTTGGGCACGGAACGCAGCCTGTCTGCAGGACGAGGGCTCCTAACCACCACTCTGGGCAGCTTCAACCTGCAGGAGGAGTAAGGAGGTCGCTAGGCAAGGCAGCTGCTTCCCCTCCTCTTCTGCCCTATCAGGGGCAGGAAGGAAGATGAGGCAAGAAACAGCAGCTGACACTGCAGCTATAATGGTGGTGGTGGCGGCAGGGAAAGCCAGCCCAGACAGAAGCACCAGGGCGGGGTCAGCGGGAGGTGGGCACAGAAATTGTCCGAGCTGGACGCAGCTGATAGATAACACAGCTGCGCCCTCCACCCTCTCTACCAGTGTGGCATCACTGAGCTCATGCCTCTCCCCTCTCTGATAGCACCTCCTGCACAGCCTCCTTCTTCCTCTTTATGGCTGTATTCTCTGCTCCCCAACTCTCCCTTCACCTCCTTTCCAACCACCCTCCACAGGGGAGCTGTGTCCTCTTACCTCTGTACTTATCGCCACAGAAATAAAGCCATGATTTCATGAGCACCTACTATGTGCCAGGGATACTGTAAAGGACTCCTGCAAGTATA
>NW_004567102.1:8816261-8859623 GCF_000260355.1 Condylura cristata | reverse complement strand
CCACCAGGGAGGGCCCTGAGAGGTGGTCAATTTGAGGGAAGAAAAATTGTGTCCTGTGAGGGAAGGAGGAGACATTATTCCACCACTTGCCTTCATTGTGCACTAGCGGGGCAGGATGAGCGGGTGTCTTATCCACCTGGAAGGCCCTTGCTGACAGTTGGGAAAGCAGACCTGGTGGAGTTAAATGATGGGGAGCTAAAAGGTTGGGGATGCAAGTGAAGAAGCCCCCTCCACGTCTTTTACCCATCACCCCCAGCACCCAAGAATGGGACTGAGCCAGCAGCGTTGGAGGAGACGGCACTGCTCTAACAGAGACCAAAATGCCGCGGCTTAAACAAAATGCAGATTTCTCACATACGGACCCCGATGCATGGGGGAGCCCCTTGACAGTGTCGAGGACCTGAGCTCCTCCGCGGTGGTGTCCCTGGATGTTGGAGACAGCACACCACACATCTCCTGGTCCATAACCCAGCCATTAGGAACAGAGGGAAGGAGGGGCATTGACTTTCCTTTTCAGGATGACCCCAAAATTGCTCATTCCCTTAGCCCTTTGACCAGAAGTTGATCATGTCCTGTGCTTAGCTGCAAGGGAGTTGGGAGAATCATAACTACGGGGGCCCCTAGTACAAAGGTATAAGGAGCAAGGAGAGGAAATGGAGATGGCTGCCAGCAGTCTTCGCCATGGGCCATGGAGCTACGAGCAGAGGGGCCCAGAGAGCACGAGGAGGATTCTTTGCAGGGGAACCTCAGAGAAAGATGTGTTTTGGATGTTCTCTCTGGGGGAGGCCTGGAGCAGAAGGGCCTGCACCTCTGTGGCTAATGCCCTCTCCCTGGACTGCCTCTACTGTGCTCAGAAGTACAGGGTTTGATTCTCCAGTGAGAGAAGCCCTGAAAGGTCCTTAGGGAGCCCTTGTTCCAGGAGGGAGCACTGTCAGATGGGGTGGGGCACCCTATACAGCACCGTGTCTACCCACTTGGAGTCCGTTATACTTTTTTCAGATAGGGGACATGCCCCACACCTCAGGTATGTCATGGAGAGGACCAAGTGTAATTATCTTGAGCTCAGGAAGTGGAGACACTGAGGGAGTGAGTGAGAGTTCGTTGCAGAACTCTCAGGGCTAGTCAAGTGTGAGACAGAAAGTGAGCAGAGTTGAAGCAGGAGGTCAAGCTGTGTTACAATGAGGTAGGTGGCTAGATGCTGACTAGGAGCCTTCTGGGTCCAGCTTTGATTTGCTGGCTCGTTCACTCACCCAGTAAGTGTCCAGTGAGTGCCCGTCATGAATGCTCCAGGCACTGTGGTCTGTGGGCAAAAGAAAAAACAAGATGGGCCCTATCCCTTTCTCATGGAGCATATAAGGTTTTCTCTGCCCCCTCTCTGCCTCCCTACAGAGAACAGGCCAGGCCATCATTGCTCAGAGAATGCAACCTCGTGGCTCAGAGCTCAAAAGATACAAAGGGATCCTGTAGAAGCTCATGAAGCCCTTGCTTGGAGCCAATGCCTGCCATCTTGGGTGCAGTTCGTGGGGGGTGTGCTGTGGGTGGGGGCAGAGGTGGGTGGGCACTGGCATTACTGTTTCACTTCTCTCTCACATACCAGGGTGGAATCTGTTTTCTGTTGATCAGGTGTGACCTCTCAGCTGAGTCTAAGGGAGAGTCCTATCTCAGCCCCTCCTTCAGCCCTGGCTGACCCTCCAGTGCTCCCGCTTGGGCGGGTTCCTTTCCATTACCTCTGACCCCAGTTCACCAACGGCACCTCCACTCCAGGAGAGAGGGTGGTGTGGGGAATGTGGGGACACTTCCTCTGTGGGGCCTTTGGTCTTTGAGGTGCTTCTCTGGGCCCCTCTTGGCCTTGCAGTTCCCTCAGCTCTTACAGGAAGAGAGGCATGGCGCCCTCCCCTCCTCAGAAGAGCTGCCCTCGCTCTTGCTTCCTCTTATAGAATATCCCAGACGCTCTGCCTGCCAGTGTGCTTGGGCCTCTCTCTATTCTCTGAGGCATGGCCTAGTTCAGGACCTCTGAACTGGACCTCTGAGTGGCCTTCCAAAGTCATTTCACGTTCTCTGGCTCCTAAACAATGCCTACGGCATGTCTAAGGAAAGAAGCCTCTCCTCATTGCTGAGGGAGGGCCGAGGTCCTCACCAGATGCAGCCTGTCTTTCATTCCGTGGCTCCAGAGGTGGCATAAGCCCTTTGTCTCTGCCACCCTGTGGCTGTGTGGTCCAGGTGGGCTCTGAACTCTAGTGTCTCAGTGTCCTTATCTGTCAAATGAACGTGATACCTTGCAGGGTCATTAGGTTGTTTCAGGTACATAGAGTTTGGCTACAATAATGACATCGGTGTTTGCCTCTATGAAGACAACAGCTGAAGTTCTTGGCCCTCACCATGGTGTGCAAATCCAGAGATCTAGGCCGAATAAATAAATGAAACCTTCAGAGTCATGTGACGCCATCTCTGCAGGTCACATGTCAGAGAGGGCAGCGGCCCTGTCTACGGTCCATATTTTTGGCTTTTTGTGTAGGATTTTGTATTAACGGGGGGCCAGTAGGTGCTAGTGAGTGAATAAGTAGATGCAGAGTGGCTTTAGCAGATGCCCAGAGATACCACTCCCCAGTTATTGCTTCTCACTATCCTAGTAGCGATGTCCTTCAAGTCACCGCAAACACCAAGTTCAGGGACACTGAGCCGTTGCTGTGAGGGGACACAGGTCAGCTTCCTTCTCACCTCTAGTCACGACTGCCTGATGGAACCTTGTTTTCTGTGTGTCTATTTCAAGACACCTTATTTAGTGCCTACTGTTCATGCGTTAACACTGAACTAAGGTCAGCAGCACCGTAACCCAGGCCTGGCGAGGCCGGCCTAGCAGGCATTTTCCTGTGAGAAAGCCCTCGAGGACGAAGGACGGCATTTCAGCCCAAGGCTGGCAGCCATTTTCAACTGCATAATCAACGAAAGGGCCAAAGGGCTGCAGAGGTAGTGTTACAGGGTAGCCCAGAGTGGACTGGGCCGCCTGTCTGTGGGGCCTCACCCACACGCTCACAATTCGGTTACACTGCAGGTACACACAAAAGGGTCAATAATGGGTTTATTTACAAAAGGGGAAAGGAATAGGAAACAACCCAGGGAAAGAGAGTGGGATACTAAGTAACTTGAAATACCTTATGGCTTGGCTGACTGAACACACCGAGTCATGCGGTCCGGAGAGCAATTTCCCAAGCAAGAGATCGTGAGATGCAATCACGCCCTATTTATCCCTCAAATGTCCCAGAATTCCTGCTAGCTCTGCCTTTGGCTCCTCGCAGTTCTCTCCCTGGTGCTGCTGGGAGTTGTAGTTTCCAATCACTGGAGTAGGGTGTAAGGTCCAGAAAGCTGGAGTCCATAAGACTGCAAAGTTCCTTTAGGACATCCTTCCCCTTAACAGTAGCACACAACTGACTGCAGAGGACACTTGCTGACAGCACGAGAGCCCCAAGAGAAGGCAGAACATCTTCTCCCTTGGCCTTGGCTGGTCAGGTGGCACCAGCTTTTCACGGTGTGTGCGTGCCTGCGAGTGGCCGTGACAGCCGTTTGAGCACTGACTTGGGCTTGCAAGTACGTTTTATTGACGAGGCAGATTTGCAAATATGGAATCCGCAAATAGTTGGTATATGCCTGCTGCTGCCCACAGGTGCTCCCAGCCCTCCCCCGAGACTCAGTCACCCAACGATTAGCCTGGCAGACACCCCCAGCACCCTGTGCCAGCTCAGGCCAGTGCCCGTGCCATGCCACTTGTTGACTCTCGAGTGGGTGGCGAATTTTGCTGCCTCAGCCCACACCGGAGAAGGGCTGAAGAAGCCTTGCCACTCTCCCCCCTTCTCCCACTTCCTCCCTGCGGACGAGGGGCTCCCTGTGAAGCTGGCCCACACGTGCATACAGGGAGCTGGGGTGACTCAAGGCGCAGCCACCTGTGACCTCTCTAGGCCAAGTGCTGCATCAACACCTGGGGAAGACCCCCTGGTGGTTTGGGGGGAGCCTGTTTTGAGCTGATCTTTATTTACCCCCACAAAGGAAGTAAATAAATAGCTCTGTGCGCGTCTGTGGATGTGTGAGTGCCAGACTGCATGTGCCTCCTGTACACGGTTTTAACCGTGGCCCAGCCCAGAGGAAGTGGTGACAAAACGATTGTTTTATTTTCCATCTACCCTTAACTTCGCCACCTCCACCCTTTTCATGTGTGCAGAGAGGCTTCGTTAGCCTGGGATCCCACCATTTGTTCATTCATTTCTTCGTCCACTCATGTTAGCATGTCCTGGAGCAACGTAGTGCCGAGGCTGGCTAGGGTAGAAGTTAGGGAAGAAAGTGCGATGGTGTCCGTATGCTTTGGCCTCTGGATGAAGGCTGCCTGAGAGCAGGTGACCACGGGCTAGTTAACTTGTCCATCACGCCCTTGTCCATCACGCCCTCTCAGCTCACGACTGTCTCAAAGTTTGAAGTCTGTAGGGTAGTCATTTGCTCCCGGTCAGCACTCGGGGCATGAACCTTTCTTCCTTTAAGGACAAACACTGGTCTGGGAGTTCCCCTCTGTGCCTCAGGGCTGTTGCTCTGACTGTGGCCTTCACAGGCCTTCCTGAGCCCCTCCTTATTTCACTGCACATTTCTGTAGCCTTGCTGCTCATGGGAGGCTTCCCAGAGTTAGTGAAATCAGATCCCACTCATCCTGGTGTTATATTTCTCCTGGGATCTGAGCTCAACACACCTTTCTAGCTCTGTCCCCCACCCAACCTTTATCACTCTCTTCCTCCCTTCTTGGGATCCTCCTATCCACCCCAAAGTTGGCCAACCAGAGTGCCCCTTCTTCTTTCTTAGTCCTCCTACAGTCCACTCCCAAGTTGGCCGTTCCTTAAACCCCAGTTTGAATCTGCCAGGCTGTTCTTCCTCTGGACCCCACCTCCTGGGGGGCATACCTGGTGTCCTGAGTCCTATTCACATGGTGGGCAGCTTGAGGACAGGGGCTGCACCTTTGTTAGCTCCCACTCTTTTTTCTCTCATTCAGAACAGTTGAAGGATGTTTTGCTGGACCTGCCATCTTTGTCTCCGTGATGGGGCCCACCAATCTGGGAGATACTCAATGAGTGGGTATCATGTGAGCCCAGAAGATCACAAGTCTGAAGTTTTGGAATAAAGACTCCCTATGCCATGAACATCCAAGGGCAGGGGACACTAAGGAAGATTGGTGGTGGTGGGGGGAACAGAGCTCCCCAGGGAGACCTGGGTGGTCTTTGGAGATGACGGGGTAGCATGTGGAAGCTTCGGAGTCAGGAGCCCTAACGGACCTGACCAGAGCCAGGGAGTCTTGCTCCAGCCCTTCAGCACTGCACATGGTGGGTGAGGGGTGTTGTGAATGGATCCATGGGCATCGGTGCACAGGCCTTCTGAGGACACGACATGTAGCAGAGTGAAGGAGGACAGAGAGATGGCCTGAATCTCCTGCGTGTTGAGTCGGTTGTGGCACAGGTCATGCATTCATTCAGACTTTAGTTGTAAGGCTTTTAAAAAGTTATAAAATGAGCGCCCTCCTTGGTGGCGCAGCGGGTGAAAGCACAGCACTAAGAAACTAAAGCCACTTCAGCATGAGTTCAGTCCCCAGCTGCCCTGGAGGTGACCACATGGCACCGCAGACCTCTCCTGACCCGCCTGCTGCTCCCCTCAGCAGTGTGCTTCATCAGTTGGCCTGTTCTGCTCCCCACTCTCTGGTGAAGCCGCTCACCGCCCCAGCACCTCTAGCCTCTACCTCAGTTCTGTATGGATAAATAAATAGGTCTTTAAAAAAAATGTTATAAAATGAATACTTGCTCAGAATAGCAAATTTGGATAATATAGGCAATAGGAAAAAGTAGAAAAACCATTCATTGTTTTTAACCACCCAAGGAGAGCTGCAGTGCATGTGTTGTGTATTCTCTTCTAGTCTTACGTCCTTGTTATATTATTTAACTAGTTGTCATGCAATTATTTAAATAGCTGCTAAAATATTTGTATGTTTAGTTGTAAAATTAAATGGTAAAAATTATAATTATTAAAATAAAGCAACATTGTCATTATAAAAGCACATTACAGACAGGAAAAAAATAAAGGTATAAATTCAACCTCCCCCAAGGGAAACCAGTGTTACCCTAAGGTTGGTATATATCCTTCTGAATCCCTTTTTTTGAGTGTATATACACTCAAATACACTGTTCACATATAATCATTTTTATTTGTACCAAGCTAGGGTCATTTTGCATGTCCCAGTATTGCATTTCCCCTTTTTTAAAATATACTTCTTTTTTAAAAAAAATGCCTCTTTAGTGCCATGTAAATTCATATAAGTAGCAGATATTATACAAGATGAATCCGGACCATTAGTATGTTACATATGATAAAGCTATAGATTGCACTTGGCAACAACTGTTGGAAAGATGAAATAGTTTGCCTGGCAACACAGAAATAGCTAATTTGTACATTTTTAGAACATGACCAAAATATTCCATTAATCAAAATAAATGAAAAACCTTACTATTTAATAATTAGTTAAAAGCATTTTTGAAAGTGGGGGAGGAATCCTTTTGTTGGTTTGTTTTGAGTATATAAGACTAAAGAAAAAGAAAAAGGTATTATTCTTAACTCTTTCAAGTGAAATGAAAATAGCCTCTTATACAGGAACATTTTGTGGCTAAAATATAAAATGCTTATTATGATTTGAGAAAGTTTTTCAGGTTCCAGACCTTGACCTCGGCCTACAAGCATTTTGACAGTCTTTTCTTTGTCCGTATATAGATTCTTGAATGCCTGTGTAATCATCCACCCATATTTTATCAGTCGTTGCGTGACCCCCACTGACATTTTCTAAGCCTCATGCTAGTCGGTGAGGGAGAATCTGCGTCCCGACGCTCCCAGGCCCCAACATCTGAGCAAGACTGGGTTCCTTGCTTTGTGCAGTGCGGACTTGCAAGGAGTGGGGGCTGGGGTGCAGTCAAGGGATGCTTTGTGGAGAGGGAGTCATGAAGGACAGCAGGGGTTCTCAGATGCAGAGGCTAGAGGAGAGAGTGGAGGCCCCTCACCCCCCCAGCCATCAGACTTATCAGTCTCCCCCCGGCTTTAGTGGTTTGTTTCTTGCTTTTCCTTTGGAGATGACAGATTCTGTGACCAAGGGCTCCAGCTGTTTATCGGGGCCGTCCCTGGGCCAGGGGCTCCCACTCCCTGCCTCAGAGGCTGTGGGCCTCTGATTAAGGAAGCAGCTGAGGCCAGGGACCTGGACCAGAAGCAGCAGGAGTAGCGGAAAACCCACGCTGAGGAGCAGGGGTGGGGATCATCAGGGAGAGCAGGGTGTGCTGTAGGGGAGAACCAGAGTGAGGGATAGGAACAACTTGGCACCTCTCTGCTTCCAGGGTACCCTTGCCCAAGGCCTTGAGGTGGCATCTCTGTGTCTCCGTTTATTCATCAGACGTTTCCTGATACCATCACTCCGAACAGATCGCTCTCCTGCACAGTTGAAGTGTCAACTTAGGAATCAAGACTTTTAGTAGCAGTAGTAAACATTTATGAAGCCACTCGCATAGACGAGCCACCATGATGAGTGTTTTGAATCTTTTTTCTTATTTATTACTCCTCAATAGTCAGTGAGGCAGGAACTATTATTCCCATATGGTAGAGGAAGAAAGGATAGGACAATGGGGTTTGTGAGCTTAAAGTATCATAGCAGAGGTTCAGTTCTGCAGATGCAATCTTCATTTGTCACACAGAGATGAAAATAATAGCTTTTCCCCAGGGTAGCTGCAAGAGCTAAATGAGGTAATGTATATCAAGCAGCTGGTACCTCCAATAAATGTCAGCCTCCACCCTTTCTCATTACAGTCCCCACCACCCATTCACTCTATATCATCAGTCCCTGGGAGGTCTAGTTTGAATCCCAGTGCTGGTTAAGAGCATCTAGCTTGGAGCTGAATTGTCTGAGCTCAAAATCCAGACTCAGATTCATGCTTGAGCTCTGATATGTGACCTTGAGAAGTTACTCTTTGAGCTTCTGTTTCTTCCTCTATGATATGGAGATGATAATGGTAAACCTTCCTCTTAGGGCTCTCTCAGGATTTCAGTAATGTGCATCTGTATACTTGCTACTGATAGTAACTAGGCAATTTCAGGAAGACATCACCTAGGTTCTCCCTGTCTTAGTGAGGACATGTGGGGCAGAATGGTCCAGGTGGTGGTAAATAACAAGGCACAACAGTCCCCACATACTGGGATTCTTCTCACTGTAAGAGAAATACTTGCTGATTGTAGAAACTTTGAAAATATAAAGTAACATATGGGAATCAACCATGATATAAATAGTCACTGTTAACACTTAGTACAACACTTTCTTTCCCACCCTTTTTCTACGCAGAGAGCTAATTTCCTATACCAGCATGCCTTGTTTCATTGACCTCTGCAATGTTGCAAATATTTCCGTTTTTAAAATTGAAGGCAGTGGCAGCCCTCTGGTTAGGCAAGTCTGTTGGTGCCATTTTTCCAATAGCATGTGCTCCCTTTGGGTCTTTGGGTCACACTTAATGAAGGTATGCACGTTGATTTTTTAGACAGAATGCACTTGAGACTATTTGTCATGTAAACATAACTTTTATATCCTGGGAAACCAAAAAATACATGTGACTTGTTTTGCTACCTGCTTAACAGTGGTGGTCTGGAACCAAACCCACAGTATCTCCATGGTGTGCTTGTCTTTGGGGTTATATTTTTGTAGCCCCCTGCTTCTATGGTAATATTTGAGGATTACTTTACCCAGTGCCTTTAAAATATTTTTTGGAGCTCTGCTGGCTACCTGTGACTATGCAGTTTCTTCTCTTTTTCTCCTTTAATAAACCTGTCCTTTTAAAATCTAAAAAGCAACAGGTCCTCCCTGAGGTGAAAGTCTCAGCACGGTCAGGCTATCAGCAGGCACTGTGGTATGGGTTTGATCCCCAGCCAGGGAGCTGACTCACATGGTGCAGCAGACCTCTCCTGTCTTGCACACTGCTCCCCTCAGCAGTGTATTTTAATAGATCTGCCTGTTCTGCTAACCCGCTCTATCTCTGGTGAATCCTCTTAGCCCCCAGCCTCTCTGGCCAACACCCAAGCTCTTGTATGTATAAATAAATAAATAAATCTTTAAAAATATATTAAAATAGGCCCTCTCTGGTGGCACAACAGGTTATGGCATAGCACTGCAAGCTAGTCATAGCCACTTCAGTGCAAGTTCGATCTCTCACCCTGGAGGTGACCCACATGGCGCGGCAGACCTCTCCTGACCCGGCCGCTGCTCCCCTCAGCAGTGTACTTGGTCGAGCTGTCTGTTCTGCTCCCCACTCTGTCTCTGGTAAAGCTTCTCACTGCCCCCATACCTCTGGCTTGTACCCCAGTTCTGTATGAATAATTAAAATCTTTAAATAAATATATATATTAAAATAAATATTTTTGGAGGGTGTTTTTAGTGGCATTTTGCTTAGTTTTGTCTTACTGCTAGGGTGTACACTGAGGGAGTTGATTAATAGATTGATGCCATCTGGAGGGAGGAAGGTGTGTCCCATGCAAGTTTTTACCAGTGATAGCATGAATGGCATATGACCAGCTGGCACCTTTGTGTCTCTCTCATCTTGGTGTCACATACACCTCTGGGTCTAGAATAGTTCGCTCTTCATCAGTCAGCAAATATTCATTGATTGTCTATGATATGCCAGATGTGCAAGTACATAGATGTTATTCAATAACCTTGGGGTACCTTTGATGAAAAAAAGCAGGCCAAAATTCTCTCTTGTATAGCAAGGGCAGGACTGGTAGGAAAGACAGCAAGCACTACACACAGTAAGTTACAAAATTATAAGCTTGTAAGAAGGTGACAAAACTAAATACAGACCTGAGTAAGGGGTGAAATACTGAAGACGGGGGCATTTTACAATTTTGAATAGGATAAGCACTGTCAGCCTTCCTGTAAAGGAAGCTTTTGAACAGGGACGTGCAGAACTGGAAACATAGCTATCTGGGCGTGTGTGCAAAGAGCCTGGCCTCTTTCCTCGGAGAGACTTTCTTGAACGTGGCTTGAGCCAATATGTTGTGGTTAAAAAGGCCAGGAATTAGGCCCTCCCTGGTGGTGCAACGGGTTAAGGCACAGCACTGCCGTAGCCGCCTCAGTGTGAGTTCAATCTCCGGTCCCAGAGGTGACCCACATGGCTGGCAGACCTCTCCTGTCTCTCCCACTGCTCCCCTCAGCAGTGTACTTCATTAATCAGAGATGCTGTCACCATCTCTGGCCTGTACCCCAGTTCTGTATGCATAAATAAATAAATCTTAAAAAAAAAAAAAAAGAGCCAGGAATTAGATCTCAAGAGACTTGTACCTAATGATGTAATTTCTAGCATAAACAAAGTTTTCTCTGAAGTTAACAAAGAGCCCTCTGCAAAACAGGTGAAATCCCTCTCGTTGGTAGACTGAACGTGAATTATACTGGATGTGATTACCTGGGCTGGGTACAGGATAAATGAGATATGGCTTCCATTTTACTGATAGGCTGAATTCATTTCTCTGGCAAGTATTTATGAATGTCTACTTTGGATCTGGATATAGGCCAGGTTCTGGGTATCCAGAACAAGACAAAGCCAGTGCCTTAAAGAAAGGGTACCCTTCAGTGGGTACAATGCTTTTTTGGTCACTGAGCAAACAGATAATATAATGTGATGCTGGGTGATGATAATTGCTGAAACCAGTAGCAGTGAAGCAGATACAAGAAAAAACTGTGGTTTAAGTTGAGTCTAAATTCATTATGAGTCAACCGTGTAACGTAGTTGCCAAAAAGCCTAATTCCATCTAAGACTGTGAACAGAAGGACTTTGATAAACCCAAGCTTGTCGGGGGAGAATGACTAAGATCATGGGAGTATGTGTGTGCTCGCTTACTCTGTTAACACCTTCCAGAACACAGGTCAGGAGAGAAACAGAGTGGGGAGCAAAACAGGCAGAACGATGAAGCACACTGTGAGGAGAGCAGCGGGCAGGCCAGGAGAGGTCTGCCACGCCTTGTGGGTCACCTCCGGGGCCAGGGATGGAATTTGTACTGCAGTGCCCAGAAGGTAGGTTTCAGCTCAGTGCATCAAGGAATCTTCTAAATGCTCAGAACTGACGAATGCCTGAATGGGCTGTGAGAGAAGGTGAAGTCCCATCTCCGAGAGTGGTGAAGACCAGCCCGCATGTTCCTGGCTCATGATAGTGCTGAGGACACAGGCAAACTGGCAGCAGCTTGGTGAGACAGGTCTGGTTCCTTCAGCAGTAGTGTGCATGAAAAGAAGAACAGTGGATTTCTGGGAAATAATTTATGGTGGAGATAATTCCACAGGAACCCTGTTTCAATAGTCTCCAAGGGCAGAGGTTGAATCCCAACTGTAGACATCAGTTCTCAAAATTCTTTCACTTGTCACTCTAGTTCTGTGTCCAAATCTGGGCTCAGAAACTTCAGAAGCTTAAGGTTCTGTGGAGAACCACAGCGGACTTTCCCCCTCTTCTTCTTATTTTGACAATTTCAGATAGAGAAAAGTTGCAAGAATTTACAAAAACTCCTCACAGAGCCTTCAGTCAGAGTCTGCAAGTATTTTATCATACTTGCTTTATTATTCCTTCTACCTATTTGTTTGTGTGCATGTGTGCGTGTGTATGTGTATAGTTTGAATGTAAATTGCAGACATAATGTTCCTTTACCCTAAAATACTTCTATATCCTATATTCTTGAAATAAGGTCTTTTCTTATATAACACCCAAAGAATGACGAAGTCCTGCAAATTAACTTTGATACAATGCTGGGATCCATTCTCCAGGCCTACTTACATGTCACACTGGTCTCAATGAGATGCTTTTCAGACATACTCTTCTTTCCCAGCAAAGTAAGTTTTCACAGCTCAATCTTTCTGTAAACCTAAAACTGCTCTAAAAGTAAGATTTTTAAGTGAAGGATGTTGGCCTTAGAATAACTAAGGAACACTGGAACACTGTAGGGGTTAACAGTGGGGAAACTTCTCTGTGTATGGGTAGAGGCATTGGCCACTGTTTTTCTCCTCCAGCTTCTGTCCCTGCAGCCTGCCCCACAATAGCAAAGGGTAGTCAGACCAAGGCCCAACGAATCCACCCCCACTCCTTGCCCCAAACTCTGAGAGCCTGAGGGTGACAGAAGACAGTTGCTCCACCCCCCAGAGGAGCCCAGCTGTTTCCCCCAGCCCTTGTTTCAGCCACCTGAACCCATTCACAGTTTTCCTGTCAGTTAACCGGGCCCACTGCAATGGGAAGGGGCCCTCGAGATGCTGGGGTGGTGTTCCATTTACTGTATCTCTCCTCAGGCCTCAGCTGAGCAGGTGCAGGCAGAAGCAGCTGGGTGACATGGGGACTTTCTTCCTCTCCCTGCTTCTCTTGCCTTTCCCTCCAACTCCTTCCCCCAACCCAGCCTCATTGAAGCCACACCTCACTTCTTCCCCAACCTTCACAAGGGTCCGTCCATCCCTGCTCCCCCCTCTCCATCCAGCAAAGGAGAACACCCCAGGGGAGGGGGGCTCTTTAAACTGGGAAGGGACATAGTTAAGTGAAAGTGGGAAGCTAGGGGGTTGCACTGCCACAACCTTTCTGTTATAGGGAGGAGAGCGATGGAGATGGTGCCTTACAAAGGAGGAGAGGGCTGTTCTAGGAACAGCCTTGGCCCGCTGACTGCCGGCAGACTGACAGACACTAAGGGCAGTGAAGAAGACCAACTATGAAGTGACCAACCTGTCCCCTTCAGGGCTCCCAGGAGGGTGGGGATGGTGGGGGAGGACTCAGGCTCAAATGCACATTCTAGTGCTCAGATACTCATAGTTGAACAGGACTGCAGCCCCTGAAGGGCTTGTAAAACTGGGGTTGTTCAGGCCTCCCAGCCCAGGCCTCCCACAGCTTCTGGTTCTGTAGTGCTGAGGTAGAACTGGAGATTGCACACTTCTAGTTTGTTCTGAAGTTGCTGTCCTGCTGCCACAGGGACCACACATGGTTCCCCTTAAGACTTCTGATAAGTAGGCCCTGTCAAGTCCCTGTGAGGGGAAGAAAAGATCTCTCAAGAAAGTTGGTGGTCACCCTGTAGTTGCCCTCAAGGCACAGCCCTCAGCCCTGGCAGTTCTGTGTAGCTCATCAAGATTGGAACTGAAGGTGCCATTTCATTCACTGTTAATTTTTTTTAAAAGATTTATTTATTTGTGCATACAGAACTGGGGTGCAGGCCAGAGGCTCAGAGGCGTGAGAGGCTTCACCAGAGACAAAGTGGGGAGCAGAACAGGCAGATCGATGAAGAACACTGCTGAGGGGAGCAGCAGGCGGGTCAGGGGAGGTCTGCCGCGCCATGTGGTCACCTCCGGGGCAGGGGGGAAGCGGCTTTAGGTTCTCAGTGCTGTGCTTTAACCCGCTGCACCACCAGGGAGGGCCTCATTCACTGTTAATTTAATCCTCGAACTACCAAGGTTCTCATCCTACAAAGCCATAAAAAGGAATTAGCAGACTTCAAAGCAGCGATGCCAGGGAGGAGCAGGAGACGCCTGTATGGTCCTGTGTTTAGAGAATATTAAACCTTTTTCCCCCTCCATTCTAAGATGTCATCATCCTGTTTCGGGATTGGCCCTTTCTTCTGGTGGCTATATACTTTTTCAGGCAGATGTCCCCATTTTTCCAAGTCTAATCTTAGAGTTTCTCTTTTACCTCCTCTGTCCAAGGTCTCTTAAACTTTACTGTCCCAATTAGCCTTAAATTTTAGCCTTAAAATTTACTGCCCTCATTAGCGAGCCTGAATTTCTCTGCCCTTATCTCAGAAGGCTCTTTAACTCTCCCTAAATCCCTGCCTGCACTGTCCCTGAAGCTGCCTTATTAACCCTACCTTGCCCTGGGACTCAAAATAGGGTTCTGGTTTAAGAGAAGTGGGCAGAGGGGCCCTCCCTGGTGGCACAGCAGGTTGGAGCGCTGCACCGCGAAGCTAAGCCCAGCTGTGGCCGCTTCAGTGCGAGTTCGATCCCAGCTCCAGAGGTGACCTACATGGCGCCGGCAGCCTGACTCCCCGCTGCCCCGCTGCTCTCCTCAGCAGTGTACTTCATCAGTCGGCCTGTTCTGCTCCCCACTCTGTCTCTGGTGAATCCTCTCACCACCCCTGCACCTCTGG
Organism: Condylura cristata; assembly: GCF_000260355.1. Lineage (NCBI taxonomy): Eukaryota > Metazoa > Chordata > Mammalia > Eulipotyphla > Talpidae > Condylura > Condylura cristata. Next base: position 8,845,433 of record NW_004567102.1, on the reverse strand, counting down.
CCTGTCCCCCATTTCTGTATGCATAAATAAATGAAATATTTTAAAAAAGAGAGGGAGAGAGAAATGGGCAGAAAGAAGACCCTCTCCCCAACTCTATAGACAGACCCTCTTCATGCAATGTGTCCTGCCATCTTGAATCTTTCTACATCTACTTCCTCTTCGAGCTGTAGGGGAAGAAAATGTCCCCGTATTCTCTGAAGTGCACATAGCTGTTCAAAAACATGAGGTTAAGCTTTCTGTGGGAGTGACTTACCATGACCATAGAGTGAAACTGCTCAACTGTAGGTAGAAAAATCTGCTTTCTAAAAAACAACCAACCATAAAACTAGCAGTGAATATAGATACATAAATGTTTACATGTGCATATATAAAAATGCCTGGACAGACCCTTAATGGGCGTAGCTCTAAACCAGGGGCTACTTTACTATTTCCATTCTCTAAGCCTATACTTTAACAAGCCTACCTTGCTCTGTCATTAAAAATCAATGAACTGAGGCCCTCTGAGGTGGTGCAGCGGGTTAAAGCACAGCACTAAGAAGCTTAGGCCTCTTCAGCATGCGTTTGATCCCCGCCTGCCCCAGAGGTGACCACATGGCGCTGCAGACCTCTCCTGGCCCGCCCGCTGCTCCCCTCAGCAGTGTACTTCGTCAGTCGGCCTGTTCTGCTCCCTGCTTTGCCTCTGGTGAATCCTCTCACCATCCCTGCACCTCTGGCCTGTACCCCAGTTCTGTATGTATAAATAAATACATCTTTTAAAAAAAAAATCAATGAACTGAGTTTCCCCAGGCAACTGCTGAAGCTGGTGGAGGAACAGGTCCTGATGCTGGATGGCCAGGCCAACTCCGCCTGCCTGCCTGCCCGCCCCTGAGGCCAATGCTGTAGGTGGTAGCAGCTCATCAACATTCCTGCAGTTTCTACCTGGACGAGTTGAAATACCTGGCCTTCCTCCATAAGCAGATGAACACCAGCCTGTCCCGTGGCACCTACCAGGTTGGGCTCCCAGCTGTGCGAGGTCCCACAGACCGGGTGATGCCAGGTCGCCCTGGGCCCGCTCAGTTTGACAGGATTCCTCCACCTTACGACAGGAAAAATCAGATGGTGCTTCCTACTTTCCTGACGACTGTGCCTCCGAGGCCAGCCAGGAAGTTTGCCTGACTCATGAGGTTGGCTGGAAGTGCGGGCAGTAATAGCCACCCTGAAGGAGGAGAGGAAGAAGACTAAGATCCAAACTGACTGGTAATTCCTAAAAGAAAAAAAAAATTAGTGAGCGAAAGTCATAGAAAACGGTACAGCTCTGAAAGCTATGGGCTGAACTCTTAACAGTAGGGAGCAAGAGATGGGGGGCTGGGGGTTTTGTCACACCCCCATACACACATACACATATACCCTAATTCTTTAAAATTGTTAAAAGAAAAGTTTAATTTTTAAAAAGATTTATTTATTTTCATACAAAACTGGGGTACAGGCCAGAGGTGCAGGGGTGAGAGGATTCACCAGATACAGAGTGGGGAGCAAAACAGGCAGACCGACAAAGTACACTGCTACACTGCTGAGGGGAGCATTGGGTGGGTCAGGTCTGCCGCGCCATGTGGTCACCTCCGGGGCAGGGATCGAACTCATGCTGAAGTGGCTTTAGCTTCTTAGTGCTGTGCTTTAACCCACTGCGCCACCAGGGAGGGCCCAGATTTAATTTCTTTAATTAAAAATATATATAGACATATTGGGGGGAGTGGGAAAAAAAACAGTGGGGGAGGGAAATGCACTGGACATGGGTGATTTGGTGATGGGAAGCCCAAGGTGATTACAACTGAGATGGAAAAAGGCACAAAATGATGTAAAAATAAACTGTTATATTATTCATTTAAAAAGTAATTTGGAAACATCAATCAAATGTTAAAACTTTCCCCAATGTGAACGTTTAAAAAAAATAGCAATCGAGCCAGCAAGTCTGTGTTTGTGGACTATCCATGATTGCTGGGGCGGGGGGGAATATATATATATATATATATATGTATATATATGTATGTGTGTGTGTATATATATATGTATATGTATATATATGTATGTGTATATATATATGTATATGTATATATGTATGTGTATATGTATGTGTGTATGTATGTACATGTATATATATGTGTGTGTATATATATGTATATGTATATGTATATATGTATGTATATATAGAGAGAGACATATTGGCAGTAAAGGAACCAGACGGCTTCCCCTGGGCCTCTCCCTCCTTACTCCCCATACCCTCAGCATCAGGCTTGCCCCTAAGCTGCTGCCCAAGCCCTGCACACTCCTCCAGCTGCTCTGTCCTCTCATTCCTTCCTACCACTGTCAGATTTCTTTACTGAGTGGCCTTCACTTGCTCCATCTTTTTAACAGCCATACTTTTTATTTTAAGGAAACATTACATGTTTTTGTTTGCCCATTGAAGCATTCTAAAAGAAAGAAAAAGCCCATAGACTTAAATCGGCATCCACAAACATGCCTTGATCTTGTCCAGTCCTATTTGCTTCCCCCTGCACACACATGTCTTTTCATAATTGTAATCTGCACAAATGCCATTTTGTGTCCTGCAATTTTTTATGTCATCTAATTTTGTAAGCCTGTCTGTGTATGGACACAGCATCATTTCTTCTATGAACGGTACTGTGGTTATTTAACCAGGCCCCGATTGTTAGGCCCTTGGGTGGTTTCCAGTTTTTTGCTGTTTATTCATTCATGATTTAACCCCTACTTTGGGCTCCGCCTCCTGCCAGTTTATAAAAACTGCCCTCTTAAAGGTCACAGCTCTGTGTCTTCCCTCCAGATCTACCAGCTCTTCTCAGTCCTTGACTAAGCCCCAGTCCTGACTTTAATTGGACTTGGCCTGATTAACCACCCTCACTGCCACCCATCGGCCCAGACATCAAAACCTTCATGAAATTCTAACCTCCCTTTCTTAGCTTTTGTGTTTTTCTTTCTTTGATCTTTTTTTCTGTCCAAAACCAAACATGTTTACATTTTCATTCCAAAAGAATAAAACAACTAATAAATGTGTAACACAGATAGTGAAAGTACATCTTTATTTTTAAATTTTCAACTCAACTATGAGTTATAAATATATATTAAAGAATAGAAATGCATACCTAGGAATATAAATACAGACATATAAATTATGAAACAGCATCATAAAACAAAACCTGTAATATGCCTAGCCTGTAACATCATTGTAAATCCATGTGTCTTCTTACTAGACCATACTCCTAATAAATCCCACTGAGATAACTCAGAATTTTCCTTATTTTCTCTTTCTGATTAATTTAATAATTTATGGATTTGAAGAAGTACTATCTAGACAGTCATATCTACTAATAATGGTACTGCTGTTTCTAATTTATAATTTATTGTCCTTTGCTTTCTGCTTTTGCTAGAACCTGCAATATAGTGAAAACAAGGAGAAATAGCAAGTATCCTTGACTTGTTCCTCAATTTGAAAGAAATGCTCTAAGGGTCTCACTCATGATAATGATTGCTTTAGGTTTTGGGTAGATGTTCTTTAACAATTATGGAAGCTTCCTTTTATTTCTGGTTCATCGTTAAACTTTAGCAAATGCTTTTTCTACACCCATTGAAATGGTATTGTAGGTATGTATTCTTTCCTATCTGTAAATGCTTACAAATTACATTTATGCTTTTATGTTGAACTTCCTTCGCATTTCTAAGATAGATTCTTTGGAACATGACTACTGTCTTTGTTGTGTACTGTTGGATTTGGCTTCTTAATTCTTTGAACAATGTTTCAGCATCTTTGTCATAAATGATATTAAATGGTATAATTTCTCTCTCGTACTGTATTTGGCTGGTTTGGAATTAAGATTCTACTGATTTCAATGTTTAAATCGAGAATTTTTCTACTTTTTTAATTTTTAAGAGAAGGCACCATAAAATTGGGATTGATGCTTTTGTTTTTCTTTTCTTTTTTAAAAGATTTATTTATTTGTGCATAACAGAACTGGGGTACAGGCCAGAGGCTCAGGGGCAGTGAGAGGATTTACCAGAGACAGAGTCGGGAGCAGAACAGGCCGAATGTCGAAGTACACTGCTGAGGGGAGCAGCGGGCGGGTCAGGAGAGGTCTGCCGCGCCATGTGGTCACCTCCGGGGCAGGCGGGAATCGAACTCATGGAGAAGCGGCTTTGGATTCTCAGTGCTGTGCTTTAACCTTCTGTGCCACCAGGGAGGGCCCTCCTTGAGTTAGTTTTGCTAGAATATATCTTATAACATTGTCCAGTTTGTGCTTCACACTTATTGGCATAAAGCTGTTCATTTTTCCCCTCAGTTTTAAACCTCTGCTTTTAAATACATCATTTTTACAATCTCTAACATTGTTTATTCTTTTCTTGATCAATATCCCCTAAGTTTTGTCTATTTTATTGACCTTTCTAATGTTCAACTTTTATTTTCCATTTTCTATAGTTTATTTCCTGTTTTGTGCGATTTGTATGTGTGGGACTTCTTGCTGTTGTTGATGATGATTTCTAACTTAATTGCAGTTAACATCATTTTTATAACAATGATTTTCTCAAATATTTTAAGAGTTGATTTGTGACATATATGTCATAAATTTGTATCCTTATAAAGAGTATGTATTCTCCAAAATACACATGCATGCACATACGTAAATACATATCAATCATGCAGGACATTATGGTCCAGCTTTTTCCACTCAGTGCATGGTATATATGTTAGTTCATTTGTTCCTTTTTATTTCCTGCTCATTCTCTGTTGATGAGCAGTTAGATTGTTTTCTGTTTGAGGACTAGTATGAATAAAAACCTATGTCTTAACCTAGTCTTTTGTGGACATAAACTGTCACTCATCTTGGGTAAGTACCTAGAAGTAGAAATGTTGGGTCTTGGTGTAGACATCCCTTAAGTTTTATTATGTGGTATTTTACTACTATTTTGTTCTAGTTTTTAAAAAATTTCCATTAAGACTTTTCTGGCCTATAGGCTATTTGGAATGTGTTTATAAATCTCCACATTTGTGGGACTTTTTGCTGCTGTTGATAATTTCTAACTTAGTTGCAGTTAACATTTTTATAACAATGATTTTCTCAAATATGTTAAGAGTTGATTTGTGACATATATATCATAAATTTGTATGCTTATAAAGAGTATGTATTCTCCAAAATACACATGCATGCATGCATATATATAAATACATTTTTTTTAAAGAATTATTTTATCTAAGAGGCTCAACACCTTCTTTTAGATTCAGGGCCCTCTGTACAAGTAAAGTCCCAGGAAACCGGGTGCTCATAAAAAAAAAAAGGAGTTTTTTTTTTTTATTTATGCATACAAGAGCTGGGTGTAGGCAGAAGGTATGGGGAGTTAGAGGTTTCAACAGAGATAGAGTGGGGGGCAGAACAAGAAGATCTACGGAAACAGACTGCTGAGGGAGCAGTGGGTGAGACAGGAGAGGTCTGCTGCACCATGTGGGTCAGCTCCCTGGCTGGGAATCAAACTCATGCTGCTCATAGAGCTGTTTGTATGTTAAATCCCTTGCACCACCAGGGAGGACCTAAATTTAATTTTTATTGAACAAATTGATATACATAAACATGTATATAACTATTAATTTAAAAAGTACATGTCAAACTTGTTAATGACATTGTTGAGACCTAAATCCTTTCTGATTTTTGTCTGTTCAGTCTATCAATTACCAAAAAGGATATATCCAAAATCTCTGCCTCAGTGGTAAATTCATCAATGTCTCCTTTTAATTTTGTCAAGGTTAGCTTTGTAGTTTTGAACTTTTTTATCTGGGATATACAGATTTAGAATTATTGTATTATCCTAGCAGACATATCATTGTAGCAGTTTTACATATCACCCTGTAGTAACTATCTTTTGTATTGCTTGTTTGCTTTATTTCCTACTTCATATTATGTTAATATTTGGTGTCAGCTTCTTTTCAGTTACTATTTGTTTATTATAGTCTTGCATCATTTAAATTTCAGTCTCCCTATGTAGTATTTATTTTTTACCTCTGCTTTTAATGAGGTTTGAAGTAGCAGTCAGGAAACCTTCATTCTAGTCTTCATTCTATCCTGCAGCCTGAGTTTCTTCATCTTTCACTGGGTTTAGAAACTCTTGCCTTGCCCATCCCTCTTCACTATGTTGTGTGAATCAATTGAGAGATAAGGTATGTGAAATCATTTTGCAAACTGCATTTTGCAAATGATTATTGTTCTGGTAATTTAACAATATGTCCCTGAACTTGCTTAAAGCCATAGTAGTTAAGAATGTAATTGGGAGCCCTCCCTGGTGGCACAGCAGGTTAAAGCACAGCACTGAGAAGCTAAAGCCACTTCAGCATGAGTTTGATCCCCGCCTGCCCCAGAGATGACCCATATGGCACAGCAGACCTCTCCTGCCCTGCCTGCTGCTCCCCTCAGCAGTGCACTTGGTTGATCTGTCTTTTCTGTTCTCTGCCCTATCTCTGGTGAATCCTCTTACTGCCCCTGCATCTCGCCTGTACCTCAGTTCTATATGGATAAATAAATAAAAATCTTAAAAAAAAAAAAAAGAATTTAGTTGGGGGCCCTCCCTGGTGGTACAAGGGGTCAAAGCACAGCATTGTGAAGCAGTCTTCAGCCACTACAGCATGAGTTCAATCCCCTGCCAGGTGACCCACATGGCATGGCAGATGGTAAATAGTCACATGTTTACATTTGCAAAAGCTAGTTCATAGGAATAAATATATAAAAAGTACTAAACTATTTGGGGTTTAGTAAGTGTTCAATAAATAGTATCTCAGTATTTTTATGATTATGATTATTTTGTTGCTCTTGGTTTTATCTGAATTCTAGTTCCTTAACTTACATTATTTGTCCTTACACAAATTTTTTAATCTCTTTAAGCCTCAGTGTCCTTATCTTTGAAGCTAGAATAATCATAATTACTCTAAGGGCTGTTTTGAGAATGAAGTAAAATAATGATTAAAAAAAAAAAACTTTGTTTCCTTGGTTGTTGTTTTTGCCATTTTTTTTTTTTTTTGGATTGTTTTAAGTTGATACTTTTCTGACATCCCAAATCTTCTGTAGTTTCTTACCAGAGCTGGAAGCCCTGATTTTGTTGTTGTTAAAGATTTGTTATACATACAACTGGGATACAGGTCAGAGGTGTGGGGGTTGAAAGAATTCTGAGACAGAGTGGGGAGCAGAACAGGCAGATGTACTGAAATACACTGCTGAGAGGAGCAGTGGACAGGTCAGGAGAGGTCTGCTGTGCCACGTGTGTCACCTCCCTGGCCAGGGATCGAACTTATGGTGCAGTGGCTGCAATAGCTTCATAGTGCTGAGCTTTAACCCATTGTGCCACCAGGGAGGTCCCTGGAACCCTCATTTAAAATGCTAACAAAGTAGAATCCCCTGGACATCTTACCATTAATTTAAAACATTCTATCCAAAGCTACATTTTTCATCCTTCCTTCCCCAGCAAATCATTTCAGGTTCTTGCACACCTAAATTATCGATTTATTATGTTTAATCCGATTCTTAAGGATCCTAAAACATGTGCTAGTTATGTCATGATAGGATTTTTACAAGGTTCTACAGGAGAACATACAGAAAGAATAAGGCCTCTGGGGTAGTGAGTGACCAAGTCAGGAAAAGCTTCTCGGGCCTTTCCTCAAACATACCAGATTCATGATCTGTCATTCTCCCAGCTCAGCAAACTGTGTCACTGAAATTAAACAGTCTTTTTTACTTTACAAACCTCCCAGCAGTGACTCAGAGACCCAGACTGCTCATATTCTGTGCTGACACGGTGTCTGGGTCTTGGAAGTTCCTCTTGTAGCTCCTGCTTCCCTCTCCTCTGATAGCTGAGAGGCTGTGTAGACTGTACCAGGAGTTTTATGGCCAGGCCTGGCCGTGCCACTGATTAGACCCAGTCTAAGTACGAGGGAAGCTGGAAATTAGTTTTCGGTTCCCAAGAAGAAGAAAAGGGATTAGTGAGCTTCTAACAAGTCCTGGCTACAGCTGCTTCAGAGACATCTTTGACAACAGCAACTCCTGACTTAATTTCTCTTGCTGATCTTCTTATAGAGGTTTGGGCGATGGAACTGTGGGGAATTACCTCAATACTGCCATATGTTCAACCCCTGTCCCATGAGCCCCTCAATTTCTTCTGCCATCATTGCTCATCGTCTTCCAGCCCCCCCCAAAAAAATTATTTTGAATTTGAGGCCAGTGCCTCAAATACATAGTAGGTATACAATAACTTTTTTAAAAAGATTTATTTATTTGTGCATACAGAACTGGGGTACAGGCCAGAGGTGCAGGGGTGGTGAGAAGATTCACCAGAGACAGAGGGGGGAGCAGGACAGGCAGGTGGAAGAAGTACACTGCTGAGGGGAGCAGTGGGTAGGTCAGGAGAGGTCTGCTGCGCCATGTGGGTCACCTCTGGGGTGGGGATCGAACTCATGCTGCAATGCCTTTAGCTTCTTAATGCTGTGCTTTAATCTGCTGCGCCACCAGGCAGGGCCCACAATAACTTTTTTTTTTTTAATGCAAGTATTGCTTTAGCTTCAAGAGTTGCTTATAGGTCATTTGCATAGTTAAATTAAACTCAGCTTTTCAGGGCTGAGAGAAGGAGGGGGAGGGGGAGGGGAACAGGAGGAAAGAGGACTGAGAGAGAGTTTCTGAATGTATACAGTGAAGGACGGCAGGATGAACATTTTTGAAGAGCTCGCTTACTTGATATCGCTGAATTGCCCCTGAGGCAAGTCAAGCTCAGTGCCAGTTACTTTCTAGTACTTCTGCTTCCTCTTCTAGAGCCAAATGGGAAAAGTGTCAGGGTTGGATGGAGACCCCATGGTTCAGGAACTGGAAGCCAAGGCTTTTGAGCCAGCAGAGCGGGTGAGCACAGATTCTGATGGGTTCATCTGAGCTTCGCCACTTCTAGCTTTGGGAACATGAGCAAGTTGCTTAATCTTTCATGCCAGTTTCTTCATCTGTATTATAAAGATAATAATACCTCCTCTGGTTTTTAGATTAAGCAAGTCAGTATAATAAACAGCATGGGCCAGTAACTGGCAGGCTGTAATGTTCTATAGCTAGTAGGGACATAACTAGGGACAGAAAAGAAACGGTTGCTTGAAAGCCTTAAGTGACCCACTGAAAGGGTCCTTGGAGGTGACCTTGTCGACTCCCTCCCACATCATGGGCTGTCATTGGTGTCCAGCCAGATTCTCATGCTGCTCATGGTTTTCAGTTTACAATTTATCTTTAAGCTATTTGGTAAAGTAAAAGATATTTATTTTAATAGGCTTTTAAGTATAAGCCGCCTAGCCTAATCCCTGCTCTCTTGACTTTTCTGCCCCCAATCTGCCTTTTCTACCCCAGAACAATTGCACTGTTCCCCACCACCCACATCACATATTCATTCTGCCACCTCCTCACCTTAATTTTCCTGTATCTGTGTCCCAGGGTCCTATTCTGCATGTCCGTACCAACTAGTTAATCTGATAACCAGAGTCCTCTGAAAGTACTTACTAGAGATGATGCAAAGGTTACTGCTTCACTCAGAGGTGCATTATGACCGGGGCCTCCTGGAAAGAAGTGTTCCACCTTTAGAGGTCTGTGGGAAGGGGAGGTGGTACCACATTCAAACTAGGAGGTTGGGAGGGATTTTGACCACCAACTTTCATAAGAAGACAGACCTTTGAGGGCCTCCCTGGTGGCACAAGGAGTTAAGGCACAGCACCGTGAGACTATCTGCAGCCACTGCAACACGAGTTCAATTCCCAGCCAGGGAGCTTACCCACATGGTGTGGCAGACCTCTCCTGTCTTGTCCCGTGCTCCCGGACAAGTATATTTCAGTTGATCCCCCTGTTCTGTTCCCCACTCTGTCTCTGGTGAATCCTCAACCCCCACATTTCTGGCCTGTATCCTAGTTCTTGTATGCATAAGTAAATACATCTTAAAAAAAAAAATCCCGGCCCTCCCTGGTGGCGCAGCAGGTTAAAGCACAGCACTAAGAAACTTAAGCCACTTCCGCATGAGTTCGATTCCCGCCTGCCCCGGAGGTGACCACATGGCGTGGCAGACCTCTCCTGACCCGCCCGCTGCTCCCCTCAGCAGTGTACTTCTTCCACCTGCCTGTTCTGCTCCCCACTCTGTCTCTGGTGAAGCCTCTCGCCGCCCCTGAGCCTCTGACCTGTACCCCAGTTCTGTATGAACAAATAAATAAAATCTTTAAAAAAAAAAATCCCTCTGAGCTGTCATCTTTTTGGCTGGGGAGGAGGCAGATGAGGATACTGTCAGGGAGATTGCAGAGACAGTATATTTCTGGACACAAAGCTAAATGTTAGAGGCGGCACCATATAAAAATAAGTAAGACTCACCTGCCTTCAGGGAGTGGAGGAAATGCAAGTAAGCATTTAATAAACATAGAAAGTAAACGTTGATATGCTAAAACAGACAGAGTGTAGACAAACTGGAACTTTCTGAAGATTGTGGAGAGGCTAATGATGACCTTAGAACTGGCATCCAAAGAGGATTTTTTTTTTAAGTACATTTAATTTTCTACTAATGCTTAGAAAAATCTGCCAATACCAGAATACAGAGAGAAAGAAAACCACCCACCGTCACAATTCAAGGCTACCTCTCTTATCTGCAGATAACTGATTTCAGTTGGCTGTACTTTTCTCTATTTTTTGTTTCCTACAATGAGTTTCATAATAAAAACAACACATATTTGTAAAAAGAAAAAAATTTTTTTTGAAAACTCAGAGAGAACTAAATGCTGACATACTATCCTCATGGTCTTTTGGGGGCGAGGGTAGTACGTAATGTTATCATTATTTTCATACAATTAGGTATGCCCACTCATGTCAACCTCTCAGTAGCATCCTGATTGTTATAAATCCTTCATAAATAAAACTGAGAGTTGATAAGATGTAATTTATACAGCCATTTCTTTTCCAATGCCCTGTAAGGTTGATTACAAATTGTGCGGTTGTGAACAGCCCTTTGATATTTCTATGCATAATTAAAATTTTAAGAATCTTTTTTAGTTAATAAACCTATCTTTTAGGTGCACAGCAGATTGAGAGAAAATCCAAAGAGTTCTCATACACTCCCTACCCCCACACATTGCAGTCTCTCCAACTACCAACTATTATTGTCATCCAGCTCCAGAGTGGTACATTGTTACAAGTAACCTACATTGTCACATGATTATCACTGAAAGTCCACAGCTTACATTATGATTCACTCTTGGGTTTTGACAGATGTGACTTGTCATCAGAACAGACTCACCACCCTAAAAATCCTCTGTGCTCCATCTACTCATCCCTCCACAACTGCCCCAGGCCCTGACAGTCACTAAACTATTCACTACGTCACAATTTTACCTTTTCTAGACTGCCCTTTATTTGGAATTATACCATAAGTGGCCTTTTCACAGTGGCTTCTTTGACTTCATCATGTATTTAAGGTTTTGTCTTTTCATGGCTTGGTGGCTTGCTCTTTTTTGAAAAACACTGAGTAATATTCCATTGTCTCAATGTACCATTTTTTTCCATTCACTTACTGAAAGACATCTTGGTTGCTCCCAAGTTGTGGCAGTGACAAATAAAGCTGCAATAAAGGTCCCTGTGCAGGTTTTTTTGTGGCTATACATGTTCATTTCATTGAGGTAAATTCCAAGGAGCCCAATAGCCAGATCACTTGGTAAAAGTTTGTTTAATTTTCTAAATAATTGCCAAACTGTCTTCAAAGTAGCTGTACCATTTTGCACTTTGAACTGCATTGAAGGAGAATTATTTCTGTTCCTCCACATTGTCTCTCTCATTTGATAGTGTCAGTGTTCTGGATATCGGCCATAGTAATAGGTCTGTGGGTATGAATACAATAGGAAAAAACATATACTGGTTTCTGCACGTTTTTCTTGACACAGAGCTCCTAAAATGCTTATAATTTCCTACATGTAAGAGCACAAAGAGCATCTTTTGTTCTAATATTTGGTCTTTGACCTCATTCCTGACATAGGGCTACTAAATCCTTTTGGAATTTCCTGGGTGAGGTGACTCTGGGTGGGCTCCTGGATGGGGCCCCAGAAAGACCCAGCCATGATTAGAAACTTGGAATTTTCAACCTATCTCCCCATTCTCTAAAGAGAGGAGAGGAGCCAAAAATAGTCAATAACTGATCATGTCTCTATGAGGAAGTCTCCATAAAAATCCCAATAGTTTATCAAGGTGAATCTGTATTCCTGAATGTTATCTAGTATTGAAAACCAGTAGTCAATCAATTTTAAAAATTCTAATAATATGAGGGGAGCTTTCAGATGGGTGTACACACCCATGTATGGGGAGGGTGAAGTACCGCACTCCCACTGGAACAAAAGCTTCTGTGCTGAGGGGCCGCTACACCTTGCCCTCTCTATTTCTTCATCTGATTGCTCATCTGTATCCTTTCTCAGATCCTTTAATAGCGTGGTAAACTTAGGTAATGGTTCCTCCATGCTCTGTGAGCCACTCTAACAACTTAACTGAACTCAAGGAAGAAGAGGTTATGGGAACCTCTAATTGGTAGACAACATGGACAGAATTTTGGGTAATGTGGAGACCAACCATTTGTGACTGCATCTGAAGTGGGGGGCAGTCTTTTTTTTTTTTTTTTTTTGCTTAGAAGAACTGGAGTGACCCTCCCTGGTGGTGCAATGGGTTAGGATGCAACATTGCAAGCTAGTGACAACCGCATAAGTGCAAATTTGATCTCCAGCCCTGGAGGTGATCCTTATGATGAGGTAGACCTCTCGTAACCCACCCACTGCTCCCCTCAGCAGTGTACTTAGTCGATCTGCCTGTTCTGCTCCCCACTCTGTCCCTGGTGAATCCTCTCACTGCTCCTGCACCTCTGGCCTACATCCCAGTTCTGTATGCATCAATAAATAAATAAATTTAAATAAAAAAGAACTGGGGGGTGTTGGCTAGTGGTGGAGGAGGGGCAGGCAGGGGAAGGCTGGTGAGAGGATTCACTGAGAGATAGAGTGGGGAGCAGAACAGGCATATCAAGTGAAATGCACTGCTGAGGGGAGCAGTAGGTGAGTGAGACAGGAGCAATCTGCTGCACCATATGGGGGGTAGCTCCCTTGCTGGGAATTGAACTCACGCTTTGGTAGTGATATCAGTAGCGCTGAGACTTCTTAACCCCAGGCCACCGAGGAGGCTCTTGAAATGCAGGTTGGGTTTGGGGAAACCCTTGTAGGACTGAACCCTTAACCTGTGAGATCTGACAATATCTCCAGATAGATAGTGTCAAAATCAACTTGTTATAAGAAAATAAGCTGGTATCAAAGAATTGTTCCTCACTTCTGGTGTCTAAGTGTTGTGATTGTGGTAGTAGCGTGAAAGGAGAAAGAGGAGAAAGATATATGGAGGAAGCGTTGTGAGGTTTTTCCTGTCCAGTGGGACATCAGTTTTGTGTTATTTTTCAATTTCCTGAAGACCTATGATGTTGAACATCTTTTCATTTATTATGTACCATGTATGTATCTTCCTTGATAAAGTATCTTTTTAGGACTTTTGCCATTTTGTTAATTACTTTTTAAAAAACTGATGTAATAGTATATATTAGTTTCATGTGTATAACAATGATATTTGATATGTTGTGAAATATTCAACACAATCTGTCTAGTTAACATACGTCAACACACACAGTTAGATATTTCTTGCAATGATAATTTTTAAGATGTACATTCTTAGCAACTTTCAAATACATAACACAGTTATATTATAATGATACAGTAATGCAAGAACAGAAGTGGAGAACAATTCCTCAATACTAGCTGATTTTCTTTTTTAAGGATTTATTTATGCATACTAGAGCCGGGGTGCAGACCAGAGGTGTAACAGGTGAGAGGATTCACGAGAGAGAGAGTGGGGACCACAGCAGGCAGTTTGACTGAAATGCACTGCTGAGGGGAGCAGCCGGCAAGACAAGAGAGGTCTGTTCCACCCTGTGGGTGAGCTCCCTGGCCCACCAGGGCTGGAACTTGTGCCATAGTGGTTGGCATTAGCTTGATAGTGCTCTTTAACCCCTGCGTCACCAGGGAGGCCCCCAGCTGATTTGCTTATAACTTCACTCAATTTTGACACTGTTTACCTGGAGATGTTGTCAGATCCCACAAGTTAAGGGCTTAGCCTACAAGACCATCCGCGTAGTTTTGCCTCTGGGAACCACCTTTCTGTTATTAATGGTTTTTTTCTTTTTTTTAAGATTTCACATATGTAAGTGAGATCATGCATTATTAATATCTAGAAGTGGAATTGCTGGATCATATGGTAGTTCTATTTTTAATCTCTTGGGGAACATCCCTACTGTTCTATAGTGGTTACACCAATTTGCATTCCCAGTAACAGTGTACAAGAGTTCTTTTTCCACATCCTCAACAACATTTGTTATTTCCGGTCTTTTTGGTAATAGCTGTGCTAGCTTGTGAGAGATGATATCTCATTACTTTCACTGATGAAGAGTGACATTGGACATCTTTTCATGTTAGCTTTGGGAAAACAACTATCAGATCTTCTGCCTGTTTTTAAGTTGAATTATTTGTTTTTTTTTGCTATTGATTTCTATAAATTTGGTATATATTTTGGACATTAACACTTTATCATATATATGATTTGCAGCTGTTTTTTTCCCACTCAGTAGGTTCCCTTTTGTTGATGGTTTTCTTTGCTGCACAGATATAGTCCTTCTTGTTCATTTTTGTTTTTGGAGTCAGCTCCAAAAAATCATCACCAAGACCGATGTGAAGGAACTAACACCTGTGTTTTCTTCTAGTAGCTTTATGGTTTCATATCTTGTTAATTTTCATCTTGCTGAGTTTTAAAAGTTCTTTGTATGTTTTGGATAACAGTCTTGTATCAGACAGGTCTGTTTGTCACTATTGCAGTGGCAAATATTTTATCCCAATCGAGAGTAAAAAAATAAAAAGAAAGAAAGAAAACCTTTGTCTTCTCACTCTTTCTACATAGTTGCAGAGCAGAAGTTTTCACTTTTAGTGAAATCCAGCTTATTCTTCCTGTCATGGATAGTGCTTTGGCATCTACACAATCACCACCAATCCCAGGGTCATTTGCCTTTCTCCTGTATTATCAATGAGGCTTTTTTTTTTTTTTTAAGATTTATTTATTTATCCATACATAACTGGGGTACAGGCCAGAGATGAGAGGGAATGGAATGAGAGGATTCACTAGAGACAGTGTGGGGAGCAGAACAGGCAGACTGACTGAAATACACTGCTGAGGAGAGCAGTGGGCAGGTCAGGAGAGGTCTGCTGTGCCATGTGGTCACCTCCCTGGCTGGGAATTGAACTCATGCTGCAGTAGCTTCAGTAGCTTCATAGTGCTGTGCTTTAACTTGCTGTACCACCAGGGAGGCTCCAATTTTGATTTTTTTAATTAAAAAACATTTAAGTCCTGCTTAGTGGTACAACAGGTTACGATGCAACACTGCAAGCTGGCCGCAGCAGCTTCAGTGTGAGTTCGATCCCCAGCCCCAGAAGTGACCCATATGGCACAGCAGACCTCTTCTGACCTGCCTGCTGGCTCCCCTCAGCAGTGTATTTCTGTTGGTCGGCCTGTTCTGCTCCCCACTTGTCTCTGGTGAAGCCTCTCACCACCCCTGCACCTCTAGCCTTACCCCAGTTCCATAAACATAAATAAATAAATCTTTTTAAAAAATTAAAAAGCATTTAGTTTAAAGAGGTATAGAAATATGCTAATTAATTTAAAAATTTCTAGAGATAGGGTTCCGGGTCAAGATTTAAATTTCTCTCTTTTTCTCTCTCTCTGTTATACAGAGATTCTGAAAATATCACTTGCTATTTTCAATGAAATAAACTACACAGAAATGTACCAAAGAAGTAGAAGTTTCATAACAGTCTCCTTCCCAGAAAGATTCCACAGAATTGATCATAGTTAATGGTTTGCTGTAGATTTTTCCAAATATTTTCTATGCCTAGTTTGAATAGTTTAAAGGCCTTGATATCTACTGACAAATTGCTTTCCAAAAGACTGTGTGATACAAACCACATATGGGATTTTAACCACATTAAAAAGTAAAAAGAAAAGGGTGGCATTAATTTTAATGACATTTTGTTTAATGCATTCAACATTATTTCATCACATTACTAATGCGATATTTTACATATTTTATTCTGAGACTTGGTGTGTAGTTTACATTCAAAATCGCATCTCAGCAGGTCAGCCATGTTTCACATATTTGATAGAGACCTGTGACCGACGATTACACAGCGCATTCTCAAGGAAGTGCTTTCTGGGCTAAGAAACAGCAGGTACAAAGGTGTTAAAACTTGAATGGGTTCTGGAGTTTGGGTGAGGCCGGAGGAGAACAGAGGAAGGCAGTGTGATAGTTAGTGAGGTCAGAGAGGTCGCCGGGGTCTCTTTCTGGGTTTATTCCGAATATGATGGAAAGCCACTGGACAC
Organism: Condylura cristata; assembly: GCF_000260355.1. Taxonomy (NCBI): domain Eukaryota; kingdom Metazoa; phylum Chordata; class Mammalia; order Eulipotyphla; family Talpidae; genus Condylura; species Condylura cristata. Next base: position 8,828,919 of record NW_004567102.1, on the reverse strand, counting down.
TTTTAAGGCAAGAAGTGATTTGCTCTAATTCCCTCTTTGAAAGGGGCCATTGGGCCCTCCCTGGTGGCACAGCACATTAAAGCACAGCACTAAGGGGCTAAAGCCACTTCCGCATGAGTTCCATCCCCGCCTGCCCCGGAGGTGACCACATGGCGTGGCAGACCTCTCCTGACCTGCCCGCTGCTCCCCTCAGCAGTGTACTTCATCAGTCTGCCTGATCTGCTCCCCACTCTGTCTCTGGCGCGGCCTCTCACCAACCCTGCAGCTCTGGCCTATGCCCCAGTTCTGTATGCGTAAATAAATAAATCTTAATAAATAAATAAATACTTATTTATTTATTTACACATACAGAACTGGGGTACAGGCTAGAGATGCGGAGGTGAGAGGATTCACCAGGGACAGAGTGGAGAACAGAAGAGGCAGATCTATGAAGTACACTGCTGAGGGGAGCAGCGGGCAGGTCAGGAGAGGTCTGCCACGCCATGTGGTCACCTCCGGGGCAGGTGGCGATCGAACTCATGTGGAAGTGGCTTAGGCTTCTTAGTGCTGTGCTTTAACCTGCTGCGCCACCAGGGAGGGCCAAATAAATCTTTTTAAAATAAATAAATAAATAAAAGGACCCATTGTCTGCTGCATTGGAAATAGTCCGAATGGAGGCCTGAGTGAAGCAAAGAAATCCAGATATAAGCTACTATACTAACATCAATGATTCACACAGGAGCCCTTGATTTAAGAGTTCTTGGAGTGGGTGTTGAAATATTTTTGGATTCATGTTATTCAAAGGCAGAGTTCACTGGAGTTGCTGAAGGTTTGGATATGGACATGTAAGAAAGCAATGAATGAAAGAAGGTTCCAGAATTTTGGCCCAAGCAAATGATGGTAGAGATCTGGTGGGGGTACAAGGTTGGAGATAGGTTTGGAAGGGAAATAAGAGTTTAATTTAAGCACAGACCAATCAAAATTGGGTGGGTGCTCTAAAATCTAGAACACATGTGTCAATAAAGCCCAGGAGGTGAAGGCTGGAAGTATTTGAGCAATGACGCTCCCATAAAGTGAGATTATTTGTTTGGGCAGTGGCCAGGGTATTGAAATACAGCAATAGATTATAGAGGCCCTTGAAAGCCAAACTAAAGAGTTTGAAATTTGATAGGCGTGGAGGCAGCTATCAAAATTTCTGCACAATATGATGAGAACTTAATATTACACTGATCATCCTGTTTACATATACCAATGAGACTTTAGATATAGTATGCTTACAGCATTTTTTTTTAAAGATTTATTTATTTGTGCATACAGAACTGGGGTACAGGCCAGAGGCTCAGGGGCGGTGAGAGGCTTCACCAGAGACAGAGTGGGGAACAGAACAGGCAGATCGACGAAGTACACTGCTGAGGGGAGCAGCGGGTGGGTCAGGAGAGGTCTGCCACACCATGTGGTCACCTCCTAGGCAGGCGGGAATTGAACTCATGCAGAAGTGGCTTTAGATTCTCAGTGCTGTGCTTTAACCCGCTGCACCACCAGGGAGGGCCAGTATGCTTACAGCATTTTAAAAAATCTCACATGTAAGAAAAATGTTTCATGTATTAAAAAAGGAGACTGGAAGGAACAGTATAAAAATGTTAACTGGCCTTCCCTGGTGGTGCAGGAGTTAAAGTGTCAGTGCTATTAAGCGATCAGAGCCACTGCAGCATGAGTTCAATCCCTGGCCAGGAAGCTGACCCACATGGTGCAGCAGACCTCTCCTGTGTCATCCATGGCTCTCCTCAGCAGTGTATCTTAGTAGATCCACCTGTTCTGCTTCCCACTCTGTGTCTTGTGAATTCTTGTACAGCTCTTGTATGCATAAATAAATAAAAATAAATCTTTTTTAAGCATATTGACCAACCCTAAGAATAGGTTGAATTTGTTTCTTTGCACTTCTCTGTGTTTTCCAAATGTACTTTAATTGAGCCTACCTGCTTTTACAATAAGGTTACCTTTAAACTAACAACTTAAAAATGTGCAAGATTAGAGGGAGTATTGGGGGATGAGAATGGAGCCTGGATACGGCCTATGTTCATTGCAGTAGTCCAGTAGGAAGGGAAGGAAATGGTGAACTGAAACAGGTGCTTGGGAGGAGGATGGAAGTGGAAAATGTTCTTCTTGCTTTGAATTAGATATGTAAGGAAGCCTTGTCACTAACAAGTGTGATGGCTAAGAGGATGGACCCTGGAGCCAGGCTGTCGGTATATGATCTGAACTTCTCCACTAGGGAAATTGCCCTCTGCTTTCACAAAATCTGTAGTCAGGAATAATAATCATAACGGCCCCCTAAGGTAGTTCTGAGAATTGAGTGAATACATATGAATCATTGCAGTGCTCAACTCAGAGTAGGCTTTCTATATATCAGCTATTATTCTTGTTACTCTCAGGGGTTGGCCTCAGCAGAAAAGATGCTGAAGGTGGGTGCAGAATTTGTAATGGAGTGCAACTGAGAGACAGAGTTTCCTGAACTTTTTTATATATTTATAAAAATATTTTATATACTATGAATATATATGTACTTAGTATATAAATATATATAAAGTATATATACTTAGTAGGTACTACATACTAAGAACATAATTATATACTATGCATTTCTGAAACTTTAAGAGTGTTCTGAAAATAGGTTGTGTGGGCTCAGAAATTGGGAGATTCCCTCGTTAAAGAGGTGTGGACAAGAGCTGCAAGGACCGCTGAGGAAGGAAAATCCGACTGTGATTCCAAACCAGCATTCACCAGATGATGTCCTGGGATCTTCTGTCTACCTACATTCATTCCATAAAAAGTACTGTCCCGGCCCTCCCTGGTGGCGCAGCAGGTTAAAGCACAGCATGAGAAGCTAAAGCCACTTTCGCATGAGTTCGATCCCCGCCTGCCCGGGTGATGAACACATGGCGAGGCAGACCTCTCCTGACCCACCCGCTGCTCCCCTCAGCAGTGTACTTCGTCGATCTGCCTGTTCTGCTCCCCACTCTGTCTCTGGTGAACCCTCTCACCCTCTGCATCTCTGGCCTGTACCCCAGTTCTGTATGAATAAATAAAATCTTTAAAAAAAAAGTACTGTCCCTTCTGCTGAACCCTCAGGATTCGAATTCAAGTTTTCTTTATTTTGTGAATGTAGTATTTAGAGACAACAGGTTTTTTCCCTAATTAACCTTACGTGGCAACAACCTTACTTTTTTACTTCTAAAATTTTAGGGGAAATTTTATTGGTGTTTGAAATGTAAATTTCTAGGAACTGGGGTTGTGGGAAGAGTGAATAATTTGGTTAGGCTGAATTAGGTGTCTCTGAGTCCCTTTCTGCCCCTAAGACTCTCTCATTTCAGGCTGGACCCCTCATCCCTGTGAGTCATTCTGCAAATGTGAGCCCTTAGATGAGGGGCTGGGTAATGACAGCAGTGGATCACAGCTCTGTTACTGTTACTCTTTTCTTTTTTAACTATTTGTTTTATTTATTTATTTATTTATGTATACAAGAATTGGGGTGTAGGCCAAAGGTGCAGGTAGGTGGGGGGATGGGAGGATTTACAGAGGCAGAGTGGGGAGCAGAACAGGCAGATCGACTGAAATACACTGCTGAGGGGAGCAGCAGGTGAAACAGGAGAGGTCTGTTGGACCATGTGGGTCACCTCCCTGGGCAGAGATGGAACTCATGATGCATTGGCTGCAGATAGCTTGATAGTGCTAAAAATTTAACCCCTGCGCCACCAGAGGCCCCACTACAGCTCTTGTACCTTCTTCAAACATGGGCTCTTGGCAATGAGTCTGTTTTAGGGACAAGTGACCCTGAACAAACAGCACCTTCCATTTGAATCAGCAAGCACATGCTGAAGGCTCCTGTTAGGGAGACACTGACCCATAATGGGAGGCCAGGAGGTGTCATCAAGGTCAGTCCAGGAGGGTTTTACCCCTCGGAGTGTAAATTCTGATATTGTTCATGTCGAATGGAAATTTTGTGAACACTACTTCTCAGCACCTCAGTTTCCTTAGCTCTACAAAGAGAATCATAACCATCACCATCATAGTACTCAAGTCATAGTAATACCATCCACTGGCTACAAAGATGCATCTCTCCTTACTTCCCCCACCTTCACTTAGAACTGAGCATTCAATCAGATGGATACAGAGATGGATGTTCTGTCTGTAGGTGAAGATGTGGAATGAATAGAGGAGGGGGATGCAATTTCTTTCTCTCTGTCTTTTTAAAGATTTATTCATTTATGTGAAGAGAGCTGGGGTTAGGCCAGAAGTAGGGGTAGGGGGGTGAGAGGTTCACCAAATTCAGACTGGCGAGCAGAACAGGCAGATCTACTGAAATACACTGCTGAGGGGAGCAGCTGGTGAGACAGGAGAGATCTGTTGTGCCAGTCACCTCCCTGACTGGGTTCAAACTCAGGCCATAGTGGTGACAGCTCTGAGACTTAACCTGTAGGCCATCAGGAAGGTGCAGTCCTTATAAGAGATAATAGAGTCTCTCGACCCACAAGACCCAACTGTCAACTGCCAGAAAGTCAGCATATTATGTAGAAAGGTCCATTAGCCTTGGATACTAAAAAGAAAAAAATAAAGACAAGAGTTCACTGAGTAGAGAGGTGGCCTAGTCTGATGGGCCGGTGATTTTCCTTTTGTGTTGTCACTACTTCCAGCTGATGTCTCCAGCACTGTGGAAGCCTGAGTAGCTTCCCTCAGTTCTGCTCCCTTAACTGCCAAACCCTCTTCTTATGTCTCCCTTCTGCCCCTGGGGAAGGGCCCAAAGGGAGGGAATGTGCCAGGAGCCCTGGTTACCCAGTCCTGGCCACTTGGCAGCTGTGCCCCTCACTGTCAGTTTATCCTTGACTATAGGGGTGCACCATTGCTAACCTTGGGGGCTCAGTGTTGGGTTTTTCTCTCTGGATGTGCTGGCAGATTACATTTTGGAGACTGAGGGAATGAGCAGGTAGGTCCAGCGTCCAGCACCCTCACTGAGTTCCTGCCACCCATGTGGCCTTGGAGTTCCCTGCCCACGCAGTGCCCACAGGCCTTCCCTTTCCCTTGCTCGGGTTTCTCCACTTCAGTCCCAGTGTTCTTGTGAAAGGAATTCAGCTAGTGGTGGATCCAGCACCTGTTCCAGTGGTTAAGCATTATACACATGTCAACAGTGACCTCCGTTTTCAGATGGGATCATGTGTAGACACGCTGGGGAGCGCATCATATGTGCCAGGTGGGGCTCTGATGAGGATCAAATGTGTAAAATATTAATAAAAATATACTTTGAAATGTTTATGACATTGTTTAATTTGGTGACCATATTAAAATATGGTGTTATGGATCCTCCCTGGTGGCGCAGCAGGTTAAAGCACTGCACTAAGAAGCTAAAGCCAATTCTGCATGAGTTCGATCCCCACCGTGGAGGTGACCCACATGGCACAGCAGACCTCTCCTGACTGGCCCACTGCTCCCCCGTCAGCAAGTGTACTTTGTCGGTCTGTCTGTTCTGCTCCCCACTCTGTCTCTGGTGAACCCTCTCACCTCCTGCACCTCTGGCCTATACCCCAGTTCTGTATGCATAAATCAATAAATCTTTGAAAAAAAAATGAAAGAAAACTAATGTTTAAAAAAATATGTTGTTATATTAAAATTAGGTTCACTAAGCATAATTTTATAAGGAACCAGCTAAGCTATATGAAAAACTTATGTCCTTCCAGAGTTTCACTGTAACAAATGTGAACTCTGACGTTCTCTACAAAAGTCAAGTACAGAAGTACCTAGACTAGTACTTAGTGTTAGCTAGGTGCTCCACGGATGTATTATAGAAATACAGCACAAGTGGAATTTCTCTCATTTCGTTGCAAGTCAAGCCCTTTGGGGAATTGGCAGTTAGACTCAAAAGATACAGCAAATTGGCCCCCACTCCCCACCCCCTTTTTAGAGCTTAATTGCTAATAGTGCCAGGGTTGACCCAAAGGCAGAACTAAGATGGGAACTGAACCATGCTGTGGTTCAACAGGTGGCTGCCTCTCTGTGACCCCGGCTAAGCTGGGTTGTTGCTTGGTAAACGAGGGCACTTGGGACCCCTAATGGGGAGCCCTCCGCAGACAGCTGTTGTGCTTCCCGTGAAGCTCTGGGGGCAGTGTACCCCATCACGTGGCTTATACCCTGAGTGCAGGCTGTTTTTTTCCGCCGGACCAGTGAACCCGGCAGTCAGCAGCTGCTTGTTTGAGGGGAGGAAGTTAGCTCCTGGTTAACCAGTACTTAGCACGATGATACCCCACCAGGGAGCCCTCCTGCACTGGGTGTGTGTTGCTATCATGCATCTGGAGTAACGCAGGTGTTTTTTTTTTTCCCCAAGGTTATGGCCATGTTCTAAGTGAATTGGCTTTGCATTTATATTTAGAAATCATTGGAGTTTTGGAGGTGGGGGCGGGGAATGCTCATAAAATACTAGCTGTGCTAATGCTTTTCTAAGGGTTTGACATGTGTATCTCATTTAATTCTTACCCAAAAACTAAAATAAAATCCTTGTGTGGTAGATCTTATTGACAAATGAGGAAATTGAAGAACAGAAGCCTTAATTCATCTGTCCAAGACTGTACAGCAATTAGGAAGTGACCCACCAGGACTTAAACCAGACAGGAAGTCTGACTGCAGAGTCAGAACTCTTCTTAAAATTGTCATTTTTCCCACGCACACCTAAGACAGAGAGATACTTCTCAAGGTTACACAGCTGGTAGGAGGTGGGTCTGGGGTCAAACCCAAGTCAGTCCAACTGCAAGGCTCACACTGGTAACCAGCATTCTGTTCTACACCCATGGTAGCTTTTAATATTGAACCATAATATGGAATATGATCATTTAGAGAGTACAGTATTCTATTGTAGTTTATTATTCTAAAATAACTGTTTCATTAATAAATCCTGCTGGCCATGTAGGTTGTTTCCATCTTTCTTTACTGTAAATAAATTTCAAGAGGGAAATGGGAAGAATGTTGTTTGGTTTATCAGTTTATTTGTTTGTATTAGAAGATTTAGAGCAGATGGGCTGAGCTCTCAGAGGCTACAAGAGTTGGAGGCTTTGAGTTGACTGCTTGAATGGAGAATGAAATTCTGATTAGGAATGGTGCCAGTGCGGAGACAGGGAGAAGAGCAGACTCTGCTTTAACCCAGGGATTTGGCATTGCCTGCTGAGATTGAAAATTTGGGATGCATTTTAGAAATATCTGTAATTCCTACTTGGGATATTTTAGTGTTGTCTAGCTTTTTCCAGCCCAACATCTCGTTGGCATCGTCTGGACACATGCGGGTGAGGCTAGGCAAAGGATGAGTCCATTTGCCCTGTCAGATTAGCCATGTGCAGCCATCTGGAGTCACACCATCTGTCCATCCAAACCCCTCGTTCCATCTGCCTCTCTCCAGCTCAGTCTCCCTTTGAAGTTACCTCTTTTAGGTAAACAGAAGGTCAGAGTCAGAGGAGTGGGCCTGAGAACACCATCTACAGTAGTTACCATAATGGCCTTCATTTGTTGAGTCCTCAGCAGAATACCTCAACTAGGCCTCAACTTTGATCCTCACGCAATTTTATGGGATGGACGCCATGGCAAGCTCCATTTTATAGAGGAGACTTCAGGAGGTTAAGGTCAAGGCCACACGTCAGGGTCTGGTGGAGTGGGAGTGAGAGCCAGGGTGATCTAAAGGCCACGACCCCATTAAGGCTTCTGTTCTTCAATTTCCTCATTTGTCAATAAGATCTACCACACAGGGATTTTATTTTATTTTACGTTTTGGGTAAGAATTAAATGAGATACACATGTCAAACCCTTAGAACAGTATTAGCATAGCTAGTATTTTATGAGCATTCCCTGCCCCCACCTCCAAAACTCCAAGTAGCCACCATAGCTACTTTCCAGCCTTCACCATGCATTATAACAGAGGACACTCTAGTCTGAGGCCGGGAAGGTGGAACTTCAGAATCAGTCAGAACACATTCAGTTACCTGCCTATGGGTACACTGATAGGCTCACTTAGGGAGGATGGGACTACAGAGGAGCCTGGTAGCATTTCTTTCCTACCTTATTGTTCAGTTGTGTTAAGTGAGGTAGAGAGAGTTCAACTAACTTGCCAAAGAGTGGGATGATGACCCAACCAGATTAGAACCAGGGCCTTCTGATGCCCACTGTATGGCTTCTTGAGAGGCAAATGGCTGTTAGCTCTGTGGGAAGCACTGGAGCAAGAGCATGAGTCAGTGGGCAGAGAGAAGGGGAACAGGAGTAATTTGGCACTGCTGGGCAAGCTGGGGTGCAAGGGAGGTAACGGAACCATAAGGATCTTCTGATGCTCGACACCCTTCTCCAGCAGAGGTCCTAGTTAATCCTAATTCTACCACACAGAAACATGTAAGACGGACATCTGGTAGGAAAGCAGTATGATGTGGGGGTCAAGAGGTGGGGATTCCTGTTCTGCTCCCCACTCTGTCTCTGGTGAATCCTCTTATCCCCTGCACCTCTGGTCTGCACTCCAGTTTTGTATACATAAATAAATAAATCTTTAAAAGAGAGAGAGAGAGACACGGGGCTTTGACCTTACACAGCTATTCAGGAAAGGTTATTCAGCTTTCTGAACTCTTTTCCTTTATCCTCAAAATGGGGATGATCAATGCTTGTTGTGTGGGGCTGTGGTAAGAATTTCATGAAAGAATGTCTGTAAAGGAGCTGGCACAAGTTTGTGGAAGGAAGAGGAAAATCTTGGGGTTGTTTGAGTTGGTGGGGAAAAAAGAGAACACAGAACTGATAACCATATACTTGATTTCAAGAAAAGGCCAAGTATTTCTTCATTTCATCTGATTCATTCTTTCTCACAGTCACAATCTGAGGGGGTGCTCATTTCAATTTTTCCCCATGTGGAGACGGGTTGTGCTGGTGGTGGGGACCATCTGTTTGACCTCTCTTTGGTGAAGAGTAAGAGATGGATTACAGCTTCTTGAGCGCAGAGATAACACAGAATTGCTTTTTACTTCCTGTCTTGGAAAGGATGGAAGATAGAGTGGAAAGAAGATTGTTAATAGAGACTTGAAATCCAGATTCCTTCTAAAGTACATTGCAGCTTTGTGGCCTCAAATGAACCTCTCAACATCTCAGTTGTCTCGTTACCACAGGTTATTGAGATGGCCACATAACAGCCACTTTGCATGAAGTATTTTATTTCATCATCAGATAAACATGCAAGATAGATACGACCATTTCATTTTAGATGGAGAAAACTGGTTCAAAGAAGTTAAGTGAATTGTCTTAAGGTCACATAGCACACAGCTCACAAGTGACAGCTCTGTGACTTAAACCCAGGTGTGACACCGAAGTATGCTTTCTAGTATGCCCAAGGTAGAATCTGGTTTTGTTAGGTAAAATTTATACAATTTGGGGGTGTCCTCTTTAAGAAAAAAATACAAATCACAAATACAAAGATACAAAAGTGGATGTATTTATTTATAATCTGAAATGAGGTTAGAGAAAAATGAAAGCTTAAATATCACAAACATCACAAAATCCAGAAAAATAAGAAATGTTTGTATTACCTGCTTGACAATCCTCTTTAATATCCTTATTTATACTTTATTTTATTTTATCTTATTAAATATTGTTAAATAGTTTCTTATTTTGGTTGCATATTCATATGACAATGATCATGTAATATTTTCCTTAAGAAAATAAAAAAGAGGGGCCTCACTGGTGGTGCAAGGGGTTAAGTCTCTGCACTGTGAAGCTATCAGCAGGCACCACAGCCTGCCCAGCCTGGGAGCTGACCCACAAGGCACAGCAGACCTCTCCTGTCTCACCCCCTGCACCCCTCAGCGGTGTATTTCAGTTCAGGGGCCTGTTATGCCTCCCACGCTCTCTCTGAAGGATCTTCTTACCCATCCTCCACCTCTGACCTGTGCCCCAGTTCTTGTATGCAAAAATAAATAAATCTATAAAAAAATAGAAAAGAAAAAAGATTAAGGTAAATGGCAAGGGAGAAATAAAGATAACCTAGTGTTTCTCTACTGTGATTGATCGGAAGTTATGATTATTATTAGTTATTATTAATGGTTATTAGTTTAGAAAAGTTTATCTTGATGTCACAAGACACTATTGGTAATGTCATAAATATTAGGATAGTTAAGATTGGGGAGACCTCCAAGAACCTCGAACATTCTTCATATATGATCCATAAGATGGTTAGGGCAGTACATGTTTTTCAGTACAGTGATTCACCTAAAATAGCCTTTGAGTTGGTGACACTTATCTTGTTTGCTGTAGGCTACATGTTATCACCTTTGACATCAGTATTTTTTGAATTAGCAAAGAAGTCTAATCTTTTCCAGTACAGCTTCCCCTCTCCTACCATTTGAGATGGAATGAAGATTGGTTATGTTAACAAAAGACTCATAATTTTACTCCTTTCTCATAAATCTATGACCTTTTAAAGTGAATTTATTACAAAATAGCAGATGCAAAAGCATTTGAAACATTTGGATGATTTGGCCTAGAAAGGGAGAGTCTGGAGAAACTCCTTCAGCCTTGGTGGGTACTGGGGTCATAGAAACCCATGAATGAGAACAGCTGAAAACTGCCTCACCCTGGACTCACCATGGAGCTGGTTAGAAAAGCAGAATCCCAGGCCCCATGCAGAACTGCTGAGTCAGAAACTGCATTTTCACCAAGTCCCTGTGATTCTTTGCAGGGAAAAGCCCTGAACTAGATAGACTTGAGCACCAACTTTCTGGTGTACCCTGCCCAGGCTTGGCAGTTGGGCTTCTTCCTCTCTGTGTCCTTAGCCTTGGGAACTGACCTCTTTTTTCTAGTCATCCATTGTGTTGATTCATTACATCTCTGTCTGTTCCCACTTTCCCCACCAACCCAGCACCATTCCCCCCCCCCCCACACACACACTGTGGACTCCTAGAGAGCTGAGGGCTATTCCTCTTGGATTTCGAGCCTCTCAGGGTCTCTGACACACAGGTGCCTCTTGTGGACAGCCACAGAGCTTCACCCCTCTTGCCGTTTTTGCTTCTAGGCTGACACAGACTCTCCATTTTGTAGATGTAGAAGCTGAGCACAGTCACTTGCCAGGGGTCAGAAATGGCAGAGCTGGGAACCCAGGAGTGGGTGATTCCAAACCCTTCAGTAGGGGAGCAGCAAAAGTGTGTTGAATCACTTGTTTACTTGATTATTTATTCAAGCTTTTGTTAAATGTTCTTATTCAGTGAAGAGACTTAGAAGAAGAGGAAGACTGCAGTAGAGTTGCTTTCCCTTGGGGAACTCTTTGGGATGGGGGTGACCTGGTGTCATCCTCCCAGGAGCAGGGAGCTGGGATGCTCAGGAGGCTCCCTGGTCAGTCCAGCTTGGTGGCTCTGTTGCTTTGGGAGCTGGGAGGTGACACTCCTCTACCACTCCTCCCCTTTCAAAATGTCCTCCATGACTCAGCAAAGAAACCATGGATCAGAAATTGGAGATGTGACCAAAAACAAACAAACAAACAAAAACCCCTCAAAAATGTTTTCCTTTCCTGGAGGAATTTCCCTTTCATGTCACTCATTCCTCTGCGGGCAATTCAGGAAGCCTTGGCTTTGTGGTCAGCTGTGACCCCCTATCTGGCTTCTCTGGAACTTGCCTCTCCTGTTCTGGAGTCCTCCCCAGGTCTGGGGACACCACAGAGTTTTTTCCTTCCCTGGTCTCTAACTGCAGGACCTGCCCAGCCCCAGTCTCTTTATACTGTGTTCAGTCATTACAGGGCAGGGACCCATTTTCTGGGGACCACCCTGTTACAATTACAACCTGATCCTGGACACAGATTATCTGGATTCAAATGTTGCCTCTACCTTTTAGCTGTGTGACCGTGAGCAAATCACTTCTCTGCTCTGGGCCTCCGTTTCCTTCTCTGTAAATTAGGGATAATAAATTGGAAGATTAAAATAATTTATTTCAAGTATTTGGATCAATGCCAGACAAAGTAACTGCTCTATAACAGCTGTTCTTATTATGAATTATTTTTTAATATCTGGAGGAGACATACTCAACTTCTTTTCACTTGTTCTAGTTGCACCCCAGAATTTGCATGAAGTCTCAATTATTCATGCTGTAGAGAGCATAAAAGGGCAACTGCAAATAAGTGAATAAATTAATAAATTAGGAAGGTTTGGATTACCCTCTGAAAATGAGATTATTGTAATGGATGAAGAGGCATGACTCAATAGATTGTTGATTTGGGATAATCACATTCATTCTAGCAGGGGGGTAGCCCTCTGAGAATTTCAAAAAATGGGGTAAACAGATCCCCTACTACAGGGCAGTTTACTGATTGATCAATTTATTATAAAGACACACAAACGACAGAGGAAGCAAGAGGAACTCCCAGGCTAGAAGGGAACTTGTGATTCTCAGCCTTAGATTTGTTTCAGAATTACATAGACAGGGCTTCCCTGGTAGTGCAAGGGATTAAAAGGCAGCACTGTGGAGCTCTCCAAAGTCACTGCAGCACAAGTTCATTCCCCAGTCAGGGAGCTGACCCACATGGCCCAGCAGACCTCTCCTGACCTGCCCACTGCTCCCCTCAGCAGTGTATCTTAGTGATTCTGCCTGTTCTGCTCCCCACTCTGTCTGGTGAATACTCTCACACCCTAACCCC
>NW_004567102.1:8779613-8815181 GCF_000260355.1 Condylura cristata | reverse complement strand
GGATTCACCAGAGATAGAGTGGGGAGCAGAACACGTAGATTGACTGAAATACACTGCTGAGGGGAGCAGCAGGCGGGTCAGGAGAGGTCTGCCATACCATGTGGGTCACCTCCCCGGTTGGGGATTGAACTCATGGTGCAGTGGCTTCATTGTGCTGTGCTTTAACCCCTTGTGCCACCAGGGAGGGCTCGACAATAGGTATTCCAAGAATATACCTTTATAGTAAGAACTCTAGACAGTTCCAGTTATGTCAGCCTGGTGTGGGACTTGATTTGCATTGTCCATGGGCACTTCAAAAGCAATATGTGAAATATGCATCCCTAAATCCATTCTTCCACTTAGATTCCTAATCAGAGGTGACAGAGCCCTTTCCATCCAGTTGCCCAAGCCAGAATCCCTGCAGCCTTCCGGACTCCCCTGCCACCACCACCCAGCTGCCACTGACACCCAGCCATCTTGTCTTCTGCATTTCTTCCATTGTCTTAGCTGCCCTAGGAGTTTCTCACTAGGTCATCCCAAAAACCTCTTACCTAGTCTCTGTACTTCTTCCCAAACTTCAGATGCTTATGCCTCAGGTTCTGACCCTACTAAGACACTTTAACAATTGTCTGTTGCCTTTGAGCACAGGCCATCATCGGTGACCTACTTGCAACCGCCAAATCCTTCATGAACTGCTCTCCCTGCCTGTCCAGCCCCAGTTCCTTCCACCATCCTGTCTACCTGCCTGAACCACATACTAAAATATGCCAGATTTATACACACACAATGACACAGGCTTTGGAGCAGGTATCCTTTCCCGCGGCTTCTGTCTTTCCACTTAGACACTGGAGCGCCATGAACCTCAACTCTTGGGCATCTCTGGGTTCCTGGTATGTGGCAGGCTCTCAGTCGGAGGTCCCCCTAATAGGGTTACCTCATATGGACCTGCAGTGTGGGACTAGGACCATTCTGAATGCTTTACCTCTCACAACACTATGGAGGAGGTGTGCTTCATCCTTCATTCCATTGTATTTATTGAACGTCCTCTCTGGCCAAGCCTTCATCCATGCTTGGGGGATATGGCAGGGTAGGAGGATGGGAAAGACTCGAGGTGGGTGAGGAGTTCCTGTTTTATCTAGGTAAGTCAGGTGCTAAAGGGTGAAAACTGAGCAGAGACCTGAGGGAAGAGGAGATGAGAGATGTGTGGGTTTCTAGGAGGAGTGCTTCAGGCAGAGGGAATAGCCTCACAGAGAGATCTGCCCATTCAGCAGAGAAGGACACTCAGACTCTGGGTCAGTCATCCATAGTTACGGAGTAGGGTTTCAAGCCCCAGCTGGGTACCTCTTGACTCACTGTTGGCCATGACTCTTCACTGTCTTTAAGGGCCTTATTTAATATTTTATTTTATTTTATTTATGCACACAAAAACTGGGGTACAGGTCAGAGATGCAGGGGGGTTGGGTGGGGTGAGAGGATTCACCAGAGACAGAGGAGGGAAGAGAATGGCAGATTGACTGAAACACGCGGCTGAGGGGAACAGCGGGCAGGACAGGAGAGGCCTGTTGTGCCATGTGATCTCCCTGGCCGGGGATCAAACTAGTGCTGCAGTAGCTGTGGATGGCTTCATAGTGGTGTGCTTTCTAACCTATTACACCACCAGGGAGGGCCCACAATGGGGCCTTTGATAAGGGCTCTGTGCTCGCCACGAGACCCTCTGGTTGCAGAGTGCTCCCGTGGCAAAGAGAACGCGGATGGCCTATTGGTGACTCACTTGTGGCTCTGTTTTTGTTTTGTGTATATGTTTCTGTGGCTTTTATTGGAGACAGTTAGCTTGTGTCTATCCATAGGCAGCCACAAAAACACACTTCTCTTTCTGCAAAGCTGGGGACCAAATCCTGAAATATTGTGACTTGGACAAGTCTCTTGTAGGCATTCAGTAGGCAGAATGGTGTCTGTGGCAGCCACTGTGTCTCATGCCACACCTCCCTTCAAATTTGGATGAATAGAGTGAGAAGAGATGACTGAACCCAGCCAGGTGTTAGTAAAGGGACCAGCTTCTAGGCGTTTTGGAAATGGAGGTGGGAGATTCTGTTCACAGGTTTGTATGAAAACTTAAGAGAAGAGGTGAGAAAGAATGTCCGCGTTTTAGTTTGGGTGACTCAGTGGATCCGTGTAATATAAAAGAGGAGGAACAGTATCCTATGCTAAGGCACGTGAGTGACATCGAGGTGGGGGAGTTTGGGATGGAACTCAGAGTTGAGGCTGAAGAGCTCTAAGGTGTGCTTAAAAGGAGAAAGCAAGAGCTTTAGCTTAAATCCTGGAAGAAGGTCACAGTTTTAGAGTCCGGTGGAGGTGCTGTGGAGTCTTGATTATGGAAGGCATTGCTGACTGTTTGTCACCCCTCAGCATCTGATGAGAGGCACTGCAGCCACATCTCAGGGGGCGCGCACAGGTGACCTACAAGGATTATCTTCTTCAAGGCCCTCAGATGCCAGAGGTGCTCTGGTCAGTCTGGCCTTGTTTTTACAGCCTTGGGTGGCTGTCTTCTTCCTCCACACATACCAGCCTCCCACTGCCCAGGGAGTAGGGATTCTGGCATCTCTCGCATGATTTCCAGTCTAGAGCTTTGTGCACTGTGGGGCAAGAACACTAACTGGAGAGGTGATTGAATGACAGGGCAGAATGCGTGGCAGTGGTGAATTGGGTCGCCTGCTTCTCCTTGACGCCCTTCCTAAGGGGGAACATCTTGTTTTATGGAATGCACGTAATCTACTCTCTGAATTTGAGTTGCTTCAGCCTTGCTACATCCATTGGTCTCTCCCTCCCTTCCTCTTTCCCAATTCTGTATCAGAATTCTGCCTGTGTAAATACTATGTTGAGCACTTTCAACATAGGCTTGGGGGAGGCGGCTATTCCCGGTACTTTCACGCATTATCTAACATAACTAGCCTCGGGGCTAGGCATGACTATCCTGTTTTGTAGATAAGAAATAAGGTCACTTTTGCCAGGTCACACAACAAGTAAGTGGTGGAGTTGTAGAGGTGAGGTCTGTCTAACTCAAAAGCCTCCGTGCTCTCCATCACTCGAATTAAGGCCTCCATAGGTAGAAAATGACATATAATTGATTATTCGAGCTAGAATGCTTTCAAAAGTTTGATAGAGACATGGTTTCATCCCTTAGAAATTACTATGTAAAATACACTTGTCAGTGGTTTTTAGTATATTTACAGACTGGTGCAATCACCAAAATGTAATTTTAGGACATTTCCATCATTCCCAAAAGAAACACAGCAACCATTAATAGTCTTTAATGGATGGGCCTCCCTGGTGGTGCAGCGGGTTAAAGCACAGAACAAAGTAGCTTAAGCCACTTCCGCATGAGTTTGATCCTGCCTGCCCCAGAGGAGATCCACATGGCGTGGCAGACCTCTCCTAACCTGCCCGCTGCTCCCCTCAGCAGTGTACTTCATCGATCTGCCATTCTGTACTCCATTCTGTCTCTGGTGAATCCTCTCACCCTCTGCATCTCTGGCCTGTACCCAGTTCTATACGAATAAATAAATAAATCTTTTTTTTTTTTTTTTAAAGATTTATTTATTTGTACATACAGAACTGGGGTACAGGCCAGAGGCTCAGGGGCGGCGAGAGGGTTCACCAGAGACAGAGTGGGGAACAGAACAGGCAGATCGACAAAGTACACCGCTGAGGGGAGCAGCGGGCGGGTCAGGAGAGGTCTGCCGCGCCATGTGGTCACCTCCGGGGCAGGCGGGGATCGAACTCATGCGGAAGCGGCTTTAGCTTCTCAGTGCTGTGCTTTAACCCGCTGCGCCACCAGGGAGGGCCTAAATAAATCTTTAAAAAAAAAAAAGTCTTTAATGGTTTTTACCACTACCACCCCAGCCCTAAGGACCACTGACCCATTTTCTGTCTGTATGTTTGTCTAGTGTGAGCAATTCGTGTACATGGTAACACACTCTCTGTGGTCTTTTGCAGTTGACTCTTACTGTGATATTTAAGAGCTCATGCACGTTGAAGCATGCTTTATGACACTGTTTATAGATATGCAATGGAATATTCACTTGCTCGTATGTTTATCATCTGGGTCATATGGTAACTGTGTTTAACATTTTGAGGAACTGCGAGACTGCTTTCCAAAATGGTGCACCATTTTTTATTCCTGTCGGCAGAAGTGGATCCCCACTTCTTTACATCCTCACCTATACTTGTTCCAAACTGGGGCACTTTAAGAATGAGAGGTGAACCATTAATAATTACACCAGGATTATTTGCATGAGCTGGAATCTATTCTTACTTTACTCATATACCAAAAATCTTGAAGATTCAATTCCTGATTTTAGGGAACTTTCTGGTAATATGATGAGTCAGAGCCTACATACTAAAATTAATTAAAGAATCAAGTAATGGTAAATTATTAAGAAGGAAAGCAAAGCACATTTTATTTCCCCCCTGCCAGCCCCCCCCCCCCACACACACACCAGAAGACTGTTTGTGTTTGTATTGCCTATGGCCTAGGAGTATCTGGTGTTTAGTCCCGTCTCCATAAGGATAGTGTGGAATAAATGAATGAATGTGGGAATAAGTGATACAAATAGATAGAAATGTAAAAGAAATGAGTTCACTGGTAAGAAATGAGTTTGTGCATTTGGGGAAAGTATGGACCTTTTCTAAAAGTGTATTTTTTTTGTTCAGTGTTGTAACATCTGGAACAACAATGATTTAATCTTTTTTAAATGTTTTCTCAAATTTTATTAATTTGTTGAGATCGCCATATAACTTTGGGGGGACATTTGTGCACCTGCTTCACTCGAAGGAGTGTTTACTAGGGGAGCAAACACTAATGACCACTTAAAAGGAAAAAGTAAACAAGTTACAATTAGAGGAATCAGACTGGGTTTTGTATGCGTGACTGACCAACCATCAAGAGGGAAGTTGCCTGAGCCCTGAATCTGGAATCAAAGTACCCATCTTTATGCAGAGTACCTTCTGCAGCAAGTTAGCCACATTTGGGGATAAGATGTGGTACCTCCCCTCAGAAGTTTCCACCCTTTGAGGAAGAGGGCAGCAGGATTTACTCTTAGGACACAATGAGAATCATTTACAACTGTTAACTCACTGTGTGCCCAAGTCAACTCCCTTCATGTTGTTATGATCCTTTAGGCTCTAAATTTCCCAGATCTTTCTGTCTGGTAACCCTGGGAGCTTCATGGAATTAGTCATCCAGGAGTGAGGCCTTCAAGGAAGGAGCTAGATGTGGAGAAAGAAGCAGGATGCCAGTGGTGGGTGATAAGGCCTTGAGGTGGGCTGGAGTGCTTAGGCTGAGATAAAATGGATTGGGTGGCTGGGGCCTCTTGAAGGAGAACTTTAAAAGTCAGGCTGGTTGACTTTTAAATTTGACCCGATAAGCAGGTCCTTGGACTGGAGATGAAAGGAGTGTCTGTGAGAGATTAATCTGATGGCTCTGAGCCATTGATCTGGATCTATCTGGAAGCAATGTGTAGACTGAGAGTCTCTGAAAAAGGCTTTTGCAATAGTAATGTCCCTAGCCTTTGATAAAAAGGTTTGAAACTCTTCCCTCCAGTCTTATGATGCACATGGCTTTTTGGAGTTCAATTTGCCTTAACCATTAGTAATCAAAACCACTATTTTTAAAAAATAATATGAAAGTTTATTTTTACATCCTTTTGTGCATTTTCCCATCTCAGTTGTAATCCCTGTGGGCTTCCCATCACCAAATCACTCATGTGCCATCACCAAAGTCCAGTGCACTTCCCTCCCCCCACTGTTTTTGATCCCATTCCCACTCCACCCCCATAAATTGCCTCTGGTATATTACTGTATTATTGTTATTATTATTATTATTATTATTATTATTAATTTTCTCGCCTGGTCCGTTATACTCCTGCTATGAGTGAAACCATTCGGTATTTTTCCTTTTCTTTCTGGCTTATCTCACTAAGCATGATCTTTTCCAGCTCCATCCATGTGTTTCTTTTTTTTGGTTGCTAATTCCATTGTGTGTATGTACCACATCTTTTTAATCCAGTCATCCATTTTTGAGCATTTGGGCTGTTTCCATGTCTTTCCAATTGTGAATAAAGCAGCAATAAGCATGGGGGTGCAGGTATCTTTTTGAATCAGTGTTTTTGTGTCTTTTGGGTAGATACCTAGGAGTGGGATTGCTGGGTCATAGGGAAGCTCCATGTTTAGCAGTGGCAAAACCACTATTTTTATATGCTAGCAGTTATGACCATTTTATGCATCCAAATCCTAAATATAGAAACATTTCTAAGGCAGATATTGGACTTGGTTTGCAGAAGGTAGTTTTATTTTAAAAGATTTTATTTATTTATGCATTCAGAACTGGGGTACAGGCCAGAGATTCAGGGGCGGCGAGAGGCTTCACCAGAGACAGAGTGGGGAGCAGAACAGGCAGATGGTTGAAGTACACTGCTGAGGGGAGCAGCGGGCGGGTCAGGAGGGTTTGCTGCACCATGTGGGTTGGTTCCCTGTCCTGGATGGAACTTCTGCCGAAGCGGCTACAGCTGGCTTCATAGCATTGTGCTTTAACCTGTTGCGCCACCAGGGACGGCCCTGCAGAAGGTAATTTTAGATCATGCTACCAGATTCCACAGAGACCTGCATTCCCTATGCACTAAAGGGTTTATTATGGTAGTAAATTTTGAGAAATTTTTCAAGACTATGCTAGAGGATTAGGAAATACAGAATCAAGTTTCCAAGAACAGTTTGTTGGGCCAAGTCACAGAGGGTACAGGAAACCAAAGAAAGGAAGAAATCCAAGATGGCATCAGGGCTGTTGGGGGTACCCTGTCAGACTAAGGAAATTTCCAACTTTCAGTACTTTGCCAAGAGTTTTTCTTACTATTTGAATTTTGTTGAAAGCTATTGGGCATCTATTGCTATAATCTTATGATTTTCCTCCTTTAGTCTTTTAATATGATGAATTATATTGAGTTTTTTCAAATAATAAACCATGCATTTTTGTTTTAAAGTCAATATGACCATATTACTCTGGGATTGGTTCCCTAAAAGCTTTCTTGGGACTTTGTGCTCATGTTCTTAAATGTAATTTTCTCATACCGTTCTTATTGGACTTTGGGAGACTCTTAGTAAAAATGAGTTGAGAAGTGGATCCTCTTTTCTTATTCTCCGAGAGAGTTTGTGTAAGAACGAAATGACTTCTTTCTTAAATGTATGGTAGAACTCTGCCCATTTGCTGTTGAAGGTTCTCCCATTGTGCGGGGATAGTAGAGAAAGGAATTTATACTTAAGGAATGTATACTTAAATGTAGCTTACATGATAAGGAAAATATGTTATCTAACATACCCAAAAAGTCCAGAGGTAAGTGGTGCTGGGATTGGCTGAAGAGGGGGGTGGTGCCTTTGGGTCTCACAAGGATGGCCATAGAGGAGGCCCATCCTTACTGATTCTCCAAGTGATTCCTGGGAGTCATCCTATGTTGTGCCTAGTACTTAGTACTTTCATGATTTCGCCTGTTCCTCAAAACCCCTCAACCCCCACGATAGCTCAACAACAGAGACAAATTGTGCTGATATTTCAGCCATAATTTTCAGGTGTTAACTCCTTCTCTCATCATTGCAAGATGGTTGCTGCCACTCCAGGTCTCACTGCACGCTGGTTAGGAGAATCGGGTTAGCAGACAAACCTGGCTTGGTCAAATCTCATAGCTCTATGATGGTGGGTAAATTACATACTCTGTAAAAATGGGATGATAATAGTACTTTACCTCAGAAGTTTAATATTATGTGGACTAAATGATTGACTTAGGAGTTTTATTTATTTGTTAAAAGACAATCATTTCTTTCTTTTTAAAGATTTTTTTATTTAGGCGTTAGAACTGGGGTATAGGCCAGAGGTGCAGAGGTGGTGAGAGGATTCACCAGAGCCAGAGTGGGGAGCAGAACAGGCAGACTGACGAAGTACACTGCTAAGGGGAGCAGTGGGTGAGACAGGAGAGGTCTGCTGTGCCACGTGGATCACCTTAGGGGTGGGGATAACATTTGCACTGAAGTGACTGCAGCCAGCTTGCAGTACTGAGCTTTAACCCTCTGTTCCACCAGGGAGGGCCAAAAGGCAATCATTTCTTAAAATATATTTTAAACTTATTTATGCACACTAGAATTGGGGTATAGGCCAGAGGTGTGGGAAGGGAGATGATGAGACAGATTGGGGAATGGAACAGGTGGAGCTACTGAAATACACTGCTGAGGGGAGCAGTGGGTGAGACAGGAGAGGTCTGCTGTGCCATGTGGGTCAGCTCCCTGGCTGGGGATCGAACCATGCTGCAGTGGCTGCCAGTAGCTTGATAGTGCTGAGAGACTTAACCCCTTGAGCTACCAGGGAAGCCCCGGTTTTTTTATTTTTTAACTCTTTGTGCTATTGTGTCTAGCATACAGTGAACTTCCAGCAAGTATTACCCTATCTTACTCCAATCTCACACAGTGCAAAAAAGAACCTGTTTTTCTCTTGCATCCATTTATTGAAACCCCGTATTGAATCAGACTTACATACATACCTTGTTGGATGGAATATGACATATGCTCCATTCTTAAATCTAAATTGTGCAATTATCAGGATTTGGTTTGGAGTAATTTAGATTCAACCTCTAGACAAGGAAGTATCCATCCTCCCCTGATTCATAAGACTACCTGATACCTCAAAAAAAGAAATCTGGGTTTTGTCTTCAAGGCAGAAGTAGGGTGGTGGGTGGGTGCATTTGGATCTTAAAAGGAAGGACAAAATCGGAGCTTCTATCCTTACTGGTTTTCCATGAGAACCAATAGATTTACCTTTAGATTTGCCTAGCATTTCAGCCTACTTAGTGCCTTTAAAAAAATTATTTATGCATACAGAACTGGGGTACAGGTCAGAAATGCAGGGGCAGTGAGAGGATTCACCAGAGACAGAGTAGGGAGCAGAACAGGCCGACTGAAGAAGTACACTGCTGAGGGGAGCAGCGGGCGGGTCAGGAGAGGTCTGCCACACCATGTGGGTCACCTCCAGGGCTGGGGATCAAACTCATGTTGCAGTGGCTTTAGCTTCTTAGTGCTGTGCTTTAACCCAGTGCGCCACCAGGGAGGACCCCACCTAGTGCTTTTTAACTCATATATGATCTCATCTTTTAGCAATCCCTCTATGCAGTTTGGGCTTCTGTGACCCCCTTTTATGGAAACAGGTTGTCAAAGGTGGGGTACTTGCTCTGTTTTAAGCGTTCAGTTGGGACAGAGCCAGGTCCTGGGACTCAAACTTCAAGGTCCTCAGATTCAAAGTCCTGCTTTTAATACTTTTCCATGAACTCCCCAACCCCTGTCAGTTACATCCACCTGCACAACTGCCACATCCATGACCTCCTTTCCTACTGTCTACTTAGTATTTTCAAAATCCACAGTTTTCGGTTAATACACTTACTTTAATAGGAAACTTGATAAAGCCTCAGGTTTTGGAATTCATATACAGCCTTTTAAATCAGCACAAATAGCAAAAAATGTCAGCAAATATTTCTTCAGGCTCAGAGTGCACTCTCTGTTCGAATCCCAGCTTTGCCAAACTCACCCAGGCACCCACCATTCCAGAGTGCCCCAGCGCATCTGCAAATGCCAGCGCCTGTCCCAGCCCTAGCCCAGGGCTTTGTCTGGTGGGCTAGTTCTGGCTGTCTCAGTCTGTTGTGCCCTCCCACAGGAATGCTGGAGGTGTTGGGTCGTGCACCCCATCCATCCCCAGCGGCCTTCAGCCCTGGGCCACGCCTGAGCATGTGGACGCACGCTTGGAAGTGGCCCCCAGGTAGGCATCTTTCCTTGGGAGAGCCTCAGCAAGGCTGGGCTCCATTTCCCCACAGCCGTGCCTTGCCCAATTGCACTCTTTCTGTCTTCCTTCACTTCCTGTCTCCTCTGTCTCATTTCCCCACTGCCTTTTGGGTACTTCCTGGAATTGCCTCCTGAGTAAATTACTTCACTTGAAGCCTTGTCTCAGAGCTGGCTTCTGGGGAGCCTAAGCTGAGGTATTGGGTGTACCTCACTTCTTCCTGTCTCTCTGTTCCCACCCATAATACGAGGGGTAACAACAGCACCTATACCTCAAAAGAGCAAATGTGGTAATGCTCTCTCAGTGCCTCGCTGAGAGAAAATGTTTCAGCAAGTGTAATTTGTTATTAGTATTGCTGCCTAAAAACCGTCTGCTGTGCTCCGGTGGTGTTGCCCTGAGCCTGAGACAGCCACTTCAGGCCTGACTGTCTCTGGGTATTCCGTTCCTGCCTCTTTCTCTCCCCACCACTTATTCTCTGAGTTCCTACAGTCCCACTTCTTCCACCATAGCCTGTCTTATGACATTGAGGCGCCCAGGACCACCAATTCCAACCACCCCAAATGCAGCCTGTTCTTCCCTCACACGGAAACCACCTCCTTACCTCCAGTTTTAATGGCATGTCAGGGTTTCTCCATGATGCAAGCCCCTCACAGTCATCTGCTTTAGACTGGAAGCTCTTGAAATGAGGGTGCCCCAGGCCCTCTCTGGTGGTGCAGCGGGTTAAAGCACAGCTCTAAGAAGCCAAAGCCACTTCAGCATGAGGTCGATCGCCGCCCCAAAGGTGACCCACATGGCGTGGCAGACCTCTCCTGACCCGTCTGCTGCTCCCCTCAGCAGTGTACTTGGTCAGTCGGCCTGTTCTGCTCCCCACTCTGTCTCTGGTGAATCCTCTCACTGCCCCTGCACCTCTGACCTATATCCCAGTTCTGTATGCAGAGGGTGCCCCATCTCTGACTTGTCAGGCTTGTCCTGGGACACCCCAAGGCCTGCCTCTCACTTGGGGCAGGAAAGCAATTGTGGATGGTTAGTGATCACAGCTCCCTTTATGGAGAATTACTCTCAGCCTGGCATTGTCGTAGGTGCTTCTTTCCACATTAATCTTGCTGCCACCAGCTTCATTTTGCAGATCAAAAGTTCTGCCAAATAAATTAAGTGCCAAAGATCACACAGCTAGCAAATGTCAGAATCAGGCATCAGAGGCTCTCCATTGTTGTACCGATGCTGGTGCATCACATGCCTAGAATAAGCTCCCTTTGTCATGTGGATTACTGTAGCAGGTTACCTTCCACATCCAAGCCCAGATGCTCACTTTACCCTTGGCTGTGGACCAGAATTTCTTTACTTTTAAAAAAAATTTTTTTAAAGATTTATTTCTTTATGCTTACAAAAACTAGGGTACAGGCCAGAAGTGCCAGGGGTGAGAGGATTCCGCAGAGACAGTGGGGAGCAGAACAGGCAGACTGATTGAAACACACTGCTGAGGGGAGCAGTGGGTGAGACAGGAGAGGACTGCTGTGCCCTGTGGGTCACCTTCCTGGCTGGGGATTGAATCCATGCTGCAGTGGATGTGACAGCTTCACAGCGCTGCATTTAAACTCATTGCTCCACCAGGGAGGGCCCTGTGGACAGGAATTTCAAATAAAATAACAGGACGGGAAAGCCTCATTTCTTCCAGAATATAGCAATCCAGAAAGAGAGTAAGTAAATAGCTTGTATTCTAATTTTGTGGTAAGGAAAGGCAGTTTCAAGCCTGTAGCCAGAACTTCCTTTTGCAGCAATTTATATGATAGAGATTGCAGATTGTTCCCCGCCCCTCAGGCTCAGGCCACAAGAGTATTATGTGTGCCTTGGGAACACTCGTCACCATGGTGCAGCAAGAGGCTGGCACTAAGCAGCACCTCCTGGCTTGTGTGGGACCTGTACAGTCCCTTGTGCCCAGCCCCACCCCTCACCAGCTCCCTTACCATGGAAGTGTTGTCATTTGTCACGTGGCTTGTGTTCATGTTTTCCTTACATTCATTTGGTTTCATTCATTCATTCACAAACTGTTTTCTGAACATCTGTGAACCAGGCACCATTCTGTTACGTTGGAGGAGCGAGAGAATGAACAGATTATAAACAGAAGATGTAAGTGAAATATATAGAGAGTATGTCAGTGATCAGTGCAAGCAGAAAAATAAATCAGTGAAAGGGCATAGGGAGAATTCAGGGGTGGAGTAGGTGGCCAGGAGAGACTATGTGAGGAATGTGACTTAAGTTAAAACCCAAGAGAAGTGAGGGAGTGGGTCATGTGGATATCCGGGGGCAGAACATTCCAGGCAGATGGAACTGCAAATACAAAGTGAACAGGTATGCCTGGTATGTTCCAGGAACAGCAAGGTGATCAGTGTGGCCAGAGCAGAATGAATGTGAGAATGTAACGGGGAAATGCGTGTGTGTGCGCGCGTGCGTGTGTGTGATGGGTGTGTAAATTGTATATAGAGTCTCATGGGCATCGTGAGGACGCTGTCGGTCACAATGAATAAATGGAAAGCCATGAAGGGCTGTTGTGTTGAGGCTACTTTGGAGCGGCAAGGTGTGGGTCAGAGACACCTGTTAGGAGGCCACCTCTATAATCCAGGTAAGAGAGGATGCAATTTAGAACAAGTGGTCCTTAGGGGAAATAAAGAAAGGAAAAGCGTTGGAGCTGTGGGCCCTTTCTTGAAGCCCTTCCTTGTGGCGCAGCATTATGAAGTTCTCTGCAGCCACTGCACCATGAGTTTGATTCCCAGCTAGGGAGCTGAACCACATGGCGTGGCAGATGTCTCCTGACCCACCTGCTGCTCCCCTCAGCAGTGTATTTCAGTCAGTCTGCCTGTTCTTCTCCCCACTCTGTCTCTGGAGAATCCTTTCACCCTCTGCACCTCTGGCCTGTATCCCAGTTCTTGTATGTATAAATAAATCAATTCATCTTAAAAAAATAAATAAAAATTAAGAGAGAGTTGGAGCTGTACTTGGACACAGATGTATTTTGGATCAGAAATGGCTAATTGGGTCTGGATACAGGAGACTGGTAAGGACAAGAAAGAACTGAATCTGGACCATGGAGACCAAGATTCTGGAGATATTTTTTGAGAGTAGAATGTCTGATGGGTGGAGGTGAGATTTGAGAGAGAGGAGTCAAGAATGATAGCAGGTGCTTTGATTGGGTCAATTGAAAGGCTGGAGGTGCCATTTTCTGATACTGGGAAATCTGTGGAAGAAGCACATTTGTCGGGGAGAAAGAAGATCAGCATCTCAGTTTTGGAGAGATTGAGCTGAAAGGTGCCAATTGCGTACCCATGTGAAGAAGACAGCCTCCTTTGTAAAATAAAAACAGAAAGAAGGTCAGCTCAAGTGCCAGCTCCATCTGGCTTGTGCCGCCTGCAGCACTGTGTTGAGACTTTGAAGCCCCATCCAAGCCCAGTGGGAAAGAACTTGTTGATCAGTAGTGGTGAAGCCTGTCTGGGGAGCTGGAGAATAAATAAATGGTGAATTTGGGGTGTAAGACTTTCCATTGTAAAGTAGAAAGAAGATTTGAAAAAAATTCTATTTGTGTGTTCCTTTTAACATTTCTCAGTGTGTTCTATGCTGTTCAAAATGGAGTAGCAGGAGTGGACATAGCTTAAACATTGAGTTTTCTACATATACAGGAAGAGCATGTTCAAACAGTTTTTACTGAGGGATCGACAGCCACGACTGACTTGAAATATTGTGCAAGTATAACAGCTCAAAGTAGGGACCTGGAATAAGCCCGAAGTGTTTTCTGAATCCTTGAATGAAAAACAAAATGATGGGCCTCCCTCCCTGGTTGTGCAAGGGGTTAAGCACAGCCCTATGAAGCTACCCAAGCCACTTTACAGGAGATTAATCCAAGTCCTCCCCACCCCCAGCTACCCACATGGCACAGCAGACCTCTCCTGTCTCACCTACTGCTCCCCTCAGCAGTGTCTTTCAGCAGGTTCTGCTCTGGGTAATCATCTTACCTCTGGCTTCCCGCCCCCTGTATCTCTGGCCTACGCCCCAGCTCTTCTATGCATAAATATATAAAATAAATCTTAAAAAAAAAAAAGAAGAAGAAAAATGGGCCCTCCCTGGTGACACATTGGGTTAAAGCGCAGCACTAAGAATCTAAAGCCATTTCAGCGTGAGTTCTACCCCCTCCACCCCCCACCCTCCCCACCTGGCCTGGAGCTGACCCACATGGCACAGCAGACCTCTCCTGACCCGCCCGCTGCTCCCCTCAGCAGTGTACTTCATCAGTCAGCCTGTTCTGCTCCCCACTCTGTCTCTGGTGAATCCTCTCACGGCCCCTGCACCTCTGGCCTATACCCCAGTTCTGTATGCATAAATAAATAAATCTAAAAAAAAAAAAAAGAGGTTCTTTTTGGCTTACTGCCCAGTTTTCTACTATGAAATATATATGAATCCTTCACCTGTGCAATATTTCATCTCACCTAATCAGGAGAAAACAATCAGGCAAACCCAGTTGATGGCATACTATATAAAACAATTAGCTTTCAAGGCAAATGACAGTGTTATTAAAGGTTTTTTATTTTTATCGCCATGGCACTGTTCTAGAGTAAAGGAAATTTAAGAGTTAGGGCAATAATGCAAATATGATCCTTGGTGGAATCTTGGGTCAGAAAGAAAAATGATATAAAAAGAATGTTGCTGGAGCAATTGGGGAACGTTGTGGAACAAATTAATAAATGGTATTTTTGTGTGTGAGTTTTTAAATTGTGATTATTTTTTTAAAGATTTACTTTTATTTATTTATGCATACTGGTGTATACACCAGAAGTAGAGTGGGGGAAGAGGTGGGAGGTGAGTAAGTGAGGGATGTAGTAGGGTGGTGAGAGCATTCCCCAGAGACTGAGTGAGAGCAGAACAGGCAGATTGACTGAAATACACTGCTGAGGGGAGCAGCGGACAGACAGGTCCCTGGCTGGGGATTACTCTCAGGCCACAGTGGTTTTGAGACCGGAGATTTTAATCCCCGTGCCACCAGGGAGGCCCATAATTGTGATCATTGTTTGTGGTTACACAGAAGATAGTCCCATTGTTTGGAGACACAGGCTGAACTGTTTGGTGATGAGGAATTGTGATGTCTGTAATTAAGTCTCCAGTTGTTCAACACAAATCAGATGAATTTAGGTGAAGGGTGTGATGGTATTCCCTGTGCTGTCCTTGCAGCCTTCCCATAGGGTTGACATATTTCAAAGTAAAAAAGTTCAGAGGAAGCAGTAGCCATGTAGATTTTTCCAATTTTAGAAAACTTGGAAATGGTGTATCAGACCCATCGGAGCATGAAATCCAAGCACTGACTGGAACACTGTCTTCACTCTTGGTGAAGCAAAGAATTTGCCAAATCTTCTCCACGACAGTTGTATTCCCTGGTATTTACTACATTGCAGATGCCTCCACATCCATGGTATTGCGTCTTTTATCATAAATAGACTATATACAAGAAGAGGCTTGTGCTTCTAGTACCATAGTCACACCTAATTTTTTTAAGGGCTCGCCATGTGCCAGGCACTGTTTTGCGATTGACACAGATAAGCCCATTTCATCCTCAACAGCCACCCCATAGCTTGGCTTCTGTTATCACCATTTTCAGAAAAGGAAACTAAGTCACAGAGGGGTGGTGTCACCTGCCAAAATCACACAGCCAGTGACAGGGTGAGGTGGGGCGGCAGAGGGGTATGATTGGGGCCCGCAGCATCCACCACCCCTTCCCTGACTTTGGCGAGCCGGATCATCTGTTTGTTAGAGCTGCCATCCCAGGAGGAAGGCTTCCACACTCAAATTTTTGCTTGTCTCTGAAGGATTCCGGGTCTCATCTATAGCAGAAAGAGTATTCCTTGAGAGAGGCAGAAGGAGGAGGGGCCGGTGTAGAAGGGGGGCGGGGTGGGGAGCAGACAGGGCAAGGGGAGGGGGTGAGAGGAAGGAGGAAGAGGGAAAACACCTTCCTTGAATGCTCACCAAGCACCAGGCAGAGATCTTTTCTGCCTGCCTAGTCCTTAAAACCCCCTGTGTGCACTTAGACTTTTACCCGCATTGGACAAGAGGAAACAGATTGAAAGTTTCCAGTAATTCCTTTGAACTTAAGCAGTCTGACTCCAGAGCCTTGTCCACCTCTGTTTTGGGAACCAGCCCCAACCTCCTCCTCCGCAGCCCCCCAAACAGCCCTGACTCTCTCTGTCACTGCAGTGGGCCTAAAAGTGAGCCATAAGATGTAGACAGTTGGGTGCCGGGCCTCACCCTTACCTTGTTCACCCCCTCAATTCTCAGATGCGGATATCTTGATGATGAAGAGGAACAGAGAGGGAAGGAGAGGAAGAAAGCTTGGTGTTCTTCCTCCTTGGGGCTTTTCATCTGACTGGTGACATTCCATTCCCAGCCTTCTAATTGGCCTTATTATTGAGTAACTTTTCTAATTGAATGCACTTGGGCAGAAACTCCTTCCCATGTTGACTATGGCCATTGTTTTGTCTTTTGTGTTCTTTTATGAAAAAACAAGGGGAAGCCCTTGTTCCTTTGAGGTGAAAGTAATTGGTTAAGTTCCCAGGCAAATCAGCCAACCTGTGGGAACACCTGTGCTCTGGACCTGCTTTAAGCTCACCTGTTACCGGAGAGGACATCCAGCTTGTAGGGACCCTTCTGAGTCCTGGAGGCCCAGGTGACTTGGCTGTGGGCATGGCAGCCCCAGCCAGGGGCCAGGCAGGGATCGACCTCAAAAAACCTTGCTACCCCAGAGCTCCCTTCCTCAATGAATAAACCAGCATCTGGTAAATCAACACACATTCATAGAACAGAACAAGAAGAGTAGAAAGAGGTGCTTGAGAACTTGGTTTAAATCTCGCCTCTATGTTTTACTAGCTTTGTGACTTTGGGCAAATTATTTAGGCCCTCTGAGTCCTGGTTTCCCTTTCTGTAAAAAGGGGGAGGGGGAATAATAGGACCCTCCCAAGAGGTGAAAATGAAATGGCTTAACACTTAGAGGTATGTACAGTGCTTGAAACATGAGCACAACTGCACACAGGTTGGCATTATTGCTGGTGGTCACAGCTTAGTACTTGGTTCTGCAGAGCAGACACAGGAATCTAGGACTCAATTCCTGTCCTTAAGCAGAGGTAGTAAGGCATTAAAAGTAGGGCAAGTTGGGACCTCCCTGGTGGCGCAGCAGGTTAAAATGCAGCACTGCACGTTAGCTGTAGCTGCTTCAGTGCGAGTCCCATCCCCGGCCGGAGGTGACCCACATGCTACAGCAGACCTCTGCTGTCTCCTCTCGCCCGCTGTTGCCCTCAACCGTGTACTTCGTCAGTCTGCCTGTTCTGCTCCCCATTCTGTCTCTGGTGAATCCTCTCACCGCTCCTGTACTTCTGGCCTGCACCCCAGTTCTGTATGCATAAATAAATTTAAAAATCTCAAAAAAAAAAAAGTAGAGTCAGTTTGGAAGGAGCTAAAGAGAACTTCCATCAGTTATTTAATTCCATTGCACCTCAGTTTGCCCACCTGACATCTGAAGACAATTCCTAGAGTGAGAGATGGTAGGTTATAAACACCCTGCCGAGTGGCTGGGTCGTAGTTGGCCATCATTACACATGTCTGTCTTCCCCTGTCTGGGAATATACATCCTGGCGAGGGAGAGAGCAGTTCAGAAGCAGCTGGTCAAGGGTGGGGTATGTGCAGCGGAATCTAATTGGAGTTTGGAGACTGGAGGTTTCCTTCCCGTAGCTGGGCTGTTCTGGGAAGGCTTCCTTGGAGGTCCAACCTCAGTTGGGCTTGGAAGGATGAATAGATAAACTGAGCAGAAAGGATAAATGGGCTGACCAGTGACAGGAAGGGCAGTTAGGATTTGGGGTTGCAGTAAGAAGTCCCGCCATGTTTTTAGGGGTCTGCAGAGAAGATGCTGCTATTCTCTCCTCTTTCCCATATCCTTGTCTAATTGGAACTTTCCCTGCTATCTAAATTACACCCCACACGTCTTGTTGTAGTGGAAGATCACTTGTCTCTAAAAGCGAAGAGCAATAGTTATTTCAGACTAAATGAATTTTTCCTTTTTTAAAAAAGATTTATTTTTTTATTTATTTATGAATACAAGCAAGAACTGGGGTGTAGGCCAGAGGTGCAGGGCGTGTGTGTGTGTGTTTGTGTGTGTGTGTGTGTGAGAGAGAGAGAGAGAGAAAGACAGAGAGACAGAGAGAGAGAGAAAAAGAGAAAGAGAGAGGATTCACCAGAAACAGAGTATTTTTCTTTCAAACCTAGAATTAAAAAAAAAAAAATTAACTTTAAGTGTGGGGGAGTTCATCTTTGCTCTTTTATACATGAACATGTTCCACTTACCTTTTACCAACCCCCTCCTGTGCCACTCCCTAATCTACCTCTCTCCCCCACCGCACCTTTTCTCCCCTCTAATCCCTCTGGTAACCCTTATATTCTTTCACTAAGTTTAAGATTTATTCCTACTATATTTTGACTATATGGTTTTTCATTATTTATTCCCTAGATGAATGAGACCATCAGATTATCTGTCTTTCACTTTTGACTTATTTCATTTAACATAGCTGCCTTGAGTTCCTTTCGTTTTGTTTCAAAAGCCACTCTTTCATCTTTTTTTTCCCACAGCTGCATAATATTCCTTTGAGTATATATTCCAAAATTTCCTTATGCCGTCATCGGTTGAAGGGCACTTAGGTTGGTTCCTTGACTTGCATAAATGGATATTTTCACATTAGAATTCTCATATTATTTGAATAAATACCCACTCAAGGTATTGCCAGATCATATGGGATTTCCATTTTTATTTTCTTAATAAGTCTCTCATTACTTTGAACACTATAAGGTGACAGATGTTAATGAGACTTATTTTCATAATCATGTTGCAGTATTTATCTGCACCAAATTATTATGTTGTATACCTTAAACTAATAGTCTTATATCTGAAAATCAAAGATAAACAGTTTTCTAACCTGAACCATCATTCTCAATAATTCTGAAAGAAAAGAAACCCTCTTTTTCAAGATAGATCTTACTTCTGTTTAATATACTTATTTCAAAAGTACAAGTTTTATTCCTTCTGTGCTATAAACCCCTTCATATCACAATATATTTGCTTTCCCATAACACAATATACCTAATTTTTATAATTTTAAATATATTTTCTTTTTAATGAAAGAGTACAAATGTAGTGATTAGTTAGCTAAAGAAATATTCTTAGTGGGCCTTCCTGGTAGCACAGAGGTTAAAGACAGTGCTATCAAGCTATCACCAGCCACTGCAGCACAACTTCAGTCCCTTGGCTGGCCAGGGAGCTGACCCACATGGCTCAGCAGACCTCTCTCGTCTTGACTGCTGCTCCCCTCAGCAGTGTATTTCTGTAGTGTAGATCTGTCAGTTCTGTTTCCCACTCTGTCTCTGGTGAATGCTCTCACCCTCTACACCTCTGACTTACACCCCAGCTCTTGTATTCATAAATAAAATCTTACAAAAAGAAATATTCTCAGTGTCTATATTCATTACTGCACCAACCCTTGGTGTTTTGAAAACAGGAGTAAAGGACTTATAATATCAGACAGGGCATATGGCACACATTCACATTGACTCAAGAGTTCTTTAATTGAAAATATGTATTATTACCAACAAGCCACTGGTCAGCAGAGGTTTTTCTTTTAAAAATAGATCTCTAAATTATGTTCAGTAGATTGGTGCAGCCTTTCAGCAGAGAAATTTGGTAATAAGAACTGTATCAAAAGCCTTGAGTGTTTCATAACTTTAGATTTTGAAATCCCATTTCTAGAAGTTAATTCTTTTCTAGGAATAATCATGGGTATGCATACATATATTACCGTACAATATTTTAGAGTATTATTTCTAATAGGGAAGAAGTAGAAACAAATTTTTAACAATAGAGTTTGGCAAAATACACTGTGATATATTCATCCAATGGCAAAACATGTGGTTATTAAACATGGAGAATATTTAAGGACAGGGAAAAGTGATAACAGTATATATTTCATTGTTATTACCATTTTTTCAAAGAATTATTTTCACTTATGCATTCAAGAACTGTGGTATAGTGGGGAGCAGAACAGGCAGGCCTATGAAATAAATACACTGCCAGGGAGAGCAACAGGCAAAGCAATATAGGAGAGGTCTGCTTTGCCATATGGGTGAGCTCCCTGTCTGTGTATGGAACTTACGTTGCAGTAGTTGGCAATAGCTTGATAGTGCTGGGACTTAAACCCTTGCACCTCCATGGAGGCCCCAGAATATATTTTAGTGAATAAAACCAGTTTACAAAACAGTTTGTGATTATCTCATTAAAAAAAATGTGTTTGGGGCCTCCCTGGTTGCTCAAGGGTGTAAGTCTCGGCACTATAAAGCAATTGGCAGTCACTGCAGCACAAGTTCAATCCCCAACCATGGAATTAACCCACCTGGTGTGGCAGACCTCTCCTGTCTGGCCCTGTGTTCCCCTCAGCAGTGTATTTCAGTCAGTCCGCCTGTTCTGCTCCCCACTTGTCTCTGGTGAATCCTTTCAACCTGCCCTACTCCTCTGGCCTACACTCCAGCTCTAGTATGCATAAATAAATAAATCTTTAAAAGTGTGTTTATACATAGATCAATTTTAGAAAATAAACATTAATATTTAAAAGGGTTATCTCTAGATTGTGAAATTATAAGTATGTATTTTCGTTTTCTGGTGGGTTATCTGTATTTTCTAAATTTTCTACAATGGGAATGGATATATCCATGATACGAAAACTACAATAAAATTTACATAAAGAGAGTAATTGCTCAAGTAATTACTTGAGTCTTGTATACAAGACTCTAGTAATTCAGTTTGAGGGGCTTTCCCAGGGAAGGTGGGATCCCCAAGGCCTCTTTCCATGTGGAGCATTACTGAATGCCTGTGGTTATGTGAAATCCAGTTTGGGGAAGACTACAAAGTAGTCAAAGTTTGGGAAGTGGAAAAAATGGCTACTGGGAGATTTTATAAAGCCTGACCAAGAAACTTCTTCAGAGAGTATCTTGCTTCTTCGCCCACATTTTTCTCAAAAAGAAACTAAGGCTACTTAAGGGCTTGTCCAAGGCCACACAGCCAATTTAATGACAAGGTGAGGCCTTGAGTCCATGGCCTTTGTGCCCGGTTTTATTCTGTAAATAATGCTATTTAGACCAGCCCTTCCCATACTTTCATGCACAGAGATGTTAAAACTGCAGGTGTGATCCAGGAGATCAGGCGTGGAGAGCCTGCATTTCAACCGGATCTTGGGTGATGCCGATGTTAGCTGACCTGAGGAATCCGCTTAAATAACAGTGTAGAGCTTCGTGGACTCTGGAGCCTCTCAACATTCGCGTCATAGCTCTGCCAGCTGTCTGTTCTATACTGAGCTCCTCTTTCCGCATCCGCAACATAAGTAATCCTAACTCAGGATTTTCGTGAGCGTTTAATAAGTCATCGGAGGGTAAATGCCTAGAATAACGGAACAGCAGTTTTATTACTTGTATTCCCTAGAGTAAGCAGCGGTGAAGCAGGGCTCGACGAATGAATGAATAACCTTTGCAGAAAAGTTCTTTCCGGGCGTCTAGAGCCTGCGGAACGAGACGCGAGGGCTCTTTGGTGGGGAGGAGGCCCACCTCCAAGAAGGTTCTTTCCACCCGGGGGTCCGACGGGCCCAAAGCGCCCGGAAGCCGGGCCGCTGCGCCCCGCGGACCAATGTGGCCGCCGGGGAGTGGGGGAGGGGGTGGCGCCCGCCAGCCCTTTCCGTCTGCGCCGCTGATCGCCCCGCCCCTTAGACGTAACGACGTTGGAGCATTCCACGGTTGCTACATCGTCGCGAGGGGCGGGGCTGCTGTCAGGGCAGCGGTGAGCGCGCCGGCGCGGGCGGGCTGGGGCTCCGAGCGCTGCGCAGTGCCAGCGCCAGCACCAGATCGCGCGCTCCGGCCCTCTGCCTGCCTTGTGGCTCGCGCGTCCGCACTCTTGCCTGCCTGTGTGTTGCCCGAGTATGGAGCTGCTGTGTTGCGAGGGCACCCGGCACGCGCCCCGGGCCGGGCCAGACCCGCGGCTGCTGGGCGACCAGCGTGTCCTGCAGAGCTTGCTCCGCCTGGAGGAGCGCTATGTGCCCAGCGCCTCCTACTTCCAGTGTGTGCAGAGGGAGATCAAGCCGCACATGCGGAAGATGCTGGCGTACTGGATGCTGGAGGTACCGCCTGGACAGGGTCTCCCCTCCCCCGCCGCGCTGCGTCCTCAGCTCCGGACGTTCCGGGGCCGCCCCGTGGGGACATCCTGGTCCCAGAAACAATCAGCAGGATGCTTCGGTGGCCCAGACCCTGGGCCGGGCCTTTCACTCGCACCCTTGGCCAACAGCTTCCGTGGTGTCCGTTTCCCTTCCCCAGTCCTGACTGTGATTGCCAGTCGTTTGGCACCCCAGTTAATCCTCTCGGGTAGGGGAAGCAGGCCGGCGGCCACCTCGCCCCTCCTGCTTCGCTCAGCCTCTCCTGCTTCCCTCCCCCGCTCGGTCTTCTCGGGAGCGCACGCCTGGAAAACCCTGGGCTCTACCGCCTCCGCCCGAGAGCCGGTTCCTGTGTGTCGCGGGGTTCTGGCGGGGAAGGCAGTGGGGGTGGCGCGCGCGCTGTTCCGGCCATCAGGGAAATGAAAAGTGCGGGAGGCGGTGGCGGGAGTCTCCTCCCTTCCCTTTGGGTGTGTGCGATGGGTGATGGTAACGGGGGTAAGGTAATCAGCTTTCTGGCTACCTTGTTTGACTCTCCCGTGGCCCCCTCTGCTATGGGGGAGGGGAGTCTCAGTTTGGAATCCTTAAGGAAGGGAGGCTCTGCTGTCCCTCCCTCCCTCCCCCCGGGGGGGGGGAGGAGGCAACGCGGAGGAAGTGGGGGGCGTCACCTTGGGGAAGGCGCATCCTCTGTTTTAGTCCTTGTCTAAGTACACTTAGCCCTCTTCCACTTTTACTCCCGAACTCATCTCCCTTCAGACACTTACCCCCTTCAGTGCTGTAGCGTTTCCCACTCCCCTGCTCCAGAAGTGACTGTGCACCTTCCCCCAGGTGTGTGAGGAGCAGCGCTGTGAAGAGGAAGTCTTCCCCCTGGCCATGAACTACCTGGATCGCTACCTGTCCTGCGTCCCTACCCGCAAGGCCCAATTGCAGCTCCTGGGGTCGGTCTGCATGCTGCTGGCCTCCAAACTGCGAGAGACTAAGCCCCTGACTATCGAAAAACTGTGTATCTACACCGACTATGCTGTCACCCCCCACCAGATGCGGGTTTGTGCCTAATCCCTTTCCCTTCCTGCCCCCCACCCCACCACATACTGCCTCCTCACCGGGAAAAGGAAAGCTAAGACCGCAGAAGGTTTCTGTTCTCCGGAGAGGGAGCATGGCTTGCAGCGGCTTTTTGTGTGTGTGTGTAAGAAAGATGGGGCATGCATGTCCTGTGATGGTCTGGGTAGAGCTGCCAGCTTTAACTAAATCCCCTTCTCCTGACCTCCAGGGGGTGCCACTCCTTCCTGGTCTTTCCCCCAGATAGCAACAAGTCAAACTGCATGTCTACACTCACTAGTACTTTGCCTCTGGGTTTACACAGCCACCATGAGTTATTTATTGGCAGCAGCAGGACATGCCTGCACACCCCCACTGGAGTGGGGGAGTGGAATGTGCTTCATGTGGGGGAGGGGGCTCCCTTGGTTGAGTATCCCAGTGTGGACTTTGTGATAGAAAAGCCTCTGAGAGTGGTTTAAAGCCAGGCCCTGATTGCTCTAGAAGGGCCCAGGAGTTCCATCCCACCTTTTTTCCTTCCCTTTCTATCTCAGGAGAGACAGCCCTTCCTAATCCCTTATTCTCCCTGTCCTGCCTCTAAGGAACTCGAGCAGCTGCTTGGGGCCCCGGTGGAATCATCTCCTTTTCCCTCCTAGTTAAGGGCTGGAGTTGAGGTGCAGCCTGGTAGCCGAGCTGCAGCTGCTTCCGATGTGATAATAATGCCCCCTCCCAGCCTGCCCACTCTGACCAAGGTCTTTCATAACTCTGTGGGGAGCTGCTGTCACTCCTGTGGTTGGGAAGTGGCTCCTTGGGCCTCTCTTGCTGGGAATTTAGGCTGGGCTCTTCCCAAGGCCAGGCAGAAGTGTGGCCACTTCTCTTTCCTCGCTGAACCCGGTGAGGTGCCGCTGGGATGTGGAAAGGGTTACGCAGGGTATGCAGATTATCTCCTGAGGGGCTTGGAGAGGGTGGGTGAGCTGGCACCTTCCTCCACCTTGCATTACAGCCAAGTCTTCTCCTGACCCTGAGAGGAGTCTCTGGGCCCCATCTCCTGGGGAGGAGGGCAGCATGCAGGCTGCTGTGATTGGCTGGCAGGGAAGCCAGGGTACTGGGGCCCCCGACTGCTGCTTGTGGAGGAACAGGATTCCTCTTCCTGCCAAGTAGCTCTCAGAGATGGGAGCAGGAGGCCCCACAGTTCTTTGTGATGAGTCTGGTCGTTTTTTTGGCCAGTCTGAAGGTAGAG
Organism: Condylura cristata; assembly: GCF_000260355.1. Taxonomy (NCBI): domain Eukaryota; kingdom Metazoa; phylum Chordata; class Mammalia; order Eulipotyphla; family Talpidae; genus Condylura; species Condylura cristata. The sequence continues at coordinate 8,790,808 of NW_004567102.1, read as the reverse complement.
CTCATTTCTAGGGTTGAGGAGCAAGATGTTTTGGAGGGGTTTGGGCTGGAAGGTGGAAGGGACTTCCTTTTATGAATAGGTGGGATGGTGGATGTGCCTTTGTGTGAGGGGAACTTTTCAGAAACGGCAGCTCCCCCACTCCCTCTGCCTGTGCTGGGGGTGGAGCGTCTAGATGACTTCCTAGAAGGTCAGAGTTGGAAGGGACCTCAGAGGACTCCATTTAGTCCAAATCCTTGGCAGCAGAGAGGGCTGAGGCCCAGAGGACGCCAGGGTCCGACCTCAGCATTGCACTGGAAAGGATGAGGAGAGTCTGGGCCTTTCCACTCACCCAGGTGGCCTTAAAGGCGGGGCTATAACAGACACCGCCAGCCCCTGCAGCTATGGTTCCAGGGGCTGGCAGTGTCTAGCTTGTGCCAGGCTAGAACTCAGGTTCTTAGGGACTGTGCAGATGCAGGGTAGGGTAACTGCTTGCCTTCACCCAAGACCCCACGTCTCCCTACAGGGAGGCCCTCCCCTCCAAGCTGCCTTCTAGATGTTTCCTTGAAACCTCTGTGCTGTTTACTTGAGTTAGTGCTGTCACTGGGACAGGCTTTTGGGGCTAACTTCTGGCTGTAGGCAAGGCTATTCTTTTGTGGGGTTCTGTGAGGCTTGGGGCTGGGAGGATGACACCTAAGCTCAAGCCAGAAGAGAGGTGCTGTGGCTGGGGGCCAACAAAAGTTTGGGTGGGGTTGCTATTTCTGCTTCACTAAGGGATCAAACCACTAGTTCCTTCCCGAGATAAAACAATGAAGAAATCCTCATATGTGCAACTCAGAAATAGGGTCAGGGCTGGGAACCCCAGGGAAGTAGATTGGGGTGGGGTTCCCAACCTCCCTCCAGCACCTCGCAGGGTATATAGGCTCGAACTGGTAGAGAGAAGACTTGTTCCATCAGGAATCATCTGAACCTATCCGTCAGACCTGGCTCCCACTTTTCCTGAGAAAGACACTATGGGTTCTTAAAGGGAAAGGGGTGTGGTGTGGGGTGCTATACCTCAATACCCACCCGCAAAGTCCCACCAAAGGGATGTGGGTTGGGTTGGGCAACGTCCCCTTTGAGGAACCTTGGGGGAAGCTCAGGAGCTGTCACAGCAGGCCTGGCTTGCTCACTCCCCGTTCTTGAAGTTGCAGGCTTGGCTGGGATACAGAGTTAGGGAAGAGGCTTGTGATGACCTCTCCATACACAGATCCTTGGGATTTTGCTTCACTGCAGTGTCAAGTTCATGGTGATGCTGCTGCTGCGATCTTTTCTATGAGCCCTGGCTCAAGAAATGCTCAGGCCCCAGGGTGAAGAGTCAGGACAAGCCCTGATTTCTTAGCCCCAAAAAGATAACCAATTAGGATTTGGAGACAATCCATACACTGCCCTGGTCTCTCCACACTGCCAGTTCTTAAGCCAGAAGCAGAACTAGGGTCTTGACCTTCGAGATTGATAGACTTCCCTCCCTGTGAAACTTCTGCTTTGTTCTCTCCCCTTTCCTTCTTCATCCGCTGACCCCACCCTCTCCCCCACCCTCAGGACTGGGAGGTGCTGGTCCTGGGGAAACTCAAGTGGGACCTTGCCGCTGTGATTGCCCATGACTTCCTGGCCCTGATTCTTCACCGACTGTCTTTGCCCCGAGACCGACAGGCCTTGGTCAAAAAGCATGCCCAGACCTTTTTGGCCTTGTGTGCTACAGGTAAGAACCCTATGCACATTTTTGTTAAATCAAGAAAATGAGAATAACTGAGAGGTAACTAGGAGATTATGATTTATATTCCCCACAGACTCTGAGTGATATCCCCTCAGTTGCTGTACAGAAAACCAGCAGAACATTATTAAGAGTTCTTTGAGGCCTCAGAGACCCCCTGGGTGCTGGAGTGGACACTAAGAGCTTAGAAGGAAATGATTTGCCCAAGGTCATACAGCAAGTTGGCAGGATGCAGATCCTTGAACCTGTTTTGTTTCCACGCCAGTGAGGGACTGTAGTGTCTGGCCAGGGTAACTATGGACCACCTTAGACCTGACCTGTGGAAGTCTGCTGTTCACCCTGATCCTCTGTAGGGAAGAGGCCCCTGGCCCTATGTCACACCACCACTTATTGCTGGGTTTCCCAGTATGTCCCCTGCTTGTTCACACTGCCTGGCACCTTCTGAGGACTAGGAAGGCCATGCTGGTGGCTATCCTTAAATGCCCCCTGGTCTCACTGTTCCTCTCCCTTTCCAAGATTACACCTTTGCCATGTACCCGCCCTCCATGATCGCCACAGGCAGTATCGGGGCTGCCGTGCAAGGCCTCGGTGCCTGCGCCACATCCGGGGATGAGCTCACAGAGCTGCTTGCTGGGATCACCGGCACGGAAGTGGTGAGTGTTGGGATGCTGCGCAGCAGTATGTCTGTCATTCATGAGGCACTGTGATTCCCTGAACCTCCAGTAGAGGGAAGTGTCTATCCCCCAACCTTGTCCCCACTCTGGTTTCATGAGCAACCCCCAGACCCCACCCCCCCTTTCCGCCCCTGGTTTCTGCTGCCTTTTTCCTCTTGCCTTGTTATGGAAAAAAAGCGTTGGGTGGGTTGAAGGGCACTGTCCCTGGGTGCCCTTTCTTGCCAAGTGGTATGCCAGAGTGGGGGTGGGGAGGTTCAGTGTCAGATGCAGGGCTGCTCTCACACTCTCTCGCCACATCCTCTTGCCAGTTTTCTAAGAATTGAAGGCTGATTCCTGGGGCTGGGCTGTGGCCTAACCTCCCCAGACTTCCCTGTGTGCCGGGAGACGTCCTTCTCTGACACCTGTTGCCGATGATAGACAGAGGGGGAGGAAACAGCCTTTCATTCCAAAAGGGGCTCCCTCTGTTCCTCGGTAGCCCCCCCTCACCGTTCCCTGTATTCCCAGGACTGCCTGCGGGCCTGTCAGGAGCAGATTGAAGCTGCCCTCAGGGAGAGCCTCAGGGATGCTGCCCAAACCTCCGGAAGCCCAGCACCTAAAGCCCCCAGGGGCTCCAGCAGCCAGGGGCCCAGCCAGACCAGCACTCCCACAGATGTCACAGCTATCCACCTGTAGCACCGGGAGAGGCCCCCTCGAGTGGCCGCTGACAGCAGAGGAGGGGACACTGCCATCCCACTTCCTGCCTACAGGATGAACCACGCCACATCTGAAATCTGAGGGGGCTCCTTCCTACTTGCCTCTCACAAAGCCCAAGGGGTGGGTCCCACCTGTCCCTGCAGTGTGCACTAAAGGGCCTGGCTGGCATATCTGGGTGGCCCGTCAGGCTCCTCTTCCCTTGTATCTGCCAGCTCCGTTTCTTTCCATTGTAGCTGGCTGTGGGCCAGGCTGGTCTGAGACAAAATTCAACTAGGCAGAATATATGCACCAGCATTCCTTTTTGAGGCCCCTTGGATTCCGAGGCTCTCATGTTCTCAACTGTCAAAACGCCCCAGTGCCTTCTAAAGGTGTCGCACCTTCTAGAGTTACTGCATTTGGATAGGGGTCTTCCTGAAGGAATTTCAGATGTTCTGATAGACACGTGTGAGGGGAAACAGTCTAGACAGCTCCTCTTAACATACTTAGCAGGCCCTGCATTATCCTGCTCACAGCTATTCCTAGAAGGGGCCAGAACTAACCAATTCCTCCTTGCTTTGCTTTTGGCTCAGCTTCTGTGTGATTGAGGGAGGTAGTGCTGAAGGAAGAGGTTGTTTTAATTTATTGATTGTTATGAGTACAACTGTAAGAGGGTGTGGTGGGCCCCCTCTAACCCTGGTGGTAACCCTGGTGGTTGCTGCGTCTCTCCCCTCTGCTGCTGGCTAGAGTATCTTTGTGGCCAAGGAGCTGCTATAGCCTGGGGTGGGGTGATACCCTCCTCTCCCTCTTGCTCTCTGCCCCATCCTTTGGGGAAGAGAGGAAACAGGGCTGCTTTGGAGGTACCAGAGCTCCCTGTCAGGAGAGGGAGGCAAGCCCTATGGACACAGGTCTTTCCTAAGGCTACAAGGTCCAGGCTTGTAGCCCAGGACCTCTCTGCTACCTTAATAAAGATTCTGGAATGAAGTTGGCTTTGGCTTCTTGGATTGGTTAGCTTTGGGGGTAAAAGCCTATTTCTAGATTGCATAAGGTTGGGGAGGATGAACACCAATGGTCACCAAAGCCTTTCCAGTAAAGGGTTAGGAGCAGTATTTTAGGCTTTGTGGGCCTATGGTCTCTGCCCCAGAAACAGTTCTGCTTTATGTGATGTATTTGTTCCTAAAGAAATCACTGCATTTTGCAAAGTTGCACAATGCAAACCACAGGGCTAATGGGAAAAGGCAAGTTTGGGACCCAACACTCAAAACTTGGTGACTCTTTTTTTTTTTTTTAAAAGGGAATAAAGAGGATAGCAGTTTTCACACATTAAATTGTTAAAACACTCTTTAAGTACTATAAATGTCTTCTTATCTTGAAAAACACCTAAAGTTTGATTGTGGAAGGGAAGGCTGAAAGGATGTGGGAAATTATCATACCAGATACGGGTGTGGCTCCCGACCCTGGAGATGAACACAGTATGGGTGTGAGGGCTGTGCTGTGCCTTCTGTTAACTGCCTTAGGTTAGCCGGGTGTAGTATTCAGCTTCCACCCAGTGTTTCTCAAGGACAAAACTGCACATAAAGAAACAAACTTGTCCCCAAATGCAGTAAAAGGGTTGGGACAAAGGCACATGGAGCAAGTGTGTGACAGGGCTAGAACAGGCAGTAGCATGCCAATGGGTGGGTGCGGCTATGTTCACTTCGCTTATGGACACTGAAATTTGAATTTCATGTAATCTTTACCAGTCACCTCATATTTACAAATGCTAAAAAAGTCGTTCTTCACCCATGGGTTACGAGCAAAAGGACAACTGTTTTGCCAATCCTTGTAACACTGTCATTAGCCAAGACAGGGAAACCTGAAAGGGAGCTTATCTGCTGGTGACTGGACTCTTCTCTCTGGTCTTTCTAACTCCACTTTACTCTTAAGGCTTTTCTGTAGCTCTCCCATCGGCAGCTGAGAGGAGACTTATCTGGCTGCTGGCATTCTCGCAAAGCAAGCTGTCAGGGAAAGTGGAGAGTGTGCCCCCTATGGGCCAACAGGGTGGGTATACCCTGCTTAAGAGAGGGTCCTCAACACTGGTAAGAATCCAATTCTAGACAGAACAGGGACGAGTAATTCCCAACCCTATAGATCACATTGAAACGGAAATTCAAGAACACTTGCCAGTGTTTTTATCTATACCGCGGTAACTTGACACAGCAGCCCGAGACAAAGTACTTCCACCCCTGCTGGGGAGGAAGAGACGCTGTCAGGTCTCAGCACTGAGTGGGAACTCAGGCCTAGAATGAAAGCTGGAGCCAGGCAGACCCTCAGTCCTCTCTGCCAGGGACTGGGAAGTTTGCCCTGGCCTCTCACTGCGCTGACCTCGATCTTCAGCCCTCCAGCTGATCTGGATCTCAAGGCTCACTGTCCTCTGCAGTCACCAACAGGGGTCCTGATATCCCCCCCCACGGCCCTCAGGCCAGGATGAGGGACTGTTTTCCTCACTCCATGGCAACGGGAACATCTTCCACATCCCGGGGGACTGCGCTCTGTAGCTCACGCCGGATCTCGGGGGACACCTGTGGATGGGGCTGCAGGCGAAGCAGTTCCAGCAGGGCCTCCTTCTGCTCTGTGGCCAGGTCGGCCTTGTAACGCTGGGCCAGAGTCAGAAGGCACTGGTGCCACAGCACGGGAAGTTCACGCTTCTCTGTCCGGAAGCCCAGGAAATGGAAGACCAGAGCGTCCAGCACGCGGTAGGGCAGCGCGTATTTCTTATCCAGCAGCAGGCGCAGGAAGATGCTGTTGGCCCCGCTGTATTCCATCTCGGCAATTTTCAGCATGGCTGCGCTGGAGGGGGCGGGAGGTCACGTGGTGGTGGGGAAAATGTCAGAGCGAACACTACTTCTCTGCCTCTTCCACTGGGTGCTACACTTCAGGGGCTTTCTCAAGCCGCCTTCGCCCTCACTGATCTTATCAATACTCCCTGGAAGCCAGTTGCCACCTCCACACCACTCGCTGCTTCAGTGCTGAAATCCTGCATCCAGCTAGATTATGTGCAAAAGTCTCATAAGCTCCATCATACCTACTATCTTCCTATGTTCCCATGTCATTTAACTGTTACCTGAGCACCTTGCGTGTGGCTGGCACTGGAACCCTCTCCCCGTGGAACTAAGGTTCTTCTGGAGTGAGGACACACAGACTGGCTTAAACAAGCCACAAAACCTCGGGTTGTTCTAGCTCCTTCCGCACTCTGTCCTCCCAGCCCTCCACAACCCAATGCAGGAGATTTATAATCTGGGTATGCACCAACCGATCATCCTTCACCCCCACCAACTCTACCTGGAATGCAAAACCGGGATGGAACATTTGGTGATGATGCTTCCCACGATGATGGCTTCCCGGAGAGTACAGGTGCCTGACTCACACAGTGGGATCAGAATCCCTGGACAGGATGAGAGTTGCAGGATTTGAGCCCATGGTGAGGGAAAGGAGACACAGCAGGAAGCAATCACAACCCCCTCCATCCCTCCCCCTAGTCCCCACTTCAGAGCGCCACCTAAGTCAGACCTGCGGCTCAATCCGCCTTTTCTTAACTGCCTCCCGGGTTCCCACCTTTGAACCAGGCTCCCGGCTTGAACAGGGCCTTCTTGAGTGCCATGTAGAGGTGGAAGTTGAGTCGTTTGTATTCAGCTATGTCATCTCGTACCCGGGGGAGCAGGACGAGGTTGTAGAAGCGCTGGGCCATGCGCTCCTTCAGGTTAGAGGCGAAAATCCTATTTTGGGGATTGAGAGAAAGGGTGAAAAAAAGAAAATCACTTGATACTCTGGGGCTGGTTCTTTAAACACTGCTGCAGAGGTGCAAGCAAGTATTCTAAGGGATGTGAGAGGTGCACAACCCTCAAATCAGACCACACAGGGAGCAGAAAGAGCCACAAGAGATGCCCCAACAGGGTGAACACTCGTCCTCCAGAGCCGCCCAGCTCTTCACTTCCTCTGTGCACCAGGGCTCCTCTTTACCTAGCTGTCATGGGGGCTAGAGCATGCCTGGGGAGCCATAATTTCCTGAGGGTGATCCCAGGAGTTATAAGCCTCTCCCCTAGAAACTCATCACAGGTCTCAAAACATAACACAGGATAAGCTGAGAAAGTGATAGAAGCATAAAAGAGAAATCCAGGGCAAAGCAAAGACACTGACTGTCCATCTTGTGGCTGGGGCCTGACCCTCATCGAAGACCCAAAGCCACCCTCACCCCTCACCCCCAGTTTCTCTACCTCGTGGCTTGGTACATGGCGGCTGCAGTCCAGGTCTCCGGCTCCGTGACATAGAGGATTTGCTCCCAGTTGGAAAGTGCAGGGATGACCTTAAAGGCTTTAGGAAGCTTCCCGCTGCGGTATTTAGATAATACCTGCAGAGGAAGGGGCAAGAGCATCATCTTGTGCTTTGACATCTACTCAGTCCTCACACCAGTCCTCTGAGGAGTTTCCTCTTCATTTTTCAGATGGGAAAGCCAAGACCAGAGTTAAGTAACTAACCCCAGATCACCGTATCACTAAGTGGCAGAGCAAGAATAGGAACCTAAACATCCTCATGTTTGCTCTGCTGACAGGCCTTATTTGTGTGAGTCGTGGACAACCCAAGTCTCTTTCTTGTGCCATCATGGCCTTCCTCCTGGCTCTTACCTCCCGGACCCCTCTGTAAACCTCCAGGACCCGGGGGTCCAGCTGTGGCATAGGGAAGCCCGACACCTCTGACATGACTGTCTCGACCTCTGTCTGCTTCTCGGTCAGCTTCTCCATGATGATGTCAGCCAGGGTACGCCTGAAATTAGGAGAGGTGCAGAGGGAAAGGATGGGAGTGCTGTGGTCACAGGTGAGGAAGTTCTAGACTCTCCCTCCACATTGTCTCATGTGAACTTCATAACCTGTAATCTTGCTGGGATGTGCAGTCCCAGTATCCTTCTAGGCCCACCCACCCAGCACCAGAATTGGTGAGGGTACAGAGAAATGGGAGATTCCATTCGAATCTGGATTCTGGGCCCTCCCTGGTGGCGCAAGAGGTTGAAGCTATTGCAGCCACTGTAGCATGAGTTCAATCCCCAGCCAGGTGCAAGAGACCTCTCCTGTTTTGCCTGCTGTTCCTTCAACAGTGTATTTCAGTAGATCTGCCTATTCTGCTCCCCACTCTGTCTCTGGTGAATCCTCTCACCCCCACCCCCCGGCCTGTACCTGAGTTCTTGTATGCATAAATAAATAAATCTTAAAAAAAAAAAATCTGGACTCTGAGACCAGTCTGTGTGGGTTCAAATCTTGGCTCTTCTATTCCCTGCATGACCTTGGGTATGCTACTTGCTACAAATGAGTTTCCTTATCTGTAAGAGAGGGACAATAACAACCTAACTCCTAACGTAAGGTGAAATAAGTCAATGCATGTATATTACTTGTAATTAGTACAAAGCAAATGTGCAACATGTCCATACATGCTTCATACATGTCCATCAGATGCTGAGGGTACTCAAATTACAAGATCATAGATTAATTACCTCAATTATATACCAAGATTTCAAGTATCTGGGCTCTTCAGAGAGAAACTATAGCACAAACTTCCCCCCATTTTAAATTGCTGAAATCAAAACTTATGAAAATATTTCTACAACTATTACTTATATTCAGTATAATCTTTGGCCATGCCAAAGATTGTTATTATGTAGGCTTTGACAATAATGTCTGCAGAGGTGTGAAATATACCATAAGCCCTCATACCGTAAGTTAATGTTGTCAATAGGTTCTTGGAAATGACTTCACATGAACTAATATATAATGAAACCAGGTTCTCAACTTGTTTTTTTCTCACAACAGGATGAATGAAATGTTGTTGAATCAAACACATTACTCAAAGACTGTATTCAAGCCTTCCTGTTTTCTGAGGGCCTTTTCTGTCGGGGCATAGATTATGTGACTTTCCAGGTATCTCCTCAGAGGCAGCTGCACAATGCCTTCCTGAGTGCCAGTGTTCCCCTTATACAGACATGGGAGTGCACTCAGAGAGGCTAATAACCCAAGGCCTCACATTTTGTGGGGGCAAAGAGTCAATCCCTGTCTTACAGATTCTAAAATCCAGGTGCTTTAGGGTAGACTAGAATGTGACCCCAAACAAAATGGCCTCCAACTGCTACATTCATGTGGGCCTAGGCCTGTCTGTTAAAGATGCCAGCTGTAATTTTCTAACTGTACCTGTTTCCAGCCACTTTTCTATTTACTGCAAGTTGGAAAAATGATTCTGCCAAGTTTGTCAGAATTATCTGTTAAAAAGGGATGAAGAGATGGGAAACCTAGAGGACTGCAACTGAGATGGAAAAATGCACAAAATATGTAAAAATAAACTATTATAAAATTAAAAAAAAGGAATGATGAGGTGCTAAGTGAGTACTTGAGAGGCTCTCTGGGATAAGCACACACCTTGTGACACTTATTTCAGCTGCTCTGCATCAATCTGGGAAAGAGGGCTCATGTCTTCCTTTTGCATGCAGAAATAAGCTACTAACTTATTAGTTAGGTTTCCTGCCTCTTGACAGTATTATTAGCGATGAGAGAGCATTAACCCAAACAGCCTGAATTGTCATGGTGGTGACACTACAATTAGTAAGTGCTTTGAGGGGCCTTAGCCTAGATTCCCTGCCTCTAGGCTAAGGAGTTTGGCCACAGAGCTTAAGTGCTCACTGATGTTGGAGCTAACATTTACTATAGATTGGAATAAATCAGTGGTTCTTTTATTTTTTTAAAAGACTTATTCATGCATAAAGAACTGGAGCACAGGTCAGCAGTGCAGGGGTGGTGAGAAGATTCACCAGAGACAGAGTGGGGAGCAGAACAGGCCGACTAACGAAGTACACTGCTGAGGGGAGCAGCGGGCGGGTCAGGAGAGGTCTGCAGTGCCATGTGGGGCTAGGGATCGAACTTGCACTGAAGTGGCAGTGGCTAGCTTGCCCGTAGTGCCACCAGGAAGGGCTGTAATCAATTGGTGGTTCTAACTGGGGGATCAATTTTGCTCTTTTCCTGACATATGGCAATGTCTGGAGACATTTCTGGTTATCTGTCACATTTAAGGGTAGGTCTCTATTGGCATCCAGTGGGTAGAGGTCAGGGATACTGCTGAACAGCCTATAATCTACAGGATGGCCTCCACAAAGAACTACGCTGTCCAAACGCCAAGAGTCAAGTTTGAAACACCCTGGATTAAACACTTTTAGATAGGAAAGCAACTTGGACAAGAAAATTGAACTTTCCCCTGAGAAGACTGAGTCTAACAAGACCAAAAGCAATGGGATGGCTCTCCAGAGACAAAAGACCTGTTTCTGTTTCCCCCAGTCATCTGGGGACTTATAGAACACACAGACAGAAGGGGAGGAGATACTCTTGAGTTTGGGTCATTTTCAAGATGGTCCTCAAAGCCCATTGTCATGATGGGGAAACTACAATTTTTTTTTTTTTAAAGATTTCTTTATTTATGCAACAGAACTGGGGTACAGGCCAGAGGTGCAGGGGCAGTGAGAGGATTCACCAAAGACAGAATGGGGAGCAGAGCAGGTGGATAAACTGAAATACACTGCTGGGGGGAGCAGCACTCAGGTCGGGAGAGGTCTGCCACACCATGTGGTCAGCTCTCTGGCCAGGGATTGAACTCCTGCTGAAGCGACCGTAGCTAGCTTTGCAGTGCTGCCCTTTAACTTGTTGTGCCACTAGGGAGGGCCCAGTGACACTACAATTCGTAATGCTCGGCTCCTCCCCCACAGTAGGCACATCAGCATTGGTTTGAATAGGGCATAGGCTTTCCCGCTGGAAGCTGCTATCAGGACCTACAGTCTCAAACCCACACCATCCCAGCCATACCTGGCAGGAGGGTTCTTGTTCATGAACATCTCGATGGCACGCTCATCCTCAGGGTCCACGACCACCTCTGCATGCTGGACTGCCCCTGTCATGGTAGCGGCCTTCTCCAGGGTGGGCCATTCCTCGTCATCTGATCCATCCCGGGGGATTCCTGGACCTAGCAGAAGGGAGATGAAGTAGATGGGCAAAGCTAACAGTCGGTAGGGTATTTAGAGTCAATTTAACTCAAATCTGCATAGATGCTTGTATAGCTAC
>NW_004567102.1:8755622-8779043 GCF_000260355.1 Condylura cristata | reverse complement strand
CCTGCGGGGCAGGCAGGGATTGAACTCATGCGGAAGTGGCTTTAGCTTCTTAGTGCAGTGCTTTAACCCGCTGCGCCACCAGGGAGGGCCCAATCAGCAGGATCTTGATAAGCGATGTGGAGCTAGAGGGGTGTTCTACACCTGGATAACACCACCAGCACAAGGGTTGGTGACAAGTGTCTCTTAGGCAATAGCAAGAAATAATACTAGACAGGTGAAGTGATGCCAGATTATGAAGGTCGTGAGGTTGAGCAACAGGGTTCACATTTCAGCGGACCAACCACTTGAATAACTGACTACTGGCAAATCACCACTGGCTGGGTATCTGGAAGGGTGACAGTAATCCAAACGGGGAGGTAAACTGCTACATGCGAGTAGGACATTAAGCACAGGGATACTGTGCGACAAAGCTAAATGGGAATGGGAATTGATAGTCTCCACGTGTTTAACAACTCCCAAACCTGCACCTATAGGTGGAGCTCCATTTGCTCAACTCTAACTCTCGCTGGCTCCTGGATAGTTGCTCTTAGATGACCTACGGGTGTCAATTACCTGTCATTACTCAAACTCACTCTCTTTCCCTCCTTAGTCAACATTATTAGGTTTTGCAATTCAGCGGATGGCACCACGGCCTACCCAACAGCAAGCCAGAGCCTAGGAGACAGTCCTGCCCCATATTCTGCTCTAGGTCTCAATGCCTTGTAGAACACCTTGAAAATCCTTCATAGCTCCCTTTAAATCTAGGTCAGTATCATCTTTCAGCTGCATTAATCCAACAACCCCTTAATAGTTCTCAGTTTTTTCCACTTCCTTTAAGAGAGCTTTAAGTCCTGGGCAACTTGTAGACTTGATTGCGAAGCACCTCACCATCACTCATTAATCTATCCAATTAGCAAACATTAGTGCTTACTACACGTGAGGCACTGTTCTCGGCACTGGAAATGTCTTAGTGGCTTCTCGCCATTATAGAGCTTACATCCTAATGGGGGAGACACACTGTACACAAATATAGTCTTATGAGGTTAAAACAAGACCAAATGCTGTGAAGAAAAATAAGACAGAGTAAAGCTAGGAGGGTGGAGACAGGGGTGGGAATGTTGCCATTTTAAGGGGAGAAGTTAGGGCAGGCTTCTCGAAGGAGGTAAAGAATTGAAGAAGTAAGCATACAGGTGATGTTTGAGGACAACTAGAGTAAGGGTCCTAACTTGTCATGTTGAAGCATTCCTATATGTATGAATAGAAGATGGCAAAAGCTGAAATCAGAAAGATCAGTGGCAATGTGGGCAGATCATTCCCATAAGGCTTTGCAGACTATTGTAATCCTCTGTTCACTGAAGTGAGAGTTGACAGAATGCTAATTAGGCCACAGTAGTACTTAAGATGAGAGATAGCAAATGACTTAACAGAATGGTGTTTCCAAATGGTGATTGTACATATATATAATTTTAGGGCCAGGCAAGAGAACATGAATGTGTGTGTATATACATACATACATATATACACACACACACATATATATACACATACATATATATACATACATACATATATATACACATATATATATTTTTAATGAAACACTTTTTTTTAAAGACTTATTTATTTATGCATAAAGTACTGGGGTACAGGCAAGAGGTACAGGGGTGGTGAGAGAATTCACCAGAGACAGAGTGGGGAGCAGAAGCGACTGACAAAGTACACTGTAGGGGGAAGCAGTGGGAGAGACAGGAGAGGTTTGCTGTGCCGTGTGGGTCACAGACCTGGCTGGGGATTGAACTCACACTGAGGCAGCTAAGGCTAGCTTCAAAAGCAGTGCTGTGCTTTAACCTGTTGTGCCACCAGGGAGATCCCTCCTCTGCATATATTTTTAACGACAGAGTCAACATTTTTTTTTTTTGACAGATCAAATGTAAAAAAGGAGTCTGTCTTGAGGAGACAGAAAGTTATGATGCAACTAACAGACAAGGCAGACAGTGCGAGGATCAGTTTTGGGGTGGTTGGAATTTGTTTTGGACATGTGAAATTTGGGGTCTATTAGACTTCAAATGGCAGATGCGAAACAGGCAACTGAAATAGAAGAATCTAGGCCTGATGGGATCAGGGCTGGAATATAAAGTTGGGAGCAGTTACCAAATAGATGGTATAATACTTAGTGTCAGCACCGGAATAGTGAATGTATTTGATGAGAAGCAGTCCAGAGACCGAGCCAAGGGCATTTTAATGTTAAGGTGGTGACAGAAGAGGGTTAGTAAAGGATACCTTGAGGGGAAGAAATCATAAAACAGGAATGTGATAACTTAAAAGCCAGGTAAAATCTACAGTAGCCAGGGGGCCACTGGTCAATGGATGAAATACCACTCTCAGAACAAATCAAAGAGGAGGTGATCTAAGAAATGCACTCCAGGAACTATTTATTTATATTCACATTCTCTCTCTTCCCTCGCCCTCTCCTGCAAGATCCTTGAAATCAAGGCCACGTCTACCTTGTTTACTTCTGTACCCAGATTATCCAAACTAGTAGAGAACCTCTAAGCATATACTGAAGAAATGGATAAATACAACTTAATGGTATGAGCGATCACTTCCTTTTGGCCTAACCTCCAGGGTGATTAGAAAGGAGTACCTAAACCACGAGTGCGGCGTAGAAGGCTTCTCTAAGCCCACTCCAGGGCTGGGTCTCCCATTCCATTACTTCCCAAGTTTCCTATATGGGTGACTGATTTGATTCCAAGCTATTGATGGCCCGACATCTTCCAGCCAGCCACTTCCCAACTAACCATCCCTCACTCTCACTCCCCGCCACTCACCCAGCCGCGTGGTGCGCTCCCGCGGCGCCGCGGGTTTGCCCCCAGTGCCATGCTCGGACTCGAGCTCCTCCTGCTGCTGCCGCGCTTGCTGCAAAATCCGTCGTGTCAGCCGGTGTCCCACATACTCTTCGTCTTCGTCTCGGGTTCCGCGACCCCGCCTCTTTTCCCGAGCCCCTGGGCGCACCGCGTCCCCAGCCAGGATCTGGTCGGCCAGCGGGGCATGTTTTTCCTGACCTCCGGCCCCACGGGGCACCTTGATTTTGGGCATTTCTCCTCAAAATGTTGTAGGGAAGTTTCACACGTGGGAACAGAAGAAAAAACAGCTCCGAGTGCGCATGCCCAGTGATTACCAGGTCCCAAGAGGACACAGAAGGACCACAGCGTCCCCTAGCGTCGGGAGGTCAAAAGTGCCCTTGGCATCGTCCCACCCCCTAAACCAGCTCGTGAATTGACTCCCGAGTAAACGCAGTGCTTTTGACCCTGGCTTTTATAGTGACAGGAAGCCGCGCCACGCTTTCCGTGCCTCCTGGTGCCCGGACAAGTTGGAATTTCCGGAGCTTCAAGCCTGGGGGCAAGAACCCGGCGTATGACGTCATGGAGCGTCACCTAGGAGGCGGGCAGCCACGCCCGCGTTCCTCGTGGGCGCTCGGTGTTTACGTAGCTTCCGGAGCTCCTCCTTCCACCGACGCTTGAGCTTGGGGTTTTCACGTAGTGTGGCGGTCCGAGAACACAGCGGTTCGGTTGTTCGATCCTGCCACCCGCCTGGCACGACACCATGGGAGTGACTTGGTAGGAATGCAGAGGGTTTTGTGGGGTGGGGCTTGGGGACGTGAAGGGTCTTCGGAACCGGGAGACCACAGGGAGGAGGATCGTGACCAGGGTCCACCGTTTGGGTCCATCGTTCCCCAAGCAGCCGAGCAAGATGCCCTCGAATTGTGTGGGTGAGTGGGACTCAGTGAGGGCTGCCGATTCTCTGGGACGGTTTCCTCGGAGATGCGTCCCTTCTGGAAGGCAACAGGTAAAAGGTTTTATCCCATGAGCCCATCAAAGGTTGTGTACCTTCTTCCCGTTTTCCTGGCCCATGTTCCTGCCCGTGAGGCCATAGTGTTGCGGTGCTTGGAGTTGAGGGTCCAACATAGGATGCTTACATAGAGACCTAACTACAAGCCGGGCTGGAAGGATGGGGATGAGGCTACCAGGAGACAGTATCTTTTTTAGTTTGTTGCTTGCACCTCACTACTGCCACCAACTGTAGCTAGGTCAGCTTCCTTTTGGTTCTAGTTTGGTTATTTTGAGATCTTGAGTCTAGAGAGAGGAAAAAGAACCCACTGAGAAATAGGAGATAGATGTTCAGGATCTATTTCCAGCTATGTTTAATTATAGGGTAGATCTAGTTTTGTGAAACTTTGTACCGCATATGTTATCAGGATGTCAGGAAAAAGTATGGACCTAATGCTCTTAATTCCAAAATACTGGATTAGGACTTTCAAAGTATATACATTGGTAAATGTGAGCATCGTTCTGGAGAGGATTGAAGACCAGGAAATCAATTGACTCTAAGCTCCCCATAGAAAAGCCTGTGGGGAGGCCTCCCTGGTGGCAGGGGGTTAAGGCCCAGCACTATGAAGCTATCCGCAGGCATTGCAGCACTGGTTCTATTCTGGCCAGGGAGCTGACCCACACGGCACAGCAGACTTCTCCTGGCTTACTCGCTGCTTCCCTCAGCAGTGTATCACAATCAATCTGCTGTTTTCCTCACCACTCTGCCTCTGGTGAATCCTCTCTCGCACACACTTGCTGAGGCCTGTACCTCAGTTCTTGTATGCATAAATAAATAAATCTTTAAAGAACCACCCTTCCTGATAATCTCGTAAGCAGGTTTCATAGTGATTGTACCTTTGTTTCTGACAGTGGACATTATGATCCTCCATTAAGTCTTCCAGTGGTAGGGGGATGTATGAGGGATGGGGATGAAAGTTTGCACCACAAAGATTGGCAACCATGGAGGCCTCTGTTTTTCAGTGAAGAAGACAAAGGGGAAGGACTCTCCTTACCAACATTGTCAGAATCCTATAACTTCTTTCCCCAGTAGCATCAGTTTAGGGATTCTTTTTTATTGCAAAAAAGAAAAAAGTCACACCATCACTGTGTCTTATCCGTGGTTTTGATGGCAAGGAGTGACAAATTTTAGCAACAGTAGGGTTTTACCTTATAGCTTCATTTATGATAATAAAGTAATATACTTTCTCACAAAAGTCACTCACAACTGTCTTTATGATTTTAGATAGTTCTGTCTATTCTGTTATTCATAGTGTTTTCTTTTAAATCTACTTATATTTCCTTAAAAGTATTTTACCAGACAACTGCTTAGAGAGGCAGTCTAGTGTGGTGGTTATGAGCATGGACATGGGACCAGTTTTCCTGGCTTGGGTTCTTGGCCAGATGTTGCCACACTGTGTCACCTTGTGCTTGTTTTCTTCAGTTTCCTATTAATTGGGAGATAAATAATAGCACCTCTTACAGGACTGTTGGAAAGATTTGAAGTGTTAAGTCATATACAGTCTTTAAGATACTACCTGACATATCATTGGCATTTAGTGATTGTTACCTCCTGGCAACAACCACCACCATGGGAAGGATTTGACTGGTGACTGTTCTAAAGGGGAAGCCATTTTTAGTCACATTAGAAGGAAATCTCTTAGATAGTACTTTGTTTTGATTAAATTCTTTTAAATAGGCCCTCCCTGGCGGTGCAATGGGTTAGGATGCAGCACTGCAAGCTGGCTGCAGCCACTTCAGTGCCAGTTCAATCCCGAGCCCTGGAAGTGATCCACATGGCACGGCAGACTTCTCCTGACCTACCTGCTGCTGCCCTCAGCAGTATGAATTAATAAATAAATATATTTTTTAATTCTTTTAAATAACTCCCAAAGATTATAGACTGACGACATGCTTTCTCTTTGATTCTGGGACTGTTGACTAGAACTTTCTGCCTTAATGGAAATGTTCTCTATCAGCACTGTCTAGTAACCCTAGCCCCCAGCTATCTATGGATACCCCTGGAAATGTAGGTAGTGCAACTGAGGAGTTGAATTTTTTAAAAAGACTTATTTATTTGCAAGATTTATTTATGAACACAAGAACTAAGGTACAGGCCAGAGGAGCAGGGCCTGTGAGAGGATTCACCAGAGACAGAGTGGGGAGCAGAACAGGCAGATCAGTGAAATATATTGTTGAGAAGAGCGGCAGGCAGGTCGGGAGAAATCTGCCAAGCCATGTGGGTCACATCCCTGGTAGGGGATCGAACTCAAGCTTAAGCAGCTTTAGCTTCACAGTGCTGAGCTTTAACCCGTTGTGCCACTAAGGAGGGCCGGAGGAGTTGAATTAATTAGTTTAAGTGGAATCGTTACATGTGGCATGTGGCTACTCTTCTAGAGATCATAAGTTCAAAGTGTCAGAGTAGGTATAAACATACAAAACCCAAACTGAGGCTTTCTCCTTAATATAGTCAGAACTAAAAGACTTGCAAAGGGAATCTTTTTCTCATCCTAAGACTCACTGTTACCAAGTGTTCAGCTGGTGTGTCACTAAAATCCTCTCAAATGGTGGCACACATACTTTGTTTAGAAAATGCTAGTCCCGGGCCCTCCTTGGTGGCACAGTGGGTTAAAGCACAACACTGAGAAGCTAAAGCCACTTCAGCATTAGTTTGATTCCAGCTCCAGAGATGACCCAAAAGGCGCGAAAGACCTCTCCTGGCCCAATCACTGCTCCCCTCTGTAGTATACTTTGTTAGTCTGCCTGTTCTGCTCCCCACTCTGTCTTTGGTGAATCCTCTCACCATCCCTGAGCCTCTGGCCTGTATCCCAGTTCTGTATGCATAAATAAATCTTAAAAAAAAAAAAAGATGCTAGTGCAATAGATAGTAAGTTCACTGCACTCAAGTGACAACCCTGAGACCCACACTCTAGGGCTTACCATTGCTTTCAGGGACAATGGACCTCTTGTCTTTGAAATGAGCATTTAGGATAGGGAGTCTCCCCTAATGAGCTGGGATTCTTTGGGTGACTGTGTGGCTCCAGAATGTGTGTCTGTGGGTACTGATGATTTGATACTTTCCCTTCCAGTGTGTCCCAGATGCCTGTAGCTGAGGGCAAGAGTGTCCAGCAGACCGTGGAGCTCCTCACTCGGAAATTGGAGATGCTCGGGGCAGAGAAACAAGGAACATTTTGTGTGGATTGTGAGACCTACCACACAGCTACTTCTACCCTTGGCAGCCAAGGTCAGTGAGATGGGTCTTCAGGATGGCTCGAACTTGGCTTAGAGTTATAGACATTCACATTTTCCAAAGTCTTTCTGTTCTGCTAGGGAGGGTCTTCTTTAACACGTGGAAGATGTGTTTCTGAATTCATTCATTCTTGTCTTTTATCTTTTTAGACTGGAACGGTTTGGTTTTTTTCCCTCCGGTTTATACATTTCTTTTCTTAAAAGATTTATTTATTTATGCATACAAGAACTGACGTAAAGGCCAGAGATGCAGGGGGTGAGAAGATTTCACCAGACACACTGGGAAGCAGAACAGGCAGATCCACTGAAACACACTGTTGAGGGGAGCAGTGGGCAGGTCAGGAGAGGTCTGCTGTGCCCTGTGGGTCACCTCTCTGGCCAGGGATTGAATTGGTGCAGCAGTGGCTTGGATAGCTTTATAGTGCTGAGCATTAACTGCTGCACCACCAGGAGGACCGTGTGGTTTGTACCTTTAAAGCAGCATTTCTCAGAGGGCAAGTGAATCCTCTCACATCCCACACATCTGGCCTATACCCCAGTTCTTCTATTCATAAGTAAACTAAACTAATAAAGTAATTGAAAATGAATAGTACTGGGAAAGATTAGAGTGGAGAGGAAGGGAGAACCCACTGCTGCCCTCCCTCTGCTTTGGGCACTATCTTTGGCGGTGGCATTGTCTCCTCATAAATAATCATAGTACTTGCCTCTTAGTGGTGGCATGCTAATGGGATAAAGTAATTAAGGCGAAAAACAGCTTGTCATGTAAAAAGTATGTAATAAATGATAGCTAACAACTGCACTGAGTTTTGCTGTAGTTAAAGTCACCATGTTAATATTTGTCTTGCTTTCAATAAGAAGGGGCTAAGAATCAAAAGATAAATAGCTACAAAGGCATTTGGAAAACAACATTTGTATACAGCTGTGACTGTGCTGGTGGGTTGTTTTCCTGAGCAGACCTTTTTTTTTTTAGAAGATTTATTTATGCATACAGAGCTAGGGCATAGGCCAGAGGTCCAGGGGCAGTGAGAGAATTCACCAGAGACAGAATGGGGAGCAGAACAGGCAGATTGACAAAGTATACTGCTGAGGGGAGCAGCAGGGGGGTAGGGGGGTGGGGTATGGGGGTGTGTGGTCAGGAGAGGTCTGCCTCCCAACATGGATCACCTCTGGAGCCTGATGGCTCCCTTGCAGCACTGTGCCTTAAACTGTCTTAATCCTTTGCGGCACCAGGGAGGGCCCAGACCTTTACTTCTAATTTGCTGCAGTATGACTGGGAGATGACACATCCATGGCCGCAGTAGGAGAAGCAATAAACCTAAGGTCGGAAGGCCTGGATTGGGAGTTGTGCTCCTGACGGTTTTGGGCCCTAGATTAGAGTTTCTCTCGCTGGCTAGTGTTAGCACCACAAAGAGAGCTTGCTGAACCCCTGCCTGAGCTTCTGATTTAGTGCATTTGGGTGAGGCTAAGAGTTTGCACTTTTAACTGGTTCCCGGATGGTGTTGTTGCTGCTGGTCTGGGGCCCATTAGCTACATTTTCCTCATCTGGAAAAGGGTCAGAAGATTGGTTTTGCCTGCTTCACAAGTTTGTACAGATATGAAGCGTTTTTGTTATGATTAAAAAAAAAAAAAGTGACATTGCCTGTAAGCAACTGGAAGTGTCCTTTCTTTTAAAAAAAACAAAAACCTCTTAGGTGACTTTCAAATTATATTCAAGACAATAAACACCTGCAGACCCCTACAATATAAATTGTGTAGTTATAGTGAGTTTGCATGAGAACAGAATGACAGTCCAGCTCTGGACAACTTGTTTTTGCGGGCTGCCGTTTTGAGCTGGATTTAGTGGGAAGTGAAAAGAGTGAACTGACAGCAAGCAGCAAGGGCTGGCAGGCAGCTCTGCGCAAAGCCTTTTGAATTCTGGAAGTGGCAGCAAAGTGGGGCCTGTGCAGTCACAACGCCCCCTGCTCCCCACTCCGCAGCTCCTCTTGTCCGTTGCTATGCTCTTATCCCTACCTGAACATCTTCTTTCCTTCTCTCTGTGGCTGATCCTGCCCTCTCCACATGCCCTATTTCAGGACCTTGTCCGTTTGTTCTCTTCCTCTCCTCAAGTCTCTGCTGCCTGGCAAAAGACTGCGGTCTCTCCCAGGGAGGCACTTTTATTTTATTTTGTCTTTTTAAGTTCTCCACTCTCTCCACCACGTGTTCCCATCATCTCTCCAGTGAGACCGTCAGCTGACGGTCTTGGAGCCAAGAGCTAAGCCCTCTGCTTGTATGCCTGTAAACTCCAGCACATTGTGCCTCCTCAGTATCTGAGATTGTGGCATTCCATTCATTAATTTTGTGGTGTATCGCAGAGAGAAAGGGCCTGCTTTCTGTATTTTGCCTTCTTCCATTGCCCTCTTAACCAAATGCTTTCCTTCCTTCTTGAAGAAATCCTATAGTAATCAAGGGAAAATGTATTTCCCAGAGGCTGGGAGGGGTGGGACTTGGAACTGTATCTTCTTATTCCAGACCTTGAGTTCTTTCTGCTTCCCCAGTTGGCTGGACATCTTCAGGTCTCCAGCAATTCACCATTGCTTTCATGGTGAAGTCCCGGCTTCTTGGCATGGTGGACAAGACTTACTACAGGCAGCCTGGCTCTGCCCTGCCTTTCCAGCATCATGCTCAGATACCTACCTGCCTCTGTTGCTTCCCTAGGTGCTTCCTATATAGGTGGGTGGGATGGACAGAAAAAGAGCTGCTGCTTTAATTGGCATCTTCAAATGCTTTACTTTTGTTTTCCTTATTATGTAACATATGCTAGAGAACACAACATAAAGTCTGATTAATTGCTCATTATCATTAAGCATTCCTGTGCAAGCTGCAGAATTGAACCACTACAAACACTCCCAGTGTTCCCTGTGTGCCCGTTCTCTGTAGAGTGAGGTGGGTACTACCTCTTGCTGCCTCCCTCACCATTCCTCTCTGGAAAGGCTCTGCATGAGGGAATTCCACTCAAGACAGCTGAGGTAACGCCAGGTTGCCACCTGCCTGTTCCATGCCTTTGACTCTGTTCTGGGGGTAAGCAGACAGAGGCTTTGTTGCTGAGTGGCTCTCTGTTCCTGCAGGTCAGTCTGGGAAGCTGATGTACGTGATGCACAACTCAGAATACCCTCTGAGCTGCTTTGCCCTCTTTGAGAACGGCCCGTGCCTTATTGCCGACACCAACTTCGATGTGCTTATGGTGAAACTCAAGGGCTTCTTCCAGAGTGCCAAGGCCAGCAAGATTGAGACCCGGGGCACCCGTTACCAGTACTGTGACTTCCTAGTGAAGGTGGGCACGGTCACAATGGGACCGAGTGCCCGCGGCATCTCCGTGGAGGTAAGACCTTGGTGGTGGGAGCAGGATGCACCGAAAGGGCGGCTCAGCAAAGGATTCTGAAGATTCCAGGCCCCGCTCTGCTTTACCTGGACCCACTTACAGAGTGTCTGTGTGCCCTGTCCTAGCATCTTTCCCCCTTCCATCAGTCATACGGGGACTCTAGCCCAGGATGGGAAGTGGAAAGTCAGACTCAAAGTACGTTCCAGAAAGACTGGCTTGCTGGAGAAGGGAAGGGATAGTCATGGGTGCAGGGCCTAGTCATCTTCATGAGGAGGAATATAGCAGACCAGGGCAATTTCTGGTGCAGTTAACTTTTGGAAGGTGATTCCTAAATCATATGTTCCTTAGTGTGTTTAAGAAAAAGAGGTGCCTTTCCTTTGACATGCTGTCTACTTCTGTAGCAGCAGAGTGGGTATATTGACTTCATCTTTGAGCCTAGATGTATATATTGAGCATGGCAAAGACAGGAGACGCAGAGGTTGACTTTGGGACCAGTAAGAGTCCATCATCTACCTTGTGCTCAGCACTGTATGAGAGTAAATAACAAGAGCTACCGGCCTGCCTTTGGAAAATTTATGATTTAGTAAGAGGCAAGTCCAGAGCATATAAACTGTTTTGTGAAGTTAGTCTTACAAGAAATTCTACAAAGGAGCCACGGATTGTTGTGGGAATTTGGGCTTGTAAGTGCACTGCTATATTTGGATTTTTATTTAAACCACCACCATTCACTGGATCCCCCTATGCTTGCTCCAGCTCCCCACCTGCTTCTCTGGTTGCCTAATTTCTGCTGTTGAAGTCCACTAGTTTATTTTTGTTTATTTTTTAAAAAGATTTATTTTCTTGGGCCCTCCCTGGTGGCACAGTGGGTTAAAGGGCAGCACTAAGAAGCTAAAGCCACTTCAGCATGAGTTTGATCCGCACCCGCCCCGGAGGTGACCCACATGGCGCAGCAGACCTCTCCTGATCTGCCCGCTGCTCCCCTCAGCAGTGTACTTCATTGATCTGCCTGTTCTGCTCTCCACTCTGTCTCTGGTGAAGCCTCTCACTGCCCCTGTACCTCTGGCCTGTACCCAGTTCTGTATGCATAAATAAATCTTAAAAAAAACAAACAAACTTCAAACTTCTATCTTCTTATGCATACAAGGACTGGGGTTGAGCCAGAGATGTTGGGGGTAAGAGGATTCACCAGAACAGTGACAGAGTGGGGAGCAGAACAGGCAGATTGACTGAAATACACTGCTGCGGGGAACAGCAGGTGAGACGAGAGGTCTGCTGTGCCGTGTGGGTCAGCTCCCTGGCCAGGTTGGTGATCAGTGGTTGGTGACAGCTTGATAATGGGGAGACTAACCCCTGTTCTCGGGGGATGCCCTCACTTGTTTACTGTTTTGTCCATCAGCTTTGTTTTTTTATACTAACATATAGGTAAAATCATCCAATTCTTGTGCTTGTTTCTCCTTCTGATTTTTCTATTTTGCATAATCCTCTCAAATTCCCTCTGCTTTGCTGCATAGCAAATCGTCATTTTTTAAAAAATCACTGAATAGTATTCTGTGATGTCTATTTCAAAAATTTTTCCCCATTGTGCTTACATGCCATGTCTATTTTATCCAGTCATCTTTCAGCTTGGGGATTAAGATGCTCCCTGCAGGAGTGGCGCTTAAAGAGGGCTTTGAAATGAGACATGGAATAAAGCGCCCATGGTGGGAACAGGGCATTAGTGGTAGTTACAGCTCTGAGACGCCAGCTGCCTCTGAGGGTCAGATTTCCTGAGCCCTTTCAGCTTGACATACACGTTGTATTGCATTTGTGCTTACTCTTCTGGAATCTACAGTTTGTTTACTCGCTACATTTCCAGCTTTAGAGTGTAAACCCATCCCAAATATTTGTGTGTGTGTGTGTGTGTGTGTTTTGTCCGTATGGTTACCAATAACTTTTCCCTGTCATCTCCAGTGAAAAATAAGGAGAGGGGGGATGAGAAAACTACAGAGGCTGGGAAATTACTCCTCAGGATCAGTGCCTGTTGGGCCTACCTTAGCAGCCCTGTTTCCCACAGGTCTGCTTTGCTCTCTACTGCCCCCTGCCGCCACTTTTACTCTCATTTTCACAGAATTTTCCCACAGTATAAGATAATGGACTACATAGACCTGAGAGAACCAAAAGTGGCCTACATCTACTTCTGGGCCTTGTGGGTAGGACTGTGAGTTAACTTTTAGTTTTGAGGCTGTCAGAGACACCCAGAGGGACTGGCGCTGGGCGTGTTCAGTCCCTGGTGTTGGGGTTGAATATTTCCTGTAGAGCAGCAGTGTGCTGGAGGCTATGTGTCTTTGGCCCTGGGCTGAGGAAAATGGGAGCTGGGGCAGGAGGTACAAGAGAGACAGGAGACCTCGTCCTTGCCTTCACTCACCCTCTTCTCTGTTGTTGTGCTCCTCAGGTGGAATATGGCCCCTGTGTGGTCGCTGGTGACTGCTGGAACCTGCTACTGGAGTTTTTACAGAGTTTCCTAGGCAGCCACACACCAGGCGCTCCGGCGGTGTTTGGGAACAGACACGACGCAGTCTATAGCCCAGCAGACACCATGGTCCAGTACATGGAGCTCTTCAACAAGATCCGGAAGCAGCAGCAGGTGCCGGTGGCTGGGATTCGGTAACAGCTGCCAGCAGCCCCGGCTGAGCTCCATCAGGAGGAATGGGTGCTGCACCCGCAGACCCCTGGGCCCCAGGAACACAGAGACTTCTCTCCCTCTACATTTCCCAGCTGTGACATTGGTTCTGGGGCTCTGGACTCCCTCCCTTTGCCCTCACTCACAGCTCCTCAACAGATGTTTCACCCCATGCCTTGTGGGACTTGGCCTCTCCTCAAGAACGGTAATTATGAAGAGTGGAGAAGTCCGGAGCTTTCCTGCTTTAGGGGAAAAGGTAGGACAGGTGGGGAAAACATTCTGTACCTCCAGCTCTTGAGAATTTGGCCTTGGCCCATGTCAGGCTACATTTTGTGTGGGGCTGCTCTGTAATAAAGGTCTCTTCCTTTACTCACAGAAAATGGCGAGCCTCTCTCCTGGAGATGGAGGAAGAGGCACAATTTTTTGATGGCTGTCATTTTCTGACATGTTTGCTGAAGTGAATCGCAAATAGACATTTCTAGGGTGTTGCGTGAATCCTTCAAAACCTCCCTCTGCCTCTTTCCATTTGGTTGTGAATTATGTTAGGCCACAGGCTAAGCTATCTTACAAACGGAACTGAAGTGTAGTGGCCCTCAGTAAAATTGATCTTTCTCTTGTGATACACAGAGATAGTCACATGGTTCAGGGAATGTTATACTCTACAAAGTTTTCAGGACTTGGTTTCCTTCTGTCATGCTGGTCAGCCACCCCTAGTTTGTTGTCTTACCTCCAAAGTCAGAGCAGACTTATCTCCATGTCTACATTGTACTGGGGAAAGAGAAAGAACAAAAGCTATTGGTTACTGATATCACTATGGCCACACTTCGTTGAAGGGAGGCTGGGACATACAGCCTTTCGATGTGCCTCGTTAAAAGTCATGGGACTTGTGACTCATAGATGAAGGAGAAAAGTGGATGCTGGGGCCTCCATACATAGAGCTCAGTGGATGTGCCCAGGAATGTTCTTGGCTTAGTCACGCCTGTACTTTACCTAACGCGTTTGTTTATGAATTGGATGGAGGCACAGCTGGTTCCAGAGCCACTTTCACTTCAGCTGGCTATATCCGTCACACTAAAGTCAATCCTGCGCCCCTTTCCTAAGTTTGGGTATCAGGGCCTCTCCAGTTTTCACGCGCCCAGAGCTTAGGGTTAGAGCAGTTGACCCTATAGTGTGTACTGTGCTTCATGGTTTCCTGAGCTCTTTTCTTCCTCTCATTTGAGCCTCCGTGGTGCTGACTGGGCCTTTGTTTCCCGCTGCTGACGTGTCCAGTTGGACTAACAGTTAGAAATTCAGAGGTGGACTTAGGAAATGTGTTGATATACATACACGCTGCGGAGTACTCAGTAGGCTGTCCTTCGCTGGAGGCATCTAACTCGAAACTTTTCAAAGCTGAAGCCTCTGCTACAAGGATCAGCTAGTGGTCCTGTTTTCCTCTGGGTGTGGCTGGCAAGATGCTCAATTCAACGTTAATAACTGCAGGACCCGTCACCAGCATTTTTGTTCTTACTTCCCCTTGGCTTTTTCATTTGTTCCTTTGATTTCAGTTTTGCTTTAACAAAGGTATGCGTAAGATATCACACAATAAAATGCATGGATCTTAACTATTTTGGCCTTCTGATGTATGTTGATTTATTTGTATTTGTGTATAGGCCATCTCGAATCTCTTATGAGATAGCATATAAGCAAGATTTTGAACCATAACTGTGTTCCTGAAACTTACAGTAACTGAATGCATGAATAGATACGACTCTAGGATTACATATTAAAAGAGAGATTCTGTTTCCTAAAAAATAAAAAGTAATATAAACTCCTTAACTAGAGTTTGCCTCTTTAGACAGTCTTGGCTCATAGGTTTCCAGCATTTATTACTTTTGTTCTTTTCCCTTATATTTGAGTACACTTGACCATCTTGCAGTTCAGTAAGCAGCAGATCAAGCTTTAAGAATTGCTTTTGCATCATGTAAAGGAAATTGATCGCTATAAAAGACAGGTAATGCACTGCATTTCTACAAATAGGGCTTTGCTGGTAAAGCGGCCGTAACTGAGCTGGCACCGAATGGGAAGTTCCCATGAGTCGGCCCTCCCTTATGTGTAAGTCTGAGTAGGGCTTGCAAGAGTAGTTTAAGATTATCAGTAAAGCATTTTTGAAAGTTCAGACTGAATGAAAGTTGAGGGGTATTTGTAAAAAATTAAGGAAAGGGGGTATGGTTATCTTCATTTTAAATTTGAAAAAAACTTAACCTCAGTTAGTCAGTGAGATACCATATATTGGGGTGAAAATTTGAAAATTTGTTTTCCTCTGTACTAGACTGCCTCGTTACCCCCGTTCCTGTTCTTCCAGGTGCTTTCCCCATCCACATCTGTAGCTTCTGAAAGAGCAGAAGCTGGAAAACCTCTTGGGCCCTGTCAACTTGTTTTCTTAGTGGTCCCTTTGCCACAGCCCCACAGAAGTTTACCAAACTTTATGGTCAGAACCCTGCAGGGCTACGCCCGTAGGTCTTCAGCAGAAGTGGGAAAGATGGTGGGGGGCTCTTGAGAGATTAGGCCTGGAGAGAGGAGGCTGGGTCAGGAACAAGTTGCAGGACTCCTAGCTACCAAGGGAGGGTATTAAGGGGTGGCACCAGGGCTTCTGTGTGGTGCCAGCTGGTTACTGTAGATTATGGAAAGCATTCTTTTTTTTTTTTTTTTTAAAGATTTATTTATTCACACAGAACCAGGGTACAGGCCAGAGATGCGGAGGGTGAGAGGATTCATCAGAGACAGAGCGGGGAGCAGAACAGGCAGATCAACGAAGTACACTCCTCTGGGGCAGGCGGGAATCGAACTCATGCGGAAGTGGCTTAAGCTTTTTTGTGCTGTGCTTTAACCTGCTGCGCCACTAGGGAGGGCCAGCATTCTCTTTTTAATGTTAAACTTTTTTGTGTATGTAAGATTTATTTATTTATGCATACAGAACTGGGGTACAAGCCAGGGGTGGTGAAAGGACTTACCAAAGATAGGGTGGGGTGCAGAACAGGCAGACTGATGAAGTGTACACTGCTGAGGGGAACAGTGGGTGGGTCAGGAGAGGTCTGCTACGCCATGTGGGTCAGCTCTGGGGCGAGGATTGAACCCACACTGAAGCAGCTGCAGCTAGTTTGCAGTGCTGTGTCCTAACCCATTGCATCACCAGGGAGGGCCCAGAAAGCATTTTTATTTTATCGTTTTAAAGAACTTTTTAATAAAACTGGAGCATATATATAGAAGAAAGGATAGGTTTCCAATAAAATACCTAGTTACTTGTCCCGTGGATGCATCTGGTTTAAACTGGAGGTACAGAGACTAAAAGATTTTATCCGAGATAGAGTGAAGAACAGAAAAGGTAGGTTTTTTAAAAAAAAATTATTTATACATAGAGAATTGGGGTACAGACCAGAGGTCTAGAGGGTGGTAAGAGGGGGTGGGGAGCAGAACAGGAAGATGTAGTGAAATATACCACTGAGGGGAGCAGTAGGCAAGGCAAGAGAGGTCTGCTGTGCCATGTGGGTCACCTCCTGCCCAGGCATGAAACTGGTGCTGAAGTGACTATAGCTAGCTTTGTAGTGCAGTGCTTTAACCTGTTGCACCACCAGGGAGGGCCCAGAAAAAGCAGTTTTATTGAAAGACATTGCTAAGAGAAGCAAGGGTCAAGATGGGAGAGGTCTGCTGCTACTATTTATTGTAGTACTTATTCTCATGTGTACTGGAGAAAAGTATAGCTAGCACTTTGCTCCTTAGGATGAGGGTAAGTTTTAAAAAGAGTCTACTTACAGGAAATTGTAAAGTTACAGTGCCGATTATAAACACACAATGCAAAATCTGTGGAGGCAGAAGGCAAGAACCAGGATCTGGGAACAGCACTGCTTTCTGTTGGTGTTTAGTCCCTTTCCTGCAGCCACGGCTGGACGGATCTGGGTCTGTCTGTACTGTCCTCTCGTTCCTTCTGTACCTCTGTCTCATGCTGCCTCCTGATTGCTGCTTTCAGATCTTGAGTGCAAGGAATCACATTTCTTCCTACCATCTATTGTTCCACTAAAGAAAACACCTGGATACTGACCCACTACCGGATCTACCCCACCTAGTGCCCAGCAGTCCTTCCTTAGCCTTCCAATGATGGAGTTACTGAAATTTTTCTTAACCAAATACTGGAGAATAATGGGAGACATTAGGTATTCTCAGCAAAGCCTGTCCTTTGGTATAAAAAGTTGACTCTTAAAATACAAGTTTGGGGGCTCTCCCTGGTGGCGCAGTGGGTTAAAGCACAGCACAGCGAGGCTAGTTGCAGCCACTTCAGTGCCAGTTCGATCCAGATAGCCCGGGAGCTGACCCACGTGGCTTGGGAGACTTGTCCTGTCTCACCCGCTGCTTCCTTCAGCAATGAAATTTGAGTCCTTCTGCCTGTTCTGCTCCCCACTCTGTCTCTGGCGAATCCTCTCACTTCCGCTGCACCTCTGGTCTGTACCCCAGTTCTTATGCATAAATAAATCTTCAATATATATGTAAAAGTAAAAGAAGGCCTATTGGCTAGATATTTTGAGGGCATTCACAGTAAATCTAGAGTCAGGTGGGATTGGTGTGTGGCCTTGCTCTCTCGGAGCCAACACTTGTAACTCCCACTATTGTCTTTCCTTCCCTACCGCCTCCCTTTCTATTTCTGTCTGCTGTTTGCAGGGCACCTTGGGCTGAGGGTCCTAAGCTGCCATGTGGAATGGCTGAAATCAGCTATGTTACAAGTGTGCTCCTCTCCTGGAGCTTGATGTCTTTCGCCTTTGAGCAGTCACTTGGGGGGTGAACATTCCCTCAAGGTGAGTTTCTGTCACTGTGTAGAGCATTCTAAAATCAGTCTAGATATTTAGATTGGAACCAGCCAGGTGGTCACCTGCTTTGACCATCATTCAGTCCTGAGGTCTGTGAATCTGCTAATCCTAAACAACCTGTGCAGCCACCATTTTTGTTACCTCAGTTCTGCATTCCTATACCAAGAATGCCCTGGGGACCACTGACCAGAAAGGGAGTTCGGGGGCTTTGACTGATGTATAAAAAGGGACCCCAGAGCTGACAAGTAGAGTGTCTTGTTGATAAGATTGGAACCATGGCTGGGGGTCTGGGGTTTGGTTTAGTTTACAACACTTGGTCATCAAGCAGATAAGAATTATCTGGCCAACAGACTCATGTCTCCCTGAAGCCCTAGATTATATAAGCACATTTTTCATTTCACTCATCTTTTCTTCTACCCCATGTAACTGATGCTGTGTGATTATTCTATCCATAAAGGATCTTGCTCATTGAACAGCATCCTGAATCATGTAGCCTCCTCCATGACTCCCATTTATCAGTTGGTGTTGCTAATGCAACGCAAGTCTTTACACGATCCCTCTCAGAGGTCACACAGAGATCGGCCTTGTCTGGGGAAAGCCTTTCCCTGTGTGTTGCATCTCTTCTCATTGACTCTGAGTTACAGATCAAACCAAAACATACTTGTCCCTTTTCTGCCAGTTGTGGAGGCTGTATTATGTGAAAGAAATTACCATTAGTTTTGTAATGGTAAAATTGTATGAGTGAAAGAAATTACCATTAGTTTGTGCTGGAATATGAGAGCAATGTGACTCTTAAAATAGGGGTCCTTATGTCTCTGTAGGTCATCAGCTCTCAAGGGTGCTTCATGGGGCCTAAGATGCCATGAAACTAGATATGGTTTCATGTACATGTGCAGTTTTTTTTGGGGGGAGGGGACAGATTTTATGTTTCATTAAAGTATCTCTGAGATCTATTACCCCCGCCCCCCAAAAAAATATCCCTTAAAGGGAGAAAAGATCCTTAAGGGAAATAGCAGGAAGACAAAGATAAAGCAGGTTTGACTTGTAAGCAAGTCTCTTCCCTTGTTTCTTGGACCCTGGGGTCCTGTTTCAGGGTATTTCTTCCTTCATTTTATAGTCTATGAGGCCTTGGGGTCAGTTTCTGGGAAAATAGACTGTTTTACTACTCTGATCTTTCCTGTCGTTTCCCCCTTCTCTTGTCTCTACACATATACACTACCTTTTAGAGACAAGTAGGAGTAAATGCATATGAAGCAATCTTCATAGCTTTCTTCATGGCCCCAGGAGTTACTCTTCTGTTATGACACACTCCATGGGATCTGAAAATTATCCTGTTGTAATGGAGTTCTGCATAATGAGTATATTTTCATTTTTCAGAATGATGCAATTGATGAGCCAGAGAAATAGATCCTCACCTCGCTGATGAAATTAACAAGTTAAAAAAATTCTTAGAACTGTGAGGTGGATATTCCCATTTCTCTTGCATTTTCTGTTTTACTTCTTAATATATCCATTCCCCAATCAGATAACATAGCATTGTTCTTTTTTTTTTTTTCCTTTAGAAGTTAGAAAAGAGTATTTAGGGGCCACATTTTTCTTTCCTAGATTATCCCAAAGTCAGAATCCAATATTGAAAACCTTTTGTCCTATAGGAGATGCAAGACTGGGATCTGAGGTGACAGGTATCCAGGCAGCCAGCCAAAGGGAAGAGAGCACTGCATTAGGAGACAGATGATCAAGGGCGCTCACTGTGACTTCCTTAAGGTGGCCTCTCTGGGTCTCATCTGCAAAGTGGGAATAATGACACCACCTTTCCATATTTATATGGTTTTGAAAGGTTCAAGGGAGAACAGATGTGAAGAATGCTTTGTAGACAGGGAGCTACTGTCTCTACTCTTGCATCATTTTCATGGTGCTGAAGTTACTGGTATTCTGTTAAGACACTGAAATGGAGATCTTATAGGTTAGGTTTAATTCTCCCTTGATGCAGGGCATTGTAATAGAGAACAAGCAATATGGAGACAGGCCCAGAGAAGGTATTTGTAGCACAGGGTACAATTTTTGTAACTAGATCAGTGAGTACAGTTATAGGGATAAACTGTGGTATGGAAATATATTTTTAATGCAATATGATTTTTGTTGCAACTGAAAGAAAAAAAAGACCAGGCATTAAAAAAAAAAAAATAGCAGAGTAGAAAAGACTATCTTTTATGTGGAACATACCCATCCATCCCTCTCTCCCCTCATCTCCAAAGTTTGACTTTGCCTGTCTCAAACTGCCTTTTTAAAAAAATGTTATGATGCTACAATTTTTAATTTTGTGGTTATATTAACAGTTCTGTCTTTAAAAAAATCAACATTCCTCGTCATATTTTCCACTTTCCACTGATAAACTAATTTCTCAACTCTGATGCTATTTGAAATGTCTAAAGTAAACTTCTATGCTTTCTAATGTCTAAAGTAAACTTCTATGCTTCCATCTAATACACAGTTCTCATAATTTTTGGTCTCAGGTCTCCATGATGCTCTTAAAAATCAAGCATCTGATGCAAAGAGCATTTGTTTATGTAGGATATAGTTAGTAATTTACTCTATATTAAAAACATGATAAAAATTACTAATTTGTTTAAAGTAACAATAAGCCCATTACCTTAATGTAAATAAAATAATGAAAACTTTTTTCAAACAAAAATTTAGTGAGAAGAATGACAAATTTCTTAAATGGTGTAATAGAAAATAGTAAATTCTCATGTTTGCTTTTGCATTCAATCTGTAGTAATTTGTTGCTTTGGTGGAAAAATGTGACAAAAATTTCACCTCATACAGATATGAAGTTGGAGAAAAGGGGTACACTAATAATCTTTTCAGAAATTGTAGATAATCTTTGACACTACATCAAAATTCTGCCAAAGGTCTTTTTGCAATATGGAATCTCAAATGGATCAATGAATTTTTTGTGTTCTTTTAAAATTCATTGCTTTATTTTACACATTGAATGGATCTTTTATCAATGTATGACTTTAAGATGTCATGTATTGGTCATTGGGAAAATATTAACAAATCTTCTAAATGTTACGTATTTCATTATACAGTATTTAAAAATTGTATCTATTAATATCAACCATTGATCTCATCAGAAACTTCTTGGGGGAGCTGTTAAGTTCAGTGGTTGGTACAGATTTTCAAGTTTTGCTTGAAAACTTGAGTTTGAACATTGCTAAGGAATGCTGTCAGATTCCTTTTATTTTTGCCTGTCAAGTACCTAAAGCTAAATGATTAAAGTTTATGTTAGCAGTTATGGCATTCCACGAAGCTAATTCAGCTCAAAACTCAGGAGACATTGCACTAGTACTGTTCCTCAAGAAAAACACTATTGCTATAAAGAATGGAAGTGCTTTATGCAAACATTCATAGGATAGTATTACTAAAAAGATGTGTACATAGTGCACAAGTGATTTTTAGTGCTCCGTCAAGGACTTTACTAAGTGGAACAGGCATTGTTTTCTCCTGTGAATGAATAGCAGTGAAATATGGATGCCTGGGTGACTGACTAGTACAGTTTGGTGCCTTCATTTGTGCTGAGATGGATATTTTCCCAGTTATTTTTGCATCAATGCAAATGTCATCACAGTGACTAAGGCAAATAACGTCTTATGGAAAAAGTTTGATTCCAGGGACCTCCTGAAAGAGTGTTAGGGAACTCCTGCGGGCCTGCAGGCCAGAATAATTAGAACCAGTCTAACACATTTCTAAGGCACTGTGAATCTTTTCCCCATGGATTGCTGAGAACATCCCTTCCATCAGAAGTCTTTAGTGACTGTGAAATCCTTCACTCAACAAAAACACCTATTTGGAGCCAGACACTTTGTTAAGGAACTAACATTGAATAAGATACAATCTTTACTTTTCACGAATTTTCTTGGGGAATTGAGGAATAAGGAGTTACAATGGGAGAAGTCCTTAACATTATGTTAAAGGTGATAGACAACAAAGGAAAGCTAAATTTTAAGTCTGAGCCCTTAAATATGTCAAATCCTCACCAGATTATTTATAAATGTATCTCCATCCCCTCGCCTTTCATAAAATCCCTTAAAACTGGCCAAGTTTTTCTTTGGCAATGCTTTCACATTGAATACTGCTTGGCTCTAGGCATGGTAGTTTAATTTTTTTGAATCCTATTTTTTAAATTGTTCTTCGGCTTTTGTTCTTCTCTAGTTCATATTTACAAGTGTGTAGCCTTGAGCTAGTGTAGCTGATAATGCACATGCTTGTTTTTTTGCTTGTGCGTAGGTTGGGTGATGTAAGTGTTGATGTAATTTTGGGTAATGTCTCCCTCCCCTTCTTCGCAAATTATGACGCGACAATGTACCCCAAGAGGCTGCTGGGGGGGGGGGAGTTTTTTTCTGAGAAGATTTGTAGAAATAGCCGCAGATCTGCTACCCACGGTCTCCATCCCCAACATCTGCTGAACTTCAACTTACTGCGGGAACTTCTTCCGTGGTAGGATTTCCATAAAACAGCTGAATCCCTCCTGAGTCTTTAGTGGCAAAAGTCAGACACGTGCTTGCCCGTCTGGGAGCCAATAGTAACTTTTGCAAACGCCGCCTCAGGAGATCCTACAGTTAGGAGTCCTCTGCTTTCAGAACGACACTTCAAAATGTCTTAAATCAAAAATAGACGGGATATAAGAAGGGCATTCACCCCATTGGCAGTGGTGAGAGATGTTAAACGTGGTCTAAAAAGAGTGTGGAAACTAAAGTATAATTCCTTTACAGGCTCCGCGGTTTGAAGGGATGGGGAGAAAGGGGCGGAGATGGACTTGGGAGGGTCTCTGGCCCTTTAAGGAGGATGGAGAGACGTAAGACTCTGTACCTTTAAGAGTTTCTTTGTCTGGAAACCTCCTTATTTACCCTCTTGTGCTTCAACCAAACTTCGACCCCCGATTCACAGAGCCCTTCTACGCCGCCGCCCCTTACGCCGGACTCAAATCGGCCGCGCGTTTGTGACTGACCCTAAACTTGGCGCCCGCGGCGCGAACCCTCATTGCTGTCGGCTGGGGTCGGGGCCCTGCGCTGCGCCGTTGGCGCAATGCGGGGCCCAAGGGGCGGGGCTTAAGGGGCGGAGCTCCTTGAGGGTGGGCCAATGGACGGGTAGGGGGCGTGGTCGAGTTCGGTTGTCTCGCGCCCTGGTGACAGCTCGCGCGTGCTGATGATGGCGGTAAATAGAGGGGGGGGTTGGGGGAGGGGGCAGAGGAGGTGGAGAGGCAGCAAAGGGGGTAACTCCGGGGGGTGGAGGGTCGGGGGCCAGGGAGGACGCGAAGACCTGGGAGCCCATTCTAAGACTGGAGGCGGGGACTGGAGTCTCCGGCTCACTGGCCCTCCC
Source organism: Condylura cristata (assembly GCF_000260355.1). Taxonomy (NCBI): domain Eukaryota; kingdom Metazoa; phylum Chordata; class Mammalia; order Eulipotyphla; family Talpidae; genus Condylura; species Condylura cristata. The sequence continues at coordinate 8,755,715 of NW_004567102.1, read as the reverse complement.
CTTTAAAGAAGCGAAATCCTCACACCCCGGGTGAGGGGCGACAAAGGCGGCGCGCGCCTTGGCGGGCGGGAGGAGCGGCGGCAGGGGGCGGGA
>NW_004567102.1:8681152-8755522 GCF_000260355.1 Condylura cristata | reverse complement strand
CGAGAGCCGGCTGTCCAGGCGCGCCGGCTCTCGGTTTTGGCGGGGTGGGAGACAGCTGGGTTAGGTATAAAAGCTGGAGGGGAGAGCGAAAGGAATGCTAGGGGGCGGTTGGGGGGAACCGTACTGAGAATGAGATGAGGAGGATTAAGGAGAGAAAGGGTTAGAAGCCTGGGAGAGGAGGAGTGGGGAAAGCCAGGGTGGGTGTTAGGAAAGCCGGGGAGGGAATGAGGCTAGAAGACCGAGGCTAGGAAGCGGGATCCAGAGGGTAAGTATTAGAGCAGAGATTTGAAGGGGAGAGTTTTTTGTAGAGTATGGCATGGGGGTACTGGGATATGTGTTGAAAGTGGCAGGCAAGGAGGGGCAGGCTGGGGGTAATAGTTGGGAGTAGAGGAGAGAGTGATTAAGAGCCAGACGTGACAAGGGTGTGAACTAGTGCAGAGCAAGATGAGCTGAAGGACCTGGACCGGCGGTGGGGTGGGAACTGCGAGGTCTTAGAAAGACATGGGTCAGTGGGTGGGCAGTGGGTGTACATTATCGAAACCGAGGGAGGGTGAATGAGACGCTGGACTAGGACCAGGCGGAGTTAGGGATGAGAGCGTAGTGGAAGGGTGAAAGCAAATCGAAATGAGAGACGGGGCTTTTATAGGACAGAGACCAGAAAAGCTCAAAGGAGAAGAGAGTAAGGATGTAAGAAGTGCTGGCTCTCTGGGACAGGGTAGCTGGGGAATTGTTAATTGAAGAGGTTTGTCGAGATCCTAGCTAAAAACAGGTGAAGAGGCAGGGCTAAGAGCAATGATGAGAGGTGCTAGGAAGAAAGGTTGAAATGGGAAGTAGAAGAGAGTAGGGAGCTAAAGGAGTCCTGGTGAATGTGAAACGGGGGGGGGGGGATTGAATAGGGAGGAATTAAATGTGCAGGTTTTGGGGAGACGCTCCAGAAGGTCTATCTGGATGAGGGCACACAGGCTGTAGTAGTGAGGGATCAAGTGCAGGGGGCCTTTGGTGCAGAAGAGGAGGAACCATGGTGAGTGAAAAGAGACTTAGAGCTAAGGATAAAAACTAAAAAAGAGTGGAGGTGGGGATGCAGGAAAGGAAGTCTTTGTAGAAAAAAGAACTGTGTGTTAAAATTATGAATCCTTTTGTCCGCAAAAGTAGGAAATTCCAGAAACCTCTTTCTTCTAGGAATCTTGAATCTATTTCCACCTTGCATTGCTTTTAATTCTTTCATGCCCACTGTGAAAATATGAGACCTATTTTGGTTTGATTTTGTTCTTGAATGAATGATAAAACATAAGTCCAGTGCTGAAATCCTCTGCATTTCTCCAGTATTGTGATAATGGGAAAATGGGTTGTGTTTATTTACAGTTGACTATGCCTGTGTGGTGTGATAGTGTTTGGTGTTTTACCTGGCAAGATCTGGGCAAAGTGCTTTATCTACAGCATTTTCATTTTCAATGGAGGACCCACTGCTGTTGAGATAAAGATGAGAATCTTTTTGTTTCCATTAATCAACCAGATTTTTGCTTAATTGTTTCCAGTGGCTGGAGAATATTGAGAAATCATTTCAGAGAAAAGCAAATAACCAATCAAAGAAGTTTGCTGGAGAGAGATTTAAATCAAGGCTATAGGGGCTTTGGGTTCCTAAGCTGCCTTTAGCTTTGTGTGGGACATTTTATTTTACAGTGGGTAACACATCCATTTAACAAATGGAATAAAGAAAAGGAGATTTGTAGACTAGTGGAGGATTTTAGAGTAGGATTTATCTCTTATGTTAAATGATAAATTTATTAATAATTTCATGAAAAAACCTGTAAGATATGCAAACTAGAGCCTTGGACAGCTCCACTGCCTCTCCTCTTTTGAATGAAGGAGGCCTTGCTAATATCAATTTTCTAGAAAATTTTGATTCTTAAGGGAATTTTGGAAATTAAAAGGAAAATAAGAAATTTGGAACATTTCTTTATTGTCATATGTTTTTGATTCTGAAGATTACATTTAGCTTACAATATGAACAATTATTACTTTGCATTTCATGGTGCTGAAGGGTAGTGTATGATTTACTTAAGGAGAAAAATGCAAACTCCTCTTGAGACTTTTATTTGAGGTCATGTCATTTAATATATATTCAGAGACACAAAGTTTTTATTTAAAGTTGTGTAAATTTTAGATTGCCACTATTTTGTGGATATTGGTATAAATAGTAAAAATTAAGTTGATGGTATTGTAATAATTAGCAAAGATTAGACTGATTTGATCAGAAACATTGGTGTACATTAATGGACATGAATAGTTTAGAATCTTAAATCTTTCTGAATTCAGCTGCTATGTTCATGGATTCTGAATTCTGTTAAGCAGTTGTTCAAAGTGACTAGAGTAATTTAGCAGTTGGAGAGGGTTTTTTAAATTACTGGGGCTTTTGCTGCTAAGTTTCAAGAGGGCTGTCTGAAATGGTCTTTCAAGTTAAGGTGTGACTTTGGCATGTGGCACCTGTTTCTGTGAGTGTGTATGCATATTCCCTCCCTTATAAATGTGTTTGGGTTGTCATTGCTAGAAGGTTGTACTCTGTGGTAGTATCACCAATTTTATATTTTATATTATATTTACATAAATCACTTTAGACTTATTTGATATTGATAAAAAAGAAAATATAAACTACAAGATCAAAGAAAAAAAAAATCACTCAAAGAAAGAGACCTATTTTTTGCTTCTGTATGGTGCTGCAGTGTGCTAAATCACCAGTTACATTTGCATGGTTACTTCTCATTTGATAAAGCTAAAAATGAATACTCTTTTAATTCAGATATTGCTATTGATCAACAAGGACTCCAGTGATTTAATCAAGCTTCATTTTCATTTGCTTACATAGAATTCTACTCAATTTAACTATTTTGTTATAATTTTACCTACTAAGTGAAAAAATTAAGTTTTACATTTTCAGATTTGAGTTGGTTATTCATTATTAATTGTTTTTCTGGTTAATTATAGATTCTTTGGATGGGAAGAGGCCTTGAAAAGACCGCTAGCTTATCCTGCAACTTCAGTCAATATCCTACTTAAATCATCCCAGGTAGATAAAAATTTATTCATTTTCATAAATTGTCAGTGCTAATGTATTAACTTTTGTAGCTAATCCTTTCTAATATCTAGTTATTTTTTCCCTATAAGGAGAGCTCTCTTCTATCTGACCAGCACTAATGCTTTATTTGTATCCTCTCTAGTCCCATTCTCAGTGTGAATGAAAAATGCCTGCTTACCAGAGTATTATAAGACCATAGTTCATAAACTTTTTAAAAAAGATTTATTTATTTATGCATACAGAGCTGGGTACAGGCTAGAGGTTCGGGGAGGTGAGAGGATTCACCAGAGACAGAGTAGGGAGCAGAACAGACCTACTGACAAGTACACTGTTGAGGGGAGCAGCTAGCTGGACAGAAGTCTGTCGTACCATGTGGGTCACCTCCGGGGCAGGGGCAGAGATCGAACTCATGCAGAAGTGGCTTTAGCTTCTCAGTGCTGTGCTTTAACCTGCTGCACCACCAGGGAGGGCCCCTCATAAACTTTTGTTTAAGATTTATTTTATTTACTTAAGCATACAGGGACTGGAGTGTAGGCCAGAGGTGCTGGGGTTTGGAGGGTGAGGTGGCAAATGAGAGGCTTCACCAAAGACAGAGTAGGGAGCAGGGCAGCAGATCTCCTGAAATACAGTGCTGAGGGGAGCGGCAAGTGAGACAGGAGAGGTCTGCTGTGCCCTGTGGGTTAGCTCCCTGACTGGGCAGCAATCAAACTCTGTGCTGCAGAAAGCTTGATAGTACTGAGACTCAACCCCTTGTGCCACTAGGGAGGCTCCATAGTTCTTCATAAACAATGACAGTAGCTAATTCACATATAGTGAGTGACACTGTTGTAAGCTCTGCAAATTATAACTCATTCACTCTTCACAGCAATCCTGCGAGTTTACCACTATTACTGTTCCCATACAGATTAAAATAAAGGTTTCTGAGATTAAATTTGTTCAAGGTTATATTTAGACACTTTCCAATTATTTGATAGCTGATGATTGTTTCCTACCAAGAGTACTGGGTATTTGTGTGTGTGTGGGGGGGGGGGTTGCTTGCTTTTTAGGGGGAGCTCAAGTAGTAACTAAATGATACATTTAACCTTTTTTTAATACCTAAGGTAGAATTCTACTAAGTTGAGGAATGGGTTTTGAACCTTGGTATTTTACCTGCAGAGTCTGCATTTTGACTCTTTGTCCTCTGGTATAACCTCCCTTTGATTTTTGTAAAGCTTTTTGTAAAGTCGTCCTTCACCCCACTCTTCTCCAGATTAAGCAGTAGGTGGGGTGGGGGTAGAAGAAAACAGATTAAACAGTGCTTGTTCATTTTATCTCATAATGCTTCTTGCTTGCCAATCCTTAAATTATTCTTATGGTTATTAACCTTTTCAGTTCCTTTCTAAATAGGGAATTTGGGATAAATGCCATATATCACATCTAAGGCAAAGATTACATAAAGCTTCTTACATGTACCTATTTTTTTCTATACGTAATTGTATTTTTTTTTAAAGATTTATTTATGTATGCATACTAGAACGGGGGTACAGGCCAGAGGTGCAGGGGGTGAGAGGATTCACCAGAGACAGAGTGGGGAGCAGAACAGGCAGATTGACTTAAATACACTGCTGAGGGGAACAGCAGGTGAGATGTGAAAGGTCCGCTGTTCCTCCCTGGCTGGGGATCAAACTTGTGCTGCAATGTCGACTGATAGCCTTATAGTGCTGTGCCTTAACCCCTTGCGCCACCAGGGAGGTCTTCATAATTGTATTTCTAAAACAGAAAAGAACTGAAAACCAATAAAATGCCTTAATTGCATTGCAGCTATTACCTGTTGATTTTTTTATTTTATTTTATGATTTACTTATGTGTCCAAGAACTGGGGTACAGGCCAGAGGTGCAGGGCGTGAGAGGATTCACCAGAGGCAAAATGGAGAACAGAACAGGCAGATTGAAATATACACTGCTGAGAGGATCAGTGGGTGGGACAGGAGAGGTCTGCTGTGCCATGTGGGTCAGCTCCCTGGCTCTGATGGAACTTGTGCTGCAGAGGCTCCTGGCAGCTTCATTGTGCTGAGACTTAAACCCTTCGGCCACCAGGGAGGCCTGTCTACATATTTAGCAAAAAAAGGCCCAATCATACAGATTTGTAGTTGAGATTGCTGCCAATTAAGGAAAAATGGAACTCAGAAATTCATAGTAAAATCTTTTTAGACTTTTGCTGTTTTTTGTTTGTTTTCATTTTTACTGTGTTTCCTTTATGTGTACTTGGGAAAATAATAAATGTATTTACAAAACTTCAGTTTGGCTAAACTGGACCTCAAACTCCTGGCTGCCGACAGCTTCATGGTGCTGTGACTTAATACCCTGAAGTAGGGAGGCCCCTGACTTGATTTTTTTTAAATAATTTTGCCAACTTAAGTGTTGCAAAAATGGTTAAAAGGGATTTTTTTTCTTGTTGAGGTATTCTTGGTTTACAATATTACATTTGATTTAGGGGAATAGCTTCACGCCTCTTCATAGGTATGTTAAAGTAACTTCTATAGGCCTTTTTTCAAATTCACCAATTGTTTTCATTTTGTCCTATTTGCTTTGTCCTTTTCTCTCAATTTTACAATAGTGAATTTGAACAAAATAAAGAGACATGAGTGCTTTAATATCAAAAGAAATGGGAAGAATGTTTTCAAAGTATTAGCATGTTGGTATGTGTTTCGTTTTAAGCATGTGAAGCAAAGGGATCTCAAGATCGGATTTAGAGTGAATTTTGTGATCTTATGGGTTTGTTGATTTTTGTATGTTCTGAAAAACATTCTTTTCGCCTATGAATGGTGAGTCTTTAGGTACCTCTGTCACCAGCAAAGACTGTTCCATGGTGTATACCCCACTGTTTGGGGAATGTCTTGAGCGCCTGGTTTGTTGTACTCATTGGTGGGTTTTTCGGACATGCTATCTAATGATGATGCCTGGGTGATTATTATGTGAAAGCAGGACCTCCAGCGCCAGTCAACACTTCGATACATATTAGGTGAAATAAAAACTGTTTTGAAGATCCTGTGTAACTTCAAGGAACTGGAAAAAATCTTAGTACAAAATATACTGCTTTAAGAACATTGCTTGAGATTAATACAAATGAATTCACCTTATGAAAGGAAATGAGTATAAGCATCTTAACATTCCATTACTCCACCTCCTGCAGATAAATCTAAATTTTGGAGTCTTTTTCTATTGTTGTCATACAAAGAGATTTAGGAGACCCCACCCCCACTGCTGCCTTCTAGCTCATCTTCATCTTTATTAAAATGATAGCCTGTCCATTGATAAATGCTTGACCTACAGAATCAGGCCTGATTCAGTTAAAGTACTCTTCACTGTGTTCTGACAAATGTAAAATACAGCACTTGTGGGCTTCTTTTCTTAAACTACCCCCTTCTTTAAGTGATAATGAAAGCTATGAAATATGGCTCCTTATTAAAGCTGATTGTAATAATTAAAAACATGTTGCTTTCACAAGGATGAGAAAATTACAAATTATTTGGGAAGCATTCTTCCCAGTAAAGCATTATTGTTCCTGAGACATGGGCAGTTTTAAAAGACTATAATATTCTTCCTTTGCCATTTACATGTTAATAGAAATCTGAAAAGTAAGGCGCTTTTCTGAAATTTTCAGTGTTTTTATTATATGTCAAGTTGTAAACAGCATTCTCTGACAGGTATTTTCTCTCTTTGTCTTCTATTGAGCTAATTAGTAATTTACACTCTAGTAGCATCTCTTTCAGCCTCACTGTGTGAAAATGCCTTCTACTGTGTGCCTTCCATGCAGCCTGGGCTGGCAAATGATTGGGGGCAGATGTTGGTTTGCACATCAGAAGGCTCAGGGATAAAATTAATTTTTGTTCTGTGTTTTTAATAAATTACAGGCTTTTGTATGTGCTTTCCCCTGCCCCGCCCCCCCATTCAAATAGGAATGCTATGACCTATAATCCAGTCACTGTCCTTGATTCAACTTCTCATTGCTTTCTGTTCTGTGCCCCACCCCCACTCCAGTGTTGTGGGATATGGGGGGGATTAACTGGGCAGTCTGGCATACTTAGAGCCCAGGAAGCTGATCACTGTTCCCTCTGATTGTCAGAGTAGACTTTCTTGTCATTGTCCTTAGAACTCAATAGTTTTTCTATTGTTGGACAAGTTCTAAGAGGGGTGGGAGCTGTTGCTAATGAGCTAGGAGGGTGCTTTTTAATAGACCCTCAAATTCCTGGAAAGGAAGAATAGACTTTACTTTTGCATCAGCTTTTTAAAAATGTAGCCATGCATAACCAATAGAAACTTTATTGATTGGCTTTAGTACTTTGTCACATTGGCGTCTGCTCTTTCCTGCTCTTGTTCACTTTTTTCAGTCTCTTATGTGGGAAAGTTGAAGTGTAGTGACTGTCGGGTGCTCACCTGGATAGGCCATGTGGCCAAAAAAGCAGAAAGAGCTTTTGCTTTTGAAATAAAGTCAATGACTCACTTTGCTCTGTGAGTAATATAAATTTTAATTGAGAATTATAGGGGGTTTTCATTGATCAGTTTGAGCCCAAACCTTTCTAGAATGCTAGATAATTTGTGGTCCTTATTTTTGTAGTTATGTGTCAGATTAAGAAGATCAGAATCCCTGTTAGAGCTAATTAGTTTTAGGGGAAAGATGGTTACTGGTAGGCGGCCACAAAAGGAGGTCAGGTAAGAAAATATATGAATAACCTGGTTTAGCCATCATTGCCATAGTCAATAGCATTATAGCTAAGACATCAAGCTTTTGACTGAATCAGCATGTGCATTACATATTCATAGACTATGTGGGGATGTATTAGTATTTTTTTTCATAATTCAGAGTATCTAGAACAATCTGTATGAATAGCTGCTAACATTTACTTCCTCCCTTTTTTCTGCATTCTGATATAGCCACTTGTATCATTTGTTTCAATTGGATGTTTGTGGCCAAATATTAATTACACTCTTGTGTTTTTTGTGTTTTTTTTAAATAATATAATAAATGGGGGGGTGGCGAGGGAAGTGCACGGGATTATGGTGGTGGGAAACATGCGGGGATTACAATTGAGATGGAAAAAAATGTACAAAATGATGTAAAAATAAACTGTTATAAAATAAAAATAAATAAATAAATAATATAATATAATTTAGTTTTACATCATTTTGTGCCTTTTTCCATCTCAGTTGTAACCCCCATGGGCTTCCCATCACCACATCACCCATGTGTCATTGCCACAGTCCAGTGCACTTCCCTCCCCCCACCGTTTTTGATCCCATTCCCCATTCCACCACCGTAAAATGTCTCTGGTATATAGTTGTTCATTATTATCATTTTCTCTCCTGGTCCTTCATACTCCTGCTATGAGTGAAACTTTCCAGTATTTTTTCTTTTCTTTCTGGCTTATTTCACTAAGCATGATCTTTTCCGGCTCCATCCATGTTGCTGCAAAAGGCTTGTGACACTCTTGGTTTTAATATTTTAAAGAGGTCAAAATTCAGATTAATAAACAGTATTTCCTTTAGAAAGTAAAGTATCAGAGTGATTGGTTAAGTTGAGAAAGTGTATACATGGCCAAGGAATTGAATATACTCTTTCAAAAGAAACTTTTGTGGAATGGGTTTGGAAGGTTGGATGGTGTATGTGTGTTGGAAGTATTTAGCTATGAGAAAGGAGTATATCCGACTCTTTACAACATGCATGGACCTTGAGCACATTATGCTAAATGGATCTGGTCAGGCAGAAAAAGACAATAACTATGGTATCACTTAAGTGTGGAATCTCAAAAAGTGAAACCAATAAAGATTAGAGAGTAAAATGATAGTTATCAGGCTACAGGGAATGTGGGGAATAAGATTGATGGCAGTTAATAAGCCATAAAGATGAATTTAGACAACAATGTTGTACTGTGGTAATGTGATGCGATAAGTATTGCTACAAAGGCAAGCACATTACAATATAAATGTTTTGAAGTAACAGGCTATACACCTTAAATTTAAACAATATTACATATAAACTTATTCAATAAAAATAAGCATTTCTAAAATATATAAACATTGCTATAAAATATTGAAAAACTGATAACACATATTTCAGTTGAAAGGTAAATGTGCTCTAATGAAAAGATCAAACTCACTTGTGGTTGGCATCTTGGTCTACTCCATGTAAAAACACCAAATTGTTACCAGTTTCCTGAATTACACTGTTAATGTGCTTCTTTAATTTATTTTCTTCCATTGGCAGGTCAGCTTAACTACAACCAGTGATCTATTTAAAATATATTTAAGCTATAAATTCAGGAACCCTAATCATGTAAGTAGAAATAAACTAAATGTATAATTAGTACTTATTTCTAATTATTGAAAGATTAATAATAAGTGGAAAGACTGAAAGATTAAACAGGTGCATGAGAATATGGGAAGCTGGAACCCTCACACTGTTAGTGGGAATATAAGGAATGTAAATTTCCTTGGGTGATTAATTTGGCAGTGTCTATTGAATTTTAAAATGTACATATCCTGTACTTCTAGAAATTTGTCCTGTGGATATATTCATATACTTCATGAAAAGTCTAAATATAAAGTATTTCTTTGTGGCATTGTGTTATCCTAACAAAAATTTGTCTGTCAGTTAAGGACTAGTGAAGTAATGTAATTGGGCCCACACCTTGCAATACCATTAAGCTGTTAATAAGTCATGTAGTAGAGTAATATGTGTAGAATAATCCCATTTTTGTACAGTGTCAGGACTGTTACTGAGTTGTTCTCATCTTCATGAAGAATTCTTCTCTAGCCGCAAAGGAGGAGAAGGTTGGTCAGAGAAGAGATATATCAGTCCAGATTTTGAGTCAGAAATGACAGAGAGAAGGTATATAGTAGAAATGGAAAGTTGGCACTTGGTCGAAATTTTATTTTTAAAGATATTATTATTATTATTTTTTTAAAGATTTATTTATTTGTGCATACAGAACTGGGGTACAGGCCAGAGGCTCAGGGGCGGTGAGAGGCTTCACCAGAGACAGAGTGGGGAGCAGAACAGGCAGATGGACGAAGTACACTGCTGAGGGGAGCAGTGGGCGGGTCAGGAGAGGTCTGCCACGCCATGTGGTCACCTCCGGGGCAGGCGGAAATCGAACTCATGCGGAAGCGGCTTTAGATTCTCAGTGCAGAGCTTTAACCCGCTGCGCCACCAGGGAGGGCCCAAAGATATTATTTTTATTTTATTTATGCATACAAGAATTGTGGTGTAGGCCAGAGGTGTGGTGAGTGGTGAGAGGATTCACCATAGACAAGAGTAGGGAGCAGAACAGGCAACTCTACTGCTGAAGGAAGAAGTAGGTGAGACAAGAATGTCCACCTCCCATGTGGGTTTGTTCCCTAGCAGGGGTTCAAACTCCTGTTGCACTGGGTGGCCATAGCTTCATAGTGCTGAGACTTAACCCTTGCACCACCAGGGAGGCCCTTGGCAGAAATTTTAGAGGCAATAATAGTCTACATTTGATTTGAAAAATGATACATAAAATAGAACTGAGACTAGTACTTGATCTATAGGGTGGTTGTAAGGACTAAAATAAAGTTTGCAATAGTGAGTGACTGAAACATAGTAACTGTTGAATTTGAGGCATTTTTTTACTGAATGAAAAATATGTATCTTCCTAAACGTGTATAAATTAACATGTCTTTTATTACTTGTGGTGGTGATTCTAATAATGCCATGTATCCTTTTAATTTGTATTCTCTAATTGAGAACATGTCTTCATGTTCTCTTTAGCTGTTTCTTTTCTGTGAAATTCTGTCCATCATGTGGCTTGGGTTTTTCCCGTTATCAATGGTTAATTGAACCATTCCTGTACTTCATCATTTTTTTTTTTAAAGGTTTATTTACTTATGTATACAGAACCGGGATACAGGCCAGAAGTGTAGGGGCGGTGACAGGGTCTACAGAGACAAGAGTGGGGAACAGAACAGGCTGACGGACAAGTACCACTGCTGAGGGGAGCAGCAGTGGGTCAGTAGAGGTCTGCTGTGCCATGTGGGTCACTTCCGGGACAGGAATTGAGCTCATGCTGAAGTGGCTTTAGCTTCTTAGTGTTGTGATTTAATCAGCTACGCCACCAGGAAGGGCCCCACCCCCTTTTATTTTTTTTAAGATTTATTTTTATTTATTCATATATATATGAACTGGGATGTAGGCCAAAGGTGGGGGGAGGGGGTGTTGAGAGGATTGGCCAGAGACAAAGTGGGGAGCAGAACAGGCCGATCTACTGACATAAAGTGCTGAAGTGAGACACAGTGGTGGGTGGGCAAGACAGGAGAAGTCTGCTTTGCCATGTGGGTTAGCTCCCTGGCCAGGGATTGAACTCCTGCTGCTGTGACTGGTGGTAGCTTGATAGTCCTGAGACTAACCCCTACATCACCAGGGAGGTTCCCCCATGCTTCATCTTTGATCCTTCCCTATACTAACACTAATGTCAAAAAGTGAAATACTGAAAGTTTTAAATTTTACAACTTTAGATATACAGTGTCCTACTTGTTAATAACTTTGTTTACCAATATTGTGTACACTATTTAACATTAGGGATTTGTAAAAAAGAAATGAACAGATAGTTGGGGGGAGCGGGAAAATATCATTTTCTTTGCCATGGGATGTGGGATAGATGTCACTTTGCACTGATGTGTTAATCAGTTTTTGTTAGCAGTGCAGTAATGAGCATATTAGCCACAACACCTACATTGGCAGCCAGCAGTCTGAATGTGAAATCTTTTAGAAAACAGAGATCTGGCAAGTAGTATTCCTGAGCAGTTGAATATCTGGGAGGGGAAAATCACAGAACAAAGAAAGTAGAAAATTTTTTCCTCCTAAAGAGATTGTTTTACCATTGAAAGCCAGGAGAAAGATGTTTTTACCCATGGACCGAGATCTGCCCATGACTTCTGTAGGGCTCTAGAGCTTTGTGTTTCAACACTTCATTTATTTATCATTTTGAGAACTTCAAGGTATATTTATATTTAAGAAAAAATTATAAAAGTTTTTAAAGTGATGTATTTGTTACTTTATAATTCACATATATTTTCTCAAGTATTTTTCTTTCCACATCCAGTCAAAATACATCTTAAAACATTTTTGAAATTAAAAATAACCATCAGCAGAATTAAGAATTTTTTTTTATTTAAGCAAAGTAGTTCAGAGGTGTTCAGTAACTTTTTAAAAAATAAACTAGTGTTGCATGAATGCAAAATAATATTCTGAATTTGGACTTCATACTCTGTGATATGGGCACAGTCTAGCATTGGAGTACAAAGACCTTCTGTTCAGCCCCTGTCCATTCCCATTCTCCTTTCCTGGCTCCTAGGCACTCTGTATTGTGTTTTATATATTGATTTGATGTGCATTTTCATAAAATACTTAGTGGTGGTTTGGCTTTATCTCTTTAACCCCAAATTGTTCATTATACCACACTGTTGCAGAATTTAGCTATAGAATTTCACCTGTTAAAATGCTATAGATCTTATTCTGCATTTTCCTTTATTCACTCAGCATTATGTTTTAAGGTTTCTGTATGTTTTGGAGATATACAGCTAATTGCTTCTAACTGCAGCATAGTATTCCATGGTGTGCCTTATTCCCACAGTGATGGATGCCTAGGCTACTATAAACAGTGCTACCAAGCAGCCTTGTATGTGTCCATTATGAACATGTCTCAGAATTTCCTCAGATTATAGACACAAGTGTGACTTTGTGGCCTAAGTGCTGCGAGGTTCCTGAATAGTATTTCACAGGTTTTGCATTGCCAACACTTGATATTGTCCACATTTCTAATCTTGTGATTTGATAATGCCTCATTTAGGAAAAAAAAAAAATAGTCATGCCTTGTTTTAATTTGTATTTTCTAATGACTGGTGAGTTTGAGCATTTTTTTATAATCTAGTTAACCTGTTTATTCTCTGAAATAAGCATGATAGAATAAACATAGTATATTGTGGTGTGTTTTTTTTTTAAGCAGGAGGAACTTTTGCATTATATTTTGTAAGATATTGGTGTATTTTCTCAGACTTCAGTAAGGAAAGAACAACATACTTTGTGAAGAAGCATATTGTTAAAAGATGATTCCAAGAGATAATGAAGTACTTTTTAAGCATTTCACTCTTTAGAGTATGCTACAATTTGGTCACCTTGCTAATCTATTCTCAATGTTACTTATGTTAAATAATGAGAACAACTTTATTGCCAGAGTAGATTTGGTGGGAAAGTGCTTCCATTACATTACTTTAAATTTCCTCTAATGAGAAATCGATAGATTATAAAGAAGTCAGATCTAGCTCTTTCCTTCTGTGTCCAGTCCCCTATATGTCAGAAAATTGAATAAATAGCAGGCAACACCTTCTCTGTTTGGCTGCCTTCTAACAGTTGGTCGGTAAGTACTATCTGAACACTCATTAAATGTAAGTACATGATATTAAATATGAAGAACAAAAACCATAATAGACTCCACGTTTTGCTATGAAAGGAGAGTAAAAATACAGATATTTTTATTTTTTAAGTACTTGGTGATAGAGAAGAGCACATTTCCTAATTAAGATACCATATCTGAACCACTGTTTCAGACTTGCATGTAAATCCTGCTCATATTTGTTTCAAACTTCAGGAAAGGATGAGTGACTGACTCAAGTTGCTCCTTGTCTTGTACTAACAGATTTGCAGTATTTGCTCGCTTTTTTCTGGAGGAAGCAATACAGTGTTTTCATTTCTGACCAAACTATGATGCAATGTAGTCATTCTCTTGACTCTCATTTAGCATCTGCTTGGTTACATGAAACAAGAATTTTAATTGTGAAGTAATTGACCACAGACTTCCCCCAAAACTGTAATATATTAATATTTCCCCCTTTTTTTCCACTTTTGCTGTTTTTATGGTTATCATCTTTCAGTTAGCAATTATTTGCTGCACTCAATTTTTTTATTTCAATATTCACATGCTGTCCTGAGGTACAGAGTTTTCCAAATACTTTGATTTTTCTTCATCTTGAAAATTACTTTTATACCCTTTATTGCTTATTCCCTTCAGAAGTCTACTTGGAAAGTCATTTTTAGACATGACTTTAAAACATTCTGTTAAGTCTTTTCAAGAATCTTTTAGTATTTAATTATCAATGTTATATCTGTATATAGCATAAAATGTATACTGACTGCTTTCCTTCTCCATTGTACCTCTCCAAGGACCTCTATTTTTTTATTGCATTTGTTTTATTTGGTATTTAATGCCATATTTCTGAATACTAGGCATATGCTGCTGTTTAAGAGTCTGTGTAGATTGTTTTTTAGACCTCTCCATCCATCATCCTGGCATCTCCCTTCACACATATTGTAGTATTTCCGTTGCCTTCCTTTGTTGGAACGCCCTGTTTTCTGGGCCCCATGTTTTCCTTATTTATTATCTGTACATTAGTCAACAGTTCCCCCAGAAGTTCCCTGAGAAAAGGCTTCATGGGATATAAATTTGAGACTCTGAATGTTTGAAAATGTCTTTATTTTCTTTCAAGTAGTTCACCTAAGCATGGAATTCTAGATTAGAAAATATCTTCTCTGAGTTTAACAGCATCACTTTATTGATTTCTACTATCGCTAGTGAGAAGCCTGATGGCATTCTGGCTCTTGATCCCCCTCCCCCCCCATCTGTTGCTTTAGGATCATCGTCTCTAATGTGCTGAAATTTCATGGTATCTACCTCACTTTAGGCCTTGTTTTATCTCTTGCACTAGGCAAATTGAGGGCCTTTTCAATTTGGAAACAGATCTTTCAGTTCTGGGAGGTTTTCTTGGCTTCTTAAATTCTGACCAACCTTTTCCCCCACCCACTGTTTTCCTATTCTTTCTCTGTGGAAGTCTTATTACTTATATCTGGAATTTACTTCACAAATTAAATCCTCTAATTTTTCCTTCTTTTATAGTCCTCCCTTTTTTATTTAAAATTTTTAATTCAGGGAACATTGGCTTACAGCACTATATGAGCATAAGAGCATAGCACTGCACCCCCTCTGTGCATGTCTGAGCACCATTTAAATTAGCCAAGTTTTAGCATTTAGCCACAAGCATCAATCATCAAGGCACCCATAATCCTCAATCAGAGTCCTTTGGGTCCCTCCCTGTTGTTTCCCCTCCTAACCCTCTTGTAGCCTCAATTCCACAGTCAAGTTTTCAGGATTTTTATTGGTTTGGTTTTGTATGACTCTTTGTTTTGATTCTCTATATTACACATGTAAGTGAAACCATCAGTATTTGTCTTTCTCTTCTGACTTACTTCTCTTAGCTTTATCCTCTCCAATTCCATTCCTTTTGTTGCGAATGGAAAGGGTTTTTTTTTTTTTACTGCTGACTAGTATCCCATTGTGTATACATATCACATATTTTTAAAAATTTTTTATTTATTTATGCATACAGAACTAGGGTACAGGCCAGAGGTGCAGGGGAGGTGAGAGGATTCAGGCAGATTGATAAAGTACACTGCTGAGGGGAGCAGCGAGCAGGTCAGGAGAGGTCTGCCGCGCCATGTGGGTCATTTCCGGGGCAGTGATCGAACTCATGCTGAAGTGGCTTTAGCTTTTTAGTGCTGTGCTTTAACTCACTGCGACACCAGGGAGGGCCCCATATCACATATTTTTAATCCACTCACCTGTCCTGGGCCACTTAGGTTGTTTCTAAAACTTGGCTATTTTAAATGGTGCTGCAATTTATAGACAATGAAGTCTCTGTGAATTCTTGTTTTTGCATTTGTTGGGTAGAGACCCAGAAGTGGAATGATTGGATCATAATGTACATCTATTTTTAATACTCTGAGAAATCTCCATATTGTTTTCCCTAGGGGCTGGAGCAGTCTACATTTCTACCAACACTTACTGTTTCTGATCTTTTTGATATGGGCTACACTCACAGGTATGAGTTGAGTGTTTTTTGTTCTAGTGACATTTCTGTCACTGTACAGGAACTTCTCATATTGGTATAGTCCCATGTGTTTATATTTACTTTTGTTTCTCTTGTGTTGGAGACAAGTGCACGAAGACATCACTGAAGTCAATATTGTGTAGTGTTTTGCCCATGTTTTTTTTCAGTCTGTTTTATGTTTTTGGTCTTACATGCAACATGCATGTCTTTACATCCATTTTGAGTTAATTTTTGTGTAAGATATGAGACAATGACTAATTTAATTCTTTTGTCTTACTGTCCAGCTTTCCCAACACCATTTGTGTAAGAGACTTTCCTTCCTTCAGTGTATAATATTGGTTCCTTTGTCATAGATTAACTGTCCTTTAAGTTAAGGACTTAAGAAAATGCACACTTAAAGATGTACAGGTTATTTCTGGGCTCTCAATTCTATTCTATTGGTTTGTGTGTGTGTTTTGTTACAGTACTGTACTGATTTGATTATAATAGATTTGTGGTATAGTTTGAGGCCAGGGTATGTGATGTCACCTCTCTTCTTTTTTTTTTCTTTGTCAGGACTGTGTTGACTATTCAGGTCTTTTGTCATTTCATATGAATTTCAGTCATGACTGTTCTTTTTTTTTTTTTTTTTAAGAAAGTCCTTGGAGCCTTGATTGATTGCATTCAATCTGTATATTGCTTAGAGTAAGATGATAATTTTTTTAACATGATAATTTTAACAATGTTAATTCTTCCAATCCATGAATAAGGAGCATCTTCCCATTTTTGGTGTCATTTTCTTTTAACAATGTTTCATAGTTCTCAATGTGTAGGTCCTTTTTGCACTTTGTTAGGTATTTAATTCTTCTTGTTGCTATTTGAATGGGATTGTTTTCTTGATTTCTTCCTCTTCAGTTTGTTGTTTGCATATAGAAATCAAGTGATTTCTATAAATTGAATTTGTGTACTCTGGTACTTTACTGAATTGATTTATTATTTCAGTTAGGTTTTTCTGTGGGTTCTTCAGGGTTCTTTGTGTATTATGTTCTCTTCAAGTAAGGACAGCTTTTCCTCTTCTTTTCCAATTTTGACTCCTGTTATATCTTTCTCTTACCTAATTGCTTTAGCTAGGGCTTCAATACTATGCTGTATAGTAGTGGTAAAAGTGAGCATTTTTGTCTTATACCAGATCTTAGAGAAAAGGCTTTAAGTCTTTTACCATTGAGTATGGTGTTATCTGTGGGCTTGTTGTATATAAACTTAATTATATTGGCATATAACATCTATCCTTTTGAGGGTTTTTCGTATAAGTGGGTTTTGACTTATCAAATGTCTTTTTTTTTTTGCATCTATTGATGTGATCATATGGTTTTTATCTTTCCTTTTGTTGATGTGGCAAATTACATTGATTTTCAAATGTTGAACCAATCTTCGACCCCCCTGGAATAAATTATACTTGATCATGATAACCATTTTGTTGTATTCTTGATTTCAGCTTGTTAAGATTTTGATGATTTTCACATCTCTGTTTATCGGGATCACTTTTGTTGTGATCCCTTTGTCTGTTTTTGGTATTAGAGTGATGTTGACCTTATGCAAAGTGTTTGGAAGCATTCTTTCGTTCTCTAATTTTTGGAAGAGTTTGAGATGAATAGGTATAAATTTGTCTTTGAAGGTCTGGTAGAATATGGGCCCAGGATGTTGTTTCCTGGGAGACTTGTTTCCAGTTTACATTTTCTTGCCTTTAATTGATCTGTTAAGGTTTTCTGTTTCTTCTTGATTCAGCCTCAGATATGTTGTATATTTCTAAGTTTCATTTAGGCTATTCAGTTTGCTGGCTTATAGATGTTCATAGTAATATCTGTAACCCTCTATTTCTGAAATGCCTGTCTTTTTCATTGATTTTATTAATTGGATTTTTCTCCCTTTTTCCTTAGTGAATCTCATTAGGACCAACTTTTAGTTTCAGTGATTCTTTAAATTGTCATTTTGATTTCTGTATCTTATTTCTTCACTAGTTATCGTTTCCTTCTGTGATTTTGTTTATGTTTGTTCTTTTTCTAGTACTTTAAAGTGAGAGGTAGGCTGTTCATTTAAGCTCTTGTTTCTTGACGGGCTTGTATTGCTATAACTTACTCTTAGTACTACTATGCTGTGTATCATAGGCTAATAGGTTACTTCTTTATTTTCTTTGTTCTCCAGTATTTTTAAATTTCTTCTTTGATTTCTTCATTAATCCAATGGTTATTTAATGTTGTATTTTTTTAATCTCAGGTGTTAATTAGAAGTATTTCTTGCTTTCTTTTTGTGGTAGATTTCTATGTTGATATTGTGATCAAAGAATGTAATTGATATACTTCCAATCTTCATTAATTTATATGACATTTGTTTTGTGACTCAGCATGTGGTCTTGGAGAATGTTCCATTTGCACAGGGCAAGAGTACTACTCAGCTTTTTGTTAATTGTTGTTGCAGTGTTCAGTAGATAGCTATTAAATCCACATGGTCTAATTTAAGGCTATTGTTTCCTTCTTGATTTTCTGTCTGATTGACTTATTCATTTGTGAAAGTGTAGTGTTGAAGTCTGCTACTATTACTGTGTTGTTCCCAGTGTCTGATTTCAGATTTGATAATAGTTACCTCATATATGTTGATGGTTCTTCATATGATACATATATATTGATGACTGTTGTATCTTTCTGATGTATTTTGGGTCCATTTAATTAAAGATTTATTTTCAAATCCTTTACTTTGAGTCTATGTTTATCTTTGGAGCTTAACTGAATTTCCTGGAGGCAGTAGACAATTGGGTTTTGTTTTTTGATCCAACTAGCCATTTTATAACTTTTGATTGATAAATTTAGTCTATTTACATTTTAGGTGATTATTGATATAGGAAGTTTTATTATTGCCATTTTGTCTTTATTTTCTTGTTCTATCTAATTCACTGTTCAGTTTCTTAATGGATTTTTTTTCATTTTGATTTATATAGGAGAGCCCCTTTCAACAATTTTGGAATAGTAGCATAGAGCTGGTGTTAGCAAACACTCTCAACTTATGTTTATCTGGGGAGATTTTTATTTTTCCCTCATATCTGTAGGAGTGTCTTATAGAATACAGTATTCTTGGATGGTAATTCTTTATAAATCCCCATAGGGTTTCCTCTGAGAAGTCTAATGTCAGCCTGATATGATTTCTTTTATTGGTTACTTGCTTCTTTTCCATAGCCACTTTATAATGTTTTTATCATCTAGAACTCTAGGTGGTTTTATGGTTATTTCTTTTGTGGGTTTTATTACATTTAGATAGCCAGACATTCTTTAAATTTCATGAACTTATGTATTTAGTTCCTTTTCCAGGTTTGGGGAAATTTCCTCTATTACTAGTTTATGTCAAGTCTGTTCTTTCCCCTTTCTTTTTGCCTGTTTGGATACCCAATATCCTTATCTCTCCTAATAGGGTTGCATAGATCTCAGAGTGTTTCTTCTTTTTCTCTTTGTATCCTTTTCTCTGCTGCCACCAGGTCCTTTGTGTTTTATGATCTTTGAGGTCACTAGTTTGTTTCTCCATTTTGTCTAGCCTGCTTCCATAGCTTTCTCAAGAATTTTTTTTTAATCACCTCCATTGATCTTTTTCGCTTACTAAAGCTCCTGTATTCTTAATTTAAATCTAAAGTTTCCAGCCCTCCCTGGTGGCACAAGTGTTGTTAAAGCACAACACTATAAAGCAATCAGCAGCTACTGTTGCATACCAGGCCAGGGAGGTGACACACATGGCATAAGCAGATCTTTCCTGTCTCCTCTGCTGCTCCCCTCAGCAGTGTATTTTAGTCAATCTGCGTGTTCTGCTCCCCACTCTGTCTCTGGTGAATTCTCTTATAACCTTCCCCTCTACCCACACCGCACCTCTGGCCTGTACTAGTTCTTATATACATAAATAAATAAATCTGTTTAAAAAATAAATCTTCAGTTTCTAATTTATTTCTCATGATATTCAGTTTTTCCTCCTATATTTTCTTCCATTTCTTTGAATTTATCATCACAATTTTGAAGTCTCTATTAGATAGGAAAATAAGATCTTTCAGATCTTTGTAGTTCTGTTCTGGAGAGTTGTTCTTTTATTAATTTATTTCTCATGATATTCAGGTTCCCTCCTGCATTTTCTTTGAATTTCTTTAATGTTTCAATTTTGAACTCTGTGTTGATAGGAAGGTAAGATCTTCCAGATCTTTGTGATTACGTTCTGGAGAATTATTCCTTCCTTATTGTGTCTGTCATATTCCCTTGCGGTCTCAAGTTGCTGTGTGTTGTGTTTTGTTATCTATCCATTCTGCTGTTTTAGATCTTCTCCCTGGAAGTTCTGCATTCCCTAACAATAGCAATTTGGAAACTTCAGAAAACACCAGTTCTTCATCATTTTGTCTTTACTTTTGTTTTCTGTAATGAATAGCTAAGTCATCTAATCAATTTTGTGTTTGTGTTATATTTTTAAAGTTTTTTCTCTGACAGTTGCTTTTTGGTAGTCTATTTTCATTTCATGGTGGGAAAAACTATTCTCTGAATATGTTCTTTACAATTAAAAAGTAAGTTTTTTCAGTCTCTTGCACCATCTCTGTTTCCTTAAAATTCCTTTACTTGATCATTTATTTATTTTTTTTTCTTTTTTAAGATTTTATTTTTTTATGCGTGCAGCACTGGGGTATAGGCCAGAGGTGCAGGGGCAGTGAGAGGATTCACTAGAGACAGAGTGGGGAGCAGAGCAGGCAGATCAACAAAGTATACTGCTGAGAGGAGCCTTGACAAAGTATACTGCTAAGAGGACCAGCTGGCAAGACAAGGGAGGTTTGCCAGGCATGTGCATCCCTCCTGGGCAGGAATTGAACTCACAATGAAGCAGCCATGGCCAGCTTTGCAGCTTTTGTGTCTCAATCCATTGTGCCACCAGGGAGGGCCCTGGATATTTATTTTGGTTTTTGAAGTATATAGTCCTGGCTTTCTTACTCTTATATTAACTATGGAAAGTTGAAAACTATAATCACCTGAAAGGGAACTCCTAAAGTTTAACGGGTCATCTTTATTATAGTCAAGAACCTGACATTTTTTTAAGGGAGTCACCTCCAGCAGTATTTGTATATATTTTTCTCTTGACTAGGTTTTTTCCCAGTGAGAGTGTTTCAGTCATCTGCAAAGAATTTACAAAACTAGTTGCAACATTTGGGCTCTTAAAAGTGGGAAAGCAGGGGGTATCTTTCAGGATTTCAGCTCTCCCTTAACTCTCAACTTTTGGCACTTAGTAGTCCTTTCTCTAGTTGTGTTTAAGATCAGAGTCTCTTGTTTCCAGATCGCAAATTTTCCATCCTTTGATCAGTGACTCTTGGAGCATGGTTGGGACTCTTGGAGCAAATCTTCCATCTTTTCTTTTTCAGCCCTTCTTGCCGTTCTCACTTTTAGAGACATTCTGAGTTTTTGTTGTGTTTCAGCTCTATTCAGTTTGGGTTGCACTTCCTCTCAACAAGGTCTTATTTTTTTCTTTGCTCTCCTAAATCAATTACCTTACTCAGTTGCTTCTTGGCTTCGAGAGTCTTTGTTGTAGTTGTTTCTTCTCCTATCATTGTCCTTTTGATTTTATGTTTCTACTGCCATTTTTATGAATTTGTGGAGAAAATAGAGGTATTGGAGATGTTGAATGCACCTTAGAATGTGAACAGAAATAATTGATGGCTTTGAAAATTGTTTTTGTGTAATATCCCACCTCTTCATTCTTTCATCAGTAGTTATTGAGTACCTGGTTAAGACTAGGCATTTTTCTATGATGTCACTGGTATTTGTAAGACAAGATGCTGTTATTGCTCTCCAGGAACTCATAGGGGAAGGTAGTTGCAGACAAGGTAACTAGATAATATATTTTATATACATTTTGGAATGTAGTACATAACTGAAAAATGTTCAATATTGCTTCAATATTTTTTTAGTTTAAATTCTCTTGGTTAGTTTTTTAAACTTTAAAAATAAAATGTATTAAATACTTTGAGATGAATAATAAACTGTTACTATATAAGCTATATTTGACATATATATATATTTTAGATAATCTTGATTACCTAAAATATGGATTTATTCTATTTGGTAAGCCATCTGAACATGCCCCGCCTGAGTATATTAATACTAGGAAACTGTTAGAGAGGGCACTGCTGTTGCTACTTTGATGTTAGTCTTTGGCACTAGTGTTTCTTAAGAACAAAAAGCTGAGTTTGAATCCTAGCTCTACCACTTACTAACTGTGAACTTATTTCTAAAACAGAAACAATGTTTCTATGTCTGTGAATTGGGAATAAAAATAATGCTTATTTCTTAGTTGTTGTGAAGAGTGAATTAATATATGTAAGAAAGTTTAGATGGGCCCTCCCTGGTGGCGCAGCGGGTTAAAGCACAGCACTGAGAAGCTAAGCCACTTCTGCATGAGTTCGATTCCCACCTGCCCTGGAGGTGACCACATGGCATGGCAGACCTCTTCTGACCCGCCCGCTGCTCCCCTCAGCAGTGTATTTCGTCAATCTGCCTGTTCTGCTTCCCATTCTGTCTCTGGTGAAGCCTCTCACCACCCCTGAGCCTCTGGCCTGTACCCCAATTCTGTATGTACAAATAAATGAATCTTGAAAAAAAAAAAAGAAAGAAAGCTTAGGTGAGTATCTGGCACACATTAAAGTTTATGCAAGTGTGAACAGTTATCATCATTGTTATTGTTACTGTTATTTAGCAGAATTGGAGTACATTGAGTAAGATTTTAAGAATGGATTTTCTCCTCAAACCTTAAAAAAGTACTCTAAATTTAAAGTAGATAAGGAAGGACCTTTGTTGATCATTAGCCACTTGCCAGACAGTGAACTAGCATTTTTACCTGCAATCTTCTTTATCCCTTTCCTCAGTGTTGTGAAGTCAATGAGAAAGCAGGCCCGGAAAGTTAAGTAACTTGTGTAAGGTCTTATATCTGCAGTAAGTGAACATTATGATAACTGGTCTCTTAGTCTAAGTTCTTCATTCTTTCCTTGCATGACAGCAAAAAGCTTGCTGTATCAGCAGCTTTCATTGATAGGTAGTCTTGAACTATGTTTCCCTTGTTGAGGGGACTTTTATTTCTAATGAGCACTTAAAGGAATACCATCCCCACTTCTGGATTATTTCTAGTACAGTGATTTGTTTTACATATCTGTAATTCCACCACCATGTGGCAATAGTTTAAATATGTGAACTCAGACGGAAACTGAATGTGTGGAGTCTTACTAGTTTTCAGAATTAAGCTGACTTATGATAATTATCTAGTTTTTTTTTTTTTTTTTAAGATTTATTTATTTATTTGTACAGAACTGGGGTACAGGCCAGAGATGCGGAGGGTGAGAGAATTCACCAGAGACAGAGCGGGGAGCAGAACAGGCAGATCGACGAAGTACACTGCTGAGGGGAGCAGCGGGCGGGTCAGGAGAGGTCTGCCACGCCATGTGGTCGCCTCCGGGGCAGGCGGGAATCGAACTCATGAGGAAGTGGCTTTAGATTCTCAGTGCTGTGCTTTAACCCGCTGCGCCACCAGGGAGGGCCGATAATTATCTAGTTTTTAAGATCAGCTTTTGGGAACATCCGAGATTAGTTCACATAACTTGGATTTAAATGTAATAAAGTTAACTTTTAACCTTTTGATTTTCTTATATTGAAAGTAGAATTATTTGCAGAGGAAAGAGGAAAATTTTATGGCTACCAAACCTGCATCCATCCAGTATCAGTATAGCTTTCTGTTAAAGTTCCCTCACACTTCAACCCAGAAATGTGGAAGTTGAAAGCCCTTCCTAAAAACATTTCTGCCGTCCCTGGGCTTTTTCATCTTGCAGCTGCTTCTGCCTCCTGGGCCTCATCTTTTCTTGCCTTGTGCCCTGATGGACCTCGTGGTGCATTCACCCAGATGTGGAACTTGGATCCTCTGATTTTCAAAGAGGCTCAGTTCACATCGGCATATGCAGATTTAATACATCCAACAGAAGAAATGAGGCAAAATAGAGGTGAGGTGGTCTTCTGCAATGATGTGAATAACTACATTAGGGCATCCCATTCTTTCAATTTTTTCAGACTCCCCTTGAGCCTAGACCTTCATTCACCCCTATTTAATCCCAACATTGCTCTTTTATATCAACTTTTCTCTCCTTATCATTCATCTCTTTGCTCTTTTCAGAGATAAGATAAATTCTTCCCCATATCTAATGCACAGCAATTTCCCCTTCTTGACAGGCATCCTAGGATCTTGGTAGCCATTCCACAAAGAACCATCCCCTCTCTCCTCACCCTCCTGAATTGGACTTGAGTGGCGAAGGGCCCATGAAGTGGGAACAGTTTTTTCATAGAGTACTTCTAAGAGCAATTCTTCTTCTATTAGTTATTAGGATGATAAAACAGAATTTTTATATTGTTACATGGCAGTTGGCAGAATACTAACCTGAAGTTTTTGTTAAGTCCTGTTTCCTGAATAAAATCCCAGCAACCGAAAAAAAAATGACTGTACATGTAATCTGTCTAAGTCATACACTCTCTGTACATATAATTTGTCTTGTCTCTGTAAATATAGTCTTGATATCTTTGACTACTATAATGTCCTGTGTATAAAATATCTGCTGCTTTTAAAGAAACATTCTTACCTAAAGTCACAGTCCTACCTAACACAAAGGAACCACTTCATAGCATCTTTCATTAATTATATATCTCATCTAAAAATAAATTTAGTTTTTCAAACTTTAATATTTTCATTACCATGAATTTATTTTTATTTTTTCTTAGAGCTTTGGGTTAAGATAAAAAGACAAATGTAAAAATGTATTTTTCAGGAAGTAAAACTTTCATACCTCTGGGTCAGTCTATTTTATTTTTAAAGATTTATGTATTTATGGATATAGAACTGGGGTACAGGCCAGAGGTGTAGGGGCAGTGAGAAGATTCACAAGAGACAGAGTGGGGAGCAGAACAGGCAGATCAACAAGTACACTGCTGAGGGGAGCAGCGGGCGGGTCAGGAGAGGTCTGCCATGCCATGTGGGTCACCCCACGGGTTGGGGATCAAATTCACACTGAAGTGCTATGGCCAGCTTGCAGCTCTGCCTCTGAACCCTTTGCACCACCAGGGAGGGCCGGGGTCAATCTATTGTTAAGTCACTGAATTTTTCATTGCTCATTAAAATAAATCACAGCTTTTTTCATTTTAACATCAATTTTGAGGATTTATAGTTCACTGAACTGTACTATAATATACTGACCAGTTTTTGAGTTTATAAATAAAATTTATGTAATTACTTTTCCCTTGCCATATATTAGCCCAGTCTTACAGATTGTTTTACCCCATAGGTAATAGAGAAGAAGAAACCTAATCAGTGACTGGGATAATATGGAAGAGGATGGAAAAAACTTGTTTAATGGGTAAGAAAAGTATAATAACTGGTTATTATGAAAACTATTCATGATAGTATTATGCATGACCAATATATTATAGGTGACTGAGGTTGGCATACTTTTCATTGTGAATTTTTCAGGGTTATGAATAAACTTAAGCTAAGAGGGAACACAGCATATTTGAATATAAAGATGTGAGCTAGAGAATAGCAACCACACTAATACAAGTACAGGGTAATTTTGAAAAGCTTATTGGTAGTTAGAGACCATGTCTGTGGTGACTTGTCAGTTTCATTACATACTACCCCTTCTCTTCTTCAGCTATTGCCAGCTGCTATGATGTTAGGCTCACTGTGGAGCTCTTACTCATTTAGGCAAGTACAGATTTTGTGTCAAATAGAATTTCAAAGAAAGCACAAGGAAAGGTTTGACTAAATGTATGAGATGCAAAGCTTTTTAGTTATACAAAACCACATCATACATTCTTACTGTCAATAATTTAATCACTATAGATAACCAAAACCCTCAACCTAAATCTTAGTCCCCTCCAGGATATGTAAGTGTAAGTGTAGTTGCTACCTTCCTTTTTGCCTAGTCATTAAAAACTAGCCACTATTAAATTAACATTTGGGAAAGTTAATTCCTCTGTACCTTAATTCCTGGGATATAATGTGAGGGGCAATAAAATACCTATTTCATAGTGATGCTGAGGAGTAATTAGTTAACCCGTATTAAAAAACTTGAAATAATGCCTAGAACATTAAATGTCCTCATAAGTATCCTAGTTAGCAGTTTCATATCTAGCTATCCACAGATGAATCTTTTTCTGGTATACCCCAAGAGTTAAACCATGTTGAAGATTAACCCTGGTGGAAAGGATTTTTTTTCACAAAATATTTTTTGTCTTCAAATTTCTTTTGTTCCAGAATATGTTGCTAGTCTTTGTGAGAAATAGGTCTTCAATTCTTACTGCATAGGGCCTTTTTGGTGTGCAGCAGTTAAAGTCTCAGCATTATGAAACTATCACCAGCCACTGCAGCATGGGTTCAGTCCTCTGCCAGGGAGGTGACCTACATGGCACAGCAGACCTCTCCATTGCACATGCTGCTCCCCTCAGAAGTGTATTTTAGTGGATTTGCCTGTTCTGCTCCCCACTCTGTCTCTTATCACTCCCTCAACCCCCATACCTCTGACCTACACTCCAGTTCTTATATATGCATAAATAAATAAAAGGAAATCTTTTTTTTTTTTTAAAGAACAATTCTTACTACATATCTTGTGCCTATAAGATACAGATGTGTATGAAAAAAACTACCCTTGGGCTATGGTAGCTCCCTCTTACTCATAAAATTGTCTGTCAAAGCTGGGCGTGTGATCATGATTCTCTTGTTTCTGGATAACTCTGTTAAGTTTTATGCTTATATTCCTTCTGTCTGTTTTGACAGACAAGTCTTTTTATGTTTCTTTTTTCTGCATTCACAACAACATAATTGTTTTGAAAATGTCTTTACTATTTTTCCCATGACTTATCAGCACTTTCTTGGCTGATATAGACTAGTATCTGTTTTAAGAAGGTTGTTTCTTTGTAGTGTTTTTACCCCTGTATTATTCTGGGGCTCTACTATATTATTATGGACTTTGTTCTATTTTAGACTAGTATTTAAAGGGAAGTTAATATTTATTCACTCTTTATTATGTGTCAGGCATTTTTTTAAGTGTTTTACTTCTTTATTTGTTACTTAATCCTGTTTTGCACTTATGAAGTGGATACTGTTATTTTCTTTAAAAACTGGAAAAGTGAGGTATGGGTTAAATAACTTGTCCAAAAATGACATTGCTTGTGACAGCTTCAGATGTCAAGCTGAGGTCCTATTGCTCCATAGCCTAAGATGAATAGTGGGTGCTGACCTAATTAATAAACTCTAATTGAGATTTGTTAAGGGAGTGTGCATTTAAATAAAACAATATCGCTTGAAAAAGTCACCAAAACTAATGTATTTTTGCTTGCCTGAGGGAAGGAAAACTTTAAGTCACATATCTTTAAGTATGGGGGAAATGATTTGAGTACAAATAATTATTTTTCTTGACTGGACTTAAATGAACACAGCTGTTTGCTTGATTACAAGTCATTTGTAGTAACTAGAAACCCCTTGAACCTAGCTAAGGAACAGTACATGTTTAGAAGGGATTAGAAGTCAGTTGATTGGTAAATTACTATTTAGCTGCTATTCGTGGAAACATGCAGTTAGAAAGGGTGAACTGTGCAGCAGTTTGGAACTGATTGGTAATTGGAAATGGCTCTTTTGTCCTGTTAAATGATATTTGAATGACAGTCAGCAGAAAAGTCATACAGAGAAAAAAGCAGGAGATAGGTGACTTAGAGGTCTTATAATTAGAACCATACTTATAAGTGGTGGTCTAAAAAGTATGTTAATAATCAAATTTACATAGGAACCGGAAATACATGTTTGTTTATTTGTTTTCCAGGGTCTGTATTGTCAGAGAGAAAAGTTGCCTAATCTTCAAATAGCAGTTAATTTCTTTTTTGAAGTATGGTAAAGCACACTGATAAAATATCATGGTTTGTGGGGCCTCCTTAGTGGCACAAGGGGTTAAATCTCAGCACTATGAAGCTATCACTAGCACAAGTTTGATCCTGACCAGGGAGGTGACCCACATGCTATGGCAGACCTCTCCTGTCTTGCTGTTCCCCTCAGCAGTGTACTTCATCAGTCAGCCTGTTTTGTTCCCTACCCTGTCTCTAGTGAATCCTCTCACCCCCATCCCCCACCCCTCTGGCCTATACCCTAGCTCTTGTATGCATAAATAAATAAAATAAATTTTTTAAAAAGAATAAGTCTTGGTTTGTGGCTAAATGCAGTCAGTAATCTTTTCCTTCTTTTTCTCGTCACCTCTTAACTCCTTGTTTGAGCACCCCTTCTGATGCTGTCCAAAGTAATGGCTGTTGGCCTGCAGTATCTTTTCTAATAGTGCATAAAGAGTGGTTCAGTGCCTCTGAGAATCTTTCTGGTGTCAAAACTTATTTTAAAGGAATTCTCAGGACAGCCTTTGCATTTACAGCATTGAATTGAGTATCTACTCTGTTCTAGGAGCAGTAATACAGACCAGGTTGTCCAACAATGTGTGATCGGCGATGGATCATACACCAGCAGCTGTCCCAATAGGTTGTACCAAGGAAGTTTGGTGTAGGTAGTGGGCTGTCCATCTAGATTTGTGTGAGCACATTTTGTGATGTTCACACAAGTACAAAATTACTTAATGAGGCATTTCTCAGAATATATCCTTGTCATTAAACAATACATGACTGTAAGGCAGTGAACAAAAGTAAAAGCAAAAAGTCTCTACCCTCATGGAGATTCCATTCCTGTTTTTGAGTTCTTTGCCTTGGTGACTGCTCCCTCTTCTGGGCAGTCTAAAAGTTGATAGCTCTTAGGGATTGTGGTGTTTTTCAGTGACTAAATGTCTACGATAGAGTGGGAACTGCTTGACATTTATGATTTTTGATTATTAAAAGAAGACACAAAATGACTTTGAATTTTTCAAAACTTAGAGTCCCAATAGCAATGAAGGTGAGCTATCCAGTTGTGACAGCTTTAGTTAGTGCCACCTTTGTTAAGAAATTTAATTAAAAAAAAATACCAACTGACCTTAGATTTGTTGTAATTGTTTTTTTATTATTTGAAGAAAGTGAAAATTTCCTTGCCTGATAAGTTTGCTCCTAAGACCCTGTAATTTGTTTAATAGACTTTTATACAGCAATTACTTGGCTCATTAGATTGAGTCACTTGATAATTACTTGAAGGTTAACTAATGCAGCTATCAGAGTCCTGTTCATCAGCTCATAGTCTAGCGTATCACACACTACCTTACGCCATTTCCAAATGCAGGTGATTGGGGAGACCATTAGAATATAATGGAAAAAGAAACTTATATTTAAAATGTAAATAACTGAAATGCTTCTCTAAAGATTATGTTAAGATACACTTTAATAGGAACCATTTTTTAAAAAACTGGCTGTTAAAAAAACTGAGTGGCACTTTGACTTTCTCTTCATTTCAGGTGTAAAAGGAGCTTTATAATCAGAGTGCACCAAATGGCTATTGTCTGCCTAGCGTTGCTACCTGCCAGGAAGGTAGCAATTCTCAACTGTGTCTTAGATTAGTATGTCTAAGGTTCAGATAAAATCCCAGTCTTCTGCCAAAATGGGAGGAACATAGTGAGGCATCCTTAACAACAAACTTGTTTCTTTTTTTTCTTCCTAATCTTGCCTTCAGAGGTATGTAGAACCTCTAAATCATGATCCTCTCCAGGTTCCTAAGATCTGAATGGCCATCTGAATTGCTTGTTTATTTCACATTGGTGTGAGCAGCATTTAAGTTTGAAGGACTCCTTGGTGGCCTAAGGGTTAAGTCTCAGCTCTATCACTGCTATAGCCTGAATTTGTCTCCCACCAGAGAGCTGACCCACAGGGCACAGCAGACGTCTCCTGTCTTGCCCAATGCTCTGCTTAGCAGTGCAATTTAATCAGTCTGCCTGTTCTGCTCCCCACTCTTGTCTCTGGGAGTCTTCCCACCCCCTACACCTCTGGCCAAAACCCCAGTTCTTCTATGCAACAAATAAATAAAATACAAAAAAGGATTCGTCTTTTTAAAAATTTAAGTTTTAGTATATTCTTACTTGTTAGACTTTGGATTTGTCCATTCACTTTCCATATTCCAAAATTTTGAAGATATCTTTCATGCTATTATTTCATTTTTGTGCCATTCATTTTGTTCTTATTAAATTATGACTTTGCTACTCCTTTACTGTGATTATACTGGGGTTTTAAGAGAAGAGGAAGTAAATGTGTGTTTATTGTTCTATGTGTTCCTGGAATTTCAAATTTTAACATATTAGCGAGTACACCACAAACATACCAGGAATTGGTTAGATACTTGGTCTTTAACTTAAAATTCCTTTATATTCTGTTGAGATTTGGAAAATTCATTCACACACTATTTTTTTGAGCACTTTCTATATGCTAGGCAATGTCACATAAATTATTTCATGTAATATCACAGCAGCTCTGTGAGGCATATAGATTTTTCAGTCACAGACCTAGTAAAAAATAATGCCAGGTTTGAGATAGATTTCTAAAATAAACAGGCTTCCTACTATACTATGCCTCTACTGATTACTATGTTAGATAGTCAGCTATTTGGGTTTTTTAAGCAGAAGATTAGATAATGCTTTTGTTTAATACAGCAGTGATGTTAAAAATCTAATATCTGGCCCTCCCTGGTGGCGCAGCTGGTTAAAGCACAGCACTAAGAAACTTAAGCCTTTTTTTTTTGAGTTTGATCCCCGCCTGCCCGGGAGGTGACCACATGGCGTGGCAGACCTCTCCTGACCGGCCCGCTGTTCCCCTCAGCAGTGTACTTCCTCGATCTGCCTGTTCTGCTCCCTGCTCTGTGTCTGGTGAAGCCTCTCACCCTCCGCATCTCTGGCCTGTACCGCAGTTCTATATGAATAAATAAATAAATCTTTAAAAAAAATCTAATATCATTTCTAAAGATAGGTATATCAAGATCAACTGGAGTTAAAGCAGTAATAATGCAGGCATGTAGTTTTTAAGGGCTTAGATTTGGGAGGGATTTGCAGTTTTGATGGAGAACGTGGATAGGTTAAAGTAGTCAGGGAGGTGGCACTATCTGCAGCCATTGCAGCGTGAGTTCATTCCCTGGCCAGGGAGCAGTATATTTCAGTCATTTTGCCTCCCGTGCTCCCTACACACCCCATACCTCTGGCCTATACCCTAATTCTCATATGCATAAATAAAAAGAAAACATAAAGTAGTCAGGGAGGTATTTATCCATTTTCTTAAGTGAGCTATTATAATAAAGAACATAGACCAGTCTGGTACTTTCATTTCTGAATACAAATTAGTAGGCTCTGGCAACTGATTTAATGTGAATAAGGAGTTAAAGAGAATATCAAAGCATCAAGTCAGGTAAATAGGAGAAGTATAAATGGCAACTAATAAATCTCAGCAACATTACATGTGGATTTCATGGTTTCTTGGAGATATGAACATCTGCCAGGCCTTCTATATTCCTTCTTTGTGTCTGATATTTATCTGAATGTCCTGTAATCACATTATACACTGTGACAGAAAGTTGATGTTAATAATGTATATTTCTTGGTAAGTAGTATATACTTTCACTTTTAAATATTATTTTCAGTGTTTTAAAATCTGTAACTTGAAAGTAATCCCTCCACTTCCATTATGAAAGCAAGTACTCTGATTTCATTAGCACACAAAGTATTTTTACAAATCTGTTTTATTTTATTTATTTTTAAATATTTATTTATTTATGCATACAAGAACTGGGGTACGGGCCACAGGTACAAAGGGCAGGGTGAGATGGTTCACCAGAGACAGTGGGGAGCAGAATATGCAGATTGACTGAACTACACTGCTGAGGGGAGCAGCCAGTGAGACAGGAGAGGTCTGCTGGGCCATGTGGGTCAGTTGCCTGTCTGGGGATCAAACTTGTGCTGCAGTAGCTGCAGATAGCTTCATAGTTCTGTGTTTTAACCCCTTACACCACCAAGGGAGGCCCCTACAAATCTATTTAAAAAAACTAAGAGTCATTGTAATAGACATGAATTGATAGTCACTTGAAGAGAATTAAAAATCAAGGCCCTCCCTGGTGGCACAGCCTGTTAAAGCACAGCACTAAGAAGCTAAAGCCACTTCCGCATGAGTTCAATCCCCGCCTGCCCCGGAGGTGACCACATGGCGTGGCAGACCTCTCCTGACCGGCCCACTGTTCCCCTCAGCAGTGTACTTCGTAGATCTGCCTGTTCTTCTCCCAGCTCTGTCTCTGGTGAATCCTCTCACCCTCCGCATCTCTGGCCTGTACCCCAGTTCTATATGAATAAATAAATAAATCTTAAAAAAAAAAAAAAAACAGTAGTTACCACAACTAAAGACTTATAGACAGGCTATTCATATACTTATTTAATTTTTCAAGTGTCAGATTTAAAGATATGTCAGTCCTCAGTAGTAGAAAAATGTACAATATCAAATACTACTGGTGGGAGTTGAGAAAAGGGGGTAAAAGTTAGTGTAACCCTTTGGGTGAGCATTTTGATTGACTCCACAGAATTTAAATGCATATATTCCTGCCACAGCTCATCTTCTGTAAATTACCTCACAGAATCATTTCCAGAAGTATGCTCTGATAATATGCTTTAAAATATGCGTAGTATGTGTCCCTGATAATAAAACATTAAAACAACATAATTTGTTCTTGTAAGGGAGTTAAATAAATTATGTAGTTCATATCAGAGAATGTGATACAGTCGTTAAAAAGAGATATTTGGGGAAATATTTAAGTTAAAAAAACAAGATGTATGATAATATGTATGGAAGGATTCAATTTACATTAAAATTATGTTTCTGAATGTTTCAAATAGTCAAATAATATGTATGGAAGGATTCAATTTACATTAAAAATTATGTTTCTGAATGTTTCAAATAGTCTTGGAAGTATACTCCAGAAACACCTTAGTTAGTAGCAGCTACCTCTAGAGAGGCACGGGTGATGGAAAGCATAGAGAGAGTTTTACTCTTGTAGTTTTTATTTTCTGTATACACATTCTTCCTATTTTTAAGTATATAAAATTAATATGAGAAAACAAGGACTCCAGTTATCTTTTGCTAAACTTCAAATGAATCTTGCTTTTGCTATTAAAGTAATTAAAGAAATTTTATCATGTACCTAAACCTCCTCCCTCTTCCATATCCTACTTCCAGATTATTTTGAAACAAATTTCATGCATTGTATTATTTTGTCTGTACATATTTCATCATGTGTCGCTCAAAGATAAAAGATTCTTTTAAAAATGTATACCACAATAATTATTATGAATGTCAAAATTGGCATGAATACTTTAGCATTACCAAATATCTAGTGGCCAGCATTTAAATTTTCCTAATTATCTTATTATATTATTATTAAAGACTTAGTTATTTCTTTATGCACACAAGAACTGGAGTGTAGTCCAGAGGTGTGAGAGGATTCACCAGAACAGGCGGATCTACTAAACTAAACTGCTGAGGAGAGCAGCAGGCCAAAAAGGAGGGTTAGCTCCCTGGTAGTGTTGAAATCAGAGATTTATGGTGATAGTGCTCAAACTGAACCCCTATGCCACCAGGGAGCCTCTTTTATTTTATTTTTAAAAGTAGTTTATTTGTTAGCCTTTCTGGTGGCAAAGGGGTTAAAGTGCAGCACTATGACACTATCCACAGCCACTGCAGGTTGGATCCCTGGCCTGGGAGCTGACCCACATGGGGCAGCAGACCTCTTCTGTCTCATCTGCTGCTCCCCTCAGCAGTGTACTTCATTGATCTACCTGTTCTGCTCCCCACTCCGTTTCTGGTGAATCCTCTCACCCCCTGCACCTCTGGCCTGTACCCCAGTTCTTGTATGCATAAATAAGCCTTTTTAAAAAATTGTTCACTTGTGTTTGAATCAGAATCCAGATAAATAAATGTCACCTGTACTTTTCCCATGGTTTTATCATACTTGTAATAGTAACATGCTCTTCAAAACAGGTTTTGATGAGTCTTTAATTTTGCAGTAAGAAGACCTTGAAGAACTAAGGGAACCTTAGTTACAGTATTGTAACTAAACCTTGTTACAATATTAATTGCAGGTACATTTCTCAGGCAATTTTCTTTTGCATTTCTAGAGATTCTTTCTGGTATAGTCTGGAAGTTTAGGACTTACACTATGTTTCCATGGGGAAGAAAAATAGGAAGAATTTTAATTAGAAAAGAAGAAATTGAAGGAACTCTTTTATCAAATATATGCATATCTTTTAAAGGACAGAAGTAACTTCACAAAACCACTTTAAAGTTAATTGAAGAAAAGCATTCAGAATAATACTGCAGTCATTATAAATTGCATTATAACCCTTTTCATTGAAAGTTGTAGTTTCCAAGGTCTCCTTGGTGGCACAGGTGTTAAAGTCTCAGTGCTATCAAGCATTGCCAGCCACTGTGGTATGAGTTCTATCTTAGGCCAGGGAGGTGACCC
This sequence comes from Condylura cristata, assembly GCF_000260355.1. Taxonomy (NCBI): domain Eukaryota; kingdom Metazoa; phylum Chordata; class Mammalia; order Eulipotyphla; family Talpidae; genus Condylura; species Condylura cristata. Next base: position 8,721,003 of record NW_004567102.1, on the reverse strand, counting down.
ACATAGTGTAGTAGACCTCTCCTGTCTGGCTTGCTGCTCCCCTCAGCAGTGTATTTTAATAGATCTGCCTGTTCTGCTCTCTACTCTGTCTGAAATGAATCCTGTTACTCCCTTACACCTCTGGCCTGTACCCCAGTTCTTTTATGCATAACTACATAAATCTTAAAAAAAAAAAAAAACAACTCCCTGCCCTCATGGAGCTTATAGTCTAGTGAGGAGAAAGGTAATAAATAAGTGAATACATGCTATGCTTTATTTACATTGTGGTAATTTCAGAGGGGTGAAATAAATCAGGCAGGGACATAATGGAGCAGTAAGTGGGGAATGATTTTTATTATGTTTGTTTGTGGGGAATGATTTTTATCTATAGCAAGCAGTGAAGGCTTGCTGAGATGGAAAGATTTGAGAATCCTTCTGAATGAAATGAGGTAGCAAGTCATGTGGCTATCTGAGGAAAGAGCATTGCAGAAGTTGAGATCACAGAGTGTCTGGGATGTTGGAGGACCAGTGAGGAGGCCAGTGACTAAAGTATATATTGGAATGGGGATGAATAATGGGAGATGAGGTCAGAGAGTAAGGTGGTCTGATTATATAGGGTCTTACGTTATTGTAAAGATAGAATTAGAGTCAAAATTATTTCCTAAAGAAGTGCTTAAGGGTCTCTTAAGCTCTAAGCCATTAGCAAACTTCCGAGAGGATAACCTGTGACTCCGAGGCTCTTCAGGTACTGCCTCATCCTTGTGCAGCTTTTCCCTTCTACCTTCTGTTCTTCTGAAACCCCTTAGACCCATCTTCCTGAGGAAAGCTTTGTTCACAGGTCCCTGAATGATCTTTATTCTCTGTCCAGTATTCTGTTGACTATGGTAGCCAGAGGGATACAACCAGTGTGTTAACAGTACACAAATAGTATAAGCAGATTCATAAGTAGTTTATATTCTATAACTGATAACTGAAATTACTATGCCACTATCCAAGTAGAACTATAGAGGAGTAACTTTAAAAATAAAGTGACTTCTGGGCCCTCCCTGGTGGCACAGCAGGTTAAAGCACAGCACTAAGAAGCTAAAGCCACTTCAGCATGAATTCAATCCCTGCCCCACTATGGGAGGTGACCCACATAGTGTGGCAGACCTTTCCTGACCCGCCCACTGCTCCCCTCAGCAGTGTACTTCACCAGTCTGCGTGTTCTGCTCCCCACTCTGTCTCTGATGAATCCTATCACCACCCCTGCACCTCTGGCCTGCACCCCAATTCTGTATTCACAAATAAATAAATCTTTAAAAAATAAAATAAAGTGACTTCTGCCCTTCAGACAGCATTTCTCAAATTTCTGACATTTATATACCACTGTCAAGACTTTTGCCACTTTCCAGTAACATCATAGTTAACTTGTGTTTTTCTGTAAGTGAAAATACTTTTTCTTTTGAATTTAGGTCCTAAAAATATCCATGAAGCTATGAATTTTCTGTTTCTTTATAGAATATTAAAATAATACATGGCTACTAAATTGAAGAGTTCCAGTTCTGGGTAAAATAAGGCAAGGAAAGAACACTGACAGTTCTCTCCTCCTGAATGCAGCTAAAACCTGGGTAGAGAACATAGAACAGCAGCCCAAAGACTCTGAAATGTCAGTTGTGTAGCTGAATGGTAAAAGACCAGGATTTGAAGTACCACCGTTCTCCTTGGAGTGTCCCTTGTTGCTTGTAGTGTCCCCTGCCCTGGGCTCTGCAGCCTAAGCTGGGAAGTGGGCACCAGGCCTGGAAAGAGAGAGCACCAGGACAAACTTTGTAGTTCTGACTTTAGTGGAAAAGGAGACTCTGGCACTCAGAGAAAGCAATAGAAACTCCTCCCCTTTAAAAAATTAAACTCCATTCTCTCTTGCCCTGTCCTCTAGGCCATCTTATGTCTTACCATGGTGGCAATGAAAGCAACAAGGCTTCATTGCTGCCTAAAACTCTGTTAGAGCACTTTCAGTTGGAGCAAACCTCCATTGCTGCTATTCAGACCCCAAAATATAGGTAGATGGGATAATAAAAGCCCCAACTTTCTGGCTGGAGACAGAAAAGGATAACTCCAAGGAACCAGACAGGGCCCTGGAAGACGAGAGAAAGAAAAGAGAAACTCGGGAAAGCAGCCTGCCAGGGTTGTATGCGAGCTCCCAGACTTACCCCCAGGACAGATGTAGCATGCCAAGTCTTCCGGACTGAGCCAGGAGATAAAACCTGTCCAGGTCCTAGACTGGCCACTGGCACACATGCTAAGACAGATCCTAATAGCCCAATACAGCTTTTGAATGTGGAACTGATATTTCAGTCCTACCTCACAGAAAGGTGGTTGGAACTTGTGACCTAAATCCAATCAGGTTGATTGCAGAAACAAAACTCACATGTTCCAGAAAATTCTGAGTCTCGTAATATTCAAAATGTTCAGAATATAATCTAAAATTATTCAGCCAGCAAGAAATACAGGAAGATGTCATCTAATGCAGATAAGATGACCAACACATGCCAACATGAAATAATACCTTTCCCCTACACGTGGATTATGTCCTTCCCTTCAGTTTAGTTATCAAGCCTATCCCACGTGCCTTCCAATGGACCAGTCACACACAGACTGTCTGAGACCTTTCCAGGCCTACTCCTTGGGCTGTGGCTGAGATCAGCTTCTCCTAAAGCATATGACCCTATGGAGGAAGAATAGCAACTGAAGATCAAGGAAAAAGAAACTTCGTATACTGTACCCGTCCAGTTTGAGTTTTCAGATATTAATACACTTTCCGATAGTCAGATCCAAAGAAATTTGAAAGGAAATAACCTCTCCTGTGGTTCAGTGGGAATTTTAGTAAACCCTTTGTGTGTTTTCCCTTTGTGTATGGTTTTACTTTTATTTTTTTAGGCAGATAGGTAAATATGCCCAGAGACCAACTGTTACATTAACACTGAATAGATAACCAACTAAAGAATGCAGATGGAGAGAACCACATCTTAGCCTTTGTAGCTGAAATGACAGCTACTGACCAGTAATTGCCATTTAGCCAGCGGGTCCCCAGCAGCTGCCCACACTGGTCCATGATTTATGCTGCGCACTGCATGTATTGAGTTTGGCACAGTTTGTACCTGCCATCCTTTCTTCAGAAAGAAATACTACATGTGTTCATCAGTGCTCCCTAGGTTTATCTGCCACTGATTTCTCTGCATCCCCAGTGGCGCTGTGTCATTTGAAGTTTTGCTTTAGTGCATCTTTAAAGTGTTTTTCTTAGTCTGCTTGAGTTATCTCTTTTCAGCTCATCACACAGCAGCTACTTGGGAATGCAAAGCAGAGAATTTCAGAAAGCGTGCTTAAGAGAGGCTGCTGAAAGTGATTGAACTTATTAATATAACAAGTTCTAAAAGCCTTAAATGTGTCAGGTTTCAAGTTATACAAGCAAAATTGGAATCTGAAAGAAGGCAGTTTTAAATTGTCAACATAGCATTAAAAAGCATTGAAAAGGCAGGATAAGGTTGTGAGAGACTAAACAGTTGGATTTCACTTGACAAGGTGACTGATGAGAGCCCAGAGCAATAGTTTGTCCAGAAATAACTATATATTACCTTTCTAATAGTTCCAGTGGGAAAGAGAGTTTGGGGGATCCAAGAGGAAGAATCTTAGTAGAAAGCTAGCTAATCATAGTCCTAACTTTATTGTCAGCTTGTGATCTGGAGCAAGCTCAATGTCATTTTATATAATAGCTTCATTTCTTGAACTCATACTATGTTCCAAGCTCTGCTCTAAGCACTTTTTAATTCCTTGCTCTAGCTCTATGATGTAGAAACTCTTACCATTCTCATATTTTGAATAAAGTAACTGGCCCAGTTGAAAGTCATATACAGTTAGTAAGAACAGAGCTAAAAATTCACCCCAGGTAACTCTAACCATTATGCTATACTGTCTCTCAGCTTATTTGTAGTTGACACATTAAACATATCTACCGTAACTATATTTGTAGAGCTGGGGGAGGCAGAAAATGAAATAATAAAAGTACTTGTAATTAAAAAAAACCCAATGCCAGTGCTGGCAATTACCATAAGAAGTCTTGCTCTAGAGAACTGTGACATTTAGAATCATAAGGTTAAAAGGATCTAAGACTTTGCCTAAGAGGACCTTATCTGAAACAGATTTTTTTCTCTAGGAATATGTAAAATACCCTTGGACACACTCACACACATTTTCTTTAGGAATATCTAAAATAGACATTTGAACACACACACCTCAAACTACCATATGCTATCACTACCCCAAAAGAAAGGGCATTTTGCACCAAGAACAATGGGGAGATAATTTATTAATAAAGAACACTTCCCAAGGACAAAAGAGATAGGAGGGCCTCCCTGGTGACGCAAGGGGTTAAAACAGAGCACTATGAAGCTGGCAGCAGCCACTGCACACAAGTTTAATTCCCAGCCAGGGAGCTGACCCACATGGCACAGCAGGCGTCTCCTGCCTTGCCCGATGCCCCCCTCAGCAGTGTATTTCCATCTGTCTGCCTGTTCTGCTCCCCATTCTGTCTCTAGTGACTCCTCTAACTCTTTGTGGCCTGTACGTCAGTTATTCTATGCATAAATAAATATATTTTTAATATAAGAGTTTATTTTTACATCATTTTATGCATTTTCCATCTCAGTTGTAATCCCCGTGGGCTTCCCATCACCAGATCACCTGTGTGCCATCACCATAGTCCAGTGCATTTCCCTCCCCCCACTGTTTTTGATCCCATTCCCCACTTTACCCCATAAAATGTCTCTGGTATATATCTGTTCATTTAAATAAATCTTTAAAAAAGAGAGAGATAGGAATTTTACCCTGGCCAGTGAAATTATTGATTTGAAGATCAGTGGCTGGGAATTCATTGATCTGGACTGGTAGGTTTAGCTTTATTTAAGTTAGGAGACATTGCCTTGGGTTAGAATAAGCTAGTGTTAAGTATATTAATATTGTTATGAAAGATATCTACAATTTTTTCATCTTACAAATTACAGTTTTTCTACTCTGCCCTCATCTCTGCCCTTTCTGTGTGACCACCATTTTACTTTGCGCTTTCGTAATTTTTTATTATTTTAGAATAGTCTGTATAGATAGAATTTATACAGTATTTGTCTTTTTTATAACATATACATTTAGTATAATGTACCGAGGCTCTATTCATTTTGTAACATGTATCAGAAATCTTCCTTTTTAAGACTGAATAATATTCCATTGTATGTATTAACCAGTTTGTTTTGTCTGTTTTTGTCAAATTGTAGGAGTTCTTTGTATATTCTGGATGCTAACTCCTTATCAGATATATGGTTTGCAAATACTTTTTTTCATTCTGCAGGTTATTTTTTACTTTGTTGATTGTGTTCTTTGGTACATAAAAGTTGTAAAGCTATAAAGTTTGATGTAGATTTATCTTTTTGCTTTGCTACCTATGCTCTTGATATTATACCCACTGTTTCATTTTACTGTCATCTCTTTACCTATGCACAGCTTCTCTATCTTCATCTTTCATTACATTAATGTGTATTTTTCCCTTTAATTTCCTTCCCCCCCCCACCATTGCCTGTGTTTCCTGTCTCTTTCCTCTACTCTCCTTAACCTCAGAAGCATTCAGCATATTTGTTAATATACAGAAGTCTTTTAAAGCGGTTCACATTGTGGAATTGTCCACTATATGAATGTCCAGTATTTATTTTTATGTTCTGACTTGTTTTGCTACAGAGGGTTTTTTCCAGTTCCCCATTTTGATGAAAATAACTGCTTTCATCCTTTCTTGTGGCTAGCAATATTCTATGGTGTTTTTGTACCTTGTCTTTTGGATTCATTTATCCATTGAAGGAGATTAGGTTGCTTTCATGTTCTAGCTACTATACTAATGCTGATGTAAATATTGTAGAACATGTGGGGGTTTTTTTTGTTGTTGTTGTTATTTACAGTTTCATTTTCTATGGATATATGCCCAAGAGTGGGTCTGACATTCATAAGGTATTTCTATTTTTTTTTAATTTCTTAAGGTAAATCCAGATTGCTTTTTATAATTGTTTTACCAGTTCACATAATATAATGGATGTCTCTGCATTCTTTCCAGCACTTGTTTACGGAGGGCTTTTTGCAGTGTGCCATTCTCATAGGCATGAGGTGCTATCTCATTGTAGCTTTATTCTGCATCTATCTTATTAGGAGTGAGGAACATTTTTTTCACATATCGTTTGGCCTTCTCTGAATATCTTCTAGTGAATTGTCTGTTCATATCTGCTGCCCATTTGTTAATTGGGTTATTTGTTTAATTATGTGAGTTTTTAAAATATACCTTTGATATTAATCTCCTATCATTACATATTGTCTTTACATATTGATAATCTCTTATCTTTACATATTGTCAAAACATTTTTACCCACTTACTAGTGTATCTAAGACAATAGGCATTAAACAATCACCTCTAGTAGACTCAGAAATTTGAAATTCCTGTTTAAAGCATTTCCTTGTGAGGGATGTCTACTGTTTTAGATATCTTAGCCTGGACTTCAGTAGTAGTGTCTTCTATAAAGAAGTCCTGGTACTTTGACCTCATTCAGGTGATAGCTTATCTGTTATAGTCTCAAATTCCAGCCAGGAGTCCTCACTCTGTGCCCACAGTGCCTCTTGCATCCTGATGCCTGCTCATGTATCCCCTTATCCAGTCCAGTTTAGAAGCCCGAGATTTGAGTGCCCAAGTACCCTGTACTGCAGCCACTCCCATTATTCCTTTAAAAATAGCTGTCTTGGAGTTTTTCTGCTCCCTTTTAGTCAGACGGATGCTCCTATTGTGTAGGCTGATAATCAGTTTTTCCCTCAGGGTTTTTGACTTTTGTGTAGAAGAACTGGGGTATTGGCCGGAGGTGCGGTAGGTGAGAGGATTCACCAGAGATAGGGTGGGTATAGACCAGGCAGCTTTACTGAAATACACTGCTGAGGGGAGCAGCAGATGAGACAGGAGAGGTCTGCTGGCCATATGTTGGCTAGCTCCCAGTCTGGGACTCTAACCCGGGTTACTGCAGTGGGCCTTCACAGTGATAGGGCCTACATTTAATCTCTAGGCCACCAGGGAGGCCCCTGGTAAATGTACTATATGTACTTCAGAAGAATATATATTCTGATGTTATATCAAGTGTTCTGTATATGTTTGTTAGGCACAAACGATCTGTATTATTGTTCGAGTACTCTCTTTCCTCATTGACCTCTCCGGTTGTTCTATTATTGTTTTGTTTTGTTTTGTTTTCCCATATCCATTATTAAAATGAGGGTTTTAAAGTCTCCTATTGTTATTGTTGACAAAGTACACCGCAGAGCAGAGCAGCTGGGTAGGGGAGGAGGAGGCCAGGAGAGACCTGCCAAGCCAGGTGGGTCACCTCCCTGGCGGTTATCGAACTTGTGCTGCAGCTAGCTTCATAGTGTTGTGGTTTAACCCATTGCAACACCAAGGAAGGCCCTGAAATATTTTCTTAACCAGTAGACTCACAAGCTGACTTTATATTAATGCATTGAAGGTCCTTTAGAGGTCTGTTGATTTGCCTCTGAGAATACCTTATGTTTTGGCTTCTGCTAATATTAGATATGATTTTTTAATTGATAGTTCCTTCAGAGCAGTTTAGGGATTTTGTCTATCCATTTATAGGCTGCTAATGACCATTAGCTTAAAAATAACAAACTGAAGTTTACTGAGAAGTCAGGCCCCAGTAGCACATGTTCACAAACAAAGGATTTAATTTTAGAGTAATTACATTTCTAGTTATTCATACCTATTAAAAGTCATACTTAATGAATAACATGTATCTTGCTTCATTCTACCTTACTAATAGAGTAATTTGATATTATATACGGTATTCAACACAGTTATCACAGATGATGGGGTGCTGGAAAAAATTACGAAATTAGTGAGCTTATTTTTTGTATTCCCATTTTTTTTTTAAGAGCTTTCTCTTCTTGGTGTCCATTATCTCTGAAAACTTAAATCTCCCATGTGGTCTCAGACCTCTTCCTCTCTTCTCCCTTCTCCCCATCTTTCATTCATTTGCCTATGCAGTATTCTGTCCTTCAGAGCTCTAATTTCCTCTTTCTGCCATGGTAACTTAATCAGCACTTAGTTATTACTGATTGAATGGCTTTCTGTGTTTCTCATATAAGATTCTATATTTGCCTTTAGTGGAAATGTCACTGTCTTCGTCTTAATCCAAATGGTCGGCACTCACAGGCAGGGCAACAGGGTTGATAACTTTAAAATAGGAGCAGAGGTGGCTGGGATTTGCGGGATTTAAACTGCATGAAGTTCATGGCCTGCCTGTGCTCTGGCCTTTTCTCTTGTGCCTGCTCACTAGAGTGGAGTTCCCAGAAGTACATCTGTCTTATTCTTACACTAGAGATGAGGGTTCATGCACAGTTCACGTCTTTGAAATGCCTCCTTTGCCTTATTTGAAAGAAGACCCCTTTTATATTTTTGCCACACAGCACATTCTCTTGGACCTGTAAGTATTCAGTGGGCATACCCCCATTGGAGAGTGAGCTGGGCCAATTCTGTTTTTTTAATTCAGCTGCTTTTTTGTGGTGCTATGGATTTGTTTTTAAATCTTAGTTGGACTTTCAACTATTCTTGTACTGTGTTGCCATTAAACATAATCTTTAAAGATCTAAGAGAAATAAGCTAATATTAGAAAACTTTAATTTTCTTTGGAAAGATTGTGATTTTTGTCTTTTTTAACACAAACGTGTCCTTTAATTTCTAGCTTTAAAATATTTTATTATGTGTATATCGTTAGATGAAACTAACTAGATAAGATGAAGATCTGAGAGTCTATTACTTTAATTAATTCAATAAACTAGGCTAATTTTAGACCCTGTGTAAGCAAAAATTACTCTTTTCATATATGGATGACAGGGACCGAGTCAGCCAGCACTGTGTTAGAGTTGTTGTTTTCAGAGTACACTTATGTGGCCAACCGTTTGAGCCTCCTGCAGAACAGTTCTTTGAATCCGGTACTTTTGCTCCCAATTTTACAGGCTAAGAAGTTAAGACTTACAATGTACCTTTTATGATGTGGGATAGTATCAAGGCAGGGTCCTTATTGCCTTCAGTATCTCCCCACACACACACATTCTCACACTCCTTCAGCTTATTGGTTGGGTATTAAGAAATATATTTTCCTGGCCAGTAAACTGGAATAATGTTAGGAGCTGTTCCATGAAGAAAAAGATCTCTTGATAGTTGGGAAAGGAGTGTCAACTCATAGAATTCACTTCTGTGAACAAATTTCAGATGTGGCCCCTGGGGAAGTAGAGTAGAAATTACCTTGATACTTTGGTTGATATGAAAGTTCAAATGATTGACACTTGATGACTGAGGTTCTGTTACATTGCCGCTCTACAATAAAATGAAGAAGCCTGCACTTTGCCTATCTTTTGCTTATGGGAAAGGGTTGTGAAGGGTTCCTTTTCTAATCATCAGAGCTACTAACTAGAATGTAATTCCTTAGGTTCTCCAGACACCATAAATATCAGACTGCCTGTTTCTAAGTCCTGCTTTCTAATGAAAACGTAATAAACCACATACACTATGCTAATCTGCAGTCATCTTGCTGATGCCAAAATTTTGGAAATAATTGAAAGCCTCCTCAATGCTATCTCCTCCTTAAAAATAGATACCACACACACGAAGGTAACACTTGATTGCTTTTACCCCAAGAAGAACGGAGGTTGAGAACTGAGTCTCCTGTCCATCTCCATCCCCAGTCTGCCGTCACAGGGCATGGGCTTTCACCAGTTTCTTGTTTATTCTCTTAATTAAGAGAGAGAGAAGTATTTTTACAGTGTTTTTATGATGGCATCTGCCCCTGTGCTTTCTTCACCCTCTGGGTTTTGAATTGTATAAAAAAAGTCTTTAAAAAACAACTGGTGGTTTCAGTGTCTGACCAACTTACACTTTAAACTATTTTCTATTACGGTGCTTGAGTGTTCTCTTTGTAGCTCCCAGTCTTCTCCTTTTGTGTGTCTGTAACAAATACCCCTTTGTATATGACCCCTTCTCTTTTGACATTTATCTTCTTTGCTCTTGAAGTAAAGTGCTTAAAAGCTGTGTCTCCATTCATGCAAAATATGATGGGCCTCCATCCTGACAGATGTGCTTTGCTCTACTGTTGAGGAAGGCACAGGGCTAATGTACTGCTGTTATTTTAAGAAACAGGACCTAAGGAAGAGGGGGTTCCGGTAGCATAGAACAACTGCCAAACTAACCAACGCTGGCATCTCGTCTTGACGATCCATTTGTAAATTCTAGTCAGATTTATTTTCTGCTGACAGAAATTGTTCCTTTTTTCCCCCTCTGCAGGCAGTTCCAAACATATATATGTGTCTTCCATACAAATGGCCATGTGGAAAGTCCTCTTCAGCCATGTGGGACTAGCGGGAAGGGGGAGATTCCCAATTATACTGCAAAGACCGCAGCTGGGAAACAGTTCTTGGCATTTCAAGTTGAAGCTGGATTAATTTTCTCAGAATGGGGCCCTCCCTGGTAGCACAGTGGACTAAAGCACAGCACTATGAAGCGATCTGCAGCCACTGTAGTATAAGTTCAATCCCCAGCCAGGGCGGTGACCACATGGCACAGCAGACCTCTCCTATCCTGCCTGCTGCTTCCCTCAGCAGTGTGTTTCAGTCAGTCTGCCTGTTCTGTTCCCCACTCTGTCTCTGGTGACTCCTCTCATGCCCCCCCACCTCTGTCCTGTACCCCTGTTTTAAAATGCATAAATAAATAAATAATTTTTTTTCTCAGAATAAAACATTATGTAGTTAATTTCCACTAAGTGGCAGCACCAGTATCTAGTCCTATGTTGTAGTACATGATGGGCTCAGTAGGCTTTTTAACTGGACTCATTGCTTTTCATGGTATTTCTTCTATGAGCAAATTTCTTACAAAAATTCAGGTGAATGACAACCTGTTTGTGCTTGTGAATATGTATTGGGTCATGTGGCTAAATTTTGCTTCACTGGACACCATGTAGATCAAAAGTAACCTTTATCTGACTGGAGTCAGAGAAGCAAAAATATGTGTTTTTTTTTTGAGAAATATAATTTTGTGTTACTGTTTGCTGAGACTACAGTGAGACATAGGTAAAAGGTCATCCTGCCATGTGGATGATCAGAGTTAGTGAGGCAGGACTGGAATTGTGACTGATTTTTCTTTCCCAGTAAAGGAAGAAGTTTCAAAAGAGAGAGAACATTAGGCTAAGCAAGAACATTTTAAATGGACTAATGTGGTTTAATGCTCCCAAAAGACAAAGATAGGGAATTTTCGTGGGCAAAATTCTATTGAAAGAATTGAGAGTGTGGGAGTGGCAAGGGGGAGGGGCTACAGAGAAGTTGTTACCTGCCTTTAAATTAAGAGTATACTTGAGGGCCAGGCTAAAAGAGCCAGTGGTCAGTCTGTGACTCAACACAGAGATTTGTGTAAAGTGTGGTTTGGTGTATTTGGGGGTGAGAAGAAGGGGGTGGGAAGGGTGTTATTCAAAGGATGGTGTAATCATAAAATGATGGTAAAAGTGGAAGTTTTCTTATAACATGTCCAATTTGTGAATAATTTGTATCTCAGGGTTTTCCTTTACTAGTTTATTGTTTGCTTGTCTTTAAGAATTTTTTTTTATAATGGAACTTCCCAAGCTCACACAAAGTGCTGGTATTTATAGTGAACTCCATGTGCCTGTTAGCCAGCTTCAACAATTATGAAATTTTTTTTGTTTTTGTTTGTTTTTAAAGATTTATTTATTTATTCATGCAGAACTGGGATATAGGCCAGAGGTGCAGGGGCAGTGAGAGGACTCACCAGAGACAGAGTGGGGAACAGAACAGGCAGATTGACAAAGTATACTGACAGTCTTATTTCATCTTTCTATCACTTTTTACTCTTGAATATTTTTTTGCAGTGTTTTCTTTTTCTTTTTTTTTAATATAATGTAATACCTCTTGAATGTTTTAAATCAAGTCATACATCATAACATTCCACTATAGATGCTTATGAGATAATTCTAACATATAAAAACTACATATAATATGTTAAGTTCTAACATATAATAACTACACCTACCTAACATAGTAGGATCACATTAAACCAACAATTATTAGTGTTATCTGATAGTCTGTATTTCAGTTCTTCCAGTTTGGGAATGGGAGTAATGGGAAGGGAAAGTACAGGAAAGATGATAAAGCTGCATGAAGAAGCTTGTGAGGGTGATGGGTATGTTCATTGCTTTGATTGTGATGATTTCACAAGTATATACCATATGTCAGAAGTTATCAGATGTATACTTTAAGTATATACCATTTATTGTATGTGTTAAAAATTATCCTGAAACTATTAAAATACACATATATATGGTAGTTAGCTAGAGGCAGACAATATTTTTTTGGTTGGTTTGTTCCTATCAGGAACTCAAGAACTACACATCACATTTGGTTATGTCTCTAGGTTTCTTATAACTTATGGCACATCCACCCACCCACTGTCCCCCTCTTTTTTCCAGTTCTTTATTGCCAGTTCTTTATTGAGGATTTCAGGTCATTGATCCTGTAGCATTTGTCACACTCTGACTTCGTGATTTGGCCAGTTGCAGCCTTGTAGTAATACCTTTCTATCTCGCATATTTGTTACAACCAGTAGTTAGTTAGATCCAGAAGCTTCACTGGACTTAGGTATAGTTCATCTAGTAAGACACTCTGCTGTGGTACTCTTATTGGTCATACCAGGGTAGCATATATTGTCTGGTTATCTCACTTTATTGTGTAAAATGTTCAGTAGGGGTAGGTGTTTTCAGCCTTATTCATTCATTAAAAGTTTCCTGTCAGCGTTCACCTAGTAGTTCAAGAGCTGCTGCCTAGATTTACTTATTTTATTAGGGCTAAATTGTGTGTTTGTACAATTTTTAATAGCTGCATTGAGATAATTTACATTTAACAAACTGTACATATTTAAAGGGCACAGTTCAAGATGTTTTGACATGTGTATGTTTTTGATCATTGACTACATAGCTGCTAAACAGAATCCATAGCTTTGGAAACATACTGCAGGGATAAAGCAAGATTCCTATAGGCAGTCTTGTAAAGAGTGAATAAAGCTGGCTTTCTTGTGGTAGCAATTGAGTTTTTCTGTGTGGCAATGAATGTAGAAGAGAGAACTTTTGTTTTTGACCTTGTATTAACACTAGCTTGTCGGGAAGATCATGATAAAACACAAGTTGTTTGGGTAGGCACCTTTGATACAGAAGCAGCATAAACTACTCAGCTATGAAGCAGATCTGCTTAATCCTTACACAACCAACCTGGTTACACTGTGCTTATTCTACTTGCATATGCAGAGTTTCTCTGAATTTAGTGTGAGCAGTCTTCGGCTACCTTGTCCGCAGGCTACTGTCTTGCTCCAGCATTTAAATTTAGATATGTGCCTCTATTGGTTATTGAATCAAAAACCCTAATCCCTTAAAAGCCTACTAGCTTAGCTTTGTTCCACAGATGGTACCTCCTTAACCCCCTTTCAGTCATCTTACATATCTTGATCACCTGAACACCTGGATGAAACAGCATGTGTAGCTGTGTACATGATTATCACTGCTACCAATGAGATAAAAAAAAAAAGCACAAAACATGTTCAGTACCTTCATCTTACAAATTTCATTAGTATCAGGTATCAGAATGTGAAAATTCAACCTAAAGCTGAATCTCTGCAATGAAGTGGAATGATTTGGTATGCAAAAGTATTTGAATACTTCTGTGAACATGCTAAAAAATGTTATGTACTTTAAATGAGTGGTTTGTATGGCATATAAACTATATCAATAAAAATTTATTTGTGAAAATTAAAATGTTATTTTGTATAGACATGATATTTGATGTTCACCTAGTAACAGATGAAATCACTGAAAAAGAGCAGAGAATAGGCCCTAAGGACGCCTACATTTCAGGGGAGAGAGACATGAAAACAAAGAAAGTGTCATTGCAGGTATAAGAAAACCAGAAGAGGGCAGTAACCTACAATTCAGGAGGGACTGTGTTCATTGTCCACTGCAGAATAGATGTGGATGGCCTCTGAGAAAAGGCCTATAAATTTAAGGAAATGGCTTAATAACCTTTGAGAAAACAGTTTCCATGAAAAAGTTGAGAAGTGAGTTGTGAGGGTGAAACTGTGTCACTCTTGCCAGAAACAGGAGAAGGAACGCAGAAGTAATGTCAGCAACAGTCTAGAGGGCAAACTTAAGTCTGTCTTCAGCTCACTGTCTAGACAGGAGACATTTTGTCATCTTTGTAGCTGGAGAGGAAGACAGCAAACAGAGCAGGGAGTGAAGGTACAGAGGGCTTAACCTTAGTAACCATTACGGGATAGAGAGCACAGCATCCGAATGTACTGGTGGTTCCGTTTCTGTCACTTTCCTGCACAGCACAGGCACGACCCCCTCCCCTGGGCAAACCTGGGTGGTGGGCTGGGTTTTTCAAATGAGCCCCACTGCTTTTTGTTAAAGAAAGCAGATCCTAATGCAAATGAGAGGGACATTAGCATGTGCACCTATGCCGTATTAGACAAGTTCATTCTTGAACACATCAGCACTGATTGCTGACACCAGGTAAGTGGCAGCACATCTTGCAGATGTCGGGCACTTGCACATCAGTTACCACTGCCTGTGGCCCAAAGCTTACTGCTTCAGGGTCCATTGCAGATCTCAGGTCTGGGAGCTAAAGAGCACATTTGGTCCGATTTCCAAACCACTGTCCGGAAAATTCAGTTTCTTGAGGTGTCTTTGAGCTCTGAGCTCCAACCTATATATTAGCCCCCATCCACCTATTTCAGCAAGAATGGTAATGGGGGTGGGAGGGGACATCTCTGTCCCCTGGCAGAGCACTTCTGACATTTTCCCCCAACCTCGCCCTTCTCAACCTCTACCCCTACTTTTTGTTGTTATTTTGTATTGTTTTATTTTAACAATATAAAAATACAAAAGGCTATGTCACGCTTATTGTACATTGTAATAACGCAGTCTTAAAACTCTGCATAATATTCTAGATATAACATTTTCTTTTTTATTAATTATATCTTAACGTGATTTTCATCTTTAAAAATTTTTTTCTTAATTCTGTATTGATATTAAGTGATATTTCCCCAAATCTCTTGGAAATAAAATATTAGTAAAAAATAAAATTGGTTTTTAACACTTAATTTGCAAAACTGTATTCATTGTGTCTCCTCAGGCAGTCCTTGCAGGTTTTATAATAGATGTAATTTAGGGTATATTTAGTAAGTTGAAGGGTTAAAATACCCAGTGCTATCGCATATGGCAGTGAGCAGAATCGCAGATGTTGATGATACCACGTAATTAGTATTCTTTTATGTAAATGAAGGCTGTCAGCATGTTACCATAGTGTCTCCTCTCTCTGAAGCTGGAATTTATGCCACTTGGTCTCACCAAGACCAAGCAGGATTATCCACCCTTCTTACTTAAGAACTGGGAAGAAATCAATACAATGAGAGAAAGAGAGGAAATGTCTTTGGAAAGTAGACTTACTTTAATATTTTTTCTATTTTGTTGACTTTTCCCTCTACAAATTCTATTTCTAGTCAAATTTAAAGATAATGATATTTTCAAGTCATAGATTTTTGAAAGATGACATGTAGTGTTCAGGAAACTATCACATGGAGACTTTTTTTTATCAATGCTGTGATAAATCCACAAGTTTCTTATCAGAACAAAAGGCAAGAAAGGAGAAGATGGCATTAACTTTTAGTACTTGGCACTATCTGTAGTAGAATGCATCTAAGTTTTATATTTGGTTTTTAGCTCCAGTTAATTCAGATTTTAAAAAGAAAACTTTTTAAAATAACTAAAATTAAAGAGAGAAAAATGGAATACTTCACCGTATTTGCTTTCTGCAGATGCAGATTCATCAGAGTGTGCAGGACATTAAAGTTGTTTATCTAGTTAATGATGGCAAAGTGGGACGGCACATCATGTTCTTTCCCAGTTACACTGTAAGCTTCTCTCTCACATATTGGTACCCGTCATACTGGATGGTGTGTTTTAAGTGGAAATGTTAATACTACTATGACCTTTGGGAATTATGCAGGAAATGGTGTACATGTCAGAAAAATGTAAAATAGAATTCCTTCACATGCCTGTGGCTGTTCTAAAAACAAGCGGTCTGAGTATGTTGGAGAAGTGAACTAAACACTTTCTTGAACTGAGTATACCCACCAAGATTGTGTTCTCTTTATTCTCTAGTTTATGTGCTGGTGAAGGTGGCTTTTTTCTCTCGTGCCTTTTGGGTGACTTCCATTTCATGATGGTATGTTTTTCCTCTCGAGAAGTTAGTCTGCCTGGCTGGACTCAGTGTGGGAAGAGCGGAGTAGCCCTCACTTTCCTGAGTGGATTTATTCTGCCGTATGGCAGGTTAGTGAGTTGCCGTGAAGATTTATAATGGGAAAAGGACTGTGCAGGGAAGGATGTGCGTGATCAGCAGATTTATAGATCAGAAAATGAAATCAGAAGAATTTCTGGAGTGCCCTTTCCACTTGACAGCTCTCTGTGGAGAGTGTGTGAAATGAAAAAAAATTTTTTTTCAGTGTTTTTCTGTTTTGGCTTTTGGTTGTTCTAGTGTATTTTTTTCCTAGCACAGGAGTCAGTTTCATAAGGCATCACTATCCTGGGCATTGTGTTGCTATATTCCTGTTCACAGAAATATTCATTGTAGGATTTGAAGCTAGACTGTGTTTCATGTGATAACATCTCAGAAGCAATTAAATGTCTGAAGACACATAGGCTCCTACTGGCCAAAATGGAGATTTGCCAAGTTGAGTTATATAAGAAGAAGGCTTTTCAGAAATCTGAAGTTTTTGAAGGGAAGAGGAAAAAAAGTAAAGCTGATAGATAAAGATAGTGTGTCCTCATTTGTGTGGAATCTAAACTGCATTGATGCAAGAGAATAGCCTTAAGCCGTCAGCACACTCATTCAGAATGGTCTGCTGCCTCCATGAAATCTCAGTAGATGCTGCCATTTTTCTTATTGAACAACAGCATCAATACCAAGTTAACAGAATGTATTGCTGGTTGTAAATGTTGCTATCCTTGAGTCCTTCACTAATACAATTTGATGAGAGAATGAAGGGGAAAGGTTGTAGAATAATCAAAACATTCCTATTTATATCACTTTGATTTCATGAAACTACTCGTGCGTGTGTGTGTGTCTGTCATTTTTAACTGTTCAGGCCCAAATAAACGTATACAACTTTTCTTTGAGTGATAATTCTGAAGCTTAGGAAAAGTTTTTAAATAATAGAATATCTTGCTGAGTTTCTCTAAATTTTGCTTTAGTATTACTGAATAACTTCTCCCTTTTTGTAAAATTTATATCTATTGAGAGAATCAAGCTTAATTTATTTTTACTCTTAAGGGCATATTCTTGTGTGTGTTTTCTTTTTCCTTTTAAAGCAAAATAGCATTCTAATCTGTATAACTGGATAGTAATCAAAATAGAAATCCCATTTATTTATCGAATGCATGCATGTTTACTGATCTTACTATGTGACAGGCACTCTGTGTGCTGGTTATATAGCTGTGACCACTACAAAGCACCAGCTTTTGTGGAATTTACTACATTGCATTGGAGAATACAGACAATAAAAGTGTAAGCAAGTCTATAATATTAGGTACTATAAAGAAAAAACAAGGGCCAGGGACAAAATGTTGAGAGAGTTACTGCATTAGATAAAGTGGGTATGGAAGGCCTGTATGAGGAAGCGATACGTGCAGAAGCCCTACTGAAATAAATATATGAGCCACTTGAATATTTAGGGAAAGAGCACTTTGGGCAGAGGTAAAGGCAAGTCAAAAGACTTTTAAAAATTAACTTACTCAACAAGTTTGAGCAATAGCAGAAAGGCCTATGAGCTTACAACACAGTGATCAAGGGAGAAGAATGTAAGAAATGAAATAGAGGGGAAGTCGAAGAACAGTTCCTAAAGGTCTTACTTACGTTGGCATGGATATGTAATGGGAACCCACTGGAAGGATTAGGAATGGAGGAACAGCATAATTTGGCTGACCTGTATGGAGCTGCAGTGTGAAGTTAATTTTTTTTTCAGATTTATTTATTTTATGTATACAAGAGCTGGGTACCGGCCAGAAGTGCAGGGGGTGAGAAGATTCACCAGAGACAGAGTGGGGAGCAGAACAGGCCAACTGACGAAGTACACTGCTGAGGGGAGCAGCGGGCAGGTCAGGAGAGGTCTGCCTCGCCATGTGGGTCAGCTCACTGGCTGGGAAGTAAACTCGTGCTGCAGTCGCTGCGTCTAGCCTCAGAGTGCTGCACTACAACCAGTTGTACCATCAGGGAGGACCCTGCAGTGTGAAGTTTAGACAGAAGAGGATGAAGAGTAAGAGCAGAGACTAGTTAGTTTATTAGTGTTGTGAGCAAGAGTCTTATACTACGTTATGGTAGATGCTAGGGAGGTGGCCACATACGTGTATTCAGGCTGTTTTAAAGATAGAGAAGGTGGGCAGGTTACTGATAGTCCAGATAAAAGGTGAGGGAAAGAGAGGAATAAAGGGTAACTTCTAGGGTTTTGAGCAACTGGGTAAATTCTGGGGTGCAGAGATGAGGTGTAATGGAGGAGGAACAGATTTAGTAGAGGAGTGTGGAATCAGAAAGGTGTTTTTTTCCCCCTACATTAGGTGGAGATGCTGACTAGGCAATTGGATACTCAAGTCTTATTTTTCAAGGTACAAATTGAAACTGCAAAGATTAATTTGGGAGTCATTAATGAATAACCGTGGCATTGGATGAGATCATTTAGTATAGCTAAAAAAGATGGGAAAAGACTGAGCCTAGAGTATGCCAAGATTAAGAAGCCTGAAAAAGACTCAGAGGGACACACCAACTGAGCTAGAAGAAAAATCAAGAGACTGTTGTGCTGCAAGCCAAGTGAAGAGAGTGTTTCAAAAAGGAAAGAATCTCATGGCGTGGGTTATTGCCTGCATATACCTGGGAAAAAGAAGCCTTAGCTGTTTTGAAATAAATATGACTACTTCCTTAATAGGCAGCTTTTCTCATGGAGTCCTCTCTTGTTTTCACATTTGCACTCCAAATAACATTTCGTATTTTTTGAACATGATATTTGATCTTTATGTTCATGTGCAACTTTCAATTGTGAGAAAGGATTTGATTATTTTTCATGAAATTTGACCATGAACAGTCTTCAGGCTATTGAAAAAGCTTTTCTGAACTTAATTTTATGTTCTGGGGGGAAAAAATATTTCCCTTACATTTGTCTTTTTGCCCAATACTGTTTACCTGGGTACCTTTTTGCCTATTTTTTCCCTTTAATTTTGTAACTCAGTTAAATTAAATCTGTGGCAGTGCAAATAACCCAAATTAGTTATTGTTATTTGAAATCTCTTTTTTAAAAGAATCTTCAAGGCAAAAGGGAAAAAAGAAGCACAAGATTTAAATGAGATAGCTAGCTATTTTTGCTTCAATGTAAAAGATGTTTAGAAAAAAAATAGAAAACTTGGCCCTCCCTGGTGGCGCAGCGGGTTAAAGCACAGCACTGAGAAGCTAAAGCCACCTCCGCATGAGTTTGATCCCTGACAGCCCCGGAGGTGACCACATGGTGTGGCAAACCTCTCCTGGCCCGCCCGCTGCTCCCCTCAGCAGTGTACTTCGTAGATCTGCTTTTTCTGCTCCCCACTCTGTCTCTGGTAAAGCCTCTCGCCGCCTCTGAGCCTCTGGCCTGTACCCCAGTTCTGTATGCACTAATAAATCTTTAAAAAAAAAAATAGAAAACTTGTTCACTCTCTCACTTGTACAAAAAGAATACTTAGTGTTTGCATAAAATTATTGCTGTAACAATAAATCCTGATTTAATGTTCAAAACTAAACTTGCTGTTAGATTTCTAACATTTAGTTATCTTTACTTCTTTGGTCTTAGAGGTAATCTGGAAAGAAAAGTAGATAAGTTTATTGTGTCTCACATATTTTTTATAATATAGTGGCAATTCTCTTTATATCAGATACCTCTTATACCATAAAATGGTTTACTGGGAAAAAAAAAAGTATCCTTTGAAATTGGTATGTTTTTAAGATCTTCTCAATTGATACTATTTTTCACTTCACTTAAATTATTAGGTTTTTAATATAGAGGACCTATATGTTCTTGTCATGTAAAAATTCTATTTCTAATATAAAAGTGGACATTATGGACTAAAAAAAAAAGTGTATCCTGGTGTATTTAGTTTGTATTATCTAGTGCTGCAAACACTAGGCACATGTGGCCACTTTAATTAAGACTAATTAAAACAGAATAAAATTGAAAGTTCAGCCACTGAATCTCACTAGCCACAGTACAAGTGTTCAGTAAACATGTAGCTGCTAGTTAATACATTATTTGACAGTGCAGAAAAATAATATTGCCATCATTGCAGAAAATTTAATTGGATAATGTCTAAGTGGAAGAATTTGAGTAATAAAGTTCTTTCTTTGAGTTCTATGATGATTTTTTCATCCCTATGTAATTTACTGGGTTAGTGCAGTGGGTCTAAGATTTTAATGTACAAGTGAATCCTCTGTGGGGCTTATTTAAAATGCAGATTTTCAAAACTCTCCCAAATCCGTTTTTCATTTCATTTAGAGTTGTGACCAGGAAATCTGTTCCTACAGTAAATATCTGAGTGAATGCTGATGCTGGCAGGTGGCTCAGGGATTGCATTGTGGAAAGTACTAATTTAATAGAAACTTGGGAATTGCCCATCTCTTGTTTTTTAACCCCCTTCATTCTTTCATTACTTTCTTTTGTGTCCCTAGTAATTGGTTGTAAGCATCATGGATATACAACCTGAATTCTTGATTGGTGTAATAAACCAGCAAAAAGAAAATTCTTTGATTTACTGTGTCATCTCCATGTGTGTGTTTTGATTTGGCTGTGCCCTACAAAGAGTAAACAGATAGGGGTAATTTTGTACTGTTCTACACTGTGTGAGACTAATTCTGGAAGAATACTTTTGACTGTTAGGGGTTAATTACCTCCAAGACTAAGAATTACAAAGGAATTTTTTTAAAAAGACACATAACACAGAATCCCCTATGTTAAGGAGATTATATCTAGTTAGGAAAACAGAAAAGTCACTTAAAGGGCACTTAGCATGGAACAACAATTACAAAAATAATATAGTTCCCAAAAAATCCTGTCAATATTCAAAGAAAGAGCATGGTGTAGCTTGATTGAAGGTAACCTAGCTAGCTTTCCTTTGTATGATAGAAAGCTTTCTTAAATAAGGACAACACTTCTGCCACCCAGCTTGGGCAATAAGAAATGGAAGGGACAACTGATTTGGTCCTGTGGTTTTGGCAATAGAACCAATCCCAAAAAGGAGTCTGGAAAGCCAATTTAAGGGACTACTCAATGCATTGGGCTTAGAAATTCTCTGGGTGGCTGCATAACAGAAATGAAATTACTCACAGAAATGAAAAGGAGGAAATGGAGGGGCAAAGGCTCACTTTATAAGAACTACTTTGGGGGAATTTTAAAGAGATTTTTTTAAGTATCAGGTTTCCAATGAACTTAAAAAAAAAAAACTTTCAAAGTAGTTGTCTAGCTTCTATTCCCTTAGAAAATTTTTTCATTGTCTCTGTGATGAACAACATTGAAGAAGCAATGTTGGGGAGAAAGAAAAAAGAAAGAAAAAAACTCAGTATGCTTGTTTTAAAAACCATTTCCACATATGTCATCTGGAAGATTTGTTTTTTTTTTTCCTTGTCTTAGTAAGAACTCTTTCTTGTTCTGAGAGTTAGATCTGTTCTCTACTTACTTAATTTTTCAGTAAAGAAGGTAAAAGCTTTCCTACCCTTTCTACAAAATATAAGTGTTCTTTTTAAAAAGACATGGTCTTAGTTCCTCAAGGATGCCATGAGTTAGGTGACTTGTAAACAAGCATTTATTTCGCACAGTTCTGGAGACTGGAAGCTCAAGATGGCACCAGACTCCATATCTGGTTGACTTTCTGGTTGGGAGCCACATGGCTTTCCAGCTTTTTGCTGTGTCCTCACATGGCAGAGGGGTGAAGGAGCTCTTTTATAAGGCTCTTTTATAAGCTCTTTTATGAGGCCCACTCGTGAGGGCTCATCCCATCCCATTCATGATGGAATCATCTCCCACCTTCTGTCTTGGTGGATAAAAATTTAGCATATGAATTTTGTATATAAACATTTAGGCCTTAGCAGACATATATCAAGAATGATTTAGATTGAAGCCCAGGTTCTCTGGACTTAATAAAAATGACACTTTATACTGTCGAGGCTTTCTCTTTCTTACCTTTGATCTCTGTTATCTTTTTATCTCTGTTTTGAAATAACATTGAAAGCAACCTTAGATTGCCTTTTGATTTGAGAGTCTTCATTTCTTCTACTAGTAGTTTGTAATACCACTTTTGTTCCCCCTTCCTCCCCCCTGTCCCTTTCTGCACACAATCAGGAGCCTGATCAGTATGAGACACAGGCCTTCACTTTCAGGGCATCATCAGTTCAGACACGGGTTAGAATATACACTTTCCCTGCCTGCCCCCACCATGACCAGTTAGTGCAACGTAAAGTAAGAGTAGTGACATTTCCTAAGAAACACAAATCAGCCTCACATAAAACTTAACTGATATTCAAGAATGAAAACAGGCTGAGGAAATGTAGTTATAAATTGTTACTAAAGTCCTCTTGTATTTTATAATTCTTCATTTTAAAGGAATTTAGCTGTCCTCCCATAATTGTCTATGCCAGTCTATATACCAAATTTGCTTTTCTTTTTTAACTTTCTTCCAAATGAACAAATGTTGAATTGAAACGTAATGCATATTCAGTTGAAAATGCCCATTGCAAACCCTTTTCTGAGAAAATACTTTACTGAAAGTTTTCTCTCTTTGGGGGGGTTCTGTCATGCCAGGTTGAAAGAGTGGAGACTTCAATAAGACATGGATAGATGCAAACATGTAGGGCGGTTGCGGCTCGCCCAGGACCACTCCATCCTGAACCCTCAGAAGTGGTGCTGCAGGGAGTGCTCAACCACTGAGTCCGTGTGGGCTTGCCTCAAGTGCTCTCACGTGGCCTGCGGCCGCTACATTGAAGATCACGCTCTTAAACACTTTGAAGAGACTGGACACCCGCTAGCCATGGAGGTCCGGGATCTCTACGTTTTCTGTTACCTGTGCAAGGACTACGTGCTCAACGACAACCCAGAGGGAGACCTGAAGCTGCTGAGAAGCTCCCTCCTGGCAGTCAGGGGCCACAAGCAGAACCCGCCGGTGAGGCGGGGGCGGACGCTGCGCTCCATGGCATCGGGAGAGGACACGATCCGGCCACTACGCACTGCTCAGGGACAGCCGCAGATGCTCACAGCGCTGTGGTACCGGCGCCAGCGCCTGCTGGCCAAAACACTGCGGCTCTGGTTTGAGAAGAGCTCCCGGGGCCAGGCTAAGCTGGAGCAGCGGCGGCAGGAGGAGGCGCTGGAGCGGAAGAAGGAGGAGGCTCGGCAGCGGCGGCGCGAGGTGAAGCGGCGGCTGCTGGAGGAGCTGGCCAGCGCCCCTCCGCGCAAGAGTGCGCGCCTGCTGCTACACGCGCCGCGCGCCGCAACCCTGCGCCCCGCCTCGCCCCCGGGCCCCGCCGTGGGCCGCCTCAAGCAGAGGCGCGTGCCCGCGGTGGCGCCAGGCGTCACGGGCCTGCGCAACCTGGGCAACACCTGCTACATGAACTCCATCCTTCAGGTGCTCAGTCATCTCCAGAAGTTCCGAGAGTGTTTTCTGAACCTCGACCCTTCGCAGACCGAACAACTGTTTTCCAAAGCCACCAACGGGAAGGCTCCACTTGCTGGCAGGCCCACCAGCAGCTCTGCCACCGAGCTGTCTGCCAGGAGCGACAGGGGTGAGGCCTGTGCGCGAGAGGGCCTCTGCTTGAACGGGGGCACATCCATCAGCAGGAGTCTAGAACTCATCCAGAACAAGGAGCCAAGCTCGAAGCACATTTCCCTCTGTCACGAGCTGCACACCCTCTTCCGAGTCATGTGGTCCGGGAAGTGGGCCCTGGTGTCACCCTTTGCCATGCTTCACTCCGTGTGGAGTTTGATCCCCGCCTTCCGTGGCTACGACCAGCAGGACGCACAGGAATTTCTCTGCGAACTGTTGCACAAAGTGCAGCAGGAACTCGAGTCTGAGGGTACCACCCGCCGCATCCTCATCCCCTTCTCCCAGAGAAAGCTCACCAAACAGGTCTTAAAGGTGGTGAATACCATATTTCATGGGCAGTTACTCAGCCAGGTAGGTGTGTACCCACCCTAACCCCAAATCTGCCCATCACCATATTGAGGGAGGCTTGTATTATTAAGGGTTGGCTTCCTGTGGGTGCCAACTAGCATAGCTAACATTTACTGTAAGTTTGCTTATCTGGGAGCAGCCACTGTGCCTTTCATTGCACTGTATGATGTGGTGGCTTTGTTGGTGATCTTGACTAGGTCTCCTTCTGGGCAGATTTTAGTTTTACTTGTATCGCTTCATGGTCAGTGAACATCCTTAACCTTATGGTGATATGAATGATACACTTGAGTAACAACTAAGAACCCATTGTTGGCATGCCACCCTTTGATCACTTTTTGGAAATTGAATGCTTTACCTATAACCCTGGTTACACAGTAGTTTCAAAGAGCTTTCTTTACACCCACAGAAGGAAGGGGGCCACAATGCCTAGGATGATGCTAAAGGCTTAACAGGCCTGCTCCTTACTCCCGATTACTTTGCATTTCCTGAATCTTTAGCTGTGTAGGGAGGGACATAAACAAAGATTTATTGATAACCTTTGTGAGATAATTCAGGAAAAGATTTTCTAGAATTAACAGAAAAAGTGAGATTGTAAGATTTCAGATAATAAGCCTCTGTATTATGCTACTGGAGGTTTATGTCTTGGTACTTAGTGTTTTAAAAGAATGATGGGTAGGACAGAAAGAGAAAGATTTGCTTTTTCCGAACTGAAAGGGAAGTATTTATAGGCACTTCCTGAGCTTGCTCAGATTCCATAGGCAGAAAGGAGCATCTGGGAATATTACAGTGGGAGAGATGGCCTAATTGCCAGGTACAGCCTGTGTCCATCCCCCACAGGACTAGATTCAGAACTGCATCGTAACGTGACTTTGTAATATCTCAAATACCAAAAAGTATAATTAGACAAACCTAGATGGCAACCTTTTATATGCCTATGCTATATGGTAAAGCCTGTTGGGATCTCCATTGTATATGCTGTCACTGACCACAAGATCATTGAGAAACCTGACTGTGCTTTGAGGCTGTGCAGATACAAGTCTAGGGGTGATGCAAAAAACAAGGGCCAGAAGAGAGGCAAGTTGGACTGGATGGAAGGAGCAGTCTGGAAGAGGAAGGAGTGAGGATATGAAAAGCAGATGGATCTTCACATTCTCAGCCAAATTCCTTGAATAACTGACTCCACAATTACTTGCAGCCTAAAGGGCAGGCCGTGCTGTGGGAGAGGAGAGAATGGGCTAGGGAGTAATCTCTACTGCATGATTTTCTAGTTCCAGCTAGCACAACATAGTTAGAAATATTTGCCAGAAATAAGGGGATGTATTTCTCTTTATTAGTTATATTTATTATTAGTTTTCATTTTGTGTGTGTGAAAACTACACACCTAATTTTAGTTCATTTTTTAATATAAAGTGAGTGGATGTATGTGGGAAGCACAAACGTTCTATAACCTGTAAATCTTTGCATTCTAGGTCACATGTGTATCATGCAATTACAAATCCAATACCATTGAACCCTTTTGGGATCTGTCCCTGGAATTCCCTGAACGCTATCATTGCATAGAAAAGGGATTTGTCCCTTTGAATCAGACAGAGTGCCTGCTCACCGAGATGCTGGCCAAGTTCACAGAGACAGAGGCCCTGGAAGGGAGAATCTACGCATGTGACCAGTGTAACAGTGAGTGCTGAGGGTGGGAGGGAGGTGTAGGGGTACAATTGGAATAGAGATTAAGGTATTTCTTTTGCCTCTTTAGTCAAAAAGTAGCATTGATAATCCTCAGTAGTTCTAAAGTATTTCTTAAAGATTTTTCTCCCATCTTATGAAAAAAAAAAAAAAGCATATGGTCATTACATATCTGAAACAAAACAAAAACCAAGGAGTTACTGCAACCACGGAGTCTCCCTTGACTCCAGCTGTGACTGGCATTATTTGTTATTCTAGGAAACATTTGAAAGCGTATGTTTTGAAATTGGGACTCTTAAGAATATGAGTTTTAAGCTTCAGAGTGCTGTGGAGAGCCTGCTTAAATTCATAAATATAGAGACTGACAGTTCTTGCTTAATCTAAATTCAGGTGGCATAATAGCTTGTTTAAGAACTATGGTTGCAGAAAGTGTGCTTTTATGTTTTGTGTATTTTTTATCATTACAAAAGTTCATTTAACAGAAAAGTTCAATAGGAAAATGTACATAACCCAATTTTTATATCATGATAAAAATGCTGGAGAGGGGATATGTAGAAGCAGCTAATTTCTCTGGCGAACACAGCCACTGCCTATATCGTCCCAAGGCTTCTGACATGATGATGCTATTTTCTGGCATCTCCTCCATTCCAACAGTGCTCTGTTGCCCACTGGTCGCCATCTCCAAACATTCATCTATCACAAGATTCATAAAGGGATCAAATCCCTGTAGTATTCCTTGGCCATGTCTGCTGCAATTTAATTTCAATAACTTTTTGTCCATAATTTTTTTTCACCTCGGGAGGGTGAGCATTGCTCATGGTATCTACTCTTTGAGCTCAAATATGCCTCCAGACCTAACTAGCCTCCATTCCCGGCTGTACTTTGTATATGTCAAGTCCTTAATGTACGCTAAAGATTGGTACAATGAGACAAAGAAAGCAAGTTGCAAGGTGTAAGGGGCTCCCAGGGCAGCTTCATAGATGAAGCTTCATTTGTTTATTTCTTCCCACCCCCAGGAAGTTTGCATTTTAGAGAGGGTCATAGGAACCCTCTATGTCGTGCCACATTAACACTTAATATAATACTTTGCTGACTTATCACAACATACAGAAACTCAAAGCAAATACAAAGGAGCTCATGTTTAGGTTTTTTGGCATCTAAAAGATTTGGAAATTAATGGTTTAAATAGAGATTTGAAAATTAATTTGCAGCCATATAATAGTTTGGACTGTAATTTTTTTTTTTTACTAAAATAATGGTACCCCTTCTTAATATACTTGCATGTGTTTTCTTTTTAATAGGAAATTGTTAAAAGTCATACTTGATATCATGTTGCCACTGTTTTTGAAATGGAGCACTTGGCTAACTGTAGACCTGGCTATTCTGTCCCATATTAAGATATAAAGGTGGCGACTTAAATTATTAAATTAGAGCAGTACCTGTTTATTTTTTAAATAGTGATTTATAAAGCTTTAAACTTGTAAAAAACAGAAGGATGTTCTCATCTTTAACCTAATCATTTGTGGACATAATAGAATGGGCAAAAAATTCTTGTATTTATTTTTGCAAGAAAGGATTTTCTGGTTGCCAGATGCACCACTTTATCAGGCTTTCTCTAGGCAACTTCAAATAGTAGCAGTGAAGGAAAGCTATGGAGAAGGGACCAGATGCATTCATTGCTTGCGACATTTCAAAACAATCAGTCTTCTACCTCTCTGTGTGACCAGATTAATCAAACGGAGACAGAACTGATCAATCTCAATTGAATCAGTAATTTCTTTTTCTTTGTGAATTTCATTTTAGGGAAACAAAGCCGGATTCTATATTGTCTTCATCTTAGCTCACATACTCCCTCTGCTGAGTGTGGCAGTCACTGCCAGTTCCCAAGCAGAGCTCTATTAAAAAAAAAAAAAAATCTGCTGGTGAATCAGAATGTAAAATAAGGCAGCCCCTCTTTGAATTCTCTGCGTGTTCGTGCCCCACCTATCACGACTGCCAGCCGCAGTAAGAGCATCTCTCGCACACTCAGTCTGCCACAACCTCGTGTGAGAAGCAGCAGCTCCACTTCCTATTGGCACCACGACGCGTCACCTGGCTGTGATTTGCTACCTTTCATAAGTGGTGCCGGCAGGCCTTGGAATTAGATGCAAGCTTTTCCGACACTAAGACCTATCAACAGCTCGTGTTATCAATCAGCAGGCACCACGGTGGACCACTAATTTTACATTCTCATCTATTCTTAGATTTAATTGATATTATAGCAGAGCA
Organism: Condylura cristata; assembly: GCF_000260355.1. NCBI lineage: Eukaryota > Metazoa > Chordata > Mammalia > Eulipotyphla > Talpidae > Condylura > Condylura cristata. The sequence goes on along the minus strand of NW_004567102.1, from coordinate 8,692,690 downwards.
GTCATCAGTAAATGGTTATAGAGAACGCTCCTGATGGGAATTAAGAGAACTTCATTCCATTGTTTATATGCTATCATTTAGAAATGCATTTTCCCCACAATTCAGTAGCTTTAGAAACAAAATTGGAGTCTCAGCACTGATTCTGTTTTGGACTGGGTGTTTCTGAACAATCAGTCTGCCTTGCTCTGCATGTTTAGTGGTATGCTTTTATTCAAAAATTAGGTACAACACAAAATCTAAAACCAGCAAAGTGTCTTTTCTGAATGTTTACATCCACAAGCAAAATCATGCTCTTTAAAAAAATACTCTCACCTTTCGTCCTGGGTCTTACCTTCTTCCTAAGCCTGAACTGTATGTATCATTCCCCATTTTACTGGAGAGGCAACTGAGGTTCAGAGTTTTAAATAACTTCACCAGTAGTGTACAAATAGCTATGAGCTGAAAATAAAATTGTGTCTATCTGATGAAAACAAATGCTTTTAATCTAAAACTGATATATCATAATTTCAGTTACAAGCCTATACATACATAAAGGCATAGAATCCTAACATATACATTCACTGTATGTGTATATTGTTGCAGTGACCTTCCATTATATTCCATTAATAAGTCTATGACACCGTCCTAAACCCATACTAATTTTGGAAGTTGCTGATGGCAGAAATTGAGTAGGTGTGTCAGGATTAGGTTTGTTTTCTTAGAAGTCAACTCAAACTTCTGTGACTTAAACATAATTTTCCCCCAGCTATGTAGAAGCTGTTTGAAAGGTATTCAGCGTTGGCATGGTAGCTGTGTGGCAGGCAATGAGGGAGCCTAACTCCTTGCTGTTCTCCACCATGCTAGTTCAAGGCTTCCATCCTTAGGGTACCTCACGGTCTCAGAGGGAGGAGTTCTAGATGTTGCAAACAATGGAAAGGATAAACCATCAACCTTTTTTAAGCAGCTCTCCCAAGCTGCCACAACAGTCATTCCTTTCATCTCAGCCAGAACCTCCATGGCCACACCGCGTGGGTTTGTGGCACTGAGAAACAGCAACCTTACCAGGGGTCACAGTGCTGCACTGCACTGCACTGAGGCTCAAACACTGAGGAATAAGGAGAATGCAAATTATTGTCGTTGCAGGTTAGCAAAGAATGAGACTCCTCACAACCTATCTTATACTTTCCCAAACCATACAGGCAAACGACGAAAATCCAACCCAAAACCCCTTGTTCTGAGTGAAGCTAGAAAGCAGTTAATGATCTACAGACTACCTCAGGTTCTCCGACTGCACCTTAAAAGATTCAGGTGAGCTTGCTCGGAATGGTGGGAACCGCTTTGGTGCAAACGCTTTGGTTGAGGGAGAGGGTATCTTTGTTGGTGGGAAGAGAGGCCTGTTTCGGAGACCTTGCACTTTTCACAGAGATTAAATGCCTCCTGCCCATCTGGGCCCACTAGACTGGGCTTCCAATCCCATCACCTTGTTTAGTCAGCTAGCTGGCTCCTGTGTCTGTACTTAAAGATGTTCTTCAAGTTTGGGATGTTATTTTGGAGTTTACATAAAGTCATCTTCAGGATCAAGTATGAAGTAATCTATGAAAAGAAGGGTAGGCAATAAACTACAAAATGATTGTTGCCTGAATTGCTTGTTCAGGGCTTTCTAGTGTCAAGGGTTCATCATGGGATATTTCATAAGAAATGTATGTCGACATTGATGGCTGTTTCATTGATGTAAAAACCAAAGCCCCGAAAGGTTCAGTTTTTCTCAGTTCCCTGTTTTCCCTAGAGCTATGGTCACACATGCCATTTTTCACTAGTCTAAGTTTATATCCATGTTCTAGGTGGTCTGGCCGTAATCATCGAGAGAAGATTGGGGTCCATGTCGTCTTTGACCAGGTATTAACCATGGAACCTTACTGCTGCAGGGACATGCTCTCCTCTCTTGACAAAGAGACCTTTGCCTATGATCTCTCCGCAGTGGTCATGCATCACGGGAAAGGGTTTGGCTCAGGACACTACACAGCCTATTGCTACAACACAGAGGGAGGTGCGTGCGCTTTACTCTGTGGGGTGGGGGACACGGAAAAGGGTTGGTTTGTCCACATTTCATTGCTTGCCTTTTATTTCAATCCCATGGGTGCTAGAGGGGATATTACATTAAAATCCAGTGGAAAGAATTCTGAAAGTTGAATTCCAATTTTGGATATAGAACTAAGTAACAATACAAGATGGTTCTAGATGGAACTGGCACCTGGTGCCTATCACGTAATGCTCAGAGATTGCATTGTTATCACTGCTGCTGATACACGCCTCAGATTCTTTCTCCTCATGCAGAAACAGTGGGACCATGAATCTCATGGAGGGAGTCGGTGACTCTCACTAGGCTCAGCTCATAGTAAAGCTGAGAATATTTACCGAGCCTGAGCGCTAAGTCCTGCTACCTCCCTGACCATGGAATGTATGAGATACACCCACTCCTTTCCACCCCCCCACCCTCCGACAACAGGACCCCCCAGAGCAGAGCCTCCTAGCTACTGCACTGAGGCAGATGTTTTCAGTGGTGTGCTGATCTTGAACGCCTCAGCCCTTGGGGCAGCCAGATTGAGCCTATGAACAAATAACTTTATTCCTCCTAAATATTCCTTATCCCTCCCCTTGATTTACATTTTCCCACTTTCTCTGCCTCTTCCCATCTGTTAGCTGCCAGTCTCGTGGCTGTCTTTGTAGAAGGCTCTAATGGGCACTGGAAAAAAACAAATAAAACAAAAAACAACTTCCAAGTCTATGGGTCTAGTAAGTAGTATTGTGGGGTGGGTGGGGGTAAGGCCAGGAGTTACAGGGAAATCTCTTAATTTCATTTACTTGTCTCTCCCCAACACTTGTAAGCAAGGGTTGGCTCTATTCAGAATTCCTCTGTCCTTTCATCATCTTCTGATTTTGCTTGCTGATTGGAAATATATGTTGGGCAGTCATTTTCTTTCTTTCCTCTGGTTTCCTAGGTTTTTGGGTTCACTGCAATGACTCAAAGCTGAATGTATGCAGTGTCGAGGAAGTGTGCAAAACTCAAGCCTACATCCTTTTTTACACTCAAAGAACAGTTCAGGGCAATGCAAGAATCTCAGAAACCCAACTTCAAGCTCAGGTGCAACCTAGCAACAACAATGAGGGCAGACCACGGACCTACCCCTGAATGGGAGACAATTGTCAAGAACTGGCTTGCTTTTAAACTATTGTGTGTGTACATGTTTCCTGTTATAGGAAATAAGGTTTACTGCAGTAACAGATGACTAGGTTTGCCTCGGTGGGTCTAGAGCAGAAGGTACCAGGTGACTCATATCCTATCATAAAATTAGTGACTTCCTTTTGAATGAATTTGAAAATTCCCTCCTTTGATAAAACCAATCTGTGGAGTAGCTTCTATGAAGGTTCTTTCATTAGTTGCTTCTAAACCTGGGAGGGCGGAGTAGTAAATTGATCACATCCAGCCAGGAGAGCAGCCTTTTCTTCCCATAGGTGTAAGTTGCCCACAATCGGGACCTCTTTGGCACAGTCCAGGACCCTCCCGATTTGAGCAGCTCGGGACAGAGCATGAGGAGGGACCCTGGACTGGCAACTTGGTGGATGGGAGTGGTTCCAAGGTGGTTGATAAAGGCTAAGGATTTGTTCCTACAAAGGAAATAACCCTCGAGGATTGGAAACTTGCACACTTCCTTTCCAAGAGGATAGGGTTGAAGAGTGGAGTGAGATGCAAGGAGCAAAGTTGCCTGTGCAAAATGGAAGGTTTTTCACATGTCATAACACTCCCTGGCTACTACTGTCATTTAATCACTCCAAGTCTTCTGAGACTGGCAACTTTCCTTTGTTCTAAAGGAGGAACAGTTCGTATGAGGACGTGTTCTTTGTGAATGCCGAACCTAAAAGCACTGCTGACTACGCAGTTCTTTCGTACATTCCTGGGTCAGGTCTAAGGCAAGCTCATTTGCCTTAAATGGTAGTTAGGTCAGTTGTCTGAAGCTTGAAGAGGGGGGGGGTAGGCAGGGATAGTAGGTGGTCCGAGGCCTATGTGAATGCCTGTCACCCACTCACCTTGGTTCAGCTTGTTACTTTTCTTAGCCTGAAGCTTTTTTCTGACACCTGGAGGGCTAAACTTTTCTTGTTTATGCAAGATTTAGAGGTTTTACTTTCCTAGAGCCTGGGAGTTGTTTATGAATCTGCCCCACCAGTTTCTTGCTGATGGCCCTGGCCTATTCCTCCAAAATCTGAGCATTCCTGCTGTTTCTTTATCCACCCACACTCAGTCTGTCAGAGAAAAAAGCAAGAGAGCCCTGTGCTTTACTCAGGGCTGTGAAATGTACCTTTTCCTTGTAAACTGGGTTTTCTAACTGAGACAAAATTACCCAGTTAGAAATTCTCCTCCTGTTAGGCACCATGGAATTGTCCTTCTTAACCCCTTTTAATCCTTTTCTCAGACTTGCCGGAGTAATGCAGACCCTAAGTCTGTGAGGTGCAGCAGCCTGCCTCAGCCTGTCACTATGATGCTCATCTTTTGACTGAGCATACCATATTGCTGTTTCAATTCAGGTAGAAATACAGTGGTCACTTGAAGGGAGTTAGATATGGAAGGGAATCTGGGGAGGGATGGGAAGTTGGGAAGAGAGGCTGAAAAATGAGGACCGTAGCTTTAGTGATGTTGAGCCACATTTCCTAAGGAGATCTGCAGCATTTGCTGCTAAACCTCTTTTGAGATGAACTCTCCACAGGACCTGCCATACCGCACTGAAACCTGGAAGAAATTCAGATAGAAAATGGTTTATCCTAACAGGAAAAGGGGGAGTGACTCTATTTTAAATTAAACTTGCTTTTTCCAACACTGTGAGGTTTCTGTAATATTTAGCTTTTATTTGGAAGCGATAGTGTATGGCATTTTTTATGCTGTTTGGTTTATATTGTCTACTGCAGGCTTCTTTGTACAAGCATGGCCTGGGCTCCCCCTCTCCTGGACACTGTTTTAAAGTGTCACAGCTGCCTGTGCTGCCAGAGGCTCTGGTATGAAGCTCTATTCTCTAGATCCACATTTTTTTATGTTGGCATTTTATGTTGGCATTTTATGTTGGTGATGACTTTTTTTGTGGCAACAAAAAAGCCCGTAAATTAAAAACAAAAAATAAGGAGACTAAAAATGAAAGGGATGGGAGGGAAAGTGTGCCTCATCTTTCACTGAGTGATGTATTTATTATTCTAGAAAAAAGAGAACTTAGAAGTGGAGAACTTAATAGAGCATCTACTTCATCCCTCCAGCTGTCTGGGGGAAACATTTAAGAAAAGTGAACATTTAATGGAAAATTAAAATGTCCTCAAATTTAATTTTTAAAAATAGTTTTATACCAAATGTTATAAGGATTATTAAGCAGATTAAGGACTTTAAAATAAATGCTTAACGTAGCTGAGCACCCACAAATCAAATTAACAAAATCACTCAAAGTGAGCTGAAGAGAAGGCAGTGTTGGGCCCTCGGGTATGGCACACTCATGAGGGTGCCCCTGCAGTCCCAGATGCCTCAGGAACCAAAGGCGGCAGCACTGGACACTGCTGAGGCTTTAGTATTTATGGAGATTTTATTAGAATTCCCTACTGCAGAAGCTGATGGCTGTTGTGAGGGAAACTGCCCTTGCCTTTAACTTATTTACATCCTAAGTATGTGAGTCCCTCAGTTGCATCTTATTTTAAATTGAAACATTCTGAGGAGAAGAAAGTAGGAACCAGGTAGAAGCTGAGGAGATGCTGCCAAATCCAAGCCCAGATCTCACTGAAACTTGCAGGCCTCCTTCTCTACCAGATAGGCTAGGGTCCTATTCCAGGAAGCCTTCATAGTTGGCTGGTGTGTTTACTTTCTGCTCTAGCCAGCCAAGATGAATGCACCCTGGCGCTCAAAAAGGGTGTTTTACCTCAATCTAGCTTAACCCTCAAACGTGAGGTTGGCTCTAAGATGAGCATCCATGCTGGTGTGAAAAAATTTGGGAATGCCCCTAATAGCCAGGAAGTGAAGCTCTTATTAAATTGTAGGCAGAGCCCTGGTCAGCTTTGATCCACCCCTCAGGCTGAGGTGGGCAGTGCCACATTATAAAAAATTTCCAGATGTCTCTTAAAATGTCATGAATAAAATTGGAAACTGTAGAAGTGTTAATGTGTCCTATGGACTCAATATCAGAGTTTATTTTTCTTTTTACTAGCAAGGCTTCTAGAGTAAGATTGTATGAGTTCCCTACCTGGCTGTGCTTACAGTGCCATCCAAGTGCAAGAATTGATGTGTGGGTCGACTGGCAGTGGAGCAGGGCCCCTAGCCAGGCCCCCGTGTAAGCCTGAGGTTGACAGTAGTGCAGAATGAAAACTTGGTTGGTAATGGGGGAGAACGGTGGGATGTGGGTGGGCGGGCCAGGGAGGAAGAAATGGAGTTTGTTTTACTGACCGATAAAGCTTTGTGAACTAATTTTATACAATTCATACATTTGGTGCCTTGTACCCAATTATGGTTTGCATGGGATTGAAAAGATAAAGGGAAGGACTCCTGGTCATGTCAAGGGCAGGTAGGTCTGTACAGTGTAAAGGATTTGGTGTCAGACTTTTTAAAAGCATTTCATATCTCTTGTATGAAAGCAAATTAACTTACCAGCAAGTCCTGAAATATTACTGTACTGTCCAAAATCTTTTTGATTATTCATCTGATGGCTGCTTCTCAAGGCAGACTGTGCATCGCATTCTGTTCGCCACCCCTGTGTGTTCCAGACATTAATTAACACAGGCCTTTCCAATCAGGCTGGAGGGGCTCTCTCCCTACACAGAGACTAAATGCTGCCTGGGGTTTTAACTGGAGCGGAAGGATTGCTTTTCTAGCTGGTGGGAGAGCACAAATGTTCTGAAAAGGCATTTTAGTTTTCTAATGCTGGGCAACTTATGGTTGAAGTCAAACGGTTCCTACTGAAGTGTAGTATTCATTAGTTCTTTGCACAAAATTTCAGGAAGTGGTGTAGAACACAGAGCCCTATATGTGAGCCTTTAACTTGTAAGGTGAGCCAGTGCACTGTGTGATGTGAGGAGAGGGCTCCACACCCTCCCCTAGCCCCCAGCTCTTTCCCTGGCAGGTGCGGCTGGGGTGGTGCCAAACAGCTGCAGAAGGGGCTGCAACCCGGTCTGCTCACCTGCAGGGCTTGTTTACAGCCTGTTCCGTTACTCTGACCATAACTGTCTCCACTGAGCTCATAAGACTTCACTAAAGGGTATTTTAAAAACTCAACCACTGAAGCACACTTGAGAACTGGTTCCTTGAACCTAATTACTGCCTAATTAGGTGAGGAGGTTGTATCTTTGGAGTAAAACCTCCCATGGCCACTTAAGTTTTTACCAGCAAGTATGCATCTCCCTTGTGGTTCAGACTCCTTTTTGAAGTCAGCACCAAAGCTGAAAAGAAAAGCGCCTTCTAAATATGACTTGAGTTTAGTTTGTCTTCCACATTAAAATTAACCATTCTCTTGGTCCCTAACTTTTACCTTTGTGTGCTTATTCAACCTACATATTGCTCTAAATGTATCATAATTTCTATAGCATTGAGGCAAATGGTCATTTTGTGGGTTTCTTTCATACATACTTCTGCTGCCATGTTCCCAATTAAAATGTAAATAGACCATGTAAGAGCTCTTCATAGCACTACATGGTAAATAACCATGGCGACAACCGGCATGACAGGATGTAAAAACAACTTTAGGAGAACATTGTGCGTTTAAATGGTGAAAGCCAGCTTTTCATTAACAGAATGACTATTCATCAAAATTTTTGAAGTTGTAGACTTGGTAGCTGTATTTGCAAAATTCTTACCACTTTAAGGAACCAAGCCAGCTTTACCTTACCAGCACTGTGGCTTTAAAAACCACTAGAAAACACTATTACTTGAAGCTAAAACATTACATTTTTGAGTTAAATTTGAATTATACTTTTGCCAGGTCTTAATTTGTTGGGTTCTGGTTTTCTACTTGGAACAATTTTATCAAATACGTCTGTTCACAATTGAATACATTCAGGGAGGTGCTGGTTATTTGTCTTAGCATCATTCTCATGTAGGTCTGAAGGGACCTCAATCTGTCATACCGTTCTGGTCACCATGAGGGGGCGTGGGGTGGTGATGACTTCACCTAAGCCTTGCTCTCATGTATGTGACCCTTCCCCATCCAAACACTCAAAGATATAAACCTGTGCATTTGTGACCCCAGGGTGCATTCTTAAAGATCTCTGCTTTGTAATAGGCCAGCCACTGGCCTGAATTCATAGATTCTTTCCCTCCTACCAAATCGGAGTTATCTCATACTCACAAGAGAATGGTGCTTTAAAAAAAAACAAACAAACAAAAAAAAACATCTTAAAGTCTCGTTCCCAAGCAGCTTTCTTATACACGTAGGGTCAAAAAATATTTTGTCCTAATGCCCTCAGTGAATAAATGCTAGATACAGCACCTGTCAGCTATAACAACCAGGCATTTGTATGTAAGCTGTAACAACCCACCCTTTCCTATGCATGTCCTTTAATAATCCCATACCAGTTCTATAGGAGACTTGGCATAGAAAAGCAGTGTTTTAAAAACGCTTAGCAGAGTAAGTAAACCAGAGAAACTTGCCAAGGAGAACCTCTACATCTGCACATCTTTCTAAGCCTACATGAACATTCCCATGTCAGTTCCTACATTTTCCATTTCCAAAGAGTCAAAAAGTATGTTTCCTTATGAAGGAAGCAGCTTCTTCAAGCATTGTCACTTTAGTGCCCATCACCCAGGCTTACTCACACACCTTATCTCTACCTGCACCTAACTGCCCTCTTTCTCCTAACAAATCCCATTCTATTATGGCAACCACTGCCTCTCTGGTACCTGGAAAACCCACCTGGTGCACTAAAATGCTATGCAACACCAAATGGCTTCTTCCCTAGTTCTGCTCAAAAATGGGAACTCCTCAAGAATAAGCTTCATCCTATGTTAACATCTATGTATGGTGACTACAGTTTCTCCTTTTTTTCATTTAATATAATCAAACCATCCCTGTTACAATCCATGTTTGGGGCTTGTTCCTGTCTCTTTTGATTGTGAAATATAAATCATGTTTTTATGATTTTTGTAAATCTTTTTACACCTTGTTTTTGTAAGCTGAAGTTTCTTATTAAAAAAATAAAATGGCTGTCATTGCACGCAATCTTTATTTCAAATATGTATTAAATACCATTAGGATTATTCCTCAGAATAAAAACAAAAGGCACCCCCTTGGAGAAACTTAGGAACTATGTACAGAACTTCACAGAACAGAGGACACCACTACGGTGGAAGTCTGCTGACCAGAGTGTAGATCTGAAGGGACTCAGGGAAAGGGTGCCTGTCTGAGTCAAATTCAGCTTCCATCAGACAAGTCAGTGCGGGTCACATATTGGAGGCTCTGTTTTGGAAGGTTAGAACACAGCACAGGGGTTCCATGTATCTGCAATTAGGACAAAACAGGAGGCATCAGAAATGCAAAAGCTGGGCCCTCCCAGGGGAAGCAGTGGGTTAAAGCACAGCACTACAATGCTAGCCACAGCCTTTTTCAGCATGGAGAAATCCCCAGCCAAGGAGGTGAACCACATGGGGTGCCAGACCTTTCCTGTCTTGCCCCCTGCTCAGCAGTGTATTTCAGTTAATCTGCCTATTCTGCTCCCCACTCTGTCTCCAGTGAAGCCTCTCACCACCCCTGCATCTCTGGCCTGCACCCCAGTTCTGTATGCATAAATAAATCTTTTTTTTAATGCAAAAGCACTGGAGGGAAATAGGAGACAAAGCCCTTGCAAAGTCTGGAAACACACTTAGCTAGGAATATGCAAGCATTTTGTAGACTCTCCTATTTTGTGAATAACTAATAGATATTATTTCCTCTCCCATCCAGCCTCTATGACTCCAAGATATACAGTACTTTGGTTGGGCTTACCTATTTGACTACACCCCCGGTTGAGGTGCCATTAGGTCAATGTCACTCAAATTCCTGGCTAGCCAAACGCCCGCTGCAAAAAGTCCTAAATTCAGGATCAAGTTCCTAGGAAAAGAATGCATTACATTAACCCTCGGCTCCCTGAGTCACTGTCTTTAAAGAAAGATACTGGAGAAAAAGACCACATGACCACTCTGGGGCAATCTTCCTGGGCAAAAAAAAAAACTATGCAGGTGCAGAGTTGGCTTCTGTGTCTAACAGGATCAAATGCAAAGACCAATTAAGGACTCGTCCTGGTTCGCAAAGCCAGTTTGTGTGTGGTAGTCTCCCCTTCCCGGGTCACAATCTGATTCTCTGATAAAGCCTGAAAAGATCGCTTTGCCGCACACACGGGAACTCTCCCAGTAAAGTACCTAGCAAAGCACAACCACAGCCACTATAAGCAGCCGAAACGTAGGCAGCGTGAAAAACCCGGAGGCGCCAGCCTGGGCGAAGGAAGGAAACTCGGGACGGGGTTGAGCAGGGACCAGGGTCTCGGTTACCTCCGGAAATCATTCCTATCGGTGGCGAATCGATAGACACCCCTAAGCCAGTCGCCCACGTTGTCCGGAATTTCGGGAGCTTCATTTGCCGAGCCTACAGAGTTCGCACTGACCCCACTGGCAGCCATAGTAGCACGTTCGAGCTCCGCAAAACCTTACAGGACGACCGGCGCCGGCGGATCACGCAACTTCCGGCTCGTACTTCCGCCAGCTGAGGCCCCGTGCCGGCAGGGGGCGCATCCCTCGAGTTTAGTCCGTCGGCCCGAAGAGAACTCCCAGGAGGCGCGCTTTAGAGTTCCGCGAGAGAAGCAACACGTTCAAGCAGTACCGTCCCCCCGGTCGCGCGTTCCAAGTCTGACTCCCTCCAGACCGTGGGCTCGCCAAGACGGGCACCACGCCATGTGGTCTCTAGATACGTTACTGCATTGGCTTAGGAAGAGGCTCTCCGGCTGGAGATTGTTGTCCAGGGCGGGGTGGGGGAGAGGGGCTATCTCTGCAGGGGACGCTAGGCTTTAGGGGAATGGGCTTTCCCAAGAAAGTCTCCATGTAAAGTATTAGACTACGCCGGCTGAAGCACTTCAAGTTGGTCATCTCGCCCCCTGACTGCGTTCCGTCTAGGATTTTTACAGGAGAGCCACCAAAGCCCACGTTACAGACAACGCCCCCCCCCACCCAACCCCCCACCCCGCCTTCTCCGGGCTGCGCCACTAGCAAATGGTGCAATGTTTCCTGGAGGTGTCGCTGTCCCCAGCTTGGCGGGTTCCGGGGGCCTTGCCGGGTCGGGGAAGGCGCTGACCTAAGAAAAAGCCTTCGGGTTCCGAGTCAGAGGAAGAGGAGCAGGTGGGACAGGAGGAGACCTCCTTGGGATCGGAGGACAGCTCCAAGCAGTCCAGCTCCCGTCCTTCGGGTGCCTCTGCCTTGTCCCCATCTCGAAACGCCCGCTCCAGGCGTGATCCCAGCAGACCCCTCTGGGTTTCCGGGCCGGAGCTGGCGGCGGCGGCGAGAAGAGCTGTTCGGGAGAGGGT
>NW_004567102.1:8674932-8680993 GCF_000260355.1 Condylura cristata | reverse complement strand
CCCCGCGCGCCGCCGCGATCCTCGGCGGGGCTTCCCCGCTCCTCCCCACCTCCGCCCACCAGAGGGCGGCCGCGGCCCGGTACAGGACTAGTCCCGCGCCGCAGCCCCAGCAGCCGCACCGGGTGGGTTCGGGAGGCCCTTGGAGCGCTCCGGCCTGGGACGCGCGGTGAGAGCTGCGGGCCCCGAGGCTCGGGTCTGGGCGGTGCGGCGGGGGCAAGGGGCGCTGCTGGAGGGACGGGAAGGCGTGGACCGGGGCTAGGGGCTCAGCCCAAGAGAACCCCCTTCTCAGCCCAGCCCAAGCCGCTGCCCCCTTCCCCGATTAACTGCACCTTCTCCCTTGCCAGGGGACTCCCTTCTTTCCAGTGTCGGGGCCGGGCTAGAGCTGGCATCCGAATAGCGACTCTCAAAGCAGCTGGGGCAGCAGGGGCCGCCCCCCGGCAGAGCATAACGTCCCCCGCTCAAGGGCCCGGCGCAGTCCTGGCAGCAGAAGTGGTTCTGGTGCCAGCGCCGTCCCTCCGCCTCGGTGCAGCGCGAGGAGAAGATCAGCTGGGAGAGGGAGAGGGGAAAGGTCACTCACCCATTCATTCATTCATTCACTCTCTCACTCAGCGGCCGCGTCAGATACCCAGTTAACCCCTACAGCACGACTACAGACATTCCCCTTGGATGTGCTCAACCGCTCTCCACGCAGGGAGGGCTGATTGGCTTAGCTAGGATCCCCCAGCTAGCAGGTGGCACCCCCGGAAGTGCGACGGAGTGGCCCGGACTCCCATGCCCAGGGTTCTGCACTGTTTCTTCCGCTGCCAGGAAATTTCCCCCAGGATCAGGCATAGCACAGGGCACCCCGCATACTGAGATGAACGTCCAAGAGGCCCTGTTCCAGAGAATTCTTTCATCCCAAGAATATTTGAGAGCACTCTGCTGGGGTGGGGGTGAACACAGAGGCAACAGCTCCACTTGTCCATGTCCAGAGCTTGAGTCGGAGCACAAGGACCACGATGGTGTCTGGCCAGTTCCTAGTTCTCCCTATCTAACTATCAGTACTAGGAGAAGGGGCCCCCAGTGGGGGAACCCTTATATCCTGGGGCCCTGGGCAGACCCGTTCTCACCTGCCCCCTTCTCTGAGGTCATACCTGGTCACAAGCTGGGCAGCGAGGTCGCAGCAGCTCTGCGTGATGACGGCCACAGTAGAGACGCCCGTCGTGGTAGAAGTAGATGAGCTTTATCAGGGCCTGGCCACATGCCTGGCAAGCAAAGCAAGCCCGGTGCCAGCAGCACTGCTCTCCTGCCCGTGCTGCGAACACTCCGTACTCCCCTGGCCTCAGCCGCTCCTTACACTGCCAAGTGGTGGTGCTAGGCTGGTCAGAGGGGGCACCACCCTCCTAGGTCCCCTCCTGGCTCTTTCCAACCCCAACCTAACTGTTCTCCCCATAACCCTGGTAAGCCCACCTCTCCTCAGTTTCAGTCTATCCTGCAGTCTTCCAAGTTATCAGTCCCCGAATCCCTTTTTTCCTACCTGAGTCCCAGAACCAAGCCCCTTCCGCAGGGCAAAGGGTAGAGGAAGAGGGGGTGGGGGAGCCCAGGCTTTAAATACCTTCTCACAGGTGTGTTCTTCCAGCTTGGGAGTTACAAGACGGGCCACCCCTTGTCCCAGGGCCTCCTGCCTCCTCTGGGCACAGAAGAGCCGCAGCTCTGCCAGTTCCTCCTCCCCAAGGGCCAGGCAGTAGCGCACCTGCAGAAACAGGCCTCCGCTGTGACTGGGAGCCCCCACCCCAACCCAGCAGACAAGATTTAAGTTTAAGTGGAGAGGAAGGCTTAGGTGCTGGGTCCAAGGAGGGTTGCAGAACCATGGGGAGGTGCAGGAGATACTGCACAGAGGGCCACCAAGAAGGCGAGGGAAAGAGGGGAAGCCGAAAGCCCACCTGTCTGTCACTTCTCCCCAGGGCGGTCCTGCTCAGTGGCCGCACCTGGCCTGCTCGCCAGGGCCCGGCTCCCGGTGAGCTCAGTACCACTCCCCACTGTGTCTGCCCTGCTTCTTCCACATTCTCCTGTCTTGCCTCCCCACTTGAACTGTAAGCCTTTCAGCTGGCACACCTCGGGCCTCAATAAATACTAACAACCATATTCTTTTGTACATTCCATTATCAACTTCAAAAGCCGTCCATGTCCATTTGCTCATTTGTTCCTCAACCAGGCCGTGTGGTGGGCAGAGCTGGTAGTGCACCTGTCGTTACATGAGAAAGCCGGGAAGGGAGGCAGGCTTCTCTCAGTCAGCGGTGTAGACCCCCCGCCCCCAGTCTCCTGGTTCGAGGTTCTTCCCAAAGAAGTAGGTAGGAGATAAGAGAGAAGCTGCAAAGAAGGGGACCCACATCACTGTCCTGTGGAGGGAGCTGCTGCAGGAGGGCCCGAAGCCCAGGCCAGCTGGGGGCTTGGTCGGTGTCCAGGCCAGGGAGTCCCAAGCTCATAACTCCAGTATCCTAAAGGAGACACAGAACGGAGCTCAGTTTCTCCTACCTTCCTCTCCCCTTTTGTCATCCTCATGGCTGCTTCTCCTCTAGTCTGGAAAAACTCCCAGGCACCCCCATCCTTTGGGGGGATTCTCCTTCCAGATCAGAAGGACAGTTGATCCACTCTAGCGTTTGCAGACTGATTGAGGATGAGAAGGCCCCAAACCCCTCACCCCCCTCACAAACAGCTTCCCTTCTTGAAGTCATCCCCTTCTGGCTCCAGGGTTTCTGAATCGCAAGCTCTGGGGTCTCCTGAAACTGGGGGGTGGAGAGAAGAGGAAGCCCACTGTGGGAGCAGAGAGCACGTTGCTTTCCAGTGAGCTTTCTTCCACCTCCCCAGCCTGCATCCTACTGCTTCTCTGGGTCTGCCCTGACAACACAGGCCCCCTAGGAGAGTGAACAGGTTGAAAGCTGCGTCCTGAGGAAGTTGCAGACGTGCAGGGATTCCTGCAAGGAGAAACAGGGCCACAAGAGGATGAACGCAAAGGCTAACTGACCTCCCAGGTGAAAGTGGGCAGAGGGCCAAAGGGGAGAGCAGGACTCCCACCACCCGAGCACAGGGCAGCTCCGAGGCCTCCACTGGCAAGTGACCGCGGTCATTATCTGAGTCGGCTGATGTGCCTGGCTCTCAGGGACCGAGGTCCTCCCCTCCGTGGGGCCAGCCAGAGTTCAGCACCGATAGTGGTAGCAAAGTCTGCCTAGAGAACAGTAAGAACACCTCCCACTTACTGGGCCCTTCCAGTATGCTAGGGAGCACTCAGTGCCTCACAGGCATTTGTCTTGCTCAGTCCTCCTGATAAACATGTGAGTGGGTGGTATCCTTGTTCCCATGTAACAGACAAGGCCCCGTGAGCATGAATGATATGCCCAAGTCCAGACTGCTAGTAAGCGGCAGAGCTAGGTCTTGAGGCTAGACCTTCCAGAACCAGGATTTCTAGAGCTCAAAACTCTGGGGTCTCCCAAAATTGAGATGGAGGAAAGAGGAAGCCCACCGTGGAAGGAGAGGCCTTTCCCCACCTCCCCGGCCTTAACACTACCATCTGTTATTGTGCACTCAGCACTGAGTGAGCCTGCTTCCTCCCCACACATCCCACTACACCCCACTTCCAGCTGTAGACCTGGGCCAGGCTGAAGGATCACTGTACTAGAAAGTCCTTCTTTGTCTTTCCAGCCCATACCAAGAAGCCTTTCCCTGATCTCCAGAAGTGAGTACATCAGGTGCCCCAACATTCAGGCCCTAATGTTTCCCTTTGCTCCCAGCTCCTCAGCTAGTGTACAAATGCAAAGACGAAGGAAAATCTTGCGCATCATATTCTAGCAGCAGTTTCATTTGATAACTAAGCACATACCAGTGCCCTCCTCTGGGCCGTGGTAAGACCACACTATGTTGGGGGTGCGTGAGAATGACCACTGAAGTTGAAAAGGAACAGGCCCTGACCTCGAGAAGTTCACTCGTGGTCTAGTGAGTAAGACAGACATGAAACCAGCAGACACAGGCCAGAGCGCTGGGCATACATACACAGCAAATTGAGCAAACTTTCCTATGTTTACTCTGCCAGGCATTATTTCAGCATTTAGCTCGATGTAATCCATCCTTATAACAATCTTATGAAATAGTTTCATTATCCCATTTTACAGGTGAGACAAACAGATCATATTGGAAGCTAAGGAAGGTTACGGCCGTTCCCTTTGAAAGCTGGGATGGGTTCTGCCAGCAGCTGGACACCAGAGGGCCATCGCTAAATCCCTGGCTGCTATCAGACCTGGCTTTGGGGCTGGGAACTGGGTTTGGATCATTAACCGTCATAGTGCTCTTCCCAGCCCTGAGCTCCCCTTTGCAACCTTTTCAGATGTCCTGTGCCACTTCTTCCTGGCTCCACACCCACCCGCTTCCTTCCTGTTCTGTCCCTCAGATCAGGTTTCCTGTGGAAGACAGCCATGATAGGCTTGGCTTGCTCGCATTCAGGCCAAGAGTAGCCACTTTCTCTAGTAGCCCTGCCTCTGCTCTGAGGAGTAAGAGGTACTAGGGAGGGGCTGGGCACAAGAAAGGGGCACCTCTGGGGCCCTGGGAAAGGACTTGCACCCTCTGTTGGTTAGTTCTAGTTAGCAAGAAATTGCAAACGACAGAGAAGTAACACTCAGAAATCACCCCTAACCTTCATGCCTCCATCCATGCCCTCCCTGGCCTCCTCAGGGTGTCTTAACTACACCTCCACCTAGCATTGGATTCCACCTTATTAACAAGCTGGATTTTTTTCTGGGATTCCCCTACCCTGAACCCCCCTCTCCCAGACCCCATCTAGATGCAAGGAAGCTCAGGAGCTCTTCCTCCCCAAACCACTCTGCCCGGGCCCACCCTAGAGAGTGCAGAGGCAGTGGCAAGGGAGGGTTTCCCAGGACAGTGAGGTGGAGAAGCGAAGGACAAGTGTCCGGTCCTGCCAAATGGCCTCTCCTCAGATCCCAAAGTTTTTCTTAGACTTCTCAAGGCCAACCTCAGATGCTGGTCGTGGCGTGGCTCCCAAGCTCCCTGGAGTGCTCAGCTTGGCGGTTGAAGTTTAGGGGAGGCTGCGGGCGGTGGGGGATGTCTCACCCTCCTTGTGCACCCAGTGTCCGGGAGTTTCTGGACAGAGCTGTCGGCCCCTCACTCAGTCCCCGCCAGAGGCCTCAGCTCCCGCTCTGCCCGCCCCGGAGCACAGCCCTTCCTGTCCCATGCCCCTCGCGGTCCTGGCCCATCCCACCCCTTCAAGCCTGGTAGAGCAGGACGGCTCGGGGAGGGGCCTGAACCTGCAGACCCGAGAACAGCATTTGTGGGTCCCTGGGGTGGAGAGTGTACAAGCTCCACTGTCCCCCAGCCACATGGTTTGTGCGCCAGGGCTGCGTCCCCACCCCGCCCCCCACCCCTCAGGCGGGAGAGGCGATTATGCGGGTCCTCAGCTACTGGCAGAACGCAACGCCTTCCGAAGCCAGCAGATCCGCCACCCCACTGGTATCCCAACTCTGCCCCGGGGTGCCCCTGCAGTCCCGCTCGCCCCCTCCCCATTTCTCAGCCCCCTTCCCCGGCCCTCCGTCAGACCCTTCTCGCAGCTGCGTCCCCACACTCCCTGTTCCCGCCCCATCTCCGCGTCCCTGCCCACCCCAGACCCCTTTCAGATCCCGGGGGTCTGACCTCCGGCGCTGTCAGTCCCACCCTGAGGCCCGCCCCCGCCCCGGCTCCGCCAAACTCGCTCAGCAGCGGGTCGGGAGCGCCCTCTGCTGTCTGCGCATGCTCCTTGCTCCCGACTGCAAAGTCCTCCAAGGGGACCTTCTAGGCTGCGCGCCGGTCGCCCCCGATCGGGTCCGCCCGCCCGCAGCGTCTCGTTGGTGCTGCCGGTGACCTCCGACCTCGCGGCCGCGGGGCGGGGCGCTGCGGGGACCAGGAGTGAGGTCCTCCCCGCCCGCGGTGCCGCGCACCCGCTTTGTTTTCAGCGCGAGTTCGACGAGCGTCGCCCCGTCTTTATCCAGCGGGCGGCCGGGGGGCCGTGGTGCGGGACCCCCGAGAGCCCTTCGCAGCCTCC
>NW_004567102.1:8609350-8674832 GCF_000260355.1 Condylura cristata | reverse complement strand
CGGGCTGGGGGCGGGGATCGAGGAGTGCGCGCGGCCAGGACCTCCCCGGCTCTTACCTGTGTCTGCAAATCCCCCCGACAGCCCTGTTACCTAAAGCTGCCTCACTCCCCAGAGCCACCCCAGCCCCCACCCCCTTGGGCACACCTTCGCAGGTCTGGAGCCCTCACAACTCCTGTATTTTTTCTGCGAACCCCCCTGATGACGCCCAGCGTCACCATTCTCCCGGGAGTCCCCCAGATGCTTCCACCACCCTGAAATTCCTCTGTCCTTCCTACTCGCATTCTCTCTGCACCATGATCACATGCAGAAAACTTGCCCACGTTTTCCCAGGCCCACTCACATTTTGAGCCCCCATAAACCCCTCTAACCGCCCCCTGCCCCCCATTAAACCCCCCTCCTTCAGTGCTGCCCAATGTAAATTCCCCTCATCGGGCTGTCGTGATAGGTCCTGATTAAAAAGCTGGGAGACAAAAAGGTGCAGGCCCCTCCCCCATCTTGCACCCTACATTTTTTGGCTTTACCCCCAAACTCCCATTTTGTCTCCTGCTCCAGTCTTTCCCCAGGCACCTGTCCGTAGGCCGGTACACCTCCCATAGGCTGCTTTCTCCTTCCAGAGAATAGACCACATCAAAACGATGCAAATCCTTTCACCAGGGGAGTTGCCCTAGAATGCAGAGGCCTTGGGCCCTGGGATATGGTAGGGTTTTCCACAGCAGAAAGGGGAACTTTGAGAGGTCTCCAGAGGGCTCTGACTTTCAAACTGGTCCACCTAGGGCTCAGATCCCTGAAATTTCGGTTTATTAGTAGCATTTTAATTAACATTTCAGGCCTTTCTGAATTTGGAGACTCCAAAATCTCAAGCTTCCAAATGAGAGATTAAAGGAGCCTGTCCCTAAAGAGGAGAATGTCGATTTTAGTCGTTTTGCCCTACGTACCTAACTTCTGCTGGTTACTTAAGCTTAAAAAGCTTCACAGTTTAGATATTTCCCTTAAAAACTAAGACCTGGGGGTAGGACTTGGGGGGTTGGGGAGGGGTGGTTTACTTTACAGTGTCACCTAGATACTTAGTAACAAAAAGAAGAAAATACTGGTTTCCAAAATCTTAAACTCTTAAGCTCAGTGCCCTCTCCAATACATCACAGTATCCTTTTGAGAAAACTCTTTGTAGAGTTCAAGTTCTCTGAAAAAGTAAGATAGTGTTTTTGGTGGTACAGCGGGATTCAGAGGGGGTCTTCAGAAGTCACTTGAAAGGGCTTGGACTGGCTCAAGTGCCAGGGGCAGTCTCTCCCTCTCAGGGCCTCCAGGGTTGGAAATTTGTGGTCCCTTTGCTCGAGACTCACTTGCTTTATTGGTGATTCTGTCCCATTAGGACCTAGAACAAATCTAGGTGGGGTGGGCTAACAGCAGGTCAGTTCATGAACAATTGGGAGTAAGGATGAAAGGTTTCCACTAACCTCTGGTCTTTGTCTCCTGTGCTAGGTGAGCCCTGGGTGTGTCCCAGAGGGATCCACGTGACTTCTCTGTAGCCTGCTTGTCATCATGCCCCACCAAGAACGGGGAGAGTAAGTGGGGGTCATTCCCCATGCCCCTCCCATGGTCAGCTCCCCGATGGCCTGGGTGAGGTGAGAGCTATGTATCCCATTTTCTGGAGTTCCCAATTGTTTAAGGCTTTGTACCTTCAGTTAGATATTCTCTAGGGATGTCTAATCTTAAAACTTATTTCTTGCAGCAAGATGCAACACTTTAACTTCTGGCTGTGATGAGTTCAACTGCTCGCTTGCTTCCTTAGGTCACTTACACATGTCCAACTTAAGCAGAGGCTGTCTATCATTAAGGGCCATGGTCCTAAAGGGAAAAGCCAAAGACTTCAGGCCCCTGGTCAACCCTTTGGACATAGAAGAATAAGCCTTGTGCTTATTTCTTTGATGAATTATCTAATCAAGTTTATACAAATTGTATTGTAAACATCTAATTTTTTTAATGTAGCTTTTAGCTGTAATGTAACACCTCATTTGAAGAGCTATCAAAAGGTAAATTTGAGGCGGATATTGGCACCATGGTGAGGGAGTTCAAGAGAGGTCTTAGACAATGGGGGAAGGGCAAGGCAGAAAAGGAAAAGCAAGGTTTCTGGTCCCCCAAGTTACTGTTTCTTTGCTGACTCTGGGTGAGGGCCCAAGCTGCCATCCACTCCATCGGTAAATCACAGACGTTCACCCCCTGCTTCTCCTGCTGCCCAGTCTTCCCCTCCCTGTCTACATCTGGTCAAAATCCACACATTTCTCAAGTTCCACATGAATGTTACCTCAAGAGGCTGTCTCCACCCCGTCAGCATCAATCTTGTAACACATCCCGCTTGAATTAATGTTTATCCAGTGTGTGTGTGATCCTGGATTGAGTATTGGTTCCCTGAGGTTAGGACTGTGTCAGACAATCCTTGGATAACAGGTGATCACAATGGGGGTTCTGCTGGAGTTCTTCAGAGCAGCGGCTTTTGGGCGTTGACTTGGATGATTGCCTTGTTCCTTGTGTTTTTCCTAGGGTAAGCTGTCTGCTCTGACACCATGGGGAGCTGCTGCAGCTGCCTGAATAGAGACAGCATCCCAGACAACCACCCCACCAAGTTCAAGGTACTCATGGCTCTCTCTCCCCCCACTTTCCAGCATGGCCTCCTGGACTCCAGCCCTGAGCTGTTGGGGGCATGACCCTCTGTCAAGATGAGACTGAAGAGTGTCGATTCATTACGATTTCTTGTGCTCAGGGGCGCTGAGGTGGCCTGAGGCGAAGTGGCCTGGGAAGGCCACTGCCGTTTGTTTGGCTCTTGGTCCTACTGAGGGTGAAGAAGCACAGTAATGCAGTAGCAAAACTGCTTCCAGAATGATTGTCCTGTCAGTGTGTCTTTGTATCCTTATGTGGGATTATTTTTAAGAAAACATAGGAATTTACATGTATGTGAAGTATTTAAAACAGAGTTTAACATATGGTCAGCACTATAGAGCGTTAGTGTTTGCTTTGGACCGCTTGGGCCAGGCAGGCCTAATGGACCTGCGGCCTAATGGACCTGGCCCCTCCCACCTCCCTGTAGGGGGATACAGTGCCCAGTAGTTGAGGCACACACTTCTGCTCACCAGAAGAGGGAGCCCGGCACAAGGTGACTTGGGGAAGTGGTGGCAGCAGTTACCTGTTGGTTGTCCGCGGGTTTTCCTCTCATTATCTTAAGATACTGAACTTAAAATCGACCATCTTCTCCCATTAAAATCTGGTGCTTGGATACTTAGTCATGGGCGGCCAGGGTCACCGAACCTTGGTCATTAACCATCTGACCTTGGAGGTCAACTAGCCAACTTCACTCACTGCTCAAATGACAGGACTGAGGCCTAAAGAAATGTCGGGGGTCACTGGCATAATTTCACCTGTGTCCCCGTCTATAGAGTCCGTGGCAGAGTCAGATGAGACCCCGGGCCCCGGTTGTAGCTCTGTGTTGGCTCAGTCCCCCTTGTGGCTCAGCCGCCCAGACCTGCCTGTACTGGACGTGCCACTCACCCTTGTGTCTCCGCCCTGCCCCCCACCCAGGTGACAAATGTGGATGACGAGGGGGTGGAGCTGGGCTCTGGAGTGATGGAGCTGACGCAGAGTGAGCTGGTGCTGCACCTGCAGCGGCGTGAGGCCGTCTGCTGGCCCTACCTCTGCCTGCGGCGCTATGGGTACGACTCCAACCTCTTCTCCTTTGAGAGCGGCCGCCGGTGTCAGACGGGCCAGGGTAAGTA
The DNA here is from genome assembly GCF_000260355.1 of Condylura cristata. Taxonomy (NCBI): domain Eukaryota; kingdom Metazoa; phylum Chordata; class Mammalia; order Eulipotyphla; family Talpidae; genus Condylura; species Condylura cristata. Next base: position 8,671,068 of record NW_004567102.1, on the reverse strand, counting down.
CCGGCCCTGACTCACCACCCAGGTGCTGATGCTGGAAGTCCTCTCAGAGGGCTCTGGGGCGTCTATCGACGTGGCAGGTGTTGCCCATGGCACGTTAACGCAGAAGTAACTGGGCTCCCAGGGCATTTCTCTCCAGTCATTGCAGGAGGACTAGGTCCTCCTTTGTGGAAGAATATCCTTTGTGGAATATTGGTGCTGAGCTCTTGGAAGGAACCATTGTTCTCAGGCCAGAGCCTGCCTCGGAAGACCAGAGATTCCTCCAGCTTGATGGGTGACTGTTGCCCCCTAATTGGGAGCAAACTTTCTTTTGAGCCTCCACCCGCTGAATAATGAAAGGTCAGGCAGGAGATTCTGGTAGCCTTGGGGCAGCATGATTTGGGGGAGTGGGCAGGACTGTTGGGTCCCTCATAAGTAGATCGAGTGCTCCTTTAGGGACAAGTGTTTGTTCTCTTCTCTGCGGGCAAGAGAGTATAATGTTTTCTCTTTCTTCCCTTTTCTGTCTGTAACCAGAAGTTCCATGAGGCCAAGGCTAGAGCTCTTTGAAAGAGTGGCCTGGACTGGGCTGGGCTGGGCTGATCTTATCTTTTAGCGCCCATACCTGAGCTGTGCTGAAGAGAGCCACACAGGGTTGTGGTCAGTGTCGTCTGGGGCTTGAACTTAGAGGTGGAGTGAGAGCTGCCCTGGCCAGGGGGCTCTGAGGTGGTGGTGAAGGAGCTGCCCCTCTGCGCCTCTCACTTTTGGAGCCCTGAGGCAAGGCAGCTAATGCTGGCTGAGCAGGGAGAGTGCAGGAGGAGAGTTCTGCCCTGCGATGCTTGATCTATGCTTGGCTGGGTTCTTCCAAGACTTTTCCCAGCTTGTTCTAGCCCTTGACATATCTTGCCAGAATAATTTCTCTTCCTCTTTCTTCCTCCTATTGCATTGCTGTAAACCCCAGCCGTCCCATGCCCTGACCTAGTGTTAGTGACCTTTGTTTTGGGTGTATGCACTTACATGCCGCAGGGAGCCTCGGCCGAGTCCTGGACCTCTGGTAGAGGGGTGCAGAACTCCAGGCTGGCCCCACGCCTCTGAGTCACGGTGTTTATCCCCATCCTGCTACCCTGGGACTTTGAGTGCATTAGAGTTTGAGGGGCTGTAAAGCTGGCTGCTTTGAGGAGTCACATGGTTGTCTTACCGTATTTTTCCTTCAGCTCATCAACCCATCCTTCCTTTCTGCCCCAGAGTCAACGCGCCATATGACCTCAGGGGCCTGTACACAGTAGACATTCGCTCTCTGGCCAGGTATACCGGGCTAAGTCCTCAGTGGACAAGCGGTGACCAGGATAGAGGCGCCTGCCCTCCAGGAGCCTAGAGGTTGTGGGTCATAGAGCACAAGGCTGGTGTCCTGCGGTGCTCATTGTTCTGGGGAGTGGAGGGTATGCAAAGGAGGATGGGGACAGCATGTGAGCGGGAGCTGTCCTTCACCTAACACTGTCCTTTCCACTGGACTCTCACTCTCCTCCCCTCTCCCCTGTACACACACATCCTGATGGAAGTGATTTAGCGCCAGAGGAATATAGCTGGAGCCTTGGCTCATGGGACTATGTGGCTGGGTGGAGGACCTTGGCCCATCATCTCCAGTAGCTCTTGGGGTGAGTGCTCTGGGTGAGAGGGACTCTCCCGCCCCCTGCAGGCCTGAAACTGGAGTTCAGCCACATTTCTGAGCTCTGAGCTTCTCTCTTCAGCATCACCTTCCCTCTTCAGCATCACCTTCCCTCCTCCTCTTCAGGGATATTTGCCTTCAAGTGCTCCCGGGCTGAGGAAATCTTCAACCTCCTGCAGGACCTGATGCAGTGCAACAGCATCAATGTGATGGAAGAGCCGGTCATCATCACCCGCAACAGCCACCCGGCTGAGCTCGAGCTCCCCAGGGCCCCCCAGCCTCCCAACGGTGAGGATGCCCGTCTTCAGCACGCGAGACGCACACACATGCCCCACACACCACACAGACCCAGGCGGCACCACCCTTGGAGGCACAAAGCAGGCAGGCAGGTGGGCTCGATGGCTGAATTGGCCTTCCACGATCATTGTCCAGGCCTGAGCCCCTCTTAGGGGTAGATAAGTCCTGGCCTGCTCCGATTAGGTGACACAAGCTGAGGCAAGGGGAATCCCGGACCTTGTATCGACTGGTTGTCGGGGAGCAGACAGGCAGACATTGGGTTTCCATGGAAACTGCAGTCTGGAGCTGTTTTACTTCCTTCCCAGTCTGCTGGGTCACACCCAAGTACCTTTCCTGACTGCCAGTGCACACATCTCTGCCTACGATAGCTTCCGCGGAGCTTCCCACAGTTTCTGCTTGTTCATTCACCGAGTCCATACTTGGGGCCTGCTCTGCATTCTCCACCCGTGGCCCACAGGGGCAGAAGAAATAGAAATGGTCCCTGATTTCAAGGAGCTTCCTGGGAGCTCGCAGGCAAGCTAGAATGAGAGTGTGCGGTCGGGGCTTCAGGTCGACTGTAATGGGTGAGGTGGGCTTCACGCAGAAAGGCAGGGCTCGAAGAACAGAAGGTGAATGATGGGGGGCTGTGGTTCACGGGGGACTCCTCACCTAGGGGACCTGGAAGCATCGCTCTTTTGGTTGCAGTAGCGCCAGGGGTCGGTGGCTTCAGTACTGCTCACCGGTCTCCTCTTCTGTGACAGCTCTAGGCTACACTGTCTCCAGCTTCTCCAATGGCTTCCCCGGCTGCCCGGGAGAGGGCCCACGATTCTCAGCTCCCCGGCGCCCCTCAACCAGCAGCCTGCGACACCCCTCGTTTGGGGAAGAGTCCACCCATGCCCTTATTGCCCCTGATGAGCAGGTGAGGAGGCAGCTGCCCTGTCCCTCCCTGTCAGTCTGAGTGGGGTTAGGGGTTCAGGAAATGTGTCAACTCTTCCCTGTGAGGAGTGTGGGAGGCGAGGATGCCAGCAGGCTCCCTCCCGGCCCCTCCCCAGAGGTTTGGAAGACAGGAAACAGGTTCTTTTCATGTCTCCTCTCTCACCCTGTCCCTTCTGTTCTCTGTCCTGCTCTGGATGCTCCTGCTTCACTGGGGCTCTTTCCCACAGTCCCACACCTATGTCAACACGCCGGCCAATGAGGAAGCCCACCGCCGGAGCCGGCACTGCCTACAGCCCCTGCCTGAAGGGCGGGCGCCCTTCCCCTCGCAGACCCGGGCCCCCGGCCAGCGGGACCCGCAGGTGTTCTTGCAGCCAGGCCAGGTGAAGTTCGTGTTGGGCCCAACCCCTGCGCGGAGGCACGTGATGAAGTGCCAGGGCCTCTGCCCCAGCCTGCATGACCCCCCACCCCACAACAATAACAATGAGGGCCCCTCTGAGTGCCCAGCCCAGCCCAAGTGCACCTATGAGAACGTCAGCGGAGGGCTGAGGCGAGGGCCCGGCTGGAGACTGAGCCCGGAGGAACCGGGCTGGAGTGGCCTTGCCCACCGCCGGGCTGCCCTGCTGCACTATGAGAACCTGCCCTCCCTGCCCCCAGTGTGGGAGAGCCAAGCCCAGCAGCTGGGGGAGGAGGCCGCGGGTGATGGGGACTCCAGGGATGGGCTCACGCCCTCCTCCAATGGCTTTCCGGACGGCGAGGAAGACGAGACCCCGCTGCAGAAGCCCACCAGCACCCGGGCTGCTCTCCGCAGCCACGGCAGCTTCCCTGTGCCGCTGAACCGCCGCCGAGCCTCCCCTCGTGTCTTCAACTTCGATTTCCGCCGGCCTGGCCCCGAGCCCCCAAGGCAGCTCAACTACATCCAGGTGGAGCTGAAGGGCTGGGGTGGAGACCGCCCCAAGGGGCCCCAGAACCCTTCAGCTCCCCAAGCCCCCGTGCCCACCGCCCACCCTGCCCGCAGCTCAGACTCCTACGCCGTGATTGACCTCAAAAAGACCGTGGCCATGTCCAATCTGCAGAGGGCTCTGCCCCGAGATGATGGCACTGCCAGGAAAACCCGGCACAACAGCACCGACCTGCCTCTGTAGGGACGTCCCGCCTCCCCCGCGGCCCAGCTCCGCCTCGCTCCGCTCTGGACCCACGCACCCCAGGGCGCAGGGTTGCTTCGCAGGAGGGCACTGAGGTGGGACCGAGGCTTCCCCGCGCCGGCCAGGTCCCAGAGGGGGCAGCCAGAGTCTCCTGGCCTCCAAGAGGAGAGAAGTGGCCGGCCGGGAGGGAGCCCACGTCGCCTGTGAGGGACTGTGAGGGGCCGTGTGATTGCATTTAGCGCCCTCCGAGCGTCCATTGTCTTGTCTGTCTGTGTGTTTTTTTTGGTTGAAATTTTGAAACATTTTGTACCTGTTGATTTTATTTATCAGTTTATTTTTCTATTTATTGTTTTAAATGTAACTTAACATATTTATTATTAATATAATTATTTTTAAATTCTGGCTTGATGGGTGATGTCAGATTCTTAGGGACGCCCCTGGCATGGTTCGGGCGCGGTGGGGGTAAGGTAGCCTAGTAGAAGTAGGAGCTTCGGCTCGAGAAGTCGTGGTGGTCGTGACAAGTCCATGGCATTTCAAGCCCTGGCTCAGAACTTGAGGTCACTCTGTCCATGTAAAGAGACTGGACAGCTGGCGTCCTGGAGGAGAAGAGGGGGTTGAGGGAGCGCTGCCCTGGCGAGACAAAACCCCGAGTCTCTGAGGGTGGTGGCGGGTCTGGGACAGGGGTCATGCACCAGATTGTCTGGAGCCCCTCCCTGACTCCGCCACCAGGCAGCTCTCCTGGGTGGCTGGGTGCCGCTCCCTCTGCACCCTGGCTCCTCCTTTGGAAACACCCCAGCTTTGATCAGCCAAGGCTAGAACCCTTAAACGCCCAGAAATAGCAAAAGGAAAAAACTGCCCCCAGGAGTGGACTCTCCAGGCACCCCTACTACCACAGGCTGTGGGAGGTGACAGCCATGCTGGTGTGGTGCCCATCCGGGGGGCTGAAGCCCCCCCATCCGGGGCTGCTGCTGAGCCTTGAGCCTCCCCTCTCCTCCCCGTCAGTCTCTTCCCTCTTGCCTTCCTGCTGGCCTCCCTTCCTGCAGGACTCCACTTCCATTTCAAACCTTAACCCAGTGTGATAAGCGAAGGTTAGGAGAGGAGTGGAAACAGGATTTGTCCGAAGCCTAGGGCAAACCTCTGGGACTGCGCACAGCCTGGTCCCCTGACCTGTGGAGGCAGCAGACCTGTAGTCACCGTCACCGGGGAAGCAGGCCTCGCCCCACCTGGCTCCCTCCCCTCCTGTGCGGAACACCAGAGCCTCACTTCTGGAAGCACCCTCACCCTTGCATGGGGACTAGATTGGCCACCATCCAGAGCCTATCTGGGTATCTGTCAGTGCAATGGGCACAGATTGCACAAAACAGGATATGGGCGAGGCCTCTTCCCTGGGACCAGCAGGGCCCAGGGTGCAGCTGCTGCAACCCAGAGCTGGCACCAAACCCTTCTCTTCTGTATGTCTCTCGGATCTGGACAGGGTGCTCGGCTGCAGACGATTCATCCCGCCTTTTCCCACACTGCACTGGGGAAATGCAGTCCTTTGTCTTCAGCTCATTTCTGCTCTCCTCTCTCTCTGTCCTTTTACTCTACGCCTGCCCCTTATTCTTGTCTCCCGAGGCAAGAGAGGGTCTGTCCAAGTAAAAGAGCCGAGGTGGGGGTGGCCGGGCAGGTACAGCATGCCAGGACCAGACCCTGGGGTCCTGGCTGGGCGGGCGACTCATGGGTTTGCTCGGGTTCCTTACACGTGAACAGGCATTGTCAGGGGAACCAGAGGCCTGGCCTGAGTGAAAGAACTCTTGACAGCTACTGTCTTCTCTCTCTTAGCCTTTGGTTATCCCAAAAGGCAGTTTTTGCAGCTGGAAAACACAGGATGCTGGTTGTGAGGCGTGACCTAGGAGGTAATGAACATGGCACCTTTTTGGAAGGTAGACAGATCTGGACAAACTGGGTTAACGGCCCCCTGTTTGAGTGAAAAAAAAACTGGAAGTCACCTTTCAGTGCCTGAGAGCTCAAACTTGCTGCGCCTTCACTGAACAATACAAGAAGGAACTGTTTGCCTTTTTTTTCTGGGGTGGCCAGCTCTGGTCAAACCCCTGGCTCCCAGAGTGTGTTGTAGACCATGTTGCAATTGCTTCGGTGTGAGATTTTAGGGGCAGGGGTGTGGCCAGGCGACATGTTCCAGGAGTTGGCTGCCATCGCAGGGTGACCACCAGCCTTCACTGCCCCCTCCCAGGTCACTGCCTTAGACAGCTGAGGTCCACTGCAGGAATTTTCCTTTGGCAGAAGGAAAATGAAAAAGACACAAAGGAATGGAAATATATTCCTTCCTTGTGGGTTTGGAAGTATTAATGTGTTAAAAAAGCCATCTTACCCAGTGACGTGCAAATTCAGTACAGTCCCTATCTGCTTGAAAGAAGAGAACAAACATCACTGCTGGATATGACGGGATGGCCATCCTGGCGGGCAGGGCGGGTGGGAGGGATGCCCAGAAAGACTCCTGCTGCTGCTGCTGTGTTGGAACTGACTGCTGCCATCAGGGCGAGGCGTGCAGAGGGGATCCTTTTCCATCCACGTTATCACCCAGACATCAGCGCCAGCATCTACGCATGTTTGCTGAGTGCTCAGTTCTCTCCTTTAGAAACAGGTCCTGCCCACCCCCAGGGCTGCCCTCAGGAAGGGAGAGGAGCCAGCATCCTGTCTGGGAGTGACATTTCAGGTCAGACCAGGAGGGGCCCTCCCCAAGCCCACCCTGGGTAATGACAGCACTTCAGGTCCATGTAAACACAGGCAGCCCTGTGCAGGGCCATTTATCTCTTTCAGCCTCCCTGGGCAGGATGTTATCGCCACTGCACAGGAGGAAGCAGGCCAGGGGGTGAGGTGACTCTCCTTGGGTCATGAAGTTAATTAGCGGCTTGAGCTGGGGCAGGATGCCAGTCGTGTGTACCACCTCCCACTCCCCTCAGCTCCCCAGCCTGGCCTGAAGGGGCTCAGTTCTTGAGGGTGGGTGGCCGGGGAAGGGTGCTGTTTGTGCCCTGCAGAGGGTGCCCTCCACTGGGGGCCACATGCCAGAGTTCCCACTCAAGAGCCCTTTGAAATTTCAGCTACTGCCTGCCTGGTTAACTCCAAGGCGGACCTGTGCTCCCCCAGGGCCTGCCAACTTCCCCTGTCAGCTCTGCTTCTCTAACACTCTCAGTGCCTCAGAATGGAGCCCATTCTCTAGAGGGGTGTGCAGGATGAGGCCGGGCTTGTTACGCCCCAGCTGCCCTCTCCAGGCGGCCGTCTCAAACTGAAGAGAGGCCCACTCAGACCAGGGCAGGCCCTCTCAGAACTGGAGGGTGCTGTCTGATAGATGCTTTCAAGGGGAGTCACACTCTGAGGTAAAGGGAGTTGATGGGGGACCCCTGCATCTCCAGGGAGGTTGTGGAGGCTGAGTTGAGGAATGCTGAGGCAGGGACGACTGGTGGGACGGGGGAGGGGAGGGTCGCGGGGGTCTGTGTGTGTGGGTCTTCTGGGAGCTACCTCTGCAAATCAGAGTCCGGGACAGAATCCACAGGATCCATCCTGTGGGAGGGATTCCTGGAGATATTTACCAAGGTTTCTGCTCTCTAGCTTGATCCAGAACTGAGGACATTATGCAGGCCTGACCCTTACCTCCCTTCAGCACAAAGCCTTTTTTGTTCTAGACATGACACCCCTATATCATGGGCTGGGTTGTTGCTACCACACAAGCCTCCCTCCACTTCATTCTTTTTTTTTTTTTTAAGACTTATGTATGCATGCAGAACTGGGGTATAGGCAACGTGACTGGCTTCACCAGAGACAGAGTGGGGAGCAGAACAGGCAGATCCACGAAGTACACTGCTGAGGGGAGCAGCAGGCAGGTCAGAGAGGTGTCTGCTGCACCATGTGGGTCACCTCCAGCGCCAGGGATTGAACTCACGCAGAAGCAACTGCAGCTACTTGCAGTGCTGTGTCCTATCCCATTGCGCCACCAGGGAGGGTCCGCTCCACTTCAGTCTTATGGTGGCTCTAAATTTGGGTCCTAATTCTGCCCTGGAGCCACACTCAGCTAATTCTAGTCTCTGCCAAGGGTGCAGGACTTGGAAAGTTGGCATTGCCACCACTAACCACCCATCTGTGACACAGGACAGTAACCGTGCCTCCCTCATGAAATGGTCACAGGAGAGGACACAGCTGGCCCATAGGAAGTGCTCAGCAGGTGCAGAACTTTTCATCAGATCTCTGTTATTTTACCATAAGCAGTTGGCCAAGCCTCTGATCTCTAGCTTGATCCAGAACCGAGGGCATTATGCAGGCCCGACGACCCCCGCCTCTCCACCCCCCTCCCCCAGCACAAAGCTTTCTTTGTTCTAGGTATATGCTTTAGCTGCATTAATGTTCATCCACTGGCCCTTCTGGCTCATGGGACCCTAGAGCTGGCCAGAAACCCCAGTGCTTTCTAGAGAAACATCTGCAGTCTCCTCAACCCCTAACAGATATTGGGGCCCTGGGCTCATTAAGTCAAGATCCAAACTGTCTGTTCATGCAGAGGGTGTTTGTGTTGTTAGGCTGAGTCTGTCCTGAACTTGAAGGTACCAGCTCTCACAGTGAACACGGAGGTGACAGGAGAGGACAGATAGGACTTGCTGTGAGTTCTCTGTGGATCCTGAGGTTGACAGCAGCCCTGGGACCTCAGCCCAGTTCTTCCAGAAGCTTCACCCTCTGCAAGTGGTGGGTAGAAAGCCTCCTTAACACTTCCCTGGCTCACCCAGTGCATCCTTCTCTTGGTGTCTCTGGGCCCCAGCTCCTCTGGGGGGTGGGCACTCCTGCCAGAGCTCACATGGAGCACCCGTGGAGAGGGGCTGGGAAGGCCAGCTGAGTGAGAGCGCCACTCCTGCTCCCAGTGGGGGTTTTCATGATGCCCATTCTCAAAGGATTATTAATGAGTGGTCCCAGGGCAGTGGAGAGAGAGGGCTAGAAAGGGTGGAATGGGGAGACCTGTTCCGAGGCTGTTAATCTAGGGCAGATGAGCGTCGCTTGGAGCCATGGGCAGAGCGGGGAGGGACAGACATGGGGGTGTCCTATATTCTGGAGGTAGACCCAAAAGGTCTTTAGCAGTGGAAATGATGGAAGGAGGGTGTAGGAAAAGGAGGAATGAAGTTGGTTTTTGAAGGAAGAGGCCGGCTTTTTTTTCAAGCCCTGGAGAGATGGATGCTTTCATTGAAACAGGAAAAGAAGATGGTGGGTGGGGAAAGAGATACAGATTTGACCTGGAGGTCTGAAGGAGTGTCCCTGGATATATGACCCCTCCCAGGGCCAGAGGCTAAAAAGCAGAGCCCACTGGGATAGCACCCTCAACATTGGGGGACCAGGCTGGGCCTTCTAGGAGACTCCACTTTGTGTCTGCTCTCTGCTGGACCTGTGACCAGGGGGGACTTGAGCATTGAAAGGCCACCCCCAGGGCTTTGGGAGGTGAGGCCCCAGGGCTGCAGATATTCAGGCGGTTAATGTTGGGGGGAGGTCAGGTCAGAGGCTGCAGAGTAGGCGCACAGGCAGGCGGTCTCTGGAGGGTCAGCCACCGGCCCCTCCGATCAGTGCAAAGCAGTGGCCACAACTCCTCCTGCAAAGGGACAAAGGTGAGACCCTGGGAAGTCCTCCTGGGGCCTCAGCTTCTTGGAAACTGGGTGGGGAGAGGGGGAGGCCCTGGACTTGGTAGGAAGCTGACTGAAGGTCAGCCAGACCACTCCCAGATACCTGCAGAATCTGGGGTGTTGAGTCGAGAAAGCAATGGGAGTGACTTCCAGGAGCATGCAAGCTTCTCCTCTCCCCCTCTGTGAGGTTGGGGGGCCCTGCCTGCTCCGGGCCTTGGTTTCCCCATACAATGGGCATATGTAATCAAGCCCTCCAGACATTGGGGTGTCAGGAGTATTGGTGTGACTGCCCATCCATCCAGCTCCCTGCCTGGGCCCCCTGGCTTTTATTAAGACGAAGCCTGAGCAGGGGGAAAGTCCTGGAAGGGTGAGCACTGACATTCTCAGGCACACCCTCCAGAATCCAAACTAGACTGGCCATCCTGCCATCATGGCTGGGACCATACCATGTCCATCTGAGGCCCAGTTAGGGCTCAGGAGCCAAGAGGGTGAGGGGTTGGCCCTGGAGCTTCCTGGACCTGTTATCAGTGTTTGGTTTGGGACTCTGGGAACAAGCCAGGTTCCTGCTCCTTATCCAGGCCCTGGTGATTAGACTCTCTGGCCTTTGATACACCTAAGTGTCACCCAATCCCCAGCATTCACACACCCCTACCGGAGGAGACTGGATCTATGGCCAAGTTCAGCTCTGTCCAAACACCCCCTCCTCACAGCCTGTCTTTGCTGCTGGCCCTGCTGCCTTTACCCAAGGGTCTCTGCTCAGGAGGAGGCATCCTGCACCCTCTGGGACAAGCCTGGGGCTGTCAAGGGAAGATTGCCTAGCAACAGGGGGAAATTTCTGCAAGTCTTTAGGCCCACCAGGAATCATTCGCTCCAGAGAATTGTTGGTGTGGTGGGCTGCTGTGCAGTGGAACAGGCCACATGGCAGTGGGACTGGGCTGATGTCAAATATCCTGAGCTCAAGTCAGACCACTCTGCCTTCCCTCTGCCTTGGGTATAGGCACCTATGGGACCTTCCAGGGCCCACACCTCTGCTGAGAGGAGATCCTGAGCTATCCCTCAGCCAGGCCCTTACAGCGGCAGCCCCCATGGGGAGGGGAAAGGAAAAGAAAGGGAGGAAGAGGGGAGGGAGGATGACATGGAGGAAGGGTGGGAGGCGGGGACAGGAAGGGGAGGGGTGGGGGCTGGAGGGATGCAGGTCAAGGGGAGGCCTTCCTGCCCTGCCCAGGTGCCTGAGTGCCTGCGCATGGAGGCACGCACAGATGCACGGGCCGGTATGGGTAGGGGCCCAAGCCTGTGCCTGCGATGTGTGTCCCCGACTGTGTGAGGGTCTGCTCAGCATCTCGAATCATGAGCCAGGACGCAGGCCCATGGGCATGGACGGTCTGCAGAGCCGCTTATCTGTGGTGCACCCTGGCCCAGTCATTTCCAGCCTGTCACATTAAAGAAAGAACCCTCCTGGCAATCTCCAAGACTGACCCCCCAGCCCCCACCAATGGGACTTGGTGTTCCTGTGATGGAACACCCTGTGCTCAAGGGGTCCCCAGAGGAGCGAGCAGCACCCCAGGGTGGGATGCTATGCAGTTATCTTCACCTCCTGGCAGCCTTGGCAAGCTTGGAGGGAGCCCCCAACCCCTCCCCCATCTCACCCAACTCACTAGGTTTAGGCTCTCACACTCTGCTAACTTGCTGTCTTTGCCCTGAGGTCTCTCCCAGCCCCCTACAGTCCTATTCAAACTCCGCCCCAATCCAGACTGCCCCCCTCTCTTCTGCCCCAGTTTCAGGGGGACACAGCCTGCCTTTGGGCAGCCTCACACTGTGATGTCTGGCGGTGGGCAGTGGGCCAGAGCAGGAGCGAGCTAGGAGTCTAAATCTTCTGAGGGTGGTCACGGGGTCCCGGCCCCTGGAGGGCCACCCCCAAGGGTGCTCGCCTCAAGGACCAGACCCAGGACTTGGCCATCACCAAGTTTGACCTGAGCCAGATGGGGCTGGGTACAACCCTCAAAAGCCAGGGCCTCCACAGTGTGGACAGCTGTGTTAGGCTGAATGAGCCCAGAGCCCAAGGGCAACGCCTCTCACCCGGGAGAAGACCCCCACTGACTAGGAGCATCCCCTCCACCTTGAATGTTTGGCCCCTGAGGGACAAGGCTTCTGGAGAACCTGCTGGAAGCCTCACTCTGAGCAAGGGGCTGGGGCAGGTGAAACAGGAGGGACTTAACGGTGTGGGCGGGGGGCAGTTCTGATGGGCTGACTCCTAGACCTCAGAAATGGGGGTACTGTTACTCTGCAGCTGCCTCTTCCTGGTGTGTCTTTGGTTCATGTAGACAGGATCACAGCACCTTTGGGGGCAGAAACAGTCAGCTGTACATGGCGAAGTCCTCTGGAGCCTGTGGCTGCCCAGGGTCACTGGCAGATCATCTTGCCTTCAGGATGGGGAGATTCAAATGCCCATTCCGCCCACCAAGGGAGAGGGCCTGGGGGGCTTCGTCCCCCATTCCAGCCCAGATCTGGAGGCTGGGGAGAGATGGCATGACCTCTGCCTTCTGATGGCTCCCTGCACCTGCAGGTTGTCCGGGGGGGGGGGGGGGGAAGGGGCCGTAAGTTAGTCGGGTTCTCTTCTGCCTGGGGGGGGACCAGGTCACTGGTGCTTCCAGGCTGCCTGATGTCACGGCCATGGCTCCTCCCTCCCCCGTCCAGAGTAGATTCTGACTACTTGCTTCCAGACCATTTATTCTTTCTTCTGTTTGTCGCCAGCTGTAGCAGTGGTCAGAACCTGGAGTCCTCACCTTCACCATCAATGGCGTCAACTTCCCCTGCTGGGCCCAGCCTTCCCCTGACCCTCCTGGAACAGGAGGAGATGAGGGGTATATGCAGCCCTTAGAGCCCAGGATGTCAGGTTTGCAAAAGATGTGAAGGATGGCTTTAGCATCCTCTTTAGCAAAAATTATACCAAGAGCCACCATATATCCAGGGCGCTCTGAGCTGCAGCATGGACAGGTTGAGGTCTAGTCCACTTGCATCGGGGTCCTGTTCTGCCACTTCCGAGCTCTGTGACCTTGGGCTTCCTGAGCCTCTGTTTCCTCGGCTGTAAATAGGATGAGACCGTGTTAACCTTATCAGGTCCTTGTAAGAGTAAGTGGCCCTGCAGACATAAAGCGACACGGCAGCGCCAGGCACACACTCACTCCCTACGTGCTGGGCTATTCCTGGGCCAGGCTCCGAGCCAAGGGTGCCGCGTACATCTGCTCCTCAAATCCTGGGAGAAGCTACCACCATCACCTTAGACCACACATGTACTTGTGGACGTCCCTGTTCAATGTGCCCAGGGTGAGGGGCTGTGGTCAGTGGGTCCTTTTCAGGTGATGTCTATATTTATGTAAGGATTTACTTTATTCATTTATGCATGCATGAACAGGGGTGTAGGCCAGGAGCCGAAGGCTTAGGGGTTTCATCAGAGACAGAGTGGGGAGCAGAACAGGCAGATCTGCTGAAATACACTGCTGAGGGGAGCAGCGGGTGAGACAGGGGAGGTCTGCTGCGCCATGTGGGGCAGCTTGAACTCAGGCTGCAGAGGGTGGCGATAGCTGGATAGTGCTGAGACTCTAACCCATGAGCCACCAGGGACACCCCTCGCAAGTGGCTTAAACCTCCAGCTGTGGAAGCCCCCTGCTTGCCCAGTCTTCACTCTCATTAACCAATGTGTTGAATGTTGCGCATTCCACCGTGGGGGGGCACAGAGGGAGAGACACCACCTGCTCTCCAAACACTTGCGAGCAAAGTGGTAAGTGTAAGATTTTGTGTGCATGTGCCTGTGTGTGTGTTCATGTGCTCTCCATGTGCTCATGGTGTAAGTCAATGGGTTTTTTTTTTTTTTTTTTTTCAAATTGTAGCTCACAGCCCATTAAAAGTTGAGCTAGTTGACACTCCCTGATGGCGCAGTGAGTTAGGGTTCAAGCTGGCCGTAGCTAATCCCCGCCCCGGAGGTGACCCCCATGGTGCGGCAGACCTCTCCTGACCTGCCTGCTGCTCCCCTCAGCAGTGTACTTCGTCGATCTGCCTGTTCTGCTCCCCACTCTGTCTCTGGTGAATCCTCTTACCTCCCCTGCACCTCTGGCTCTGTCTGAGTAAATAAATATTAAAAAAAAAGAATATAAGAATATATTAAAGAATATATTAATATTTTTTAAAAGTCACGCTAGTTGATTGCTATCATCACTTTGAGATGAATAGAAAAGTGGGGTGTACCATGTGCACCCTATTCATGTATACATGTATATATTTATGTGATCAAAACAGTCTCAAGGCCTCAGCTCTGGTGACCGTATCTCTGCCTCCGTTGGCAGACCCCCTCACTGTAGTATTCTAGCTTCACTCACCCCATTATTTCATTGTTCCTACTTCAGGCCCTTTGCTTTTGCTAATTTTTCCTGCCAGATGTTTCCTCACTCTTTATCTTTTTTTTTTTTTAAAGATTAATTTACTTATGTATACAAGATCTGGAGTACAGACCAGAGGTGTGGGGGTGTGGGGTGAGAGGATTCACCAGCGACAGAGTGGGGAGCAGAACAGGCAGAAATACACCGCTAAGGGGAGCAGCAAGTGGGCCAGGAGATAGGTTACGCCATGCCTGACTGCAGTGGCTGTGCATATCTTCACAGTGCTTCAGCTTAACCCCGTGCACCACCAGGGAGGCCCTACCTGCTTAATTTGTCTACATCTTGAAGAACCCATCAGCGGGTCACGCTATCCCTTTCTCCCAAATTGAGGGGGAAATGATGCCCAGAGAGGGTCAGTGACTTGTCTGATGTCACACAGCTAGCCAGAGGTGGCTGGGATTTAAGCCCGGGTTCCTCTGGCTTCAGAGCTAAGTTTCTTTCCTTGACCCAGTGAGACCTGACAGTCTAGCTCCTTTCCCTCCAGATCAGTGCAGTACCTCAATGGATTCCAGTCCTCAGAGAGTGACGGTGTGTGTGGCTTTCTGGGGTCAACCATTCTATCTACAACTTGCGCAGCAGAAGGGTGGACCTGGCCATTGCTGTGTGGACTGACTCCGACTCTCTCCCTGGTCTGAGGCATCCTACCCTGCTGGGTCTCTGGGTTTCACAGAGGCTGGGGACCCCCTTCTCTCAGTCACTACTACCAGCCCTATGATGAAGAGCTGAGATCTGAGACACCCTTTAAAAGCAGCTCTGTTGGTCTGGCTTTGGAGAACAAGGCAGCTGACTGCGTGGTTGAGAGAGGGTTTGACATTCACGTCCATTTAATATAAATCAATGGGCCCCACCTTAGGTCACTTACCAACCTCAAGTCAGAACCACTGCTGCCACCTAGCCGAGCCGTGAGCTGCACCTGCTTCCAGGCTCCGGCCGCGTGTTGCACTTGTTCGAAAGTAACGTCCTTGTGGTGACCCAGTGGCCTAATGGATAAGTCATCCGTCTCCGAAGCAGCGTCCTGCGAGTGACAACAGCATGCTACACAGGCAAGCAGCAGCTTCTGGTCCGGGATAAGACCAAGTTCCTTGTATCTGATCAACACGAGCGAACTCAGCAATCAGCCTGTAGTGCTACCGCTCAGCGCGCATCAAGCCTTGCTGGCAGTGAAGGGGCCCACATGGTGAGCAGGCCTGTCCCCTGCTCTAGAGCATGACCGTGAAGAGGATGAGGGTGGATTCCTAGACGTGGAATGTGCCTCTCAGCAGATTTTGGTTGGTGTAGGATTAGAAAAGAGTGTCTGTTATAGAATTTTTATTTTTTATATTTTTAAAGATTTGTTTATTTATGCTTACATAACTGGGGGACAGGACAAGGGCAGTGAGAGGCTTCACCAGAGACAGAGTGGGGAGCAGAATAGGCCGACTGACTGAAATACACTGCTGAGGGGAGCAGTAGGCGGGTCAGGAGAGGTCTGCCGCGCCATGTGGGTCAGCTCCCTGGCCGGGGCTCGAACTCTTGCTGCAGTGGTCTGGGGAGCTTCTTAATGCAGTGCTTTAACCTGTTGCACCACAAGGGAGAGCCCCTAGAATTTTTACTTTTTAAATTTTTGTTAGATTTACTTTTTTATACATACTAGAGCTGGGGCACAGGCCTGAGGTGGCGGTGAGAATTTCACCAGAGACAGAGTGGGGAGCAGACCAGGCAGATCAGCTGAAACACACTGCTGAGGGGAGCAGCGGGCAGGTCAGGAGAAGTCTGCTGTGCTGTGCGGGTCAGCTCCCTGGCCGGGCATTGAACTTGTGCTGCAGAGGCTGCGGACAGCTTCAAAGTGCTGTGACGTAACCTGTTGCACCACCAGGGAGGGTCCTGTTCTAAACTTGTTAAAACACTTAGCAAGAGGGGAAGAAAAATGAACTGAGATGAATCAGCTCATCTAACCACAGACGATCAGCACAGTAGTGCTCCTGCCTAACAGCTTTAGGAGTTGGTTTGTGCTTCAAGTAGAAAAACTGAGTTCTCAATGAGCATATTTAGCTTTGGAAAAATATATTATCTAACCGTGGCTGCTTGTCTTCAAATTTAGGAGTTTAAAAATAAAGTCTTTTGCTTTACAATTGGAAAAACATGGAAGCAGCCCAAATGCCCAAAAGTAGACGACTGGATTAAAAAGATGTGGTACATATACACCATGGAATATTACTCAGCAACCAAAAAAAAAGAAACACATGTCTTTTGCAGCAACTTGGATGGAGCTGGAGAAGATCATGCTTAGTGAGATAAGCCAGAAAGAAAAGGAAAAATACCAGATGGTTTCACTCATAGCAGGAGCATAATGGACCAGGAGAGAAAATAAGAAGAATAATGAACAACCATATACCAGAGACATTTTGTGGGGGTGGAGTGGGGAATGGGGTCAAAAACGGGGGGGGGGGGAGGAAATGCACGGGATTATGGTGGTGGCACACGGGTGACTCGGTGATGGAAAAAAAAATGTACAAAATGAGGTAAAAATAAACTGTTATATTATTAAAAAAAAAAAGAAAGTAAGAATCAGATTGTAAAAAAAAAAAGTCTTTTGTAATCTAAGCTGCCAATAAAGTAGACCTTCAAGTTATAAACAAACAGACAGCACACCGCTTGCATGCTTGGCGTGTAATGCACACAGTTAGACCCCGCTGGGGGTGGGAGCGAGCTCGTGCCGAGTGTCACTCTCAGCTCTGTGACCTATGCATGGCACCATTTCTGGAGAAAGGGGACAGCAGTTGGGGAACAGATATAGCTGGCAGCATGGACAGAGCATGCACATGGAGCCCCTTCACGACATGCACGCACAGTTGTCCTGCCTCGTCAAGTCAAGTGGAGATGGTCACCCCTTGGCTGGGGGGTGGAGGACCCGGGGAAGGCTGGATGCCTGGTGGCACATGGAGGAGACCGCCCCCCTGCTGGGGCCCAGGAGGAGAAACCTAACACCTAGGCTCTCCCAGGCTGGGGCCCTGGAACCCTCTGGAAACTGCAGACTCTGCCCCTCCCCCAGGTAGCCGGCCCAGGAGACAAACTCCAAGGAGACAAGGATTTCAGGCTGTAATTCTGTGGCTTCCTGGTGCTGTTTGCTGGAGAGCCCGTCACAATCCTTGGCGCCCATGAAATCATAGGTGTGATGTGTCTGCTACATATTGGCACTAAGATACTATAATAAATGCATAGCTGTTCAAAGAAGGCAGGTTCTTCTTTATTTCACCTAGGGACATCTCGGCCTCTCTGCCCAGGGATGTTGGCACAGGTGGGCCTGCAGACTCCCTCTCAGCCCGGACTCTCTCTTTCTCTGAGCCGGGACTGGCTTACCTTTTCATTTTTGAAGGGGTTCTCTGAGGACAGGTGTAGTGTCTTTCTTCTCTTCCTTTTCCTCTTCTTTTTCCTTTTTTTTGTTCAAGACTTATTATTATTTATGTGTTAATAAAAGAACTGGGGTACAGACCAGAGGTGTGGAGGTGAGAGGCTTCACCAGAGACAGAGTGGGGAGCAGAACAGGCAGATTGAGTGAAATACACTGCTGAGGGGAGCAGCCCGTGAGACAGGAGAGGTCTGTTGTGCCATGTGGGTCAGCTCCCTGCCTGGGAATAATTGAGCTCAAGCTGCAGGGGCTGCTGATAGCTTCACAGTGCTGAGACTTAGCCCCCTGTGCCCCGGGGGAGGCCCTTCCTCTTCTTTTTAATGTGATTTTATAAGATTTTTCACTGAAGCACACAGCAGGTCCTCAAATATTATTTTGTTCATGATTAAGTTGGTGAAAAAAATAATCTTGGTTTCCAGCCCCTGTGAAAAGCAGTATGGAAGTGTCTTAAAACATTAAAAATGGATCTGCCACATGGCCCAGTAATTCCACTGCTAAGCATAGACTCAAAAAATTCAAAAGCACTAATTTGAAAGGAAACTTGCACTCCCGTGTTTATTATATTGTTAATTATTATAGCTAAATTATGGGAATAACCTAAGTACCCCCAAACAGATGAATGAATAAAGAAAATGTGGTCTATATATACAACGAAATATTACTCAGCAATCAAAAAAGATAAACACATGACTTTTGCAGCAACATGGGTGGAGCTGGAAGGGATCATGCTTAGTGAAATAAGTCAGGAGAAAGATGATTACTAGGTGATGCCACTGACATGTGGATTATAGCATAACCAAGTTAAGAGTCAGATAAAGAGAAGCTTAAAGAAAGTTGACCATAGAACTGAAGCAACCAGGGCCTCCCTGGTGGTCCAGGGGTTAAAGACAGTGCTGTCAACCTATCTCAGCCACTGCAGCACAAGTTCAGTCCCTAGCCAAGGAGCTGACCCACATGGCACAGCAGACCTCTCCTGTCTTGCTTGCTGCTCCCCTCAACAGTGTACTTTGTCAATCTGCCTGTTTTGCTCCTCACTCTGTCTCTGGTGAATCCTCACCCCCTCACCTCTGGCCTACACCCCAGATCTTGTATGCATATATAAATAAATCTTTAAAAAAAGAGAGAGAGAGACAGAGATTGGAAGCATCCAGAGAGAGGCGAGGTAGGGGCCAGGTGACAGCAGAGAGGGAAGGAAACACAATGGACTGTGGGAATGGCAAAACCTGATGGGGGTGTCCAGATGTTACCTCAATTAAAAATTAAGGAACTAAAAAAAGAGAGAGAGAATCCCAGTCAAGGTGGAACAAAAGTGCATACTCTAAGACCTGGCTTTGCTAAAGTTGCAGTTCAGAGCACCTACTGACGTGTGGAGGGGTTTACGGGCCGGACACCCCCAGCTCCGGTCATGAGCACGAGCAGGGAGTTCAGGTTCTCACGGACTCTCACAGACTCACTGAACTTGAGCTCCGGTCAAGAAGCACCATGATCAGCGCTCCCAGACAGGCTTTTATTTCTTCAGCCATTCTCCGGCCCCTTGCCCAGGTCAAGGGCTCTGACTCAGCAGAGGGTTACTGGAGACTGCATGCTGGCTCTCTCATAAGCACAGCCTTATTGAATTATTACAGCTGGCAGGGTTACCGTGCCCACATCACAGTCAAGGAGTCTCAGGTTCAGAAACGGGAGTGAATTGTCCGGGACCAGCTAGAGATGGAGATTGGGCTTCTCGAGTCAAGTGCAAGTCACTTGCAAGTTACCCTGCACATTCTTCATGGTGTGCAGCGGGATGGGTGAAGAGTTAGAAGCAGGGCCCTCTGCCAGCAGGGACAAATCTGCATGGGTAGCTCTAAGATTACTTGCCCAGAGTCGCCCCTTTCTTTTTCTGGGAAGCGTGCTTGTCCCTGCCTTTCCAAATGCTTCCCGAGGAAGCTGCCAAGTGCTTGCAGGCTCCTGTCTGCCGTCACAGTGGTTGGTTCAGGAGTGGGGTACCTGGGCCAAGACCGGCCAGTCAGAGAACTTCCCTGAGAATCTTGTTTTCTGGAATGTAAAACTCAGCTGCTAGTGCTCAGTTAAGAGAAGAGTCAGGATACAGTGAGAAAGAGGAGGAGAAAGGGGAGGGGAGGAGGGGGGAGGAGAGAAAGGAAGGGGAAGGGAGGGCAGGGCTGGGGAGCAAAGAACAGAAGGAGCAGAGAAGGGTCCAAGTGGTGTTTGGATCTGGATTCTCATTCACCCCATTCTCCCCCCTCCTGAAACGGGACTGTGACATGACAGCCCCCACCCACCCAGGGCATCCCCCATTTCACCTAAGCCAGACAAGCAGACAATTGTCTATAAGCAAAGGCACATTAACTGACAGGTCAGAAGGAAAAAATGAGGTCTGTTTATCCATATATACAGAGATCGATTTCCAGATGTTGGAGATTCAGACAGTGACATGGACTCCTGTGTGGTATGCAGATAAAGTAACCTATCCTGGAGCACTTATATGAGGGCTGTTTATGAAACAAAAATAAAGCACCTTCTTACATGGCACAAGTTCTACGATGGGATATTTTGGCAAGAAAGTGTCCACTTTGAAACCTTGAATTCAACTTTTCCTTGTAATAGAGCAGAAGGATGGTGGAGACAGAAAAGCACCATGAGACAAACACCGTCATCATAATGATTACAGGCAGTTGCCATCAGCAAATATTAAGATTAGTGGGCAGAAGAATGGTGAGAGACATGACGCTGGCATGAGCTCAGAGTATTTTCCCAGAAGATACTAACTACTTATCAAGAGAAAGACAGTAACTGTACAGTCAAGAAATCTAGTGGACCTCCCCTTAACCAGGTTATTAAGGTGAAGTCAGGGGTAAAAAGACACTATTAAGAAGACAGGTCAGGTAGCTCTTGATGTGGTGCATTACAAGGGCGTATCACCTCTGTGGTGGCTGACCCAAAACGCACGCCCTCAATCTGCTCAGCAGAAAATACCAGAATAAACTAAGCAGAGGAACATTCTACAGGAGAACATCTTTAGAAGTGGCTGGATCTTCAAAGATAAAGAACAGAGCCTTTGACACCAATTAGAAGAGACTAAGGGGATGGGGGAAATTTGAGTGTATCCTGAGCCAGAAAAAGGACGTTAGTGGGAAAACTGGTCTCTAGGTTGGTTCGTAGTATTAGATCAGGGCTCATTTCCTGGCTCTGAACATTGTACTGTGAATGATGCAAGATGTTTCTCTTAGAGGCTATCTGGATAATGTGGATGAAATGAATTTGGGGACTCTCTATACTTCATATGTTTGCAAATTTTCTCTAAGTCAAAATGATATTGAAGAAGAAAGAAATAAAAACATAAAAGCTTGAACATGAGAAAAAAAATCCTTCAGGCTCAGTGTGTGGACAGAAGTGTAAGAATGTGTATAAGTATAGAGCTCACATATAAAATTTAGGGGAAAAGTTATACAACTAAGAAAAGAGCAGAAGTTGTCACTGAAAGTCACATGAGAGCTGCCTAAGAATTAAGGTTTATAAAATAACTGTCCCCAGCACTAAGATGAAGTCTTTCAGCGCTGGGAATTTATTTCCAGGGTTAGAAAGCACAGCGAAACTCCGATCCCTGGTCAAATCTTACACCCGTCTTCTCTGCTCCAAAGGCAAAGCTCCTTTAGCCTCTGCTTGAACGGCCATAGTGATGAGGAGCTCATATTCTCCTCTTCTGGGTGCATTTTCATTTGTGTGCCCAAGTGTTGTTGAAAGTGGTATGAAATCAGAAATAACCCAAATGATTAGGGTTAAGGAATGATAAAACACTATGTAGCCATGGAAAGTGATAAGAATGTGGCTTATCTCACTGCTTGGAAATGTGTATGCAGTAATCTTAAGTGACAAGAACAGAACCGAAGTTGCATTTATATACAGATTGTAGCTATGGCAAAATCTAAGTGTTTGATAAGAGCTAGAAGGTAATTTAGAAAGGTGCAGAATTGTAGTTTCCAGTTGCCTTGATCTTTTGAAAGTGGCTTGTGTACATAGCGTCCAGAATTTTAAGAAATACCCTCTATTAAAGGGTGTTTGGGGATTGCCGTTTCAAGATGGATGACTAGGTTTCATGGAACACTAGATGGGGAAGCCCCCAAGGCCATGTCTCAGCACCATGGGAAAGAGTGATCCAAGTGATTAGTGATGTCTGCCACGAGTAAAGGAGGGGGGTGACCGTGTGCATGCTATGTGGTTGCCACCTCCTCTAAAGAGACTTCCAGCAGCAGAGTCACTCTGTGGACACTCTAAAAGGCCAATGAGCTGTTAAAGAAGCCATGATTAGCAAGAGGCTTCTTCTCTGTCTGCTAGTTACAAGCGGTAGGATTTTTTTAAAGATTTATTTATTTACGCATACAGGCAGAGATGCAGGAGTGGTGAGAGACAGAGCGGGGAGCAGAACAGGCAGATCGACGAAGTACACTGCTGAGGGGAGCAGCAGGTGGGTCAGGAGAGGTGTCCGCGCCATGTGGGTCAGCTCTGGGGCGGGGATCGAACTCATGCTGAAGAGGCTTTAGCTTCTTAGTGCAGTGCTTTAACCCGCTGCGCCACCAGGGAGGGCCCTACAAGTGGTAGGATTTTGGGTAAGTCACAGTATATAGGATGGTATGAAATAAATACCACAAGGAGAGGAAAAGCAAAGTCCTTCACAATAGGGGCCAGTTTGAGAGTAGGTGGGCACAGTAGGGAAGGCTGTGGCATTTGAACTGGGTCTGGAAGGATGAGGAGATTTTGCAGGTGGAGATGTGTGGGAAGGGTATTCCAGATGGAGGGCACAGCGTGGATAAAGGCATGGAGACAGGAAAATAACAGGCCTCCTTGGGAGAAGGGGAGGCGGGCATTGTGATGAGCCTGGAAGGGCCAGACTAAGGGCATCCTGAAGGCCAGGGTGATTTGGCTTGAAGACGGGTACCTCCTCTGTGCCAGGCTGCACAGACCTCCAGTCCCCTTCGTCTCCTCCCGCATCAGGGTTCTGGCTGGATGGTGGGTGGTGGCAGACAGAGAGGAAAATCCCCCACTGGCTGGATTACATCAGTGTTTAGCAGGTCTGACCGTGGCCTTTCACCTGGCACCTGGGGACTGATAAATCAGTTTGGAGTGCTCAGAGCAGGGTACCAGGTGGCAAAGAGGGTACTGGCATAGGGACTTTTTCCACCTGCTCCAAAGTGGAGACCTCTCCTGTACCAGGTCAGTGGCACTGGAGCAGCAGCAGGTCACATCAGGCAAGGAGAAGCCAGGAGGACCCAGAGATGAGGAACAGACGCATAGGGGAGATCAGGCCTGGGGGCTGGGAAAAGGCAAATGTCGGGTTGGGTGGAGAATAATGGGGGGATATAGTCACTTTAGGAGAATGCAAGGGGCAGAATCACAATGGGGTGGGAGAACAGAGACAGTGAACAGAAGCTAGGGGTAAGCATGAGTTTTCTCCCTGTGGCTGAGTCCCAGGCCTCCTGCTGCTCCAGGCCAGTTCAAGAGAAAAAACCAGAAGCCAGTGCAGCTTACACAGTGGGTGTGCTTAGAGATGATGAGAAGTTTCCCAAATGCTCTATTTGACCATGAAAGCTCCCATAACTGTCCCCAGAGGGCTCAGGCATCAGCCACTGGCATCGCAGCCCCACCAGCTGAGTCAGAGCTAAGCATACCACCATCGTGACCCCACCCGTGCCCCCTTTATCTCTGCCAGCACCCTACTTGAGGTATTGGGAACCAGGTCTTGAGCCCGACCTCTGAATGCATCACCTAGAGACCAGCAATTCTCAACCATTTCGACTTCTGTGGGACATTCGGCAATGCCTGGAGGCATTTGGGTTGTCACAACTGGAGATGCTGTTGGCATCCAGTGGGTAGGAGCCAGGGATCCTACTAAACACCCTAAATGCACAGAACAGGCCCCACAAAACGTCTGCAGTATTGAAGTTGGGAAACCTGCCTATAGGTTTCTCTGACCCCTCACTCTGGCTCTACCTTTTCCTGCCCTCACCCCCAAATGGTCCCAGCATCCCTCTGGCTCCTGCACAAGACGCAGTCTTTGCCACTCTGTCTTTTAGGGCACTTTGTTCTCCCTTATCGGCAGCACCTCCTGGCCTCCACTGCTTGTATTACAAAGTCAATAAGATGAAAGTGCTTTACCTGCGCCCTCAAGGGGAAAACACAGAAACAATTGATACCTGGCACCCAGGTACACCTGGGCTTGAGGTCATGCTTACCCAGGTCAGGGAGGCCAGGACTGGGCTGGGCCCTGGGGTATAAAGGCAGAAGGAGCGCTCAGGCCTTCACTCCACAGTGACCGTACCACTTGGGGTGACTTTTCCCTTGCAGCCAGATAGGAATCGGCATCATGAAGTGGATGGTGGTGGCCCTGGTCTGCCTCCAGCTTCTGGAGGCATCGGTGGTCAAGTGAGTCTGGGGCCTGTGCTGGGAGCCTGGGCAGGAGTCTGGAGCTCTGTTAGGGCTGGGCTGGCCAAGGCATGCCCTTCTGGCTCTAGTTTGGAACTTTTGCTAGGGATAGAAAGGTTCCCTGAGCTATCGAGAACAGGACCCAGGAGAGGGAGAAGATACAGCCTCAGGAAACCCTCGGGAAACTCAGGGAGAAGCACTGTCCCTCCATCTGATGAGAAAAGATGGACTTGAAGCAGAGACAGTTGGGGTGATGACTATCCAAGCCGACCCTGGATGTGAGGGGCAGCTTCTACCGCTTAGAAGAAGTGACTATGGGGACAGAGAAATATTTGCTACAAATTTTCTTATGGTCCCAAGTTCATGTGGCAGATGTCAGAATCTAAGAAACACTAGTAGTGTAATCTGAGGTGGCGAGAGAAAGGTGGCTTACAGGACATGGGAGGCTCCAGGCCTGCCTGCTACCCAGCAGTAGACTGCTTCCTTCAGGGAAGAGAAGGTTCCTCTAAGAACTTCTTTCCACATGCCAATTCTGTAGAGGTGGTTAGCATCGAGCAAGTAGAAGCAAGTCTCCTTAATGCTCTGTGAATGACTTTTGCCAAGAACTTCTAGAGAAGGAAGGGTTCTGAAGGAATGGGGATTCAGATGGGGAAGGAGCAGCAGGAATTCTGGAGTCTGTAGCAAGTTCTGGGTGGGCCTCCAGAGACCCCCCCACCCCAAGCCATGGTAGCAAGCAGGTCTGGTACATAAAGTAGGGTGACTGGGCAGTAGCCTTTACTTTGAAAGGCCCAATTCCAGAGCTGAACAGGCCTCCGGACCACTCCTGGCCCACGGTTCTGGTTGTCCCGGGAAGTGCAGTGATTGGCTCCAGGGACAATTAGCAACAGGGACAGAACTAGGATCCTGTCCTCTCTTAGGGGTAAGCTTTGCCACCACTGAACCATTTGTTATAATGCACATAACTGTCCTCTTCCTACGAAGGAATTTATAGGCTACTTGAGAGCAGAGGGCCAAGGTGGGGTGGGCCTGAGATGGAGCAGGAGTATGCATGTGTGGGTGAAGTTATTTTTCTCTGAATCTTGGAGCCTGTCCTGAGAAGAGAAATGGGAAAAATAAAACAGAAGGAACAGAAGAAAGGGAAGCAGATAGGGAGAAAGGTAGAGAATCAGATAGAGAAATGGAGACTGAAGTGGAGACAGAGGAGAGGAGACACACAGAGAGACACCCCAGCAAGAGACACAAGGACAGGGAGTTCCAGGGGCGCTGAGGTTTCCAGTTAGAGAGGGTGAGCGAGATGCGCGCAGGAGAGAGCATAGGCAGATTATGGAGGGGCAAGGGAGGGCCTGCCTGACCCCCAGCCTATCTGCAGGGTCCCCCTGAAGAAATTCAAGTCCATGCGTGAGAACTTGAAGGAGAAGGGCTTGCTGGAGCAATTCCTGAAGACCCACACATATGACCCCGCCCAGAAGTACCACTTCAGTGACTTCGGTGTGGCCTACGAGCCCATGGCCTACATGGATGTGAGTCCTGCTGCTTCAGAGGCGCCATCCCCTGCTCCCGGAGGCTGAGGGCAGGCCCGCTGGGACCTGCACTCTCCTCTCTGTCCCTCCCACTGGGGCCCCTGGGCTGGCTCTTTCTGACACATCTACCAGCCTGGACCTCATAGCTGGGGTAGAGCTCTGGGGGGCGGTGGGGAAAACTGCTGACCAGGCAACTCAGCCCAGAGACCTGGGCAGGCCTGGGCTGAGGGACTGTGGCCTCTGGAACAGTGGAGGGAAGGCTGGGGCCTGCGTCTGGTGCCGTCTCTCCCTGACCTGCCTATGGAGGCGGCTGTGCCTGGATCCCTCCAGAGCTAACGGCTCCTCCCATGGCTCCTCAGGCTGCCTACTTCGGTGAGATCAGCATTGGGACCCCACCTCAGAACTTCCTGGTCCTTTTTGACACTGGCTCCTCCAACCTGTGGGTGCCCTCTGTCTACTGCCAGACCCAGGCTTGCAGTGAGTGTGGGCAAAGGGAGGGCAGCGGGCTGGGCAGACCACCAACACCCTCTGGGAAAGGGTCATGCTTCTTGGGAACTGGTGGGGGAGTGTCGGTCCTGGAGGGGACCAGCGACAGGCCCAGGACCTCATGGAGATCCCCCTCCCCAGTCAGAGGGGAGAAGCAGGGCTGGAGCTGGCACTGCTTTGCCTTCCTGCTCACCCACGCGCATTCCTCCGCCCAGCCCACTGACCTAGCTCCACTCCACCCCCCTCCATTTCACTCCAGTCTGCCCCATTCCATTCCACTCAAGTCTACAGCATTCTTTCCATCTTACACCCCTCCCCACTTACGAAGTCCTCCCCAGAACATGTGAGAACCAAGCAGGGTGGTCCCTGTCTGGGGCAATGTGGAGACAGGTGATCCTCACATCCATGAGCCTACCTGGTCCCTGCGGACCCAGTGGGTCCTGCACCTCCAGTCCAAGGGGTCTCTGCTTGTCATGCCCTGTGCTATCTCAGAATCCAGGGATGGCTGGTTCTCGATGGGGTAAGGAGTAGGGGTACCCTGAGGGTCATTCTTTCCTTCATCTGGTGAGTAATTTCTTGGCACTGGCTAGGGGACAAGGAGAAAGAATCTATGCAACCCTCCCCATAGGGAAGTCACAGCCAAGATTTTTTCAGTCAGAGGGGGCTTTGGGGGACAAGGTTGGACAGTTCCTAGGAGCCTTCCAATGCCAGAAACCTCGGCTGTCCACCCCCCAACTCATTGGCTGAGGGTGGGAATGGGGTGGGAAGAGGGGGAGGCTTTGGCCCCAGGACATGAGACAGGTGGAAGAACCACTGGCCAGCCTGATTTCTGGAATCCCCCGTCCCCTGCAGCCGGCCACTCCCGCTTCAACCCCAGCAAGTCCTCCACTTACTCCACCAACGGGCAGACCTTCTCTCTGCAGTACGGCAGCGGCAGTCTCACCGGCTTCTTCGGCTATGACACCCTGACTGTGAGTGTTCCCACGGCCGGGCAGGGCAGGGCGCGGGGGAGGTGACCCGGCCTGGGAGCTGCCTTCTAAGAGGGTCTCAGATTCTGACAGGGAGACCCACTCAGATGCAGGCCTTGGAAAACGCCATTTTGTGGGCAGGACAGGGAATCAGTGGATTAGGGCTCCTTCACTCGTGGAACCATCACAAAGGGCCATCAGTTGTGGCCAGGCACTGGCATGCCACGATGAAGGGGGGTGACCCTGTCCTCTGCTGGGGCTCTGGGGAACTGAGAAACCAGGGAGGTGGTGGGGGGCACTGCATCTCTTGCCAGGCCTATCAAGAAGGGAGAGAGCAGGGCTGAAGGAGGGGTGGAGAGTGGAAGCTTGAAGGGTCTTCAGTGGAGTTTGGGGTGATGGGTGATGCTTCACTGTCCCCTCCCACCCTCTGTGCTCCCTCCAGGTTCAGGATATCAAGGTCCCCCACCAGGAGTTTGGCCTGAGTGAGAACGAGCCAGGTGCCAATTTTGTCTACGCAGAGTTCGACGGCATCATGGGCCTGGCCTACCCGGCCCTGGCCATGGGCGGGGCTACCACAGCCATGCAGGGCATGCTTCAGGAGGGCGCCCTCTCCAGTCCCATCTTCAGCTTCTACCTCAGCAAGTGAGCAGCCAGCTCCCAGGCCACTTCCCTGTGGCCCTGGGCAACGGGGCCAGTGCTTTGGGGTTTGGAGGCCTCCAGCAGACACTGGCTCCAGTCCCAGCGCCCCCCAGGGCCCACCCCCTGCATCGCCCCACCCTCTCTCCTCATCCCTGCATCTGTCCCCAGGCCAGTCTGGCTTGTCTTTGGTTTCCTGGCCAAGAATCTCTCCCTCTTCTGGCAGAACCTCGTGCTGAGTGTTGTTGCCAGGTACTGAGGTACCTCTGGGGTTGACTTCCTTCCCACAGCTCCATTAGCTCATTTCCTTCCAACCAAATGCTTTCTATCTGGACACCTCTTTGTATAGTCATCTATAGCTTCATCTCTTTTGGTCTATTGTTCTAGCCAGGTCCTGGAGTCTTCTAGTCTAGCTCCGCCATTAACTCCTAACTAGCAAACACAGTGATTTAGTGTGAATAGCTGAAGCCGGACAGTGGGAGGGGATGAGTGGTCCAAGATGGACTTTTCTTCTTTCTTCTCCAGAATTAGCCAATCACTTTCTAGAGATAATCAGCGATTACCATCTGGGGCTTAATCACTTGAGTCTGACTTTCAACAATATTATCTTGTTACTCGTATTGCTGACTTAATTCTCTACCTCTGCTTACATTTACCCAAATCAGCTCTGCCTAGCTCCACACTCAAATTTGACTAGAAGGGGAGGCCTCTGAAACGGGGAGTATCCTTCCACCCCTTGCAAGGCCCTACCCCACTCCAATCCCAGCAGAATCTCTGACATAGCTGTGTCCTCAGGGAGTCCCAGTCTGAGAGGGAACACTGCTCTGCCCCAGGGAGCCCCGGCCTGAGGGGTACACGGCCCTGCCTCAGGGACCCCCGGTCTGAGGGGGGACATGGTCCTGCTCCAGGGAGCCCCCAACATGGACCAAGGCAGAGCCTCTTTTCTCTTGAGGGTGACTGCTCCACAAGGCAGCCTTTCCATAATCACTCCTGACTCGCCTTCTCCTGGCTTCCTGCAGCGAGCAGAGCTCTCAGGATGGAGGAGCACTCATCTTTGGGGGTGTGGACAACAGCCTGTACACTGGGCAGATCTACTGGACTCCTGTCACCCAAGCGCTCTACTGGCAGATTGGCGTGGAGGAGTGAGTCTGCCATGGGGCCCTAGGGAGGCATTTCCTTAGAGCTGGCTTTGGGGCAAATCACTGTTGCACACACATCCAGGTTCTGCTGGGAGGCTGAGACAGCCCCCAGCCCTAGTCCTCCCAAAGCCACAGCTGCCCTCTGCTGGAGTTTCAGAACCCACTTCAGCTGGAGAAGAGGGGTTGGGGGTAGGGACAACATAGGAAGGGGTGGGACTTGGAACCCCAAACTTGAAAGACCCTATAGTCCATTCCTATGGGATTACTGATTAAAAACTGGGGTGTGTTAGGCTAATGTCCTCAACGTACTGACAATCAATCCATTTCCCTGGCTTTCAGTTCCTTGGAACTTTACAGACAGAGATTCCATGGCCTTTTAGGTGGCCTTAAGTAGATTCTGGTACTGTGTGAGGCAGGGGATGGTTGGGTTGACCTCTGCAGGGTCCTAATGTCCAAGGGACACCCTGACTGTGGTTGCAGATGTTTGCCCCTCTGAGGTAGGGAAATCCCAGCCGATTGTGGCCCTGAGCCGGGGTGCAGAGACGGTTCACCTCTTTCTCATCCAGCTTCCTGATTGACGGCCAGGCCAGTGGCTGGTGCTCCCAGGGCTGCCAGGCCATCGTGGACACAGGTACCTCTCTGCTCACCGTGCCCCAGCAGTACTTGAGTGCCTTTCTGCAGGCCACTGGGGCCCAGGAGAACCAGTACGGACAGGTCAGTTGTGGTGGTGACCCCCTTCTGTAGAAGAGGCCAGACAGGAAGAATCTATGGTTTTCCTTGAAGCACAGGAATAACTTGACCTTGCCCTCCATGCGTGTTATCAGCTGCCCTCAGGAACCAGGGAGGGTGGTGGGCAGGGGGCGTTGGGGAGGAAGGCTCTGGGATGGCTGGGGCTGTGGGCAGGCTGGGCCCTGGAGGCTGAGGAGGGGGCGGAGGAGGCAGGTGTTTGTGCTGAGGGAGCAGAATTTCTCTCAGCCTCAGAGGGGACAGGATACTGTATTTGCCAAGCAAAAGAACAGGAATAGGGGACTAAGTGGGTGAGTGGGACCATAGGGCCGGTGCTGGCGAGACTGTCAGTTACCCCAGGGAGTGAGATGAGGGGACCCTGGCTTTCTCCCCCTTGCAGTTTGTTGTGAACTGTAACAACATCCAGAACCTGCCCACCTTCACCTTTGTCATCAGTGGTGTGAAGTTCCCTCTGCCGCCTTCCGCCTACATCCTCAATGTAAGTCCTGACCCCTGCGGAACAGGATTGGGAATGGGATGAGGTGGCGGGGAGACAGAACCGGCGGTGCCATTTGCCAGCTTTTTGCAGCATTGATTTGCTCCCTCCTGCCCCACTCATTGGTTGGAAACCCCCTTCCAATGGCACTGGAATGCATTACCATGATTATTAACCATGGGGCAAGGTTCTGGGTTCTTTTTTGAATACTCAGTGAATTACTTACTCATATAGCCCACTTCATTGTCACAGCCTTCAGTGTTGGAGATACTAATTTCTACTTAACAAGTGAAAACTTAGAGGTTCTGAGAGGCGAAGTAACTGACTCAAGGCCACACAGCTAGTCGGGGGGGATAGCTAATGTTGGAATCCACGTTGGTCTGGTTTCAAGGATAAACCACCAGGCAGATCTGCTCCCAACTGAGAGCAGGTAGGAGCCTGGCAGAGCCCGGGGAGACGAGACCCCAAAGAGGGCCATCACAGCCACACTCACCCATTCTAGAAGTCCCTTCTGCCAGGCCCTGCTTTGGAGGCCCAGCGTCCTGTGAGGCTTCAAGGGCAGAGATTTTAGCTTATTCACCTCTACCTTTGTGCCCCTGGCCTGGGGCTCAGGGCAGAGCACATGTGAACAAGTGTACCAGCCTGGCTCTTCTGTGTTACACAGAACAATGGCTACTGCACCGTGGGGGTGGAGCCCACCTACGTGCCCTCCCCGAACGGCCAGCCCCTGTGGATCCTTGGGGACGTCTTCCTCAGGTCTTACTACTCCGTCTACGACTTGGGCAACAACAGGGTGGGCTTCGCCACAGCTGCCTAGATTTAGTGCCCGGATGCCTGGGCTCTTTCCTTCTTCTCGGCCCCTTACCATGCAGGGGGTGCTTTCTGTACTTCTCTGGATTCACCCTGTCTTTTCTGGACTCTGGACTTATCATAATAATAAATAGTTCTCCTCAATGGTTGTCAGCCTGTCATTTTTTCTAGGGAAGTGGTGGCCTGTATGGCAGCAACTGGCCATAGGGATGGGGAGTGAGCATCAGAGAAAACTTGCCTCTGCTAGATCATGTTCTCCCTGAGTTGCATGTGGGTCATTGAGATTCTAAAAGAAATGAATGGTACATAAGGTAGGACTTAGGGATGGGTCCTGGAAACTTTCGAGCTTGAAATCGCTTCCTAGTTTCTTCATGGAGAGTAGTCTCCAGGGTAGTCTCATTGAGGCAGGGCATTCCTTATGATGGTCAGTGGGCAAAAGGGTCCTACCGTGACATGCTCTGCTGATCTGACTTACCAGCCAACCATCAGAACCACCCCAGTAACCTGGAGATTCACACTGTTCACTAGCACTGTGATCAGGGGGTCCATGACATCCCAAATCTAGGCCTCTGTCTCCTTGTCTGTTGACAACCTTTGCTTGAGGATTTCCCTGGTGGCTTAGAGATTAAGTCTCAGAATTACAACCACAGTGATTTGAGTTCAATCCCCCGCCAGGGAGGTGACCCACATGGTGCAGCAGACCTCTCCTGACTCACTCATTGTTCCCCTCAGCAGTGTATTTCAGTAGATCTTCCTGTTCTGCTTCCCAGTGTTTCCGGTGAATCCTCTCATCCCCTGTACCTCTGGCCTATACCCCAGTTCTTCTATGCATAAATAAATAAATCTTCAAAAACCCAAAACCAAAAATCTTTGTTCAAAGAGTTTTCTGAGGGATGCTAGATACCTGTAAGTCCTTGTAACACTCATGGGTCCTGTAGGAAGGTGATGCCACCAGAATCTATTTCCAGAAGGGTTTCAAAAGGTCTGGATTAAGTATATTTTTATCTTGATTCCTCTGTCTCAGGGCTGGTATTTGAAGAAGGGCAGGGCATCCATAGGCCAAGAGGAATAACTACTTGGATCACCTAGAAATAAGTCCCACTTGTTCTAACCAACTGGATGAGAGGTCTTATAGCTCTGACCATCACCCCTATCCTTCTTTAGAGCCATATTGACCCAGAAACCTGGGGCAGGAGGGAAAGCAGGAGGGGGAGGCAGAAGGGGAGGAGGATGAAGAGGAGATAGATGAGGAGGGAGAAGGAAGAGGGAGCAGTGGAGGAAGGGGGATGGAATAAAGAGGAGAGGAGGGGGGGGGGAAAGCAGAGAATGATGGCTGTAACTTCCATCAGGGGAAGATGATAGGAAAAGAGATCAGAAAATTTCTGTCCATCAAGCTGGAAATGATGAGGCCTAGGTGGGGAGAGGTTATATATGGAGACCTCATTATGGGAGGGAGGGTGGTTTCCATTTTAGTCTTATTTCACCCTGTCGGGCACCTCGCTGGCCCCACCCTTATCTCTTAGACTTGGGGCAGAGGTAAAAAGGCAAGAAAGATCCAGACCTGGATCCCTCTCCAAACCAGGAGGATGACTGACGCTGCCATGAAGGAGTTTCTATGGTATGAACGAACCATCTGTAGCTCACATCTTTCCTAGACTCTGGTAGAGACAAACTAAGGCAGTCACTCCTTGGGACTCAGACAGGACACGGGGACAGCACTGGTTGAGAAGAGTCAGAAGGCCTGCAAAGGAGCCAGAAACAAAGGGGAACAAAAGAGTCTAGTTAGTTGACGCCAAGTCCCTGACCCAAAGGAGCCAGACTACAAATCCCGGCGTGCCAGGCAGGTCTCAGTGAGGACTACGTTGCCCAGAGGGCACCGCGACAGGCCGACGGGGGGCGGGGCAGGGCGGGGCGGGGCGGTGGGTGCTGCCCTCTGCCGGGCGCGGCGGGAAGTGAGTGCGAAGTGACAGCGGGAGCCCCGGCGCCCGGCGCGGGGCTTGGTGACAGCGGAGGCGGCGGCAGCCGGCTGGACGTAGGGAGAGGCGGCGGCGCGAGAGGCAGCGGGAAGGGCCGACGGGGCGGGCCTCTCTGGTGGCGCGGAGCCGGAGGAGCCGGGAGGGGGCGGCAGGAACAGCTCGCGGGCCGGACACCTGAACTTGGGACAAGTTGCCGGAGTCGCGGGGCGCGGGCGGCGGACGAACTGACCTTCAGAACTAGGTGAGCGGAGCCGGGGATCAAGGGGTGCGCGGAGGGCCCGGAACCCCCACCCAAGCTCCCCGGCCCCCAGCCCGTGGGTCCAGAGACAGGTGGGTGGGTGGGGGTGCCGGCTGGAGAGGGGGAGCGGGACCGTGTGCGCGGCGCCGCCACCCACCCGCTGTCTTTCTACCTACGGACGCCGGGCGCATGGCTGGAGCGGCGCTGCCCGCCGAGTTCGGGCGCCCCTCCGGCCCCTCCCTTTAGGCCGGGGCCGGGGGCGGCTTCTCAGCGACCTTATGTAACCAGGCGGGAGGGGCCGGAGCGGGCACGGGCCTTCCTGGCCCGGGAGCGGGGAGCCGGAGGGGCGGGAGGCGTGGGAGTGAACTTGCAAGAAGTTGGAGGGACGTGGGGGCGCTGCGCCCACTCCTTCTCTACCCGTGGTACGGCCGGGGCGGATGGTACGCGGGAGGGGGCCCGAGGTAGGGGAGGTGTGCGGGGGCCGAGTCCGGCCCGGCCCGGCCCTGCTGGGACAGTCCGGGGGAGTGGGCGGGCCGGAGAGGCGCCACGCCCCGGGGGCTGGGCTGCTGCGGGGTGGGGGGTGGAAGTACCATCCCTCCTCCCTTCCCGTCCCTTCCACCTCCTCGGTCTGTCTCTTGAAGAAGCCGCCCCAGCTCGTGTTCCCAGATAGCCCTAAGCGTGGCCTTTTTCTCCCCCTAGCATTATTCCATGATTTTAGAGAACCCCAAAGCCGAAGCTCACTCGCCGTGTGTCCCTCTTTCTGTTTTCTGCCGGAGCTCGTAGCCCCCTGCGCACCCCCGAAGTATACCCCGAGGTCTGGATCCCCAATCCCGGAAGACACGCCCCCTCCGCCCTATTCCTTGAGTTCGCGCCGCCCCATGCCAGGTTGTTCCTAACCACCCCCCCCCCCCCCACCCCCACCATCAGCGCTTCTCCTCTCTCGCCAGCCCCGCAGCCCCCCTCCGTCGGTACCGGGATCCGCTCTTCTGCCGCTGTCCCTCGAAGGGAGCGGGCGGATACCAGCTCGGTCCCCGCCCCTCGGCCCCCTCCCGACCCCGCGTTCTGGCTTCACGCACTGCTGCCTGGAGCTGCTCGGAGTTGCGCTAGCAGGTTCGCGCCGCAGCCGCCTGGCTCACCCCAGCCGGAGCCCCCGGGGAGGAAGGGAGGGCGCCCGGGGCGGGGCTTGTCTGCGCTGCCCGCACAGTCCAGGCTTCCCTCCTCCCCACTCCTTGTCTGCCCCTCACCGCCCAGTCCTTCCTCATCCCCCGAAACTCCAGCCGGCGCCCTCTGGCCCGTCTGTGCTGGGAGCGCTTCTGTGGGGAGAGTTTCTGGACTAAACTTGAACGCACCGCTTTGGTGTAGCGTTCGCGGGCAGGTGTCAGTTGATTCCACCCCGTCCTCCCCCTCTCCCCATTAGCAGAGCAGGGAAGGGGGTTGGGCGAGAGCAGGTCCTGGGTGACACCTCTGGGATGTGGGTTGAGGAGCCTGTACCCACCCTGGATGAGATTTCACTGGCCCAAGCCCTGGGCTGTTGTGGGGGAAAGTAGGGGCTGGACTCTGGTTTCCTTTGGCGCGGCTCAGATCAGAATGCAGTTGTCCACTCCTGGACCTGTTCATTCCGAGGCCCTTTGTGACCAGCCTGGGAGACAGCTCATAGGCCCTGCCTCTGGGAAGTCACAGTCTAGGGCCCAGGCAGCAATAAAGTTCCGTTCTTCAGAGGCAGTGAAAGCGGAGAGGATGGCTGCCCTGGGTGTCCTGCCAGAGAGTCTGACATTGTGCTTGTACCATGCCTCAGTTTCCCCAGCTATGGGAAAAATAGCAAGTCACTTGGCTCCTTTCTGCCCGTCTCCTAGATGGAGAAGGCTTGGAGTCAGAGCGCTTAAATCAGGGGCTGTTTGGGGTGACTGTGCTCTGCTTTTCTCCAAGGGTCATGTTGCTTATATTTTCCAAGGCCTGTTACAGCTGTAGTGCTGTTTTGCCCTCCACTCAGCTGTGAGGTGGAGCCAAATGGGAGCCCAGATGTCCTGGGGACAAGTCCCGTGAAAAGGTGCAGGGGTTGGGCAGGAGACATCAGGTGAGCACAGGTGAGCTCCCTGAATCCAGGGAGAGCCCACTGGGCTTCTGAGGGCTGACGCCTGGTGACTCCATGCCAGAGGTGGGCAGGAGGGGGCCAGGGCAAGCAGGAGCCCATCCAGGGACAGTGTGGTCTCCCTGAGGCCCCCCCACTCAAAGGCCAGCCAAGCCTCCCTTTCTGCCTTTCAGCTGGAAAGCTGGTGGGAGGGGCTTCACCCTCCTCAGGCCTGGCTTCCCTGTGGGGGTCTGGCTTCTGGTTCTGACCCCTCCTGGGGTTGTTGATGGCTGTAATCACATCATTAGCCAGAGTTTATAGAGCTACTTAGCACCTGCCCCCATAGGGAGTGGCAGCTACCCCCTCACCATCCCTTGGTCTCTTCCTTTTCAAAGTCAACTTGGTTTCTGCTAGCGGCAGGGGTTTCCCCAGCCCCAGAGGTCTTGAAAGCCGGCTCAGGCCTTTGTCCTAGAGATGGAGGGCAGTCAGCACTTGGGGCCCAGCTTGGGGCTGCCCTGGAGATGACCGTGGAAGTTGGGTTGGCCTCCTCTGATACAGAGGGGAGGGAGCTCAGGCTTCCCAGAGCTGCCGCGTCCAGACCCGAGGGTGCACAAAGGTGTATGCGTGTGATATGCGTGCCCTCCCCTTGCAGAGGGAGATGCAAACAGACACACCTCACAGGCTGTGGTGAGGAGCTGGCTGGAGCGGTGCTGGGTACACGGTGAGTTTGGGCGATGCGCGGGTGTCCGTGTGGGGCTCGTGCGTGGAGTTTGTGCACGTGGTCACGAGGATATAAGTAGCTAGGTGTGTGTATCAACGAATCGTGTGTCTGTGAGAGTGTAGCCACATACTATTATATTATGAGAATATTCATCTGTTCTCTATGTGCTGTAATAGAAAATATAATAAAATCTAGTTATAAACAGTAGTCGCCAACATTTATTGTGTGTTTACTCTTTAGAATGAGGTAGGAATTATTGTTTTCATTATTAGTGATTCAGAGAAGAATGAGCAAGCTGCCTGAAGTCACACAGTCTGAAAGTGATAGGGATTCTCCTCCAGCCCCAAAGGGCTCCCATATTGTTTTCAGTCCCTAAGAAAGGTCACTTCAGAGATTCCCAGGGTTTCCCTTAAAGTGTGGGCATGTGGTGGTCTGAGCATGGTGGGAACTTGCCAATACCGGCTGCAGGGCCACACCTGCACTGGCCACTCTGCTGAGGGGCTGACACAGGTGACGAAAGGACCCGCAGTGCGAACTCCCATGTCTGTCCCTGGGAGAAGCTGGATTCAGACAAGGCTTCCTGGGTCTCCTTGAAAACCTCAAAGGTTGGTGAGGTCCTCAGTTGGCACAGAAGTGGAGAAATGACTGTGGGCACCATTGGTTGGAGTGGGACAGCGGTGAGGGTCATGAGAAGAACACAGGGGACCCTCACATTGGTCTTTGTCAAGCTGTGTAGCTGGGCCTGTCACACAGGCCTGCAGATATGGGAAGAAGTTTCCATATCTGTGAGTCTAGATCATTGGTGGGGGCCCCTGCAATGCAAGCCTCCAGATCTTTGGCAAAGGCATCAGCACAGGGGGAGCTTCAGAAAGGCAGGGGTGTGGGGGAGTGGCAGGGACTGCTGGAGTATATACTCAGGAGACCTTAGTGAAAGCCTGGCCCTGTTAGAGCCACCAGGCAGTTTCCCTTGCAGCACAGACATAGCCACCATCGAGCATGGAGCTCTGGACTGTGTCACCTAGCTGGGGATGTCAGGGGCGTGGGTGCTGGGGCTGGGCTGCCTGACTTGGAATCCCACTTCTGCGGTTACTCGCTCTGTGACCCTGGGGAGGTTGCTTAGCCCTGCTGGGCCTTCATTTCAGCCCCCAGAAAGCAAGGATTAAAGTGTCATCTACCTAACAGTGCTGTGGCGAGGGCTGAGTATGTGAATATGAGGTTCGTGCATGGTACTTAGGGTAGCGCCCTACTAAACAAAATTATGACTTTTTAAAAAAGTGATTTTTATTTGTGCACATAGAAATGGGGTGCAAGCCAGAGGTGCTGGGGGCGGTGAGAGGATTCACCAGAGACAGAGTGGGGAGCAGAACAGGCAGATTGACAAAGTACACTGCTGAGGGGAGCAGCGGGCGGGTCAGGAGAGGTCTGAGGTGCCATGTGGGTCAGCTCCGGGCCGGGGATTGAACTGGTGCTGAAGTGGCTGCGGCTCGCTTGCAGTGCTGCATCCTTACCTGTTGTGCCACCAGGGAGGGCCCATGACTAACTTTTATAACACACTTCTTTCTTTATTTCTTTTTTCCAAGTGAAGAAATAGAGAGACAGAGAGCTCTAGGGAAGAAATAAAGGGGTGTGGGCACATGACTGCCCTGTGTCTGACTGCCTGGTGTCTCCAACATCTTCAGATGAAATGACTTACGTGAATTTTGCAGGGTCTGTACCGTCTGTCCCCAATACTCCCTCTCGCTCCACACTCAGCCTGGTCTTTTTTTGGTAACATGATTGCATAAGGGAGTTGGCAGTGCCGGCAGCATCTTGACCACCCCTGCCCTGCCCCTTGGGATTCCTTGGGTAGCACCTGTCTTGGCTACATATTACCCACCGATGACCCAAGGCTCTCCCTGCCCTCCTGCTGCCTGCTGCTCCACAATGCATCAGGCTCGGCTGAGATGTCATCGAAGGCAGAGATGAAACCCAGCGATAGGGCAAGATCTGGGACTTATCGTGCCCACAGGAAGTGTTTTGCTGTGGTGTGGTGGAGCAGTGGGTAAAAACAGCTAGCAGCAGAGAGGGGCCAAGAAAGATACATCACCAGTTTGCTGTTCTTGCTCCTGACTGTGGGTGTGAGGAGGAGGAATGAGCTCCTACCCTGGTCCAGCTTCCATGGGGGAAGGGCCGGGCCTGGGCAGGCTGCCTAGTTGACTCATCCATGCAGAGAAGGTCCCAACGTAAAATGTGGCGCCACGGGCGTTATGAATCCAGGGATCGCAGCAGACACCTATTCCCTCTTGCCAACCCTTGCTGGTGCCTTCTCCATCAAGGGACAGCTTCCCAGGAAAACAGGGGCTGTTCCATTTGAACACTGGGTGATATGGAACAGAGGTGTTGCATTTGATCGCCCCAACTGGGTGATATGATTCCCTGGGGAGCTCTTAAAAAATACCACCACATCCGGGGCTTGGGGAAGGTGGGGCAGAGACCTGGGCATCAGTATGAAAAAGAAATTCCCCAAATGAGCCTGATGCCCTTTCTCTTGGACAGGGGTTCCCAGATTCTACTGGTGTTGGCAGCAGAATCACTGGAAGAGTTGTTAAAGGTTGCTGGGCCCCACCTCCAGGGTTTTGGAGGAATACGTCTGGAATCAGTAGGTCTGCAGGAGGCCAACAAGCGACTGGCAGTCTGGAATTTGGATTTCTAACGAGTTCTCAGGGGGTGCTAATGCTGTTGGGCCCCAGACCATGCTTCGAGAAGCTACTGTTAAGACTCTTCTGACTTCTGCACCTCTGATGGCTCCGGGCCTCTTAGGCTTGTCTCCCTGTCCAAGTCATGTCCCCAGGAGCAGGGACCATTCTGAGACCCTTTGGTGACCCCTCAGTCCCTGGACTAGTCGGTCTTCCCTTTGCCTCTGGCTCTCTGCCCCACTTCTGTCTAGCTGGAGGAATTGGTGTGAAGCTTGGTGGGAAGTGAGAAGAGGTGTGGAGGCCCTTCAGATATTGGGGGGGGGGAGTGATAGGATGGGCATGGAGTCTGAGCCGGTCTGTCAACAGGTGAATGGACCCCGGAACATGAGCACCCCCTGACATGGCTTTGCTCTGTTTTGTTTGATTCAGTGTCCCTGGCACCTAGTGGGTGCTCACCATATCTCTGAGGGCTGAGTAAGTGAATGTGAATGGAACCCCTGCCATGCACCCAGAAATGAGGACACATGAGTACTTGACTAGGGTCTCTGCTGGGCAGGAAGTTCACCATCTAGCTCCCTTGTTCACAAGGTCCTGCTCCCTGCCTCCTCCCCAGGGGTCCAGGCCCAGCCTGGCTCTGGCTCAGGCTCCTGCCTGTCCCTCCCTGTGCTGAGACGACCTCCCCCTCCTCCACCAGTTCTACCAGTGGATCTGTGGGGTGGGGCGAGAGTTTGTTTTCTTCTGTTTGCCAAGGGAAGTCACAGCCTGTCCTCTGCCTTGTTTATAATTGGTTTGGGGACAGCACCTGCTCCAGCCCCCCACAGTCCTACAGTCCTGAGAGGTGCAGAGTGGCCAGGAGGTGACATACTATACTGTCCACCCCTGCTGCTCTCGTCCCCTCCCTGCTCTGACCAGGTGCACTCTCAGCTGCCACTGGGGGCTGATTGGGCTGAGGGATGGGGGCCCCTGGAATCCAGCTTGTGCTGCTCCCATGTTGTCCAGAGGCGGGGCAGGGGCCCAGGGGGGACCATGTGGCCCAGCAGGCACAGACCAAGTGCCTCCTGGGTGCCAAGCATGCCGCCTGCTAAGTGGTATGGGTGGGAAGAAGTGCATGTTCCTCCCTGGGAGGTGACAGCCCAATGGGGGTCTCAGTAGGACAGAGAAAGGAGAGGCACATAAGGTAGTACAGATGGCTAGAGACCAGCTCTGGCCTGAAGGATTTCTTTCCCTGATCTGGAGAGGCTCATGCCAGCAGGGAGAACTGGTCTTCTCTTCCTGCCCTCTGGGCACCCAAAAGGGCGACTCTACCTCCCTCCCCACCCAGATCCTCTCTTTGGGGGTCAGCTCTGTAGTACTGGGTGCAGCTTCCCTCTGTGCAGAGTCCTTTCTTTGAGGAGAGCTCCAGGCTGCTGAGTGTGAGGAGAGGCCACAGGGAGGCTCCTCTGCCCGTCCCCCCAGAAGCCCTGAGCCTGGAGCTCAGCTCAAGGTGCGAATAGGGTCCGACAGCCCAAAGACCTGACCTGGGTCTGGAGCGAGGGAGAAGTACATGGCCCCTACCTAACCCCACACCAGCCTTTAGTGGGTGCATGTCTTACTTCTCTGCTCTCGGACCCCCTTTCCCCATCCTCTTTCTGCCTCTTGCAACTTTTGGAGTGTCTGGAGGGGCTGGAGGCCTGCCCTGCTGCCCTAATTCCTCCCATGTGTGCCTCTGAGTCTTGATGTCAAGGCCCAGTGAGAGCCCAGGCAGGGGTGATGTGGGGTGCTGCAGCCCACTGGCCTTGGCCAGCAGGGCTAGGTGGTGGCCAGGACGGCCTTTGGGTGGGAGAGGAAAGGGACTGTGGTGCCTGGCTCCTGTGGGCTGGGTCAGCTGAGCAGCCCCTCCAGAGATGGCCCTGAGTGTTACCAGATATGGCGACCTGCAACAGATCGTAGGTTCTCTCCAGATTGACCCAGTTATAGCAGTTTTCAAAGGCAGGTGTGAGGAGAAAATATTAGAGCTTCTATTTTTATTTATTTCGAGCTCATCCTCCCCACCCCCATTTTTAGCATCAAATATAGCATAACTGCTGGAAATAGTATAAGTATATATACAATGTAATAAATAATTACAAGAATGTAACCATTAGGTAACCACTCCCCAGATGAAGAAATAGAATGTAGCCTATATTCCAAAGTCCGCTGGAGTGATCTTCTGTGTCTCCCAGACATAACCACTCTTCTAAACATTCTGATCATCTTTTCTTTGTCATGTAACCACCTAAGTGTGCATCCTTTAACAGTAGAAGTGAAATTTACCTGATTTTGAATTTAATACAAGTACAACCGGAACACTGAATGTCTTCTTTTAAATTCTATCCTTTGCTCTCTGCCCTCACAATAGTCTTGTAAGATTCAACATGTTGCTGTGTGTAACTAACATGTCTGTTTTTTGCTGTATAATATTCCACCACATGAACTTGTTACCATCTTTCTTTCTTTTTTAAAGATTTATTCACTTATGCATATAAGAACCAGGGTATAGGTCAGAGGTGCAAGGGGTGAAAGGATTCATCAGAGACAGAGTGGGGAGCAGACAGGCAGATCAACTAAAGTACACTGTTGAGGGGAGCAGCAGGTGAGACAGGAGAGGTCTGCCGTACCAATTCAATCCTGGCCAGGGATTGAACTCAGGCTGCAGTGACTGTGAATAGCTTTAACCCACTGCACCACCAGGGAGGGCACATTACCCTCTTTCTGTCCATACCCCTACTCATGAACTGGGTTGCTTGTACTTTTTTCTTTTTTTTAAAGATTTTTTTATTCATACAGAATTGGGGTACAGGTCAGACGCGCAGGGGCGGTGAGTGGTTTCACCAGAGACACAGTGGGGAGCAGAACAGGCAGACTGACAAAGTACACTGCTGAGGGGAGCAGCGGGCGGGTCAGGAGAGATCTACCATGCCATGTGGGTCACCTCCCTGGCTGGGGATCGAACTCAAGCAGAAGTGGCTTAAGCTTCTCAGTGCTGTGCTTTAACCCGCTGCGCCACCAGGGAGGGCCTACTTTTTTTCTTTTCTTTTTTTTTGTGCTACTGCACACAACACTGTAAGAACATCCCTGTATGTGCTTCTTCATGCATTGATGCATACATTTCTCCAGAGTACTGCTAGAGCACATGGCAATTGTGTATGAATGAATGCACATTGCAAGGTTAGTAAATTGTTAAGTGTTTGTACAAAGTTAGCCTTGCTTTGATACCTAAGAATTCCTATTATTCCATATCCTCCCCAACACTTGGTACTGAAAGACTGTCTAATTTCTATGCTGTAGTATTTATCGCGGATGTAACTTACATTTCCCATCTCAATGTTTTCATAGATCCATTTTTGTATATGTTTGCTGAGGTACATGATATGTTTGTGCATTGATGGTCATAAACAATTTATGAGAAAAGTAGCATATGTTGGGGGTGCACAACATTTTTTACTCCTTGGATTGTGTGATTGAAAGTGTTGAAAGACCGCTGTAATATTGAATGCCAGGGAGGGAATGGCTTGTAGGTGGGGGTGGGACAGTGGTCTTAGAAAGAGACTACAAAGCATGGCCCTAGCCATTGAGGCCACCTCTGCTCAGTGGGGACTGAGCTCCCAGGTCCTTAACAGCGCCTCAGGCCCTCCTGCCTGGCACATCTGGCAGAGGAGGGGAGATGTAGAGCCCACAGCAGATGGCCTTCAGTTTCGAGTCGGCAGGTCTGCCCTGCCTTTCAGGGGTTGTAGTTCTCGGCCGTAGTTCTCATTCCAGCGACTGCACCCAGGAGTCATTTGATGAGATCTAAGGACATCTTTGCTGTCATCACTCAGGGCAAACTCCTGGCATCTGGTGGAGGCAGTGATGCTGCTAACCACCCTCCAAGGCTTGGGACAGCTCCACGGCAAAGAAATATCTGACTGTAAATGTCAGTCGAGGTTGAGAAATTTGACTTACAAAAAGAGCCAAGATTTCTAGGGTTTGTTTTGGTTTTGTCTTCGTATTGTTTCTCTGTGTCTCATGTATGAGTGAGACCATCTGATACTCGTCTCTCTCCTTCTGACTTCTCCTTTATCTTGCATAGCATCAACCCCTTCAGCTCCATCTATAGTGTCCCAAATGATGAGAAATGATGAGATTTTATCTTCTTCTTCTTCTTATTTTTTATAGCGGAGTAGTATTCCTTTATGTATATGAGCCACGTCTCCTTTATCCAGTCCTCTGGCACTGGGCATTTGGGTTGTTTCTAGAACTTGGCGACTGTAAACAGTGCTGCCAGACAGAAAGGGGGCGGGGAGTGCTGGGGGTGGGGAGCAAAAAGGGACAGGGCCCCGTGGACTGTGGTGGAGGACTGTGGGTGCTTTGGTGATGAACTTGGTATCGTAACATACATCTGAAGAGGTGCGAACCAATAGCCTCACCTTACATACCATGCTGTAAACTGTCATTGCCTCAATAAAAATAACACAGTAAAATACAAAGAAAAAGCCAGGAGACTGAGATTGGCTATGAACTGCTACACAGCCTCAGGGAAGTCTCTGGAAAAGACTTTGGGTCTCTCCCTCTTCACCAGAAAAGGAGGGTGACAAACATTGCTGCTACCCCTGCCCCTTTGGGGTTGATGTCGACTAGGGAGAAGGTGGCTGCCCAGGCACTTGGGGAAGCATCCCTGCAAAGGGGCCTGCTTCTGGGGGTGAGGCCTCTCCAGCTGCACCCCCTCCCAGCTGCATCCCCTCCCCCTCGGCTGAGCTCCCTGTCCACTGAGCAGAGGTGTCAGGTGATCAGCCTTGAGCCTGGGTCCTGGTTGCTGTGGCTCCTGAGGAGCCGCCCTGCTGCTGGAGGGGAGCCGCCCTGAGAGCCCCAGGCTTTCGATGAGGGCTGCAGAAATGAGGGGCTCTCTGGAGAACCTGGGGCCCAGGGAAAACTGTCTGACTTTGTCCTCAGCTGGGTGGGAGTCCAAGGTTGTGTGGGGTTATAAAGTATGCTTATCATAACTCCTTATCTTGAGGCCCCATTGCAATCTGGGTGCTTAGGGGTGGGAGGCAGAGGTCATCCTTGGGGGTGCTACGCACCCAGACCAGGCTCCTACCCAC
This sequence comes from Condylura cristata, assembly GCF_000260355.1. Taxonomy (NCBI): domain Eukaryota; kingdom Metazoa; phylum Chordata; class Mammalia; order Eulipotyphla; family Talpidae; genus Condylura; species Condylura cristata. The sequence goes on along the minus strand of NW_004567102.1, from coordinate 8,627,634 downwards.
CTTGTAGGTCTTTCCAGAGTTTGCCATCCCAGGGAGGGCCCAGGGTTGGGCCAAAGTCTGGGGCAGAGCTCCCTGGGCCTCTCTGACTTCCCTGTTCTGGGGCTCACCACACCTCAGTGGCATCTCCTGCCTTGACTGGGCTGCCTAATCTTTCCTTTACCCTGATTCCTTCTGCAAACACACTGCCATCAAAAAGCCTGGTAAAACTCACCTGCTCTGGGGTATGGATGACTGATACAACTTAATCAGTGCCTATCTTTCCTGACAAGGGATGCTTACCTACCCAAGGTGGGAATCCTTTAGCCTCCAGAAAGAAGCACTGGAGAAATGTCAAGTTTCTCTGGTAGACCGTTAAAGAAGTACTTTGGGGGCTGAGGAAACTCTGAAATCACCACAGGCTAGAACATTTTCCTGCAAGTAAAAATTGTTTGGTAGCTCAGATCTTCCCAGAGTTTCATACGAATATACTTAGTTTTAGGGGTCATCTCAAGGTGGATTATAGTCTGTGAACTGAGTGTCCAGAGGCTCTGGGAAGGCCAAAGCTGAGGTCCGGTGTGTGTGGTGAGCCAGAAAGGTAGCGAACTGTGGGACTTGGGCTCAGAGGGTACATGTGTCCGAGAGGAGCTGGAGGATGTATGGGTTAGGGTTAGCCCACACTGGATTTAGTAGGATTGCTACAGAACCTTGCCCCTCGGTGCCTCTGCCTCTCTGTGAAGAGGACAGTGTGGCTTGGGGTTCAGCGAGGCCTGCTGCTTAGGTGGTAGGGGACTGTCAGAGGCTCGGCCTAGGGGCACCGTGGCTGGCCTGAGGCTGGGGTCCGAGATGGGTGAGGCTGGAGCTGGAAGCCTGTCTGTGTTGGGCAGACTTGTGGGTATGAGAGGCCTTCCAGGCGTGCGGCTCTCTCAGCACTGTGAGTAATCCTCGGTCACATTTGCAGCTCCCAGGGGATTGTGCAACTTCCTCTCAGACCTAGGTGCGGGGGCTGGGTGAGAAACAGCACTGAGGAAAATGAGGAAACTGGGGCTAGCGCTGGGGCAGGGGCACAGCCCTGGGCTCTGGCCCCCCGAGGAGCTGAGCATTCCAGGGGCCCTCCTTCCAGGGGCTGGCCTTTCCCAGGTATGAGGATATGTACGTATGTACGTGCGTTCGTGTGTGTGTGTGTGTGTGTGTGTATGTGGGGGGTATCTTTGGGAGGCGGGGGGGGGTTATCTTTGGGAGGCAGGGAAATGGGGGGGAGGCCCTGCAGCTGCCCTGGAATCAGTAGGTCTTTTGAGGAGGGCTGGGGGTCTGAGGCTCAGGGCGGCCCCTGCCGTGGTGGAAAGCCTGTGAGATCAGGGGCAGGTGAGCTGGCTGATGCTTGCAGACCCTGGCAGTTTAAGCATGCCCTCCTCCTCCTCACCCTAGGCCAGTTTTGAGCCCCTGGTTTAGAGAAGGAAATGGGCATGAGTGGCTCAGTCCTGTGCTGGCCCAGCCACGGCAAACATCCAGGCGTGTCTGGGGTGGGCAGTAGACACCGCCGGTGCCAGGCATGTGAAGCCTGGTCCTGCTCTTTGTAGCATCGTGACTCCGGCACATGGCTTAGCCTCTTGGTGCCTCAGTTTCCTTATCTGTAAAATGGAGATGACAGTTGTGTCCGCCGTGTGGGTTCATCCTCGGGATGAGAAGACCTCACTGCCTCGAGTGCTCACAACAGCACCTGGCATGTGCATGTCCTTTGCGAGGTGCCCCTTTACCTGGCCCTGTTTACTCACAAACAGCAAAGAACCACCTTCCATCATAGGCATTGTTCTCAGAGGTGGGGACTCGGGGATAACAATCAGGGATCGTGTTTCCTAGGCCTTGCTTCATGTCAGGTGCAGTGTCCCGCTCTTGACCTTGAGAGTTGACCTTGACCGCTCAGAGTTGCCCTGGGAGGGGCACTGTAACCCCCCACCCCCCATTCCACAGATGGGCAACATGGAGAGGTTGCGTGACTTGCCCCAGGGCAGTGGTCTCAGTGGGGAAGGGCAGCGGACTGGCCCAGCTTGGCCTTCATTCTGCTCCTTCTCTGGGCTCAGGTGAGGTGGGTGGGGATGAGGGGTGCCCTGCTGTGAGGGAGCAGGGGCTGGCCTTGCAGCCCATGGGTCCTGGCCTGGTGGCCTGTCTTCTCTGAGCCCCTTCTCCAGTCAGGCATTGTGGAGGATGGCGATTTCAGTTAATACAGTGATTCCTCACTTACCATCATCTGCAGCTTCTTGGAAACTGACTTTGTTTGAATTGGTCAGTTGAAAAAACAGGTCCTCGAATACAATGTTGGCTGGGATCCTTTTTTCTTATTTGTGTTGTAACCACCTGACCCTATTTCAGGGTCAGTGGCTCCTTAATATCAGAGCTGGGGTGGACTGCCTTGGGGAGTCCTTGCCAGGGGCTGAGCCACTCACCTGGCGGGCGCTCTGGTGATTCACTGTGCTTGAGCCTCAGACAGCCCTGGCTTTGAATTCTGCTTGAGCCATTTGTCACTGACCTTGGGCCTCCGTCTCCTCACATGTAAAATGGGGTAATGAAATCAGATACTGTAGTAAAATGCTTAGCACAGGCCTGGCTGGAGTGTCTGACAACCGGATGCCTTTATTAGGTGCCTCTTGTGGAGTCACGTGCCGGCTGGGAGTGGGCCCGCAGGGATCTCCTTGGAGGGCTGTAGTTTGCACGGTGGCTCAGGGCCACTAAGTGCACCCTAATCCTGCCATGAAATCGACTTTTTATTGAAAGAGAATAGGACGGAAGACATCTAAGTATATTGAGCAGGATAGGTGAGTGCTCTCGTGTAACTTCTGTTTGCCGTGTATGAAGAGACGTGTGTGTGCAAGTGTGCACTGGGGCAGATGAAATCCATTTTTCTGAGTCATGGTAAAAATATGGGGCCACTGTCACAGAAGGGATCTCCCTCCTATGCAATGTCTGTGGAGGACCTGAGATCCAGCACCATGTACCTGGGCCAGACTGGGGGGTGGGGGGCCCCAATCCAAGCAAGGTGCTGCCTAGTGAGCGAGTGAGTGAGCATGGAGGTGAACGGCCAAGGGAAGGTCGGTGGAGGCGGTGAGTGGGGTGGCCAGGGAGTGTGTCCGGGTGGTGGCATGCTTTGAGTAGGGACAGCAAGAGGAGATGATACCTGGTTGAAGGTGGGTTCAGGACTGGGGAGGTGGAAGCTCCTGTCAGTGGAGGGGCTTGAGGGCCAGCCCTGGCTGGGGGTGCCCATGCTAGTCAGAGCAGAGGGTTGGGTGGGGCTTTTTTAGGGATGGAGTTGGGCTGTCTCCTCTGGCTGGGGTGGGGTGAGATAGAGGAAGACTCAGGATCCCCAGTGACTGAGTGACATCCAGGGCTTGGAGTTTAGCCATTTCCTGTCCCCTCCCACTTGGCCTCTGGCAGACTTCGGAGCTGTCTCCTCCCCTGTCTGCCCCCCTGGATCTTGTGGGGCTGCCATGGGACCTGGCTCATGCCTGGACCAGGGGTCTGAAATCTTTCTGTAACTTAGCTCCCTGCCTGGGCAAGCTGGGTCCCTCGGTTTCTTCATCAGTAAAGTGGGTACTGTGACCCTGCAAGCTGGGGTGCTGACATCTATCCTGTGACCGAGCAAGGAGGAGCAAGCTGAGGGAAGTGTGGGAAGCTCTGGGTGGGCTGTTACTGTCGTCGTAAGGCTGGGAGGGCTGAGGAAGGTCATGAGGACATCAGCTGCTTGGCTGGAGAACCCCCCTCTGTCCCCACCCCGTGACCTGAGGCTGTGATGGGGAAAGACTTGTGAGGAGCTGGGGCTATCCCCTCTCTGAGGGGGAGGTAGCCTGTTAGCTTCAGGGGATGAGACTCAGGTTTTGCTTAGGTCTGGAAGTCCAGCCTCCGGAGGTCCCACCTGTGTGGGAAATTCTAGGAGCTCCAGCTTACCAGGTGGAGGGCAGTACCCTAGGATGGAATAGCACAGGCCCATTCCAGGAAGCCGTGGGTGGCTTCTAGTCTGCTAAGACTACATAGGCAGGACGTCGCAGAGTGAGAGGAGTGTCCAATGAGATGTCACATCCACTGGGTATCTGCTGTGCTAAGTACTTCTGAATGTTTGCAAATTTAATCTTCACAGTAACCTAACACATGGATCTTTTTATTACTTCATTTTATAGGTGAGGAAACTGAGGCCTAGGGAGAGCAAGTCTCTCACCCTAGAGAGCGACCGAGCTGGGTCAAGGGTGTGTCTTCCTGATTCTGGATGCCAGGGTTGCCATCTGGTTGGTGCCACGTCTAGCTGTGTGATCTTGGACAAGTGACTGAATTCCTTTGACCTTGAGTTTCTTGCTCTATGAAGTGGGAAAGGTTGTGAGAAGTACTTGAGACCATGGAGGTTGAGTCCTCAGTACATAAAGCGGATCTAACAAGTAGGATCTGCTCCATCATGTCCAGCCTGCTGCAATGTCACATTGCGTGATCCTCAGCCAATTTTCTGTCCTGCTGGGTCTTGGTCTTCTGGTTGTGGCACCCATATTTGTGGGTACTGACACCTGGCCCCTTGCCATAGGATTGTTGAGGATATCTGATGGGATAAAGCCAGGGTGTGTCCTGATAGAGGCCTTCATGGAACAGAAGAGCTAGATTCCCTGAGTTCCCAGAACCGGTGGCTATTTTTTCAGGGCTCACAACTAGCTTCAAGGTCCTGCTGCATTTTTTCTTAAAAGATGTATTTATTTATGCATACAGAACTGGGGGTACAGGCCAGAGGTGCAGGGGCGGTGAGAGGATTCACCAGAGACAGAGAGGGGAGCAGAACAGGCAGATGGACGAAGTACACTGCTGTGGGGAGCAGGGGCGGGACAGGAGAGGTCTGCCACGCCATGTGGGGTGGGGATCGAACTCATGCTGAAGAGGCTTCAACTTCTTAGTGCTGTGCTTTAACCTGTTGCGCCACCAGATAGGGTCCCCTGCTGCACTTTTTTAAGGCCTGATCTGAACGTTCATGTTTCCTGTTAACTGCTGCAGGCATTTGAATTGACTCCAGATCTACTCCAGAGTCACCTGAGATGTGTTCTGTGGAAGGGCTGGTAGTCAAGCAGCTGTGGGAGTATGTGAACCCAAAATAGCAAAATGGGTTCTCACTGCAGGACTTGTCAGAGCTTTACACGCTATTATTCTTGTCCTCCTCCTAATGTCCCCCAGGGCATCTTAAAGGCCTCCTGTTCAAAACTCCATCTTCTATGGAAGCCAAAGTATGGCTTCTCCAGACCCTGCAGTTACCGCTAACCAAGCTAGAACGAAAGCCCCAGGTCCCTGATCCCACAGCCAGCGCTCTGGCTAGAACACCTGGTTGCATGTGCTGCTCCTTCCTCCGAAGGCCCCTCACCTGTCCTGGCCCCTTCTCTGGTGCTAGCAGCACTGGGCGATGTCCTGTTCACTCTGGGAAGGCTGGGAGATGGGGCTGTGCCCAGTGTATGAGCTCCTGGGAGGTACTTCCTTGCCTCCACTGTGGGGAGCCCCAGTCTCCTTGATTACATAATGGAACACATCCTCCTTTCACCTGGAGTTACCAGTGATATATCTGTGCTAGCTCACAGGTGCCCGTGGGTCTAGCCATCCTTAGCCTTTCTAGAAACCCAAACATGCATGAGATGAGGGAGCCCCTGGCCAATTTGCTCCCCACCTGGAAGGTCCCTCCCTTAGGATTTCTCTGTCCCTCACTGGTCAGTGATCAGTTTCCCTGAGCACCTATGAGGTGGGCCAGCTAGGCTGCCTCTAGAGACCCATTTCCCAGGGGATATAGGCTCCCCAGTGGGGAAGCCAGTTCAGGTGTTCCTGGTTTCTGATGGGGCGTCAGTATTAGCTGGGAAGGAGACTCAAGTGTCTCGAGACCTCAGTACAGATCTGCCTTGAGTGGGGTGGGGTATCTGCTCCAGGGCCCCTTGCTTCCTTGGGGCCCACTCTCGAGGTGGCTGGCCACGGACTTGTGTGATGGGAGTACTTGTGGGCAGGTCCAATTTCTGTCAACATAACAGTGGGGGTGGGGGGGTAAAGAGGGTATAAATACCCCAACCCTCTGCTGGCTGGGTGGAGGGTGGCACAGGTGAAAGGCCAGCGCTGGGCCAGGTTGGGGTGGGGGTGGGAGGAGGTGGTGCCTCCCGAAGGCTGTTTGCCCGGCTTAATCTTAGCACTGACTCATTATAGACTCTATTTTTAGCCCTGTTTCTAAGTGTTGCCAACATCTGGTGCAGCCAGTACTCAAGGGGGCGGGGTGGCAGGGACGACCCCTTTGGGCCTTGCTGGGGATGGGAGCGTCTGGCAGGAGCGCAAGGACAGAGCCTTCTCTTCCCCGCACCTGCCAGGAGTGAGGCTGGGCACGCAGTGGGCGTCCCATTCATGCCTGTGCCTTGACTGGCCCCCTCCTTCCAGCCCCCACTCCTGGGGGAGGACAGCCAGCTGCACGGCGTGAGCAGAGGTGCTCATCAGGCAGGTGTTTCCATGTCCAGTCCTCAGGGTTCCAGTTGACCTCTGACCTCTACAGAGAGGGGTCCCGGGGAAGCAAGCCCCACGCGAGAGCACTTGCTGCAGGCTGCAGTCACCACTGACCGAGGAGACTTCGGACACTGTAGGGCAGGAGGGTGGCTCAGCGGTGGGTGTGCGGGCGCTGGGGCTGCAACCGGTGGCCTTGCTAATTTCTGTGTGACCTCGGGCAAGTCACCAATATCTCTGTGCCTCGATTGCCTCATTGTGAGACCAGGATGGGAGCACAGTGTTGTGAAGATTAAGATAATAATGTGTGAAGTGGGCCCTCCTTGGTGGCGCAGGGGGTTAAAGCACTGCACTAAGAAGCTAAAGCCACTGCAGCATGAGTTCGATCCCCGCCCCGGAGGTGACCCACATGGCGCAGCAGACCTCTCCTGACCCGCCCGCTGCTCCCCTCAGCAGTGTACTTCGTATATCTGCCTGTTCTGCTCCCCGCTCTGTCTCTGGTGAATCCTCTCACTGCCCCTGCACCTTTGGCCTGTACCCCAGTTCTGTATGCATAAATAAATACATCTTAAAAAATATAATAATGTATGAAGTGCCCAAATAGCGAGTGTAATAAGGAGGTGGTTGTCTTTTTATTGGTCATTATTCATGAGTGGCTCTGTGCAGCCCTGCTGGGCTGAGCTGGGTAGGCGGCTTCTCAGCTTTTCTCCAGGTGAGGGAGAGCTCGGAGGGGCCTAGAGGGGTCCTGGCTGTAACTTAGAGAGAGCAGTTATACCCAGGCATTGTGACGCTGGTGATTTTTGCAAGGCTTTGGTGGGGGGTCAGGAGCACATAGGCAGCTTAGGGTGCGTGTTTGCCCTTTACCAGGTGGGGGACTCTCTTACCTTTTCCGAACATTCATTGTTCATCTATAAGACAGAGGTGGTAACCACACAGGCTGTCAAGTTATTGTGGGCAGTAAGACACCGCATGCTTGTGGAACATTTTGCCCTAAGAAACTGAATCCATAAGATTTTTAGGTATGGGGTGCAGTTACCATTTCTCTTTTGTGTGTGCAGAATGGGGTGCCATTGTCTGGGGAGTCAGGAGAAGGGCTTGGTTTGGAGGTGGGGGTCAGGGGGTGCTGTGGCCCCAGCTTCCCTGAGCTGCGCATTTTGTACATGTGACCTGCTTCTTCAAGGCTCTGTAACCTGAAGAGGCCAGAGTACTGATGATTTTCAGCCTCTTCCTCAGAACCCCAGAGGGTGCCCTGGGGACCAGAGTGTTGGGAAGGCCCCCTGTGGGCGGCCAGATGGTGTGGCCAGCCACTTCCCACGGTGCTGCTGCATTCTCATGTTTTACGTTTCAGGGTTCCAGGTAAATTTTGTCTGAAAATGGGGTTCTGCTGCTCAAAATGGCCTATGAGTCTCTGGCGGATGACCCCTTGTCCCCCGCAGACTCTGGAGGTGGCCTTGCAGGGAAGCCTTGTTGTGCCCGTGCAGGGTGTGCTGGGACCCCGCACGGGGCGTGGGGCATGGCCGGCCGGCAGGCTGCTCCTCAGGGCTTGCACACTGCCCTGAAGAAAGCACTCAGTCCCAGAAGCAGCGTCACAGGGGCAGCCCCCAGATCGGGCAGGAAGGCCCCGCTGTGCTGCTGACACATAGTAGGTGCTGAAGAAATGTCTGAAATGAACATGTGCACCGACACAGTGCAGCAGCCCAGCATGAGGTACCTCTGCCATGGCAGATCTTGCCCCTACCCCCTCCTCTTCCTCTTGCTCCTTCTCGGTCTCCCATTTTGCTTGACCAGCTTTAAATTCCCTGTTCCTAGAGACCAGGCTCCCACTTGCTCTTAAACTTGAACAGAGATACTTTCTTAAGCTGAGCCTCAGAGCCTCAGTTTGTTCATCTGTAAAATGAGTTTACGGGCTCAGCTTCAGAAGGCCCTTTCTGTTCAGCTCAGCCTCTGCTCTCGGACCTCTCTCTCTCTGACGCACACGCACATGCACACACACCCCCACACACGCTGATTTTAGTGGGCCTGGCCAGGGGAAGTGTCTCTCCCTTTCACCAGGCAGGAGCCCTCAGGTTCTGCTGAGGTAAAAACTGGGGAGCTGATATACACTGACTAGGGCCCCCAGAGTGTGAGGTGGCTCCGGGTGGGGGTGGGGGCTGTGGGTATAAGAGGAAGGGTGGGCACCGGACTGTGTCCACTGGGCTGGAGCCGCCACTGTGACTTCTGTTTGTGACCTTCTGGGAGTGTGGGCGGCCGCCGCAAGGGCACATATTTGTGTTGTTAAGACTGGGTGTGAGACCGTGTGTGAATCCAGCCGGCAAGGGAGCAAGGCAGTTATCTTCTGTTGCCCGGAGCTTCCCGAGGAGAATGGAAAGTGATTCATACCAAGGGGCCCCTCCCCATCTGCCCATTTTGGCCACGACCTGAGCTACAGGGTAGCCCGGCTTCTCCCTCCCCACCACCTCCAGAGACCCCGGTTCCCTTTCCTTCCTCACCTCAGACCCTTTTTCTCACTGGAGGGTAAGTGGTTGCCTTGACTGGCAACCTGACACCCTCCTAGGGTCTTTTTTTTTTTTGGAGGCTGTCCAGGCCTGCAGCTCTGAGTCAGAATGGGGACTCGGAAGGCATCAAGGCCCCGATTCTGGCACCAAAGGAAGCAGCCTGCAGAGGCCAGACTGGGACCCGGCGGTTGGTACCAGATACCAGCTGAGTGGTTTTCCAGCTTGAGAAGACCTGCCAGGGAGGGAGAGAAGCCGTTCTACCTGCCCACTGTCTAGCACCATCCTGGCGACAGCCAGCTGGTGACTCATTCCCCTGGGGAGTGCGAGGCTTCTCCCCTGGTACACTCCAGTCCTGGTGCTGAGCCCGAGGCCCAGCTGGCTGGGGAGGGAGCCCCTCTGCACGGGCAGGGGGCACATAGGCCGTCTTGCCTCTTCTCCTGGCCTCCACAGACTTCACCTCCCCTTTGTGCACAGGGGAGGCTCCAGTCCCAGATTACATAATGGGTCAAAAATGCCTCACAAGTGAGCGGCCCAACCTGGTGGCTAGACTCCGAGGCCCTGTTCTCCATGCCCACCACAGGTCACGTCCCCATGCCACTGCCTGAACTCAGTTGGAGATCAGCTGGCGATTGGAAGGTGCCTGTCCCCCAGCCCTGGGCTGTGTGGCCTGGAAGGGGGTGGGGAGGCCCTCTCCAGGGAAATGAATTCCTGGCCTGACCCCAGATGCTGGCCTGCTCAGCTCTGCTCCAGGGTAACGCTGGGTGCACACATAGCGCCATTGTATGCCTGGGCCCTGTGCCCGCCATGGGCCTGGCACCAGCTTTATCAACAGCAGTGGCTCCCTCAGCTCCTTCAGCCCTGCTGCTGGGCCCAAGTATTGGGTCGTTGATGAGGAGGAAGGAAGGGGACGGGTGAGGAGGGTGGGAGTGCGTCTGAGGACAGGAGCCTGGAGCATTTGGAATGCTGAGGAGCCAAATGAATACATTCGTTTTGTTCAGCAACTGTGAGATGCATGAGCAGGAACATAATCCTCTGTGCACAGATGAGGAAACTGAGGCACAGCGGCTGTGAGTGGCGACGTGAGGTTTGAGCACAGGAGGCTTCGGGTTCAGAGTCTGCTTGGTCCCATGGGCTTTGCTGTGTGCCGTCCTCCTTGTCCAGGATCCAGAAAAGGCAGGCTGCTCCTTTCCAAAGTTCAACTTCAGAGACCAAAGCTGACAGGCCCCATTCTGGAAAGTGTATGTGCTTAAGGTGAAGGGGTCCCAGAACAACAGACCCTGGAGTCCCCCCTGTGCTTGTGAGAGTTGTAGTGGTTAATTTTCAAGGATGATGCTGATGGCTGGGCCAGCAGAGCTGGAGGGTAGTGCTGTGCCTCAGTTTCCCTGCTCCCCCCTGCATAGTCTATCTCCTGTGCTTCTTGGAAGGGCACAGGAATGTAGGGATGAGCCAGGTGTGGCCAGGGCTGGGGGCTCTCACTTCCCTTCCTGTGCTCCTCAGGCTGGCTGGGAAGTCCCCCTCCCCAACCCAACCCCCCAAGGTAGGGGTGTGGAGGTCTCCTGTTGCTTCTATTCCGAGAGTCTGTCCTGAGCTGCCCCATCTCCTCAGGTTTCCCAGCCTGAAGGGGCCTCTGAGGCCAGAGAGCCTGCAGAGTGGGCAGGCCAGCTCTAGGCCAGCAGAAGAGGTCCGCTACTGCTAGTACCCACACCCCTTGCCCAAGGTGGAGGGTGACTAGACTTAACTCTTATGGGTCCCATTTCCCACTTTCTGGGTGCAGCCCCTCCATTCCATGAGCACTAACCCTTCGCACTGGGCAGAGCCGGGCCTCCCCCTTCTCCTCAGCCCACTCTCTGTCCCCTGTCCCTCCTGGGCAAGATGCCTGTTTTCCCCTTCAGTGCCACCTCAGCCCTCTCAACAGATGGACAGGGCACACTGATCACAGGATCGTGAAAGCCAGGCCTGGGCCATGGGGACAGGTGGGAAAGAGAGAAGACAGAAGTGGACACTGAGGCCTGCTCCCTTCTCCCTCCTCACCCCACTCTGGAACTCGACTCCCCCACTCTGCTGGGACTCCTCTCCCTCGATTGGTGCCAGTCCCAGACAATATGTCTTCCCGGAGGCTGCTTAGAATCAAGAAGTGTCATGATCGAGTGTCCTCTCCCTGGAGACCACCTGGGAGATGCCGAGAAAGAGAAACCCAGGAATAGTGTCAGGGAGCTAATACCACAGCTGGGAAAACTGAACAGACTGGCTACCCTGTGCTTCAGCTTCTCATTTGCAAAATAGGTACCTTAACGTTTCCTACTTCCCAGTGCTGTTGGGGAAGGCAAATGAATCAATACATGATGAGACATTCCCTGAGAAGGGATAAGGGCTCAGTATAGGTTTGGCAGTGGTTGTAAGAGTGGCAGTAGCCATGGTAATAGAAACGTGTGCTATGAATTCGGGTGATGCTGCTTTTTCTAAACTATAGTGTAAAGGCAAGGACTTCTTAGTCATCTCTGTATCCCTGTGCCCTGTACTGGGAGTAGATGAGAGGAGTGAGTTCTCAGGTGGTGATCACAGTAGAGTGGGGTCATGGTGGGCTGCCTGGAAGAGGTGGTCCCAGAGCAGAACCTCCTCTCATTTCTGTCTGTAGAATGAGACCAAGATTGTGTTGGGGAGAGAGTGAGGAGGTCCCCTAGGTTGACCTCAGGACTTATTAAAGGGAGGGGACCCTAGATGTCTTGAAGGCATCATTGGGGAGCTTAGACTTTATCTGAGGACAGTGGGCAGCCGTTGGAAGTAATGGAGGGGGATGATCTCTTTTCTTGTTGTTGCTCAGTGCATTTTATTTCAGCTTCCTTGTTCTCTCAGGAATATTTTCTTTTTCCATTTCTCCAAAAACAATAAACCCGCCTCTCTGCTTGAGGGCCTCTCTCTGATCCCTACTCACCCCCACATATCTATACCCTGTTTTTGTTTGGCTTCCCCTTCCTCTCCTTAGTCCCTAACACAGGGGTTGGGTGGAGTGGGTTGCAGGGAGACCCCGCTGTGGGAGTCGGTGTGCTGGTGACTGAGCCCAGAGGAGCCCCGTTCTGACACAGCCCTTTCTCCCCTGCAGGGGAGGACCCACCCCTGTAATGGGGCTGAGACTCAGGGGATCTTACTTGGCCTTTGTCAGAGATACCGTTTTCTCTAACAGATAATTTAGGAAGTGCCACGCTTTCGTTTTCTTGTTATTAGATTTAGCAGAAAGGGATATTGAATCACATGGGAACCAGACTATAGGCAACTCTGGTGCCTCTTCTGCCTCCTTTCAGACATCCACCTACCTAGCCATGTACACACCCCTCCATTACATGCTCCCAGGCAGTCATTCTATCCATGCACCCATCCACCCCTCCACTCAAATGGCCATCTACACATCAGTCATAGCACCCACCCATGCTAGCCCGAAAGTATTTATTGAGCACCAATATCAGCTTTCCATTGACTACTTATAGAAGGATCCCCTGCAAGGTGGATATTACCTTCATTTTACACATGAGCATACCGAGACCCCTTGATAGTAAGTAAGTTACTAAAGGTCACGTAGTAAGTGACAGATCTCGGACGGATCCCCCTGCTTCACAACACTGCTCTCAGCGTTCAATCAAATGGCTTCCCTGGGCATCCCCAGGGCCTTGTTCTGAGGTTGGCATAGCTCAGCCATGCACGCAAACAAGCGGTCATGCTAAGGTCCTGAAATGCTGGCATCCTGGGCTTCTATCCCGGCGGCAGCTTGGGGGTATGCTAGGTTTTCAGATCCATTGCATTTGCCTCCTCTAGTAGTGGCATCGTCATCCTTGGAATGGAGGCTGCTTCATCATGTACTTATAACCCTGGCACATCCTTACTTCATCTTTCCATCCTCCCAATGCGCTCTGAGGGAGTCTTGCCTCCCAAGGGGAAGGAAATTCTAGGTATGTGCCCGGCAGCCTTCCCAGGGCCCAGGGCCTTACATGCCTGCCTCTCAGCTTCCCAGGGTGGCCAGCACTTCTTATTTTCACAGCAATTTCTTGCCCCTTCTTTCAAGTTTTAGACTTAGCAATACCGGCCCAAATTGCCTCCTTAGGCCCTATTGGTTGAAACAGGAGTGTGAGTGCAGATAGTTTATTTGGGAGGTGACCCCAGGAAGCACCGGTATCAGGACAGAATAAGTGAGGCAGGTTAGGGAAGGAAGCCAGCGAAATGTGTGTCAGAGGGCAGGTGACTGCTATAGGCCTCGGGGCTCTACCTCACTGGAATCTCTGTAGATAGGCCTTGGAGTTACCGAGTGCAGGCCCGGCTGAGAGTATTGGGCCTGTATTCACTAACTCCAGGATGTCTTTGCCTAAGACTGCTGGGGACAGGAAAGGTGCTGCCTGCTTGGCTCCTGGCACAAATGCAGACAGACACTGGCAGCTGCAAGCCCTCCCGGGTGGGTAGGTAGAATCATAACGTCCCAGGGATAGCCTGGGGTACTGACAGCCTCTCATATTCACTGAACCAAGGCCTGGTAGCTTGGCCCGTCTCTGACGATGCCTGTCATCAACCCTCTTTCCACCACTACCTTCTCTTTATGCACACAAAGAACCCACCCGGACCTGTCACCAGTAACACACCAAATACAGATAGAAGGAGGAAACCATCAGGGTCCCTCACAGCAGAGGAACGGGACCCCCACAACAAGGTCCCGACACGCTGGCCCATTCCAGGCCCCACACAAGGCTGGCCGACTTCTCCGTGCGTGCAGCAGCCGCCCCCAGCAGGCCTGCAGACAGGCCGCGCAGTCTGGGCCGGAGGCTGCTTCCAGGCTCCTCCCAGCTCCAGCATCCTGACACCGTGATTGTAGCGGTTTTTTGACTTCCTTTTCCTTTCTCTTACTGTCCCTGCCTCTTCCCCTCCTGGGGCCACTAGCCATGGCTGCCGCATGGCTGCCTTTCAGTCAGTTGGGTATTCAGCCTCTCGCTGCCTTCCTGCTACCGGGAACAGGATGCAATTCACTGGGCAGTCGCTGGTCAGTTTACTCAAGGATGCCCCTCTTGTCCCCAGTGAAAGCTCTGCTGGTGCTGCTTCCCAGGACAGAACCCTCCTTCTTCTAGACCCCTGCTCCCACCCACAGACTCACACTGTGACTTCAGGGGCCGCAGCAATGGGAAGAGTTGACAGAGGGCTGTGGTGTGCAGGTGCTGCAGGGGCCGGTAGGGACATTCCTCTTCAGGACATGCCCCAGCACTGCAGGCAGGCCTCCTTAACCCCATCCTTCTGCTTATCCCCAGGCCCTGCCCACAGCCTTGAAGTTTTCACTTCCACCCCAGGTTTGGTCAGGTAGGTGCCAGGGTGGCGGGGCTGGGTGTGTCTTCCTCTGTGGCCAGCTACGTCGCCTTTGACGCTCTATGGTCCACTTGCCTCTCTGTCCTACACCGTGGGAGGGCAGGTGCAGGCGTCTGCTGTGTGCCTGGCCCATTGGGTGGCCGTGCTTATCGGGACAGGGGTGTAGGTAGGAATGAGCCAGAGGGGAAAGAGGCGTTTTGCAGGGGGCCGGAGAGTTGGGGTTCACGGTAGGCTTGCTGGTATCTCAGGTTGGCGCGTGGGTGTCTTGACTTGGGGTGGGATGAAGCAGTTGCGGGTGGGCCACTGGGAGTCAGACACAGAGGCCGCGGTGGGAGAGAGGGGAGTTGCGTTCCTCCCCGACCAGGACATAGATCAGGCACTTGCTTCCTCTCTGCTTTTTTGGTGTTGAAGGACAGAAAATAAAGAGTGGACGTGTGTGACTTTTGAGAACAGGACCTCATCATACCTGCTCCTCTCATGCCCGTGTGTGGTGGGGAGTGGGGCGCTGGTGGGGGTAGCCCGCACGGCGGCCGGGGTGGGGGTGTTGCTGTCTAAGGTCATTTCTCCCCTGGCAGGTGAGGTCGGCTTCCCAGACGGAGATGGGGTGAAGGTGCTAGCTGGAGTATACCCGAGAAGGGCAGGGGTGAAGCGAGTTTCGGGTCACAAGCAGCTACCATGGCTGGGGAAACCCTGGGGTAGACGAGGGCTGGGGAAGGACCATGGAGAGGGAGCCCCTCGATCTTGTGCCCCTACTGTCCATTCTCAGCAGCCCAGGGCAGGCGGGAGGAGGCCCTGCGGGTAGGTGTGTGCGTGAGCTCAGCGGCCCCTGGCCTGGGATTCTGCCACGCCTGTGGTTGTCCGGCGCCACCCCCCAACCCCCCCACGCTGGCCACCCTGGCCTGCCCCCACCAGGCGTGAGTCAGACTGAAAGCAGAAGCTGCCAGACATTGCGCAGGGTGAAGCGAGGCAGAACCGACTGTGCTATTTTGGAACCTGGTTGATTCCCCTGCCTGTCCCCCCACCTCCCTGCTCTCAGAGCTCCCACCCCCGCCTGGTCACCAGCACTTTGCCTCCCTTGGGGACAGAGGGCGCAGGACCTGGCTCCCCCTGGTGCGTGTGTGGAGGGGCTGTTGAAAGCCCCGCCCTGCTGGACCCTATTCCTGGCCATAGCTTCTGGTTTCTTGGGCCCCGCCTTGTGGGGTGTCAGAGGAAGAGCGCCCCCTCCTGGTGAGAGCATGCTGGCAGGGAGGCCCTGGAGAGATGGCCACCGGCGTTCAGTGCTGGCTGTAGCCCTCCTAATGCCGTCTGTCGCTAAGTTCAGACCAGCTGACAGCCTCCCCCTACCCTGCTGCGAGCTGACCAGAGCCTCAGGTGGGAACCTCACCGGTCAGTGACTCTCAGAGGCGGGATTTCCAGACCCGATGTGGCGATGTTTTGGGGCTAAGGGCCTTTCCAGAACCCGTGACATCACACACCCCGTAACATCACACACCCCATGACATCACACACCCCTCAATAGCCCCAACTGACCCCCTAGTCAGTGGCTCTTTCTTGTGTATCCTAGGCCTCTAGGTTCTGACTCCGCCACATTTTAGGGTTTCTTTGGCGCTTGCCTGAGCCTGGGGGACACTGGCAATTCAGACTGTGGTGGTAAAAGAGGCCAGTGGGGCATTTCTGAACTGAAGTTGGGTGCAGAGGGAGAGCTGTCACTCATCCATGGGCAGAGTGGACAGGGGTCCGTGCTGCTGCCGTGTGGTGGGGCGAGGGTGGGTTTTGCTTGGGTTGTGTATGAGTTTGTGCGCAATGGAGGCCACGGACTCCACCGTGCATGGCTGCCTCGGCCTGTGAGGTCAGAGCTGCCCCTTGTTATTCACCACGTGAGGTGGGGGGTAGGTTTGTGCAGGGGCAGGGGAGCAGTCATCAGGTACGTTGCAGGTGGGGCCTGGTCACTGCAGGTGAGCAGGACTTGGCTGTCTCATGACTCGGATGGACGTGGGGCTTAGGCAGGTCAGGGGAGGACTAAGCAGTGTGCAGGGAAGGCCGGTCTCGGGGTCTACTGCACGCCCCCTGGAGCACATGTCCCATGTGCACGGCACTCACCGTCCTCAGCGTGGCTGCTCCTGCTAGGGCTGCTCTTGGGGCCAGCCCGGGGGGTTCGGTCGTGAAGGCGGACTGTCAGCACCGCTCCCCACTGGTTCCAGACGTTGGCCCCCTGGACCTCGCCATTCTCCCTCCTGCACGAGTGGGGCCCAGCACTGAGGGGTGCCGGGGAGGCCTGGCTCCCGGCCCGCCTTGGCTTCCCAGTCCTGCCCATAGTCAGGGCTGTTAGCTCAGGCTCCGAGGGCTTCGGAAGACCCTTGCCTGTCCCTGTGTGGCAACAGGTGCGGCTCCTCCCTGCTGTCTCCTCCACCTGTTACCAGTTTTTCATGCTGGGAACCAGGTGACCAGCGTCCCCACCTGCAGGGAAGCAAGTAAAGTGACTTTAACTCATCTGGGAGCCTAGTTAGAGTGCAGATTCTGCCTCAGTCAGTTTGGCAATTTCTTTCTTTCTTTCTTTAAAGATTTATTCATTTATTCATACAGAACTGGGGTACAGGCCAGAGATGCGGAGGGTGAGAGGATTCACCAGGGACAAAGTGGGGAGCAGAACAGGCAGATCAACGAAGTATACGGCTGAGGGGAGACAGCGGGCCGGTCAGGAGAGGTCTGCCGCGCCATGTGGTCACCTCCGGGGCAGGCGGGGATCGAACTCATGCGGAAGTGGCTTTAGCTTCTTAGTGCTGTGCTTTAACCCTCTGTGCCACCAGGGAGGGCCCTAGTTTGGCAATTTCTAATCAGCTCCCAGGGCACGTGGTACCAGTGGCTGGTGCTTTACGTAGCAAGGATGGAAAGGTCCGCTCCACTCCCATATCCACCCCAGTCCGGGATTCTGCTCCCCCAGGCAGAGGACTGACCCTCTGGGACCTGCCCTCTGCTGTCAGGACTGCCTCTGAGGCAGGTGGCACTTGTGCCACCCTGTTTTACAGATGGGGAAGCTCTGGTGCTGGGAATACCGACCCTGGGTCACCCCGCTGGGGAGCAGCAGTCAGCCCTGAACCCCGGTCTGTCTGAATCTAGAGCACCTGCCTGAGGAGGAGATGCAGCCCGGGATAGGTGGAGCTGTTGGGGGCAACTCTGGGTGGTTGCCCGGGAAGGAAAGGGATTGCCTTGAGGGGCAGGACCGAATCAAGCAGAGCTCTGGAAGAGGTTAGAGCTGAGTGGACTGGTGTCCTGCCCCACCTGCCCAGCCCAGCCCAGCTCTCCGCTATGTGGCCCAAGGCGCCTCCGCTGCCTCGGGCCGACCTTGGCAGACTGCCACCCTGGCGCTTCGTGCACTCCCCAGCTTGTGCAGGCAGTGGGTGGGTGTGCCAGCTCCCAGGCTGGGCACTCCAGTTCCACCGCCTGCCTGCTGTGGGATGGTGGGCGTGTGTTCAGCCTTGCTGTGCCTCGGTTGCTCCCTCTGTGAAATGGGTGAGGCTGTTTGAGGATTAAATCAGTACTGTGCATCAAGTCACAGTGTCAGGTGCACAGTAAGCACTCAGTGGCTTGTGCCTGGGAGATGGTGGGCTGCCTTCTGTGAACCAAATGCAATCGGCCATCGTCCCGTGCTCTCAGATGTTTTTCTTCTTTCCCCTCCCCTCTCCCCTATGACTCCTTTTATTTAGCAAAGCCTGATTGCTTCAGGGTATAAAGAGGTTATTTTCAAAGTACTCAGAGCAGATTAAACTCTTAGAAAGGAAGCTGAACTGTAGGGATTCATTTGCAGGGGAGGAGCCAAGCGCCTGGGACACTAGAGAGGCTGGCGAGGGGCTGGGGCAGCCAGGATGAAGGGGAGGAGGCACCCAGAGGAGGAGGAGGGCTGGGGGCACTGGCAGGCCTGGGTCTGGGGTGGCCCGGACACTGGGCTGGAGTTGGAGTGGCGCCTGGGGCCAGGAACCAGAAGCCACTGTGCGTGCC